>NC_086114.1:53392500-53992500 GCF_963921235.1 Mobula hypostoma | reverse complement strand
GGCTTGATACTCAGAAGAAAGATTTGAGGACTGGGCATCTGTATTTTGAGGTATCTGACAATCTTGGTGCTGTTTGCTGATGCTGGATCTTGTGTTGGCCAAGAGCATTTTTTTTAAACAACATGCCCAAGTTCCCATAGGAGCAGCAGTGAGATTCTTGATCAGCAAAATGCAGTACTTTTTCCATGCCTCCATACAGCTTCATCTAAGAGCTCCTTGCTTGTATTTGGGTAATCCTGCATGCATGTGCATAAACAAGAGATTCTGTGGATGCTGGAAATCCGGAGTAACAAAATACTGCGGGTACTCGGGTTAGGCAGCATCTATAGAAAGAAATAGTTGACGTTTTGGACTAAGACATTTCGTCAGGATTTCAACATGTACATGATCCTTAGCTACATTGCTCGATATATGTAACCGACATCAGTCCTTATAGCACTTTTTACTTTTGAGTATGGCTGAAATGTTAACCTCAGCAGTATTCCTTTCAGTCTTAAACTATGATCAAACTGTTATGTCATTGTAGCATGCTGGCATGCCTAAGATGAGACCTGTTACCAATTTAAGTTGCATCTAACTATCTTGTTCTTGGCTGAAAATGAATTGGTCAAAAAAATTAGCTTTTGTGCCAAAAATCATGGGTTCCTTGGTGTTTTTTTTTGGGTCTTCCATTTATCTTTCAGATCTTTTGCTGCACCTCTTTTTTTTTCTCCCACGTGGTACTAATTGTACTGAATATATTTCCCTATTTCCTCTTTAAATACTGGCAACACACAATGCTGGAGGAGCTCAGCAGGCCAGGTTCGAGTTCCTCAGCATTTTGTGTGTTGCTTGGATTTCCCGCATCAGCAGATTTTCTCTTGTTAAATACTGGTTTTGTTACCTGGAGGCATCTAATTTTCAAGTTTTTAAAAATGGCTTCTATGGGTGTCTGCCTTGGTACTGCCTAAATAGAAGGCATTTCTTATCTCATAGGACTAAAGCTGACCTTTGCATTGTATTCTCATTGAAGAAACAACTTGATATTATGTACATGACTATCCAGTATACAAGTATAGCATCCTATTTCTTTAAGGGTCTTTAAGAGGTGGGGGTTGAGGCCATATCTCCAGGGTGCTCAATAAATGAGGTGTGACAGTACATTGCAAGCAGAATGTGACAGGCAAGGGCAGAAAATTTGGAAGAATAAAGCATGTAGTACAGATTTAGTAAAATGCCAAGCTTAATCTTTGAAATTTTCCAAATTGTACAGTATTTCAAAGAACATGTCAAAGGGAAAGAAGCTTGGATGGTAGTTTTAATCAGTGTATTTTGGTATAGAGGCAGTGGTTGTTATTGTAGAATGAGCTGGGGCTTAAGTCATGAATAGTAGAAAGACAAGTGTAAGAGTAGCCCATATTCCACCCAAATTTGTCTCTTCTCCCCCGCCCCCCCAATTAAAGTAAATTGTGGAAAAATACAGCATCTTTTGAAGAGATTTGTAATAGCATAAGATCTTTAATACTGAACAAATGAACCAAACAAGCAAAGGTATTGCAAAAGAACTTCTGGAGTGTATAATGCCTACTGAATAAAGGCCAGTATAGTTTCCAATGATCATTCTCTGATCTGAGGGCAGAACTATGGGACATTTTTAGAACCAGGATGAGGTATATCTTCAGCCAGAGGGTGGGAAATGTGTGAAATTTATTACCACTGGGATTGTGCAGGCTAACTCTTCTGAGGAAGAGTTGATTGGTAAAGTAGTTGAGGATTGCATGGCAAAGGTGGGAGAATGGGTTGGGGGGAAAAGAACAAGATTAAATATTAGAAGATTCTGGGCTAAGTGAGCAGAAAAGTGCCAATAAATTAAATAGCATTTTAAAGAACAAACTGTCCTCTTGAAATTTAAGGATTAAGTGATTGCTAATGGCCACTACAGGCTAGAATTCCAGATTCAGCTTCAGGGTGAATGGCACAGGTTTGAAGCTACTGTCTTCAACTTGAATAGAGCAGTTCCAATGCTATGAAGGTAGAATTGTTTAAGGGTAATTGGGTTTTAAAAAAAGAGTGGCAGATTAATTAAACAGCTAGTCCATATTCAAGAGTTTATCCCAATTGGAAAGAAGGGGTCCTTGAGAATGAAGCATAATCTGTAGTTGATATATGAGGTTGAGGATGATCCATACAAAGATGCTGAAAATACTCAGGTCAGGCTACATCTGAGGAAAGAGTCAATGTTTCACATTGGAGACACTGCAATTTAACATTATACTGTGTGCTGACAAAGTAGGACATACCAAGTGCAAATACAGGTAAGCCAGAGGACTAGAAATATTGAGACCCTGTAGCAAAAAAACTTGACAGAAAATTGATATTGAAGAATGTTTCATGTGATATCAAAGTAGTAATATATGGAGGAAGAACTTGAAAGGTAGCAGCCCAAATGTGGAATCTGAGAAAGACTAGTGAATTAATGGGAAAGAAACAAAAGTTAAATTTCCAGTCTTCACTATGAAGGACACTGCAAATATCCCTACATTAACAGGAGCTAAGTTGAAATAAGAGGGACTTGTTAAAAATCCCTATTGCTGTGAATAGTGTTAGAAATTCATTGGGCCAAAGGACCAAGTGACTGCAGAGATGGAGGACCCATTGATTTAATTTTTTTCAGAACTTGCTAAATTCCAGAAACATTCCAGAAGTTTGGAAATTTGAAAATACTTTTCAAAAGGGAAGACAGGATGTAGGGAACTTCAGGCCAGTTTAACATCTATTGGCAAAATACTGAAGCTGGTATTCAGAAGTAACTAATAGCTGAGGAAAGCTACATATAATTGAAAATAGTTCATGATTTTATGAAAGGTAGTTTGACAAAATTTTGCTCTTGAATGTGAGACCTGGTAAGGGGGAATCCTGTATTTAGATTTCCAAAGGTATTTCTCAAGTTGGTGATGAAATTGTGCTGAAGTGTTAGCATGGATTGAAAGCTGTCACATAGAAAACATGAATATGAATAAATTTCTTTTGGACAGAAAGGGTGTTTGGTGAAGTATCACAGGGATTGTTTCTTTGCCTTCAGTTGAGAACAAATTTTCCAAGCTAATTTGAAAGTGGGTGGAAGAGCATTTGAAGCAGTGGTTCTGCAACAAGATGTAGATTGAGTGGGTGAAAATATGGTAAATCAATTTGGTGTGAAAGTGGGGTTATGCATGAAGGAATAAAAAGGTGTTCTGGAGTGAATGTTGATGAGTGAACTTAAGGGTATGAATGAATTCCAAGGCGATGTTTTTGGCTTCTGCCCCCTTTCCAATCTGATGAAGGGTCTTGGCTCAAAATTGACTTTTTCCTTCCATAGATGCTATCTGACCTGAGTTTGTCTAGCATTTTGTGTTGCTTGTGCTTTTTATTTATATCCCTGGCTTAAATGTATGGTTTCACAAAAGGAGTCGAATGGATAATGAGCCATTTGAGGTGGGTGTATTTTGATATGGATTTTGGCTTTTTAAGTATGCAGTGCCTATAAAAAGTATTCACCCTCCTGCCCCCCCTGGAAGTTTTCATGTTTTACTTTAGCATTTTTTGACACTGAATAAAAAGACTTCTGTCAGTGAAAATACTTCTACAAAGTAATCCAAATTAATTACAAATATAAAACCCAAAATAATTGATTACAAAAGTAAACAACAGGAATTCTGCAGATGCTGGAAATTCAAGCAACACACATCAAAGTTGCTGGTGAACACAGCAGGCCAGGCAGCATCTCTAGGAAGATGTACAGTGGATGTTTCAGGCCGAGACCCTTCGTCAGGACTAACTGAAGTAAGAGTTAGTAAGGGGTGGGAGGGGGAGATCCAAAATGATAGGAGAAGACAGGAGGGGGAGAGATGGAGCCAAGGGCTGGACAGGTGATTGGCAAAAGGGATATGAGAGGATCATGGGACAGGAGGTCTGGGAAGAAAGACAAGGGGGGATGGGGGGGGAGAGAACCCAGAGGATGGGCAAGGGGTATATTCAGAGGGAGAAAAAGGAGTGTGAGAAAATGTGTATAAAAATAAATAACGGATGGGGTGCGAGGGGGAGGTGGGGCATTAGTGGAAGTTTGAGAAGTCGATGTTCATGCCATTGGGTTGGAGGCTACCCAGATGGAATATAAGGTGTTGTTCCTCCAACCTGAGTGTGGCTTCATCTTTACAGTAGAGGAGGCTGTGGATAGACCTGTCAGAATGGGATGTGGAATTAAAATGTGTGGCCACTGGGAGATCCTGCTTTCTCTGGCGGACAGAGCGTAGGTGTTCAGCAAAGCGATCTCCCAGTCTGCGTCGGGTCTCATCAATATATAAAAGGCCACATCGGGAGCACCGGACGCAGTATATCACCCCAGCCGACTCGCAGGTGAAGTGTTGCCTCACCTGGAAGGACTGTTTGGGGCCTCGAATGGTGGTAAGGGAGGAAGTGTAAGGGCATGTGTAGCACTTGTTTTGCTTACACGGATAAGTGCCAGGAGGGAGATCAGTGGTGAGGGATGGGGGGGACGAATGGACAAGGGAGTTGCGTAGGGAGCGATCCCTGCGAAAAGCGGGGGGAGGGAAAGATGTGCTTAGTGGTGTGATTCCATTGGAGGTGGTGGACGTTACGGAGAATAATATGTTGGACCCTGAGGCTGGTGGGGTGGTAGGTGAGGACCAGGGGAACTCTATTCCTAGTAGGGTGGTGGGAGGATGGAGTGAGAGCAGATGTACGTGAAATGGGGGAGATGCATTTAAGAGCAGAGTTGATAGTGGAGGAAGGGAAGCCCCTTTCTTTTAATAAAAAAAAAAAAAGGACATCTCCCTGGTCCTAGAATGAAGAGCCTAATCCTGAGAGCAGATGCGGTGGAGATGGAGGAATTGCGAGAAGGGGATGGCGTTTTTGCAAGAGATGGTGAGAAGAGGAATAGTTCAGATAGCTGTGAGAGTCAGTAGGCTTATAGTAGACATCAGTGGATAAGCTGTCTCCAGAGACAGACAGAAAGATCTAGAAAGGGGAGGGAGGTGTTGGAAATGGACCAGGTAAACTTGAGGGCAGGGTGAAAGTTGGAGGCAAAGTTAATAAAGTCAACGACTGCATGCGTGCAGGAAGCAGCGCCAATGCAGTTGTCGATGTAGCGAAGGAAAAGTGGGGGACAGATACCAGAATAGGCACGGAACATAAATTGTTCTACAAAGCCAACAAAAAGGCAGGCATAGCTAGGACCCATATGGGTGCCCATAGCTACACCTTTAGTTTGGAGGAAGTGGGAGGAGCCAAAGGAGAAATTATTAAGAGTAAGGACTAATTCCGCTAGACAGAGCAGAGTGGTGGTAGAGGGGAACTGATTAGGTCTGGAATCCAAAAAAGTGTAGAGCTTTGAGACCTTCCTGATGGGGGATGGAAGTATATAGGGACTGGACATCCATGGTGAAAATAAAACGGTGGGGGCCAGGGAACTTAAAATCATCAAAGTTTAAGAGTGTGAGAAGTGTCACGAACATAAGTAGGAAGGGATTGAACAAGGGGGGGATAAAACTGTGTTGAGGTATGCAGAAACGAGTTCATCTTTAATATGACACACTAAATCATCACTGGTGCAGCCAGTTAGTTTTGGAGGTCACATAATTAATTAAATGGAGATCACCTGAGCACAGTCAAGGTGTTTCAATTTTTTGTTGTAAAAATACACCTGTATCTGGAAGGTCCAACTGCTGGGGAGTCATTATCCTGGCAAAAACTACAAGAAGAGAAAAGAACACTCCAAACAACTCGGTGCAAAGGTTATTGAAAAGTATGTCAGAAGATGGAAATTTCTTATATCCAAGTCACTAACTTAACTGTACTTCAAGGGATATTCAGTCATCAAGAAATGGAAAGAATATGCCACAGCTGTAAATCTGCCTGGAGCAGGCAGTCCTCAAAAGCTGAGTGAGTATGAGGGAGGCCATCAAGAGACCTATAACAACTGTGGGAGTTGCAAGCTTCAGTGACTGAGATGAGACTGCGCATACAACTGTTGCCTAGGTGCTTCACCAGTCACAACTTGGAGAAAAGGCCTTGGAGGTGTATCTACTAAAACTAAAAAGTGACTTGAAGGGGCTGAGTAATCATGCAGTTATTTTGTGTTTTTATAATTGCAATAAATTTAGATCAATTTATAGAAATTTCAGTTTGACGTGAATCTTTTTCTGTTGATCAGTGTCAAAAAAGCCAATTAAATCCACTAATTCAATGTTCAATGATAAAACATGAAAATTTCCAAAGGGATGAACACTTTATAGGCACTGTATTATGCTTTTGGACTGTTACTCAATTAGTTAAGTATGAAGGCATCCAGAAATTGTATCACTTGATGTTTCTTTCATACTTCTAAGTATTCATAATTGGTAATATTAGTCAGAATCTGATTTAATATCACTGGTGTATTTTGGGCAATCATTAATTTCAGACTGCCAAAAATTCAGGTTTAGTTCTCAGAATTGAACCCTTGCATAACTTGGGAAATTCATGCAAAAATGTTTTGTGGCAGCAGCATATTGCAGTACATAATAGTAAAGCTATAAATTACAATAAGCGTGTGTATATATACAGTGGCATGCAAAAGTTTAGGCACCCGTGTCAAAATTTCTGTTACTGTGAATAGTTAAGTGAGCAGAAGATGAACTGATCTCAAAGTCACAGTTAGATGAAACATTCTTTCCAACATTTTAAGCAAGATTAATGTATTTTTTGTACAATTTTAGTTGGGGGGGGTAGAAAGGAGCACCATGCAAAGGTTTGGGCACCCCAAGAGATTTGAGCTCTCAGATAACTTTTACCAAGGTCTCAGACCTTAATTAGCTTGTTAGGGCTATGGCTTGTTCAAGTGATGCAAATTTCAAAGCTTTATAAATACCCTGACTCAAACCTTGTCCCAACAATCAGCAGCCATGGGCTCCTCTCAGCAGCTGTCTAGCACTCTGAAAATTAAAATAATTGATGCACACAAAGCAGGAGAAGGCTACAAGATAGCAAAGTGTTTTCAGGTAGCCATTTCCTCAGTTCGTAATGTAATTAATAAATGGCAGATAACAGGAACGGTTGAGGTCTGGAAGACTAAAAACTTTCTGAGAAAACTGCTCGTGGGATTGCTAGAAAGGCAAATGAAAACCCCCATTTGACTGCAAAAGACCTTCAGGAAGATTTAGCAGACTCTGGAGTGGTGATGCACTGTTCTACTGTGCAGCAAGAGCTGCACAAATATGACCTTCATGGAAAAGTCATCAGAAGAAAACCTTTCCTGCATCCTCACCTCAAAATTCAGCTTCAGAAGTTTGCAAAGGAACATCTAAACAAGTCCCTCTGAATATACCTCTTGCCCATCCTCTGGGTCACACCCCCCTCCTTGTCTTTCTTCCCGGACCTCCTGTCCGATGATCCTCTCATATCCCCTTTTTGCCTATCACCTGTCCAGCTCTCAGCTCCATCCCTCCCCCTCCTGTCTTCTGTCATTTTTCATCTCCCCCTCCCCCTCCAGCTTTCAAATCCCTTACTCACTCTTCCTTCAGTTAGTCCTGACGAAGGGTCTCGGCCTGAAACGTCGACTGTACCTCTTCCTAGAGATGCTGCTTGGCCTGCTGCGTTCACCAGCAACTTTGATGTATGTTGCTTGAATTTCCAGCATCTGCAGAATTCCTGTTGTTTGCATCTAAACAAGTCTGATGCATTTTGGAAACAAGTCCTGTGGACTGAAGTTAAAATAGAACTCTTTTGGGCTGCGATGAGCATAGGTATGTTTGGAGGAAAAAAGTGCAGAATTTCATGAAAAGAACACCTCTCTAACTGTTAAGCATGGGTGGATTGCTTTGGGCTTGTGTTGCAGCCGGTGGCACAGGGAACATTTCACTGGTAGAGGGAAGAATGAATTCTATTAAATACCAGCAAATTCTGGAAGCAAACATCACACCATTTTTTTTTAAAAAAAAAAGCTGAAGATGAAAAGAGGATGCCTTCTACAATAGGATCCTAAACACCTCAAAATCCACAATGGACTACCTCAAGAGGTGCAAGCTGAAGGTTTTGCCATGGCCCTCACATGAACTGAACGTAATCAAATCTGTGGATAGACTTCAAAAGAGCAGTGCATGCAAGATGGCCCAAGAATCTCACAGAACTAGAAGCCTTTTTGCAAGGAAGAATGGGCGAAAATCCCCCAAACAAGAATTGAAAGACTCTTAGCTGGCTACAGAAAGCACTTACAAGCTATGATATTTGCCAAAGGGGTGCTACTAAGTATTGACCACGCAGGCTGCCCAAACTTTTGCTTCGGGCCTTTTTGTAATTTTGAAACTGTAAAAGATGGAAATAAAGTAATCTTAAAATATTAAAAATGTCATCTTTAACTTTATGCCTTTTGGAAATCAGGTCATCTTTTACTCAGCTATTCACAGTAACAAATTTTGACCAGAGGTGCCTAAGCTTTTGCGTGTGTGCGTGTGAGATATATAAAAGTGCAAAAGGAGGAGAAAAGGGGGGGGGGGGGAAAGAGAGAGAGAGTGGCAGTTTTTGTACAAAAAGCTGTTCCTGAAACATTGTGTGACTTCAGACTCCTGTCGTCTTGTTCGTCCATCATTGAAGTCGATGAAGACCTCGACGCCATAATGATGGTGTCAAGACTAGCGCGTGGTTTGGATTTAAGTGAGGGAGAGTTGCGCAGCGTCAGCCTCACTCTTTTCCCAATTCCCATCTGGATCCAGTGGCAAGACAGTCTAGATGGCTGGAGATGGGACTAGGCGCAGTGGATGACCAGGACGTCTTCTGTGTCTTGTCCTGCTCTACATGTTCCACGAAGCTTGCAGAGACCGCCGCCTTGACCGTTGGACCTTCCATTGGTCTCGTCTGCTCAATCCGCCGGAGTCTGTCTTCACATGCTGGGATAGACAACTCCCTATCTCACCGAGGGTTTGAGACCCGTCGGCTACCCTCACCTGGTTTAGCCGGCTTGTCGAAGCCGGTGCCCGCTGTCGCATGCAAACAGCTACGGGGAGCCACAGGTGAGAGCTGAGTGCCAGGTTGGAACCAAAGGTGGACTAACTACCCTAAAAAGGATGCGACATGTTCCCCCACCAGAGGTGCTACCCCTCCCTGACACCCCATACACCAGACTCCTGTACTACCACCTTGATGGTAGCAGTGAGAAGAGGGTACTTGATGGTTGCCACCATTTTGAGACAGCATACTAAGACAAAGTTGCAAAAATGAGCTGTTAAATCTAGTGTTCTTGATTTTTATAGTTGGAACAGCCGTCAGTGCTTCAAGAGTTGGTCAGTGTATGACTTTATGTATAATTCAGTTCGTAGTTCTGCAGTGTAGAAACAGGTTTGTTGGCCCAACTAGTTCACATTGAGCAAGATACCCATCCAAGATGGCCCCCATTTGCCTGAGTTTGGCTCAAACCTTCTAAACCTTTCCTATCCACAACTTGTCCAACTGTTATCAGTTATTATCAAACTTGCATCAGCCACTTCCTCTGGCAGTATATTCCACATGCATCTTGTATACATGCTGAAAGCATTTATCATGTTTGACAGTCAATCACTAAGTGTTGCACTTAAGTTCAGAATATGCTTTGATACCCTGTAGAAATTGACAAACAAGATGATTGCATGGGTTTCCAAAGTTATGTAAAGGTTCAATTCTTGAGACTGAACTGAATTTTTTGGTAATTCTGAAATGAATGATTGCCTCCAAATTTGTAATGAAATCCTTGGCCCTTGGACTAATTTACAAAAGTCTGGGAGAAGTCTTCTGATGTTACCAGCAAATGAACTGTACTATAGCATGTCTGTTGGAATGCAGCCTGGGTGGAGTGGAAAATCAAAAATATTAGTGCACACAAACTGATGAGGTGGCCTGGGGTTTGCGATATTGTTTGAAGGCAGCTGAGGTTTTTTTCCAAGTGATCTGAATTGTTTTGTAGTGGTGAGAGCAGTGTGTTGGAGAATTGAGGACAAATCCCCAGGGCCTGACCGCATCCTTAGACTCTGGGAGACGAGAGAAGAAATTGCTGATGTCCTTGGAGAAATTTGATTCATTGTTGACCTTTGAAGTTCCCAAAAGACAGGTGGCTAAAATCCTTCTGTTTATGGGCAGCAAGGACAAACCAGGGAACTACAGGTTGGTCAGCCTGACATTTGTAGGAATTTGAAGGGATGAGATCTATCAGCATTTAGATGTCATGTCTCATTAGGAGGCTGCATAGCTCTGTGCACAGGAAGTTGTTTCTATCTTCTAGAGTTCCTTGAAGTAAAAGCCTAAGATGTAGGTAAAAAGTAGAGCAGTGGATGTTTATTGAACTTCAAGATCCCATATGACAGACTGGCTGGTTGATTAGCTCTCCCTGGATTCCATGACATCTAATAGGTGGCTTGGAGGTCAGAAGCAGTGTGTGGAGATTGACAGTTCTTTCTTGGAAAGGAGGCTGGTGACTAGTGGTGTGCTGCAGAGGTTGGTGTTGGAATTCTT
Organism: Mobula hypostoma; assembly: GCF_963921235.1. Taxonomy (NCBI): domain Eukaryota; kingdom Metazoa; phylum Chordata; class Chondrichthyes; order Myliobatiformes; family Myliobatidae; genus Mobula; species Mobula hypostoma. The sequence continues at coordinate 53,982,006 of NC_086114.1, read as the reverse complement.
CATATAAATGACCTGGATGTGAATGCAGACCAGGAAATTTGCAGGTGACAAAATATAGTATGGATGATAGTGAAGGTTATTGTAGATTAAAGGGGACCTTGATCTGTTAAGGAAGTGACTGAGTTAAAATAAATAAATAAATAAATTCAATAAATATGAAGTAATAAGTTTTGTAAAGTCAAACCAACATAGGATTTGTGCTAGGAATGGTGTGGCACTATGGGGTGTCCAATTGAATGGGGGGCCAAGTGGTACAAGTGCAGTTTTTTTGAAAGTGGCATCAGGAAGGAAGGCTCTGTTTTAGCACAATTTGCCTTCAATCAGAGCATCAAGTTTTAGAGTTAAGACATTGGTGCAGTTGTACAAAGCATTGGTAAAGCACTAATTAGAATACTGTACAATTTTTGGTCACCATGTCATAGGAACGATGTATTAAATTGAAATGCAGAGAAGATTCAAGTGTATTGACAGGGCTAGAGCCTGAGTTGCAGGGAGAGGTTGGGCAGGCTAGGTGTTAATTTCCTGCAACATAATGGGGTGCAACCATGGTGTTTAAAATTGAAGCACAGAAGGTGGATGGTAACAATCTTTTCCCCAGAGTCCAGGACTAGAGGGCATAGACTTGAAGGGGAAGATTTAAGAGCTGAAGGGCAGCATTTAACTCATTGATGACGATGTGGAATGAACTGCCTGAGGAAGTAGTTGAGGCAGCTACAATAGCATAATTTAATGCATACTTGGGTAATATATGGAGCAGTGGAGTTTGGAGAGATGGGCCAAATGCAGGTAATTGTCTTAACTAGGAGGACAACATTGTCAGCATGGACCAATTGGATTGAAGAGATTGTGGAGGCATTAGTAATGATTGTGCAAGAATCATTGGATTCTGGAATGGTTCTAGAAGACTTGGGAATTTGTAAATGTTACTTCACTCTTCCAAGAAGAGACAAGAAAGAAAACAAAGGACCAGTTAGTCTGATCTCAGTGGTTGGGAAAATGTTGAAGTTGATTAAGAATGAGGTCTTGGGGTGCTTGGAGGCACGTGATAAAATAGGCCGTAGTCAGCATGGCTTCAAGGGAAAATTTTGCTTGACAAATTTGTTGGAATTCTTTGAAGAAATAACAAACAGGATAGACAATGGAGAATCAGTTGTGTACTTGGATTTTCAGAAGGCCTTTGACAAGGTGCCACACATGAGGCTGCTTAACAAACTACAAGCCCATGGTATAATAGGAAAGATTCTAGCATGGATAAAGCAGAGGCTGATTGGCAAGAGGCAAAGAGTAGGAATAAAGGGGGCCTTTTCTGGTTGTCTGCTGGTGAGTAGTGTTCCACAGAGGGCTGTGTTGGGACAGATTTTTTTGTCAATAATTTGGATGACGGAATTGATGGCTCTGTTGCAAAGTTTGCAGATATGAAGATAGGTGGAGGGGCAGGTAGTTTTGAGGAAGTGAGGGGCTACAGAAGGACAGATGGAATACTGTCAGGAAATGTATGGTCGTGCACTTTGGTAGAAGAAATGAAAGGGTTGACTATTTTCTAGATGAAGAGAATACGAAAAACTGAGATGCAAAGGGACTTGGGAGTCCTTGTGCAGGATTCCCTAAAGCTTAATTTACAAGTTGAATCTGTGATGAGTAAGGCAAATGCAGTGTTGTCACTCATTTCAAGAGGAATAGAAAAGCAAAGGTATAATGCTGAAACTTTATAAAGCACTGGTGAGGTCTCACTTGAAGTATTGTGAGCAATTTTTGGGCCCCTCATTTTAGAAAGGATGTTAGGAATCTGCAGAGGGTTCAAAGAAGGTTCACGAGTGATTCCAGGATTGAATGGCTTGTCATATGAAGAGTGTTTGATGGCTCTGGGCCTGTATTCTCTAGAATTCAGTTGAATTGAGGGGTGACCTCATTGAAACCTATTGTGGAAAAGCCTTGATAGTGGATGTGGAGAGGATGTTTCCTATGGTAGGAGAGTCTAAGACCAGAGGACTCAGTTTCAGAATAGAGGGGTGTCCTTTTGTAACAGATGAAGAATTTCTTTAGCCAGAGAAGTGAATCTGTGGAGTTTGTTGCCACAGACAGCTGTGGAGGTTTTTATGTATATTTAAGGCAGAGGTTGATGGATTCTTGATTGGTCATGGCATGAAGGAATACCTGGAGAAGGCAGGAGATTGGGGCTGAGGGGAAATTGGATCATCCATGATGAAATGACAGAGCAGACTCAATGGGCCAAATTCTGCTGTCATATCTTGTGGGTTTGTGATGTATTGCTCTAACTGAAATTTGTGTTGGATATTTGTAATTTACTACTTCTGTAACCAGGGAGCAGCTGCAGTTGTCTAAGTTATTAATCTACATAATACTACAATTCTCATGCCCTGTCTGTTTGTGGCCTCCAGTTTGCGCAAATGGTGCATTACAGCAGCACTTTTTTTGGCTAAATCGAATTAAAATGTGCTAACTTACAGAATACAGGCAAAGTTCAGGGTTGTATATTCATATAAAATTGCTCATTTGCCAAAAAATCAACAGGCTGGCTTTCACCTGAGAGCCAATCAGCCATTATGGAAATCGGACAGCCTGATGCAGGTGCATGGCCAGCCTCAGCAGCGACACCTACTGGAGCAAAAGGGCAGGGCAGCTCTGTTTTGAGGGGTCACATTCTGCTAATCATGTGCAGGATTGGGACAGGTCTAACTGCCACCCATCTATAAGATAATTATATCTTATTGTAATGATGTACTTCGAGAAACCCATAAAACACTTTGCTGCAGTCAAAGGACAGTGGTGACTATATCACATCCATTTAGGAGAGTGCCAACCACATCAAGAATAATCAGCATCCTTTGGTGTTAGTGCTTCATATCTTCTATCCAGCATTAGGGTTTTTTAAAAAAAAGGGTAAGCCTAATTATGCCACGTGGAAAGGGAAGGGGGACATTATGGTCAAAGAGATGATGCCAAACGTCGTTGGGAAGCGGCAAGGAGAGGGAGAGAACAAGAATCGGATGAGGTCACGGACTCCAGGATCAAAAAGTCAGGACAAAAAAAGATGAGAAGAGACGGGAGGAGAGGCATGCACAACTCCAGGATCAGAGACAAAGAATAAACAGCAGAAGAGATGACAGATAAAAGGACTGCATGTCTCCAGAATGACAACAAGAAGCATGAGGGTGGCAGATAAACCAGAAATGATGCCATCAAAAGTGTCCTTCGTTAAATGAGGAGCTATATTTTCTTTGCTACGCATTGTTCTTCTTTAATAAACTGAAGTTTTCTACTTAGTTTCCAAAGCAAAGTGATACCAATAGCATTCACGAAAATTTAATGTTCATTCTGGTCACATCAGACTGCACTACCCTTCTCTCAAAGTGTGCCCCAAAGGGTCACCCTGTTATCTAGTTGTTACTATAAAGTAGTTAACTAATGTGCTTCAGTCCTACATGGAGGTTTGCCCACATTTGATGGGCTAAGTTGTGCTTTTACAGCTGTGGAGTCAATTGACCTAGAAACAAGGCTGAATGCAACAGTGATTGGGCCTTGGGTGGGGTTCCCTGATGGCCTATTAATTAATTAGTCAGAAGTCTTGATTTGTAAATTTCTGTAACTAGGGAGTTTAAATTCAAGCTACCTTTTTAGGTTAGATTTTTTTTTTTGAAATCAAGTTTGTGGTCATTGACGCTCCCCCATTCAAATAGATGCATTAGAGAATGCTGCCTAAGAGTACAAAATTATTTAAAAGATGGAAGTCCTGGTAGGTTGGTGGAGCTGAATTCATGACCAGATCAGCCATGATCTTGAATAGTGATGGCAGACTCCTCCATTGATACCTCCTGACTTGCAAAGTCCATGCTGTAGTCAATTTGTCAGGTTTCTTGTAGCCAGTCTGTCTTTCAGCTATACTCCATAATTTGAGTCTAGCAATGATTGGGTGCCTTTTTCAAGTTGCAATAGCATTTGTGGGAGGTAATGTCTGACAAATTGAGTTTTATGAAGAGGTAACTTGGGGATAGATGAAGATAGGATAGTTAATGGTCTGTATGAACTTCTAAGGCCTTTGACAAGGTCCTGTATGACAGGTTGATATGGAAGATTAGGTTGTATGGATTTTGGGAAGCTTGTGACATGAATTCAGAACTGGCTCTGATTGGAAGCAAGATGATGGCTGAAGGATAGTTCACCAAGTGGAGGCTTGTAATTGGGGGTGGGGCAGGGCCTTGTGTTGAGGGCCTCTACTTGTATAAAAACAATTTGGATGTGAATATACATATGGAATAAGTAGCATATTTGGTATTAAACCTGGGGGTCTTGTTGGTTTAGATTAGATTGAGGACACCCAGTCCTCATTTATTGTCATTTAGAAATGCATGCATTAAGAAATGATGTTCCTTCAGAGTGATATCACAGAAACACAGGACAAATCAAAGACTAACACCAACAAGACCACATAATTATAACATATAGTTACAGCAATGCAAAGCAATACCATAATTTGATAAAGAGCAGACCGTGGCCATGGTAAAACAAGTCTCAAAGTTCCGATCGACCCCCGACAGCAGGCAGCAGGAGGGAGAAACTCTCCCTGCCATAAACCTCCGGGTGCCGACAACTGTCGATGCATTGGAAGCACCCGACCACAGCTGACTGAGTCCGTCCGAAAACTTTGAGTGCCTTGACCCCATCCCGGCTGCTGAGCAACAAGCAAAGCTGAGGATTCCGGGCCTTCCCCATTGGAGATTCTGGATCTTGTAAACCACGAGCAGTATTGATGAGATGGACTGTCAGTCTTTCCTGAGGGTTAGGTAGGCCAAAACTAGAGCCCAGATACAAAATGAGAGGAGAGATTTGAAACCTGGGAGGTAATTAGAGGCTAGTGAGTACCTGGAATGATGTGCCGTAGGAAGTTGAGGTGGGTACGGTTGCAACATTTAAATGGCATTTAGATGGTTATATGGAGGAGAGGAACTTGGAGGGTTATGGGCTGACCATAGGCAACTGGAACTAGCAGGAAGGATACTGTGGTCAGCATGGACCAGTTGGACTAGAGGGCCTGTTTCTGTATTATTCTATGGCTCTGTAATGACTGTACAGCTTTGTGATGGGAAATGTATATACATGAGGTTGGGTAAGGTGTTGCTGAGAATGGGTCTGTTTTTTAAAAAAAAAAATCATTTTACTGTTTCTTGTAGCAGGTGAAAATAAATGATTAAAGTTGAAGGTTGGTTCAACCTCTTGTGAAGATTCATAAATGGTAGTTCTGCCATATCACCATTCCTTGGGCAATCCTCTTGGCCATCCAGCCACAGGGCTTCTGTAAAGTGTGGAAGCAATGGAGTGAAGGGAAAAAAAGTGCTCTTAAGTTGTACAAGGGCATAAAAGAGCTGTGGTAGGATTGAAGGTGGAAGGGCAATATGATTTTACTTGAGATCAAGATGTAATTATCTGTAAATTATCGGTATAATGTTCAGAAGAATAGCTGGCTCCAACCTGAAATGTCAACTGTCCATTTCCCTCTACAGATACCATCTGATCTGAATTTCTAACAGTTTTTTGCTATGGTGACCCTGTATTAGTAGGGGCAAATGTAGGGGCGCTGCTTGATGGAGTGCAAGCTGCACCACTCAGCTGTTTGGAGAAGTGTTTTAATTAAAGCTGTGCATTTTGAAATTGCTCATTTTCCTAATTGCAGTTTTAAGCTTGCTCACTAATCCACTGAGTACTCAGCTGCCTAGAACATCAGTTGGGTTCCCATCACCGGATCCAATAGGCACAAGTTATGCTGACCAATTTGCATCATCTTTGCCAAAGCGATTGGATAGTCGTTCCATGTTGGATTCACGTTCAAGCAGCCCTTCGGACTCGGACACAAGTGGCATCAGCTCTGGTTCAGATCCCCTTTCAGAGTTAATGGTAAGAATTTTCAATTTCAGAAGCCAAGTTGATATGAGTATTAATATGGGTTTTTCAAATTTAGTTGAAGACTGGAATGTCTTGCTTGATTACTTGCATTTGGACCTGAGCACCCTAATCTGCTTTCTTTTTGGGTACATAGTGAAATTTGCAGATTTGTATTGGACTTCAGCAAGATTGGTAGGAGACTTTTAGCCTTGATATGGAGTTTAGTGTCACCTTGGGACTTGACTATTCCCACTTTAATATTTGTGTGTCATGCTTTGGTAAGTGGCTGCACGTTATGTAATTTCCAAATACTTTCTTGTGTAGATCTGTAAAGGTGAGTGCCTTTGCTAAAATGTTAATGTTGACTTGTTCTACAGCAAACATGGGTCATAGAAATGCATTTTTGTTTTATAAGAATGAGATCAAAGCTAATTTTTGCTGTTTTTCAAACTTCCTATTAGCAGTAACAACACGTGATATTTTAGTGTTTTAATACACAAAGATTGAACAGTCTGGTATGTCCTCAGACTGTCGTGGAATATCTGACATAAGTCTGCTACTGTAGTGGTCCCTTTCTAATTGGAAGGGTTTGATTGAAGGATGGTGAGGAAATAGAGGAATTAGCAGATTTTTGAATTTATTGCTATTGATGTGTTAATTGGTGCAATTTCACAAATTCTCCATTAGCTCATGTTGAACCATTTATTAAAAAAAAAGCTGTAGTTCTTGATGGAATTACAGAAACATAGAAAACCTACAGCACAATACAGGCCCTTCGGCCCATAAAGTTATGCTGAACATGTCCCTACCTTGAAGTTACTAGGTCTACCCATAGCCCTCTATTTTTCTAAGCTCCATGTACCTATCCAAAAGTCTCTCAAAAGACCCTATCGTATCTGCCTCCACTGTTGTCGGCAGCCCATTCCACGCACTCGCCACTCTTTGTGTTAATTTTAAAAAAAACTTACCCCAACATCTCCTCTGTACCTACTCCCAAGCACCTTAAACCTTTGCCCTCCTGCGACAGTCATTTCAGCCCTGGGGGGAAAAGTCTCTGACTATCCACACGATCAGTGCCTCTCATCTTATACACCTCTATTAGGTCACCTCTCATCCTCTGTTGCTCTAAGGAGAAAAGGCTGAGTTCACTCAACCTGTCTTCATAAGGCATATTCCCCATTCTAGGCAACATCTTTGTAAATTTCCTCTGCACCCTTTCTATGGCTTCCACACATCCTTCCTGTAGTGAGGCGACCAGAACTGAGCACAGTACTTTTGTGGGGTTTGACAAGGGTTCTATATAGCTGCAACATTTCCTCTCAGCACCTAAATTCAGTTCTACGATTGATGAAGGCCAATGCACTGTGTGCCTTTTTCAATATTTTTATTGATTTGATTTCTATATGAGAATAGAGTTCAAGAGAATATTATAAAACAGAACAAAATATAATACCAGATACAGTATATTGAATCACATTAACGAACTCCTTAGTCTATATTCGTATGGATTGGATTAGTTTGTATATTAGAATATAAACAATTTTATCAAAAAAAATCTACACCCAAAGCTGTTTTTTTTGGGGGGGGGGGAATTTATCAAATAAAATATACTATTAACCACCTTCTGTACTTCAGGAAATGAAAGATTATGAAAATTTAAAAATGGCCCTTACTAATTTTGAAAATCTTGGTTAGATTCAGAAATTGAACAACGAATCTTTTCTAAATTTAGGCATGCCATAACATCCCGTAGCCACTGAGCATGATTAGGCGGAACAGCATCCTTCCATTTAAACAAGAGCACCCTTCAAGCCATAAGAGAGATAAAAGCCACGATGTACAAATCAGATGTCTTCAAATTGATATCTTTGCTTCCAACAATACCAAATAGGGCAGTCAGAGGATTAGGTTTAAAATTTGCTTTAAAGAGTACAGAAAATTTGAAACATTTCCTTCCAATATTTTCCAAGACTTGAGCAAGTCCAAAACATATGAATAAGTGAAGCTTCTCCATTGTTACACCTATCACAATAGGGAGACGTATCTCTATAAAAAAAATGAGATAATTTATTCTTGGTCATATAAGCCCTATGAACCACTTTAATATTGTAGGAGGGAATGACAAGCACATAGCGATGAAATATTAACATTTTAAAAACCTCATTCCAAGTTTCTTTAGAAATTGAGGTCTGTAAATCTTGTTTGCTGCCTTAACCACAGTCAATCTGCTTTAAGCGTCCTATGGACTTAGACCCCAAGTTCCCTCTGATCCTCCACACTGCCAAGAGTCTTCCTATTAATACTATATTCTGCTATCATATTTGACCTACCAGAATGAACCACTTCACACCTGGGTTGCTCCATCTGCCACTTCTCAGTCCAGTATTGCATCCTATCTAAGTCCCGCTGTAACCTCTGACAGCCCTCCACACTATCCACAACATCCCCAACCTTTGTCATCAGCAAACTTATTAACCCATCCCTCCACTTTCTCATCCAGGTCATTTATAAAAATCAGAGTAGAGGTCCCAGAACAGATCCCTGAGGCACACCACTGGTCACCAACCTCCATGCAGAAAATGACCCATCTACAACCACTCTTTGCCTTCTGTGGGCAAGCCAATTCTGGATCCACAAAGCAAGGTCCCCTTGGATCCCATGCCTCCTTACTTTCTCAATAAGCCTTGCATTGGGGTACTTTATCAAATGCCTTGCTGAAATCCATATACACTACATCTTCCTTTCTTCATCAATGTGTTTGGTCATATCCTCAAAATTCAATCAGGCTCATAAGGTACGACCTGCCCTTAACAAAGCCATGCTGACTATTCCTGATTGTATTATATCTCTCCAAATGTTCATAAATCCTGCCTCTCAGGACCTTCTCCATCAGCTTATCAACCACTGAAGTAAGGCTCACTGGTCTATAATTTCCTGGGCCATCCCTACTCCCTTTCTTGAATCAGAGAACAACATCTGCAACCCTCCAATCCTCCAGAATCTCTCCCGACTCCATTGATGATGCAAGGATCATTGCCAGAGCCCCAGCGATCTCCTCCCTTGCCTCCCACAGTAGCCTGGGGTACATCTCATCCAGTCCTGGTGACTTGTGCAACTGGATATTTTCCAAAAGCTCCAGCACATCCTCTTTAAATATCTACATGCTCAAGCTTTTAGTCTACTGCAAGTCATCGCTGCAAGTCATCACTGCAATCACCAAGATCCTTTTCTATAGTGAATACTGAAGTAAAGTATTCATTAAGTATCTGTATTTCCTCTGTTTCCATACACACTTTCCCACGGTCATACTTAATGGGTTCTATTTTTTCACGTCTTATCCTCTTGCTCTTCACATACTTGTAGAATGTGTTGGGGTTTTCCTTAATCCTGCTTGCCAAGGCCTTCTCATGGCCCCTTCTGGCTCTCCTAATTTCCTCCTTAAGCTCCTTTCTGTTAGCCTTATAATCTTCTAGATCTCTAACATTACCTAGCTCTCTGAACCTTTGTAAGCTTTTCTTCCTGACTAGATTTACTACAACCTTTGTACAGCACGGTTCCTGTACCCTACCATAACTTCCCTGTCTCATTGGAACATACCTATACAGAACACCACACAAATATCCCCTGAACATTCGCCACATTTCTTCCATACCTTTCCCTGAGAACATCTGTTCCCAATTTAAGCTTCCAGTTTCCTGCCCAATAGCCTCTTAATTCCCCTTACTCCAATTAAACACTTTTCTAACTTTTCCTGGTCCTCACCTACCACCCCACCAGCCTCTGGATCCAACATATTCTCCATAACTTCTGCCACCTCCAATGGGATCCCACCACTAAGCACATCTTTCCCTCCCCCCCCCCCACTTTCCGCAGAGATTGCTCCCGATGCGATTCCCTTGTCCATTCGTCTCCTCTCCCCCCCCCCCCCCATCCCTCCCCACTGATCTCCCTCCTGGCACTTATCCTCGTAAGCGGAACAAGTGCTACACATGCCCTTACACTTGCTCCCTTACCACCATTCAGGGCCCCAGGCAGTCCTTCCAGGTGAGGCAACACTTGACCTGTGAGTCCACTGGTGTGATATACTTTGTCCGGTGCTCCTGATGTGGCCTTCTATATATTGGCAAGACCTGACGCAGACTGGGAGATCATTTTGCTGAACACCTATGCTCTCCGCCAGAGAAAGCAGGATCTCCCAGTGGCCGCACATTTTAATTCCACGTCCCATTCCCATTCTGATATGTCTGTCCACGGCCTCCTCTACTCCATCTGTTATTTAATTATATTCTCTCTCTGTCTGTCTCTGTCTCTCTCTCTTTCCCCCTCCCCCCTTCGGTTTTCCTGGGCCTCCTGTCCCATGATCCTCTCATATCCCTTTTGCCAATCACCTGTCCAGCTTTGGGCTCCACCCTTCCTCCTGTCTTCTCCTATCATTTTGGATCTCCCCCTCCCCCTCCCACTTTCAAATCTCTTACTAGCTCTTTCTTCAGTTAGTCCTGACGAAGGGTCTCGGTCCGAAACGTCAACTGTACCTCTTCCTAGAGATGCTGCCTGGCTTGCTGCGTTCACCAGCAACTTTAATATGTGTTGCTTGAATTTCCAGCATCTGCAGAATTCCTCAAGTTTACTTTTCTAACTTGTCTGTTCCTATCTCTCTCCAATGCTATTGTAAAGGAGATAGTTATGATCACTATCTCCCACTGAGAAATCTGACACCTGACCAGGTTCATTTCCCAATACCAGATCAAGTACAGTCTCTCCTCCTTGTAGACTTATCTACATACTGTCAAGAAACCTTCCTGAACACACCTTACAAACTCCACCCCATCTAAACCCCTTGCTCAAGGGAGATGCCAATGGATATTTGGGAAATTAAAATCTCCCATCACGACAACTGTTACTATTACACCTTTGCAGGATCTGTTTCCCTATCTGCTCCTGGATATTCCTGTTGCTATTGGGCAGCCTATATATTTAATAAAAAACAAAAAAAAAAACACCTAGTAAAGTTATTGACCCCTTCCTGTTCCTAACCTCCACCCACAGAGACTCCGTAGACAGTCCCTCCATGGCGTCCACCTTTTCTGCAGCTGTGACACCATCTCTGATCAACAGTGGCACGCCCCCACCTCTTTTGCCTCCCTCCCTATCCTTTCTGAAACATCTAAAACCTGGCACTTAAGGTAATCATTCTTTTCTCTGAACCATCCAAGTCTCTGGAATAGCCACCACATCATAGCTCCAAGTACTGATCCACACGAAGCTCATCCACTTTGTTCACAATACTCCTTGCATTAAAATAGACACATCTTAAACTGTCGGTCTGAGAGTGTCCCTTCTCTATCACCTGCCTATGCTCCCTCAGTCTCCAAGCGCTCTCCATTTGTGAGCCAACTGCCTCTTCCCCAGTCTCTTTGGTATGGTTCCCACCCCCAACAGTTCTAGTTTAAACTCTCCCCAGTAGCTTTTGCAAACCTCCCTGCCAGGATATTGGTCCCACTGGGATTCAAGTGCAACCCGTCCTTTTTGTACAGGTCACATCTCCCCCAAAAGAGATTCCATGATCCAGAAATCTGAATCCCTGCCCCCTGCTCCAATCCCTCAGCCACGCATTTATCCTCCACTTCATTCTATTCCTATACTCAGTCATGTGGCACAGGCAGTAATCCTGAGATTACTACCTTTGTGGTCCTGCTTCTCAACTTCCTAACTCCCTGTAGTCTCTTTTCAGGACCTCTTCCCTTTTCCTACCTATGTTGTAGGTACCAATATGTACCATGACCTTTGGTTGTTCTCCCTCCCACTTCAGGATATCGTGGACGCAATCTGAAACATTTGAATTATGGTGAATATGTGACTATTTCAGTGATATTTGAAAGTGTTAAGCCCTGATGGGAGATGAGGAGTCACAAAGGGATGTGGTTACATATTAGATCTTGAAGTATTGAAGAGAAAAGATCATTATCATGCATGTAACTAACTGAGCAAGTACTGCTGCTTTTTTGGGCCTGGTCAACGAGATGTGTGTTAGAGACTTTACATAAGTTTTTATTTAAATAGTACAGATTGAGTACCCCTTGTCTGAAATGTTTAGTGCTAGAAGTGTTTTGAATATTGTTTTTGAATGTAGCTTGGAAATCACCATCTGATGTAACTTGTGGGCTACCAGTAAGTAGTCTGTCTTACACTTGTTCATGACACATGTAATTAGTAAAATTGTACTTTGAAATGTAATATTTTATTGAAGTAGGTATACTTTATGTATCCTTGAGATTCATCTCCTTACAGGCAGCCACAAGACAAAACTCCCAATAAAACCCATTAAAACAAAAAGCAGACCAAGCACCCAGAGTGCAAAGAGGGAAAAACAAACCATGCAAACAACGAAAGCAAGCAAACAGCATTCTGAACTGAAGTTCACAATGCCAGGCATCACTGCAGCTGATCCAGAAGACCTCTAGTTGAAGGCCTAGTTTCAGTCCAGCATAAAGATGAGTAAAACCTGTGGAGCATGAGTTGTAACAACTTGTTTCTTGCCTCTGACCCCCAACTATTTCAGCCCGGTCTGGTGTGTAAACTGTACAAATCTTGGATCGTTCCTTGGTAATGTGCTTGGGCTTTCCCACCTTGATATGGACAGTATCCGACCTTTCCAATTCTGTTTGGCTCTTAAATTGATCAAACCTTGAACCTCAATCAGCAAGTGTAGGATAACAAAAGCAGCACAACAGCATCGGGAGAATACCTGAATCAGCTGATGAACAACAGCAGATAACGGCAGGCTTTCGGTTTCCACCTACAATGTGTTTTGATTAAAAGATTACAGTACACTGTATTTGTATTTTGGGTTTTATAAAAACAATCATGTAGACTTCAAATCACAAACAAGAAAATCTGAAGATGCTGGAAATTCAAGCAACACAAAATGCCAGAGGAAGTCAGGCCAGTCATGGAAAGGAGTAAAGTTGACATTTTGGGCTGAGACCCTTCAGGACTGGAGGAAAAAATGAGTAGATTTAAAAGGTAGGGGAGAGAAACAAGATGGGTGAAACTGGGAGAAGGAGGGAAGAAGTAAGAGCTGAAAGGGGAGTCTGATAGAGGTCAGAAGGCCCTGGAAGAAAGAAAAGGGGTGAGGAGCACCAAAAAGAGGCCATGAGTGGGCAAGGAGATGAGGTGAAAGGGGAAAAGAAGGTGGGAAATGGTGAAGGGTTGGGGGCAGTACTGGAAGTTGGAGAAATCAATGTTCATGCTATCAGGTTGGAGATTACCCAAACAGAATACAAGGTGGTGTTCCTCCGACCTGGGTGTGGCCTCATCATGACAGAGGCCATGGATAGATATATTGGAATGGGAAGTGGAATTAAAATGGGTGGCCACTGGGAGATCCCACTACTGGTGGATGGAGCAGTGCTTGGTGAAATGGTCTCCCAATCTACTTCGGGTCTCGCTGATATACTGTGCCCCGTGCGGCCTCCTGTATACGACCCCAACACTCTCGGGTAAAGAGTCGCCTCACCTGGAAGGACTCTTTGGGGCCCTGTGTAACCTTTTGAATCTACTCATCTTTTCTTCTAGGCCCAAAAGGTTGACTGTACTTTTTAATCCCCCATAGATGCTGCCTGGTTTGCTGAGTTTCTCCAGTATTTTGTGTGGGCAGCATGTAGACCTGTTACATTTTCATCAGCAACAATCTTGGCAAACTCAACAATGAATTATTCTACTGTTTCATGATCAGACACTTAAAATAAAACTTAATGTAATGCCTTAAATTTCTGCAACCAGCATACTGAGTATTCACAATTATCTTCAATTTTCAGTTCGCTGGATATCTTTGCTTGTTTCATGATCAGCATACTGTTTAACAGCATATATTCACTCTGACAAATCCATTCTTCAATACGATTGGCATCTTTGTTGGCTTTGTGCAGTGTTTTTCTATTTTGTCATTAACTTCTGTTCATTACATGCGAAGCCACTTCTGAGAACTGTCCGGAGCGTGGAGACCTACACATTGTCTGGGAACCTTCCTTGTGGCCTTGTGGAATTTTCCATTTGTGACATCATGTCAGCACAAAAATTCAGATTTCGGATGTTTTCAGATAGCGGTACTCGACTTGTGTATGAATGGTTGATATTTGGGTGCTAAGGTACCAGGTAGTGAATTCATGAAAATGGAAAGGAAAGATGCAGAATGTTTATGTAAAAAGTGAATGTCAGTATTTATAAAATTAAAATGCTTTGTCAATTTGACACTAACGTGAATAACATGGTTGAAAAGATGGTATAATGCACAGTCCTGGTCACTCTTACCTGTACTGTGGGTACAAACAATCCCAATTTAGTGCATGATCCAAAACGGTTGCATGTTTACATTTAAATTGAATTGATAAATGGTATTGAAATTCAGAAATTTAAATAAAAAGTTGAAGCTTTCATTTTTAAATGTTGAATGCCTAAATTGCTGTAGCAAAGTCTTATTTTGACAAACATTTAATAGTAATGCTAACATCAGAACAATTTGTCTACTGCAATTTTTAAACTTGGACTAGGACTTGATTCTTTAAGACAACTAGTTTAGTTTTGCTTATATACTTGAGTATCCCAAGTATGATAAACTTTAGGGTCTCTGCATGAGTCCTTGATAAAGATATAATTTGAAATGCAAGTTTTGGATAGTGAGAAAAATCTTGGTATACCAAACATGTTTTTTTTCTTAATATAGTCGAGCCTTCGAATTTCTCCTCCAATTTCCTTCCTGCCAATGGGTGGAGCAAATAGGGATTCAATGAAACGGGTTGGTATGAGCCCTCGACTGGATCAAGATCAAGTTTCGGGTACGAATCCAATGAGCCCTAACCCCTTCAAAAGGTGGTCAGCAAATTCTGGTTGGGCAAATTGGGATCTTTTGGAGAGTCCAGAAGATCCTTTCAGCATTGAAAAAGAGGCTAGACTGCATAGACAAGCTGCAGGTAGGTGGGCACATTCCTGTTTCATTGCTTAAATTCTCCAGTAACATTTTTTTTGTGTATATTCCGCATCCTTTGAGTAGTACTGTTTGCTTCTGTTAATATGCAAAGTATCCAACATTGGTGTTTGGCTTTTTCAAAGCTTTTAATCTGCAAATTTAAACAATTTTGATTGATCTCAATTCTTGTAATTTTTGGAAGTTGCTTTGAAGTGTTTTGCTTCAATAGGTAGTTGTAGGATTTTTGTGATTGGAAGTCTGATAGTTGTATCTTTCTGTTTCAGTGTAGGGACTCCTGTTTGCTGTTTAAGTTGGATATAAATGTAGAAGACAAATTAGTGAGAATGATCTGGGGTTACAATAAATCATTTTTTAAAAACGAGCAGTAATGGCAGACAGAATTTAATCTTAAGTGAGATGTTCCTTGGGAGAATATGGACAGGATATACACACTGAAGATCCATGTGTTCCTCTACTCAAGGCCCAACCATTCATAACAGAATGCGGATCCCTGCAGGTGGTAGCACATGCTGTGAAGAAACCAAACAAGGTATCAGTCTTCATTAGCCAGGGCATAGCGTATTGGATCAAGGTTATGGTCCAATAAATCATTGACTTGGCCACAGTTCTGGACACTACTATAGGAAGGTCATGATCGCATTAGTGTGTGCAGGGGAGGTTTGCAAGTTAGTGTTAATTGCCTTTGTAAAATGGGTTTTTCCTTGAAGCAGAGCAGTCTGAGGGGCTCTGGGGTATTAAAAACTAAAGATGAACTTTTGTCCAAGAGGTATCCAAAACTAGAGGGTAATAGTTTATGGAAGAAGTTTGAGGATTTGAAGAATTGTTCCCTCAGGATGGTTAGTACCTGGTGTGCACTACCTGAGTTGTAGCAGGTGCTCTGGATTAAATGACATTCCAGGTGCTTGGAATGTCATTGTGTTGTAAGCTATGGACCAGGTATTGCCAATGGATTCCAATAGATAGTTCATATTGCCAAGGCATGGTGGTTCACAGGGCTATGTTATGCAACTTTGGGTTTCCTGTACCCTTTCTAAACGCAAACTGTGACCAGATACTTGTATACAAAGTAATGAACATTTGCATCTTTTCGGGTGTTTTTTTTAACTAAATGGGTGCTAATGTTCATCAACATGTGGGTTGAAATTTAAACTTCGTTCTCAGCATTAGTGGTGTCCAAATTGCTAGATACCTTCATTTTGACTGGACAGATATCTGTTCAGGTGTATTTGGGTATGGAAATGCAATTTGGTACAAGATAAACTAAGGTAAATGTTTGAGATTTAATGTGTAATACTGTAATGACTTTAAAGATGCTGTGCAATGAAAGTATTCTGTCACTAATGTTACCTTCACTTTTTTTTAGCTTTCCAAATTCATTAAAATGTGACAGCTTTATCCTTGTAGCCACAAACTTAGATTGTAAACTTTCTGGTTTTTTGTGTTCATGTGAAGTTTCCTGGTTTCATGTGATCGTGTGAAGTTTCCATGGCTTTGTAGTATGTAGTTGCATATAACCAGACAATTTCTGTTCCAGGAAGTGACTTACCAGCTGCTTTGCACAGCATGTCTCAGGCTAGAACTGCAGCACATGCATTTCTTGCAGTCATGTGGCAAGGGTGCATAGTGCAGTTGTGTATATATCCCAAGATGTGTCTTTCAGTATTCCAAAGTAATGAGGTATCAGTACTAATAAATGCAACTCCCTTAGTGTTTTTTTTTTCCATCTTTCCTAAAGCAATGAGTGAAGCCACATTTACATGGAGGGGCCAGCTGCCACCCCGGAATTATAAGAACCCGATCTATTCCTGCAAAGTGTTCTTGGGTGGTGTGCCCTGGGACATAACTGAAGGTAAATATCAGCTGTTGTAAGTCTTGAGTGTACTGTATATCAAATGTCTAAAATGTTCTTCCATAGCTAGTTAATATTTGTAGTAGTAACATTTGGCTGATACCAGGTAAATTTATTGACCATTACTATCCACTGACTATTAGCGTTGCTTTTCTCTGTAAGTTATTTGGTTACCTGCACTGCATGGAATTATAATAACCATATAACAATTACAGCACGGAAATAGGCCATCTCAGCCCTTCCAGTCTGTGCTGAATGCTTACCCTCACCTAGTCCCACCGACCTGCACTCAGCCCATGACCCTCCATTCCTTTCCTGTCCATATACCTATCCAATTTTTCTTTAAATGACAATATCGAACCTGCCTGTACCACTTCTACTGGAAGCTGGTTCCACACAGCCACCACTCTGAGTAAAGAAGTTCCCCCTTGTGTTACCCCTAAACTTTTGCCCCCCAACTCTCAACTGGTGTCCTTTTGTTTGAATCTCCCCTACTCAATGGAAAAAGCCTATCCGCGTCAACTCTATCTATCTATCTATCTATCTATCTATCCCCCTCATAATTTTAAACACCTCTATCGAGTCCCCCCTCAACCTTCTATGCTCCAAAGAATAAAGACCCAACTTATTCAATCTTTCTCTGTAACTCAGGTGCTGAAACCCAGGTAACATTCTAGTAAATCTTCTCTGTACTCTCTATTGACATCTTTCCTATAATTCGGTGACCAGAACTGTGCACGGTACTCCAAATTTGGCCTTACCAATGCCTTGTACAATTTTAACATTACATCCCAATTCCTAAACTCAATGCTCTGATTTATAAAGGCCAGCATACCAAAAGCTTTCTTCACCACCCTATCCACATGAGATTCCACCTTCAGGGAACTATGCACTATTATTCCTAGATTCCTCTGTCCCACTGCATTCTTCAATGCCCTACCATTTACCATGTATGTTCTATTTTGATTAGTCCTACCAAAATGTAGCACCTCACATCCATCTGCCTTCTTTCAGTCCACTCTTCGAACTGGCCTAAATCTCTCTGCAAGCTTTGAAAACGTGCTTCATTATCCACAACGCCACCCATCTTAGTATCATCTGCATACTCATCCAGATCATTAATGTATATGACAAACAACATTGGACCCAGTACAGATCCCTGAGGCACACCACTAGTCACCGGCCTCCAACCTGACAATAAGTTATCCACCGCTACTCTCTGGCATCTCCCATCCAGCCACTGCTGAATCCATTTTACTACAATATTAATACCTAACGATTGAACCTTCCTAACTAACCTTCCATGTGGAACCTTGTCAAAGGCCTTACTGAAGTTCATATAGACAACATCCACTGCTTTGCCCTTATCAACTTTCCTAGTAACCTCTTCTTCTTCAAAAAAAGAGAAAGATTTGTCAAACATTACCTTCCACGCACAAATCCATGTTGACTGTTCCTAATCGGACCCTGTCTATCCAGATAATTATATATACCATCTCTAAGAATACTTCCCATTAATTTACCCACCATTGACGTCAAACTTACAGGTCGATAATTGCTCGGCTTACTCTTAGAACCCTTTTTAAACAATGGAACAACATGAGCAATACGCCAATCCTCCGGCACCATCCCCATTTCTAATGACATTTGAAATATTTCTGTCAGAGCCCCTGCTATTTCTACACTAACTTCCCTCAAGGTCCTAGGGAATATCCTGTCAGGACCCGGAGACTTGCCACTTTTATATTCCTTGAAAGCATCAGTGCTTCCTCTTTAATCGTCATAGTTTCCATAACTTCCCTACTTGTTTGCTTTACCTTACACGATTCAATATCCTCTATTGCTACAAAAAATAATGGCACAGAAGATGCCATTTGCACTTGAGTTCAGACTAGCTGTATAAATGTTTAACATGATATTGGTTCCTCTTAACTGTCTTGCTACCCTAAAGGCCTGCAGTCATTAAAACACTAATTTATTTCTAAATCCCAGATGGCTGTGATCTTGTCATCAGGCATTGCATTGCAGTTAGTAATAATTTTCTATTAAATGTGTAATTCAGATTAATTATACACAAAATGACCACAAGAATTGTCAAACCTTCATCTCAAAACCAATGAAACAGTACTGATTTGAATATAAGTAATTTGGGCTATCAGTAATATGAAATATCCAATATTTCATTCACATTTCTAAAACTGCTGTCTTAAAGGTAAAATTACAATTTGCACTCCACTTTGCTCACAACTTTCCCCTTGGTTACCATGTAATTTAGGCACCTTATCAACTTGATTACCTTAACACTTTGAGGGTCGGCACACAATGGTATAGTGGTTAGCATGATGCTTTACGGTATAAGGAACCTGAGTTCAATTCGTGCCATTGCCTGTAGGGAGTTTATACTTTCTCCCCATGACTGTGGGTTTCCTCTGGGTGCTCTAGTTTCCTCCCACAGTCCAAAGACCTACTGGTCAGTAGTTAATTGGTTATTATAAATTGTGCTGTGATCAGGCTAGGATTAAAATAGGGGTTGCTGGGTGGTGAAGGTCTGGAAGGGCCTATTCTGTGCTTTTTCTCAAATAAATCTTCCTCTTGAATGTAGTATTTAGTGATATGCAAAGTATTCCTGAAAACATAGAATGGTGGAGGGGTGAAGGAGAAGGAAATAGTACTATTTTCCACACTGGACAATTGATTCATGGACTATATGTATAATCCTAAATTTTGGTGATGTATTTTTGGGTTGGTGTTTTTTTTTAAACACAGAATGAGTATCCTGCACTCTAAAGTTCATTTAAGGCATTCATGTAACATCGTGATCAAAGTGACTTTGTCCAATAGTGATTCAGACGCAAAGATAGAGCAAACATCCTTTGTTCACCCCAGTTGGGCACTGGCAGATATCTTGAGCAAGCTAAATTTTGAAGACTAAGAATTAAAGTAAAATTTGTTGATTTTTGACCTAGAAGCTTGCAATTAATCTTGGGTGAGTCAGTGATTGAAACTAATACCTGGTTCTGCTCTAAGAATGTTGTGTTTCTAGTGTTCACCAAATGTTGGTCTCAAGCAAATGTTTGTCAAAATTGTGAACGTGAAGAGAACTTCTAAATTGGAGGTTATGACCATCTTGTTGCGATCACTAAGATGTTAGACCTTTTGTGGCTTGTGCTTTTGGGTTTGTCATGATGTGGCAGAGTTTCATTTGTGGTTTCTAATGGTTTCTTTTATCCTTAGTGGGACTGATAAATACTTTCAGAGTATTTGGTTCACTGAGTGTGGAATGGCCGGGTAAGGATGGCAAGCACCCTCGATGCCCCCCCAAAGGTAATATGCCAAAAGGTAATGAGAACTAAGATATGGTAGGACATTTTACCTGTTCTGATGTGAACACATCATCACTACGGTTGTGGGTCAGAGCACTGGTATGCATGCAGGTACAACGGATGCCAAGCCACCTTGTATAGTGAGTAAAGGCATTTAAGCCTTCATGGGTTAAAACAATCAATCTTGTAGCAAAAGCTATTTTAATTTAAATTTAAAGCACACCAGTACATTTTTTTAGCCTTGTAATGTGGAAATAATGAACTACTATCTGTATAAGACTCAATTTTACAGGCTAATATGAAAATGGTGTTTTGCATGAAACTCAGTTAACCTGACTGACACTTGCAGAAACTAACAAGTCTGGTTTCTTTTGTACTAACTTGCTAAATGTATACCCGAATAGCATAGCTTCTAATGCATTTATTTCAAGTGCATTTTAGGGTATTGAAACCCAGTTTCAAAATACAAATTCATGCATCTTTTTGTGCATGAACTTATTTGTAATTTCATTGTCTGGTTTTTGCTTTGTGGGTTAACAAGGTGCACTATCTTAAGCTCTTCTGTTTCCCAATGCAAGAACTTAAAATTGACTAAATTGGTTAACTCTTTCATTGATAGGTTATGTCTACTTGGTTTTTGAATCTGAGAAGTCTGTGCGTGCGTTACTGCAATCTTGCACTCATGATCTTATGAGTAATGATGGTGCAAGTGAATATTATTTCAAGATGTCAAGTCGCAGGATGCGCTGCAAAGAGGTATTTTGGGTGTTGGTGTTGTCTTTTAAATCTGTTTTTACTAATTTGTGGAAAATTGGTTTTGCCTACAGTGTACACAATGGTTTGACCTACAATTGCATAGTAATAATAAGCAATGCTAAAAGTTGGCTGAGTACTGAATGGTAATTTGATCTTTTATAAAAGTGGCCAAATTTGCAGTCTGCTCCAAAAGGCTCTGGAATTTACTTTCAACTGAGATTATTTCTCATTGACCTGGGAGAAATATGTTGATAAATGCTTTACTATCAGAATCAGATTATTATCACAACATGTGATAAATTGTTTTGCTGCAGCATTGCAGTGCAATGACAAATCTATAAATAAAAATGGTACAAAAGGAATAACAAGGTAATGTTAATAGACTGCTTGGATTACTGGCAGAGGGGAAGTTGTTCCTAAAGTGAGTATGCTTTGTCATTTGTGGCTGCTCTTAATCAGTCAGTAGTAACATTTTAAGTTTCTAATTTGCTATTTTGAGGAAATTTATACATTGTTTTTACCCAAGCCATCTGTCCAAGTGCTACACTTGGATCTGAGGAGTCAAGAAGAGGAAACAGTTTGGCTGGGGTTTAGTCAGTAGCAGTGGATAGGGGAGGAAAAATAGTGGCTAGGGGTGTTTTGCAGACCATCCTGTAGGTGTGGGGCATGAACTGACAGTGGCACTCCCATTATCTCTCCAGATTAAGAATTGGAGCTGCATTCCTAAACAGAGGATCAGGGATTCCACCCTCTGGTATACTGTTCACTCGAAGCCCTAAATGATGGTTCGTAGCTGAGCAAGGACACAAGCTGGTTTGCATGGGGAACCAGAAATCATGTTTATGTTGAATTAGTTTTATAAGACCATAAAGGCCTAGGAGCAGAATTAGGCCATTTGGGCCATCGAGTCTGCTCTGCCATTTGGCCATAGCTGATCCATTTCCCCTCAACCCTATTCTCCCGCCTTCTCCCTGTAACCCCTTCATGCCCTGATTAATCAAGAACCTATCAACCTCTATCTTAAATACATCCCATGACCTGGCCTCCAGTGAATTCCAGATGTATTGCATTCTGG
This sequence comes from Mobula hypostoma, assembly GCF_963921235.1. Lineage (NCBI taxonomy): Eukaryota > Metazoa > Chordata > Chondrichthyes > Myliobatiformes > Myliobatidae > Mobula > Mobula hypostoma. Next base: position 53,960,119 of record NC_086114.1, on the reverse strand, counting down.
CTAAAGAAATCCCTGTAACCTACATTCTAAATTAGATGCCCCTCTATTTTGAGGTTGTGCTTCTGGTCCTCGACTCCTTCACTGTAGAAAACATCCTCTCCACATCTATTTGATCTAGGCCTTTAAAAACATTCTTTGGGTTTTAATGAAATTCCCCCTCATTCTTCTAAATTCCAATGAGTATGGGCCTGGGGCCATCAAACGCTCCTCAATAAGTCTTTCATTCCTGAAATAATTTCATAAACCTCTGAACCTTCTCCAATGTCAGCACATCCTTTCCTAGACAAGAGCCCAAACCTGTTCATGCTCCCAAGTGAGGCCTTACCAGTGCTTTGTATAGCATCAACATCGCATCCTTGTTTTTATATTCTAGTCTCAAAATGCTCACATTGCATTTACCTCCTTCACTGCCAGCACAACTTGCAAGTTGATCTTTAGGGGATCCTACACAAGGACTATAAGTCCCTTTGCACCTTGGATTTTTTTTTAAATATTCTCCCCATTTAGAAAACAATCTAAACTTGTATTCCTTCTACTAAAGCACATTACCATAAACTTCCTGACATTGTACTCCAGCTCGCACCTTTTTGCCCTTTCTCCTAAACTAAGTCCTGTAGCCTCCCTACTTCCTCAACACTACCTGCTCTTCATCTATCTTTATTTCATTCACAATGCGGGCCATAAAGCCGTCAGTTCTGTTGTCCAAATCATTAACATACAATGTAAAAAGTGGTCCCCACACTGACCCTGTAGGATACCACTAGTCATGAGCAACCAATCAGAAAAGGCTCCCTTTATTCCCATCTTCGCCTCCTGCTGATCAACCAATGCTCTGTGTAGTATCTTTCCTGTAATACCATAGGCTTTTATTTTGCTAAGCATCCTCATATGCAGTACTTTGTCAGAGGCCTTCTGAAAATCCAAGTACATCACATCCACTGATTCTTTATCTATCTTGCTATTTCCTCAAAATTCTAACAGGTTGTTCAGGCAAGATTTTTCCCTTGAGGACTTTGGCTATTTTACCATGAGCCTCCAAGTACCCCAAAACCTCATCCCTACTAATCAACTCTATCTTTCCATCTGCTGAGGTCAGGCTAACTAGCTTATTTTCTTCTGCCTCTTCCCTCGAAGAGTGGTGACATTTGCATATTTCCTGTCCTCTGGAGCCATGCCAGAATCTAGCGATTCTTGAAAAATCATTACTAATGCCTGCACAATCTCTTCAGCTACCTCTCAGAAACCTGGGGTATGATCCATCTGGTCTAGGTGGCTTATCTTCCTCAAATCTTTAAACTTCCCAAGCAACTTCTCCCTAGTAACAGCAACTGCACTCACTACTTACCCTGGCATTCTTGAGTCTGTGGCATACTGCTGGTGTCTTCCATAGTGAAGACTGATGCAATATACTTGCGTTCATCTGCCATTTCTTGTCCTCCATTACTACCTCTTACATTGTCAATTTCCAGCAGTTCAATATCTACTCTTGCCTCTACTCTTTGTATCGGGGGGGGGGGGGGGGGGGAAGAATTGTATCCTTGGATTTTATTGGCTAGCTTAACCATTTTTTTTGCCCTGAGCTTTTCAGTTTCTTTCTGTTGTTTTTAAAGTTCCCCAAACCTCTAATGTCCCACAAATTTTTGCTCTATTTTATGCCCTCACTTCTGCTTTCATGTTGGCTTTGGCTTCCCTTAATAGCCATGGTTTTATAATCCTGCCTTTAGAATACAACTACTTTGGTATGTGTCTATCCTTCCAAATTGCCCCCAGAATCTCCAGCCATTACTATACTACTGCCATCCCTGCTAGTGTCCCCTTCCAATCAGCTTTGGTCAGCTAGTCTCTCGTGTATCTGTACTTCTGTTTACTCCAGCATATACTGATACATCTGACTGTAGTGTCTCCTTCTCAAATTTGCAGGGTGAATGCTATCAAATTGTGATCACTGCCTCCTAAGGGTTCCTTTACCTTAACTCCCTAATCAAACCCAGTTTATTGCACAACAGCCAATCGAGAGTACTGATCCCCTAGTTGGCTCAACCACAAGCTGTTTTAAAAAGCCATCTCATAAATTCTCTTTGAATTCAAAATCAGCTGATCTGATTTCTGCATGCCCCCACCCAGTCTACCTGCATATCGGAATTTCCCCTGTGACTATCACAACATTGCTCTTTTGACATCCATTTTCTATCTCCTAGTGTAAATTGTAGCCCTCATCCTGGCTACTATTTGGAGTTCTGTGTATAACTGCCATTAAGGTCTTTTTTACCTTAGTAATTCCTTAACTCTACCCACAATGACTTTTATCTTGTCCTTGGTCACCTTTCTAAAGATTTGATTTAAATTTTTACCAACTGAGTTGCCCTACTCCTTCTCCCTATCCTTTGATGCATTGAATGTTAAGCTTCCAACCATAACCTTTTAGCCATGACTGAGACACCCATAGTCATACTTGCTGATCTCTAACCACGCTACAAGATCATATTCCATAAGCTGTATGCATTCAAATATAACACCTTCAGTCCTGTATTGTCATCCTTTTCAATTTGGTCCCCTGTTGCACTGCAACTAATCCCACTGATTGTAATTTTGTCCTATCATCTGACTGTCCTTCCTGTCATTACACAATTTATACTAATTGCTCTATTCTGGTTCCTGTCCTTATGCCAAATGAGTTGAAACCCTCCCCAACAGTTTTAGCAAACCTGCCCATAAAGATGTTGGTCCCCTTTAGGTTCAGGTGTATCCTGTCCCTTTTTGTATAGGTGATATCTTCCCCAGAAGAGATCCTAATGATCAAGAAATCTGAAAGCCTACCTTCTGCACCAGTTTCTCAGCCATGCATTCATCTGCTAAATTGTACTATTTTTGCCGTCACTGCTGCTTGGCACAGGCAACAATCCAGAGATTACTATCTTGGTGGTCCTACTTGGCTTTCTACCTAGCTCCCTAAATTCTCTCTTCAGGACTGCCTCCTTTTTTTCTGCCTGTCATTTGTGCTAGTATGTATAAAGATTTTTGGCTGTTCAGTTTCCCCTTAGATTGCTGTGGACCCAATCCAAGAAATCCTTGACCCTGGCGCCTGAGAGGCGACATGCGTCCATAGAAGCTCGTGTCTGCTCTATGTAATTCCATATAAGACTAGAAGATACGGGAGCAGAATTGGGCCATCTGGCCCATTGAGTCTGCTCTGCCATTCAATCATGGCTGATCCCTTTTCCCCCCTCTCACCACCACCTCAACCCCAGTTCCCAGACTTCTCCCTGTAATCTTTGATGCCGTGTCCAGTCAAGAACCTATCAACCTCAATGCACCCGTGACCTGGCCTCCACAGCTGCATGTGGCAACAAATTCCACAAATTCACCACCCTCTGGCTAAAGAAATTTCTCCATCTGTTTTGAATGGACACCCCTCTATCCTGATGCTGTGCCCTATTATTCTAGACTCTCCCACTATGGGAAACATCCTTTCCATATCTACTTTGTCTAGGCCTTTCAACATTGAAAGGTTTCAGTGAGATCCCCCCCCACCCCTAACCATCCTTCTGCATTTCAGCAAGTACAGACCCAGAGCCATCAAACGTTCCTCATATGATAACCCTTTCATTCCTGTAATTATCCTTGTGAGCCTCCTCTGGACCCCCTCCAATGCCAGCACATCGCTTCTAAGATGAGGGACCCAAAATTGTTCACAATACCTCAAGGTGAGGCTTCACCAGTGCTGCTATAAAGCCTCAGCATCACATCCTTGCTCTTGTATTCTAGACCTCTTGAAATGAGTGGCATTTACCTTCCTCACCACCAACTCAACCTGCAAGTTAATCTTCAGGGTGTTCTGCACAAGGTCTTTCAAGTCCCTCTGCATCTCAGATTCCTGGATTTTCTCCCCGTTTAGAAAACAGTCTGCACATTTATTTCTACTATCAAAGTGCATGACCATGCATTTTCTAACATTGTATTTCATTTTCCACTTTCTTGCCCATTCTCCTACTTTTAAGTTCTTCTGCATCCTACCTGCTCTTCAACACTACCTGCCCCTCCACCAGTCTTTATTGCCAAGTTTGCAGATGATACAAAGCCATCTATTCCATCATCTAAATCATTTGTATACAGCATAAAGAGAAGTGGTCCCAACACCTACCCTTGTGGAACACCACTAGTCACTGGCAGCCAACCAGAAAAGGATCCTTTTATTCCCACTTGCTGCGTCCTACCAATCAGCCAATGTTCTAACCATGTTAGTAACTTTCCTGTAATACCATAGGATCATAACTTGGTAAGCAGCTTCATGTGTGGCACCTTGTCAAAGGCCTTCTGAAAGTCCAAATATACAACATCCACTGCATCCCCTTTATCCTACTTGTAATCTGTTCAAAGAATTCCAACAGGTTCATTGGGCAGGATTTTCCATGGAGGAAACCATGTTGACTTTGTACTTCCTTTCTTGTCCTATGTCACCAAGTACTCCATCACCTCATCCTTAACAATTGATTCTAACATCTTTCCAACCACTGAGGTCAGGCTAAATGGTCTATCATTTCCTCTCTGCTGTCTTCCTTAGAGTGAAGTGACATTTGCAATTTTCCGGTCCTCTGGTACCATGCCCGAGTCCAGTGATCTTTTGAAAGATCATTTTTAATGCCACCACAATCACTAACGCTACCACTTTCAGAACCCTAGGATGCAGTTCATCTAGTCTGGGAGACTTGTGCACTTTTAAGTCTTTCAGCTTTTTGAGTACTTTCTCCCTTGTAACAGTAACTGCGCCCACTTCTCTTCCTTCACACACTACAACATCAGGCATATTGCTAGTGTCTTCCACAGTGAAGACTGATACAAAATACTCATTTAGTTCATCAGCTATCTCCTTGTCCCCATTATTATTTCTCCTGCCTCATTTTCTAAAGGTCCTATATCCACTCCCATTTCTCCTTTTAACATTGAAAAAGCTTTTACTATCCACTTTGATATTATTTGCTAGCTTGCTTTCATATTTCATCTTTTCCCTATCAATTATTTGAGTTGCTCCCTGTAGATTTTTTTAAACTTCCCAATCTTGTATCTTTCCACTAATTTTTGCTTTTTATCTCCTTCTCATGCTTTTACAATAGCCTTGACTTCCCTTGTCAGCCATGGTTGTACTATTTTACCATTTGAGTTTTTCTTCATTTTTGGAATATATATGTCCTACACCTTCTTCATTTTTCCCCAGAAATGAACACCATTGCTGCTCGGCTGACATCCCTGCCAGCAGCAGCTTCCAATTTACTTTGGCCAATCCTCTCTCGTACCACTAATTTCTCTTAATCCACTGAAATACGGCTACATCACACTTTACTTTCTCCCTATCAGGTTTCAATTTGAACTCAATCATATTGTGATCATTGGTTCCTAAGGGTTCTTTTACCTGAAGCCCCCTAATTCTCTCCGGTTCATTGCATAACACCTAATCTAGTTTAGTTGATCTTCTAAACAATAAACTGCTTTAAAAAGCTATCTCTTAAAGGATTCAACAAACTCTCGATCCATTACCAACCTGATTTTCCCAATTGACCTGCGTGTTAAAATCTCCCATGACTACCATAACATTGCCCTTTTGACTCTTTTTGCTATTTCCTGTTGTAATCTGTGGTCCACCTCCCAGCTGCTGTTGGGAGGCCTGTATATAACTGCCATCAGTGTCCTTTTATCCTTGCAGTTTCTTAACTCAACCCCCAAGGGTTCAACATCTTCCAATCCTATGTCACGTCTTTCTGCTGATTTGGCGCCATTCTTTACCAGCAGAGCCACACTACCCCCCTATGCCTACCTTCCTAACCCTCCGATACAACCTGTAACCTTGGACATTCAGCTCCCAACTACAAATATCCTTCAGCCACGATTCAGTGATGGCCACATCATACCTGGCAATCTGTAATAGTGCAAGATCATCCAGCTTATTTCTTGTACTACACGCTTTTAGATAAACACCTTGAGTACTGTGTTTGCTATCCTTTCTAATACTGCATCCCTAATGTTTTGATACCCAGCCTGTTGGCTGCAACCAAGTCCCATCACCTGCCATGAATTTCAAGTAGTATAACTACTACAGTCCTCTACTTCCCTTCTCCACCCGCTGCCCATCCCCCAGTCGATGTGGCTCCCCCTTTAGGTCATTTCTTCTTCATGCACGTGCAAGCACTGATCCAAAGCAGTATACTTTAGAGGAAGGACCACAGGGTGTTCTGCAATGGCTGTACACTTCCTCTCCCTCTCCTGACAGTCACTTGGGTACTTGCCTCCTGCAATGTGGGGGTGACTACCTCCCTGTAGCTCCTATCACCACCTCAGTTTTCTGTATGTGCCAAAGAGGAATGTAGCAAAAACATGGTAGCAATTTCCTTTATTCCATCTGTAATTTGGCTAGTCTTATTAATCTCTGTATCAGTTTAAAGGATAAGAGACAGTTTTGAAAGGCAGTTGAAAACTGTAAACCTTTGCTCTCTGCTCTTTAAAATTTTGCAGGTGCAGGTCATACCTTGGGTCCTTTCTGACAGCAATTTTGTTCACAGCCCATCCCAGCGCCTGGATCCCAGTAAAACTGTTTTTGTTGGAGCATTGCATGGAATGTTGAATGCAGAGGCCCTGGCAGCAATCATGAATGACTTATTTGGTGGAGTGGTATATGCTGGTATTGATACGGACAAGCACAAGTATCCAATTGGTATGTTTCTACTGGGTGTTCCCAGTGTATTCTGATGTATCTCATTTTAAATTGGTCTCTTTGCACACCAGTTGGAAATTGAAATATTGTTTCAGTGATGTGATCTTTTAAGATTTATTGGTGCTGATGTTTTTAGTGATGTTCAAGTTTGCTGTTAAATTGGTATAGTTTTTTCTGCTTCAGTCTGAGCATTTTACTTACAGGTATGTTATCTTTCACAAATTTGGGTCTGTTAATCATACAAGCTGCAAAAGAAATTTTGGATTCCTTGCACATTACTGTAATTGAACTAACAACTAATTTGTGCTCTTGGCATTCTTGCCAACATTGTATACATGTATCCGAAGGACATTGTTGTTTAGTCTAATTAAGTCTAAATTATGGGTTGTGTATAATAGATTTGTTTTAACTGTTAGATGTTTATTTTTAAACTCAATGTCATTCAAAAAATAATTAGCAAAAGCAGATAGCACTTTACACATTCCAAGGAACTTGAATGAATTGAGCTAAAATTAAGGTGGTCATATTCCCTGGAAAAGTGTTTTAGGGAAGTGTCCATATGAAAGGGGGTTATAGTTAAGGAATTGCAAAGCTGGCATAGGTGTTGTATCATTCCACTAAGGTGAAGGAAAAATGAGGAAATGGAGACAAATTAGTCTAATGCAACTTTAATAAAAATTAAAAAAAATAAAAAATGGCTTCCTCAAAACTAAAACCTGTGAACTTGTCAGTCATAGAGCAATACAGTGTAGAAACAGGCCCTCCAGCCTATCTAGTCTGCGCTAATCTGTTTTAGTTCTGCCTAGTTCTTTCAACCTACATCTGGACTATCACTCATACTCCAACCATCTGTTTACCTATCCAAAAACTCTGGCAGCTCATTCCACACTTACACCACCTTCTAAGTGAAGTTTCCCTTCAGATTCCCCTTCTATTTTGCCTTTACACTAAACCTATGACCTCTAGTTGTAGTCTTGCCTGACCTTGTGGGTAGGGTCAAAGCTTGCATGGATCAATACTTGATCTCCTATTAGGGAACCAGACAGGTCAGGTGACAGAAGTATGTGTAGGCGAACAATCTGGGTCCAGTGACAATAGTGTCATTAGTTTCAAGTTACTGGATAAGGATAGGTCTGGTTCCTTGAGTTAAAATCCTAATTTGGAGAAGGGCCAATTTTGTGGAAATGAAAGGATCTAAGAAGAGTGGATTGGGATAAGTTGTTTTCTGGCAAGGACGTGTTCAGTATGTGGAAGGCTTTCAAAGGCAAAATTCTGAGTACAGAATTTGCATGTTCCTGCCAGGATTAAAGGCAAAGTTAACAGGCATAGGGAACCTTGGTTTTCAAGGGATATTGGCGATCTGGTTAAGAAAAATACTATACTTTGTTGCCAAACAATTGATACTAGAACATACAATCATCACAACGATATTTGATTCTGTGCTTCCTGCTCCCTGGATTACAAATTAAATATTTAAAAAAATAGTAAAAATTAGTAAATTAAAATTTTAAATTATAAATCATAAATGGAAAATAGAAAAATGGAAAGTAAGGTAGTGCAAAAAAAAAAAAACTGAGACAGATCTGGATATTTGGAGGGTACGGCCCAGATCCGGGTCAGGATCCGTTCAGCAGTCTTATCACAGTTGGAAAGGAGCTGTTCCCAAATCTGGCCATACGAGTCTTTAAGCTCCTGAGCCTTCTCCTGGAGGGAAGAGGGACGAAAAGTGTGTTGGCTGGGTGGGTTGTGTCCTTGATTATCCTGGCAGCACTGCTCTGACAGTAGTGCAGTGTAAAGTGAGTCCACAGACAGAAAATTAGTTTGTGTGATGTGCTGCGCCGTGTTCACCATCGTCAGCTTCTTTCGGTCTTGGACAGGACAACTTCCATACCAGCTTGTGATGCACCCTAGAAGAATGCTTTCTACGGTGCATCTATAAAAATTAGTGAGGGTTTTAGGGGACAGGCCAAATTTCTTTAGTTTTCTCAGGAAGTAAAGGTGCTGGTGGGCCTTGGCAGTGAACTCTGCTTGGTTGGACCAAGTCAGGTTATTTGTGATATTGACCCTGAGGAACTTAAAGCTTTTGACCTGTTCCACTTGCACACCTTTGATGTAAATTGGGTCGTGCGGTCCACTACTCCTTCTGAAGTCAACAACCAATTCCTTCGTCTTGCTGACGTTGAGGGATAAGTTATTGTCTTCGCACCATGCCACCAGATTCTTAATTTCCTCTCTGTACTCAAACTCATCATTACCCGAGATACGGCCTACAGTTGTTGTGTCATCAGCAAACTTGTATATTGAGTTTGATGAAAACTTGGCTACACAATCATGGGTGTACAGTGAGTACAGCAGGGGGTTGAGTACACAGCTTCACTCACAACACGCTGGAGGAACTCAGCAGGTCGGGCAGCATCCGTGGAAACGATGAGTCAACATTTCGGGCCGGAACCCTTTGTCAGGACTGTAGGGGGAAGGGGCAGTGGCCCTATAAAGAAGGTGGGAAGGAGAAGGCTGGTCAGTTCCAGGTGAAAAACCAGTAAGGGGAAAGATAAAGGGGTGGGGTAAGGGAGGCAGGGAGGTGATAGGCAGGAAAGGTGAAGAAAGAATAGGGGAAAACAATGGGTAGTAGAAAGAGGTGGGACCATGAGGGAGGTGGTAGGCAGCTGGGGCAGAATGACATAGGGATAGGGGGAGGGAATTACCAGAAGTTGGAGAATTTTGTGTTCATACCAAGGGGCTGGAGACTACCTAGATGGTATATGAGGTGTTGCTCCTCCACCCTGAGTTTATCCTCATGGTAGTAGAGGAGGCCATGTATGGACGTATCTGAATGGGAGTGGGAAGCAGAGTTGAAGTGGGTGGTTACTGGGAGATCCTGTCTGTTTTGGCAGATGGAGCGGAGGTGCTGGACGAAGTGGTCCCCCAATCTGCGTCAGGTTTCACCAATGTAGAGGAGGCTGCACCAGGAGCACCAGATGCAATAGATGACCCCAACAGACTCACAAATGAAGTGTTGCCTCACTTGGAAGTACTGTTTGGGGCCCTGAATGGTGGCAAGAGAGGAGGTGTAGGGACAGGTATAGCACTTGCGCTTACAGGGATAAGTGCCACGTGGGAGATCTGTCTGGAGGGACCGATCCCTGCAGAAGGTGGAGAGGGAAAGATGTGCTTAGTGGTGGGGTCCTGTTGAAGGTGGCGGAAGTTGCGGAGGATAATGTGTTGGATCCGGAGGCTAGTGGGGTGGTAGGTGAGGACAAGGGGAACTCTGTCCCTGTTGTGGTGGCGGGAGGATGGGGTGAGAGCTGAAGTGCAGGAAATGGAGGAGATGCAGGTGAGGGCATCATTGATGACAGCAGAAGGGAAACCACGATCCTTAAAGAGGACATTTGAGACGTCCTGGAACGGAAAACCTCATCCTCGGAGCAGATGCGGCGGAGACGGAGGAACTGGGAATAGGGAGTGGCATTTTTGCATGTGGCGGGGTAGGAAGAGGTATAGTTGAGGTAGTTATGAGAGTCAGTGGGCTTGTAGAAGATGTCAGTGGACAGTCTTTCCAGAGGTGGAGACTGAGAGATGGAGAAAAGGGAGAGAAGTGTCTGAGATAGACTAAGTGAATTTGAAGGCTGGGTGGACGTTTGAAGTAAAGTCGATGAAATTGACGAGCTCAGCATGGGTGCAGGAAGCAGCACCAATGTAGTTGTCAATGTATGGAAGGAAAAGTTGGGGAGCAGTATAAGAATAGGTTTGGAGTACAGACTGTTCCACATAACCAACAGAGGCAGGCATAGCTAGGGCCCATGCGAGTTCCCATAGCTACACCCTTGGTCTGAAAAAAGTGGGAAGAGCCAAAACACATAACCAACAAAAGAGGCAGGCATAGCTAGACACAGCTTTGCGGGGCACCGGTGCCCAGAGTGATTGTAGAGAAGAGCTTGTCCCTTATTTTTACAGCCTGGGTTCTGTCTGTGAGGAAGTTGAAGATCCAGCTGCAGATCTGAGTGCTAAGGCCCAGGTTCCGGAGCTTAGGAATCAATTTATTTGGAATGATGGTATTAAAGGCAGAGCTGTAGTCAATGAAAAGGAGCCTTGCGTATGTGTCGTTCTTCAGGTGTTCTAAGGAGGAATGTAGGGCCAGAGAGATGGCATCTGCTGTTGACCTGTTGCTTCAGTAGGCGAATTGCAAAGCGTCGAGGTTGACCGGTAGGCTGTGGTTGATGTGTGCCATAACCAATCTCTCGAAGCACTTCATAGCAATTGTTGTCAGAGCCACAGGGCGATAGTCATTCAGGCATGCCACCTTGCTCTTCTTCAGCACTGGGATTATTGTTGCTGCCTTAAAACACGAGGGGATCTTAGACTGGAGCAAGGAGCAGTTGAAGATGTCAGCAAACACTCCAGCTAACTCGTTCGCACAGGCCCAGAGAACCCATCCTGGTATGCCATCTGGGCCCATTGCCCTCTTTGGATTTATCTTCAGGAAGGCCCTTCTAATGTCATCCTCAGTGACGATGAATCTCGATGCCACCAGGTCTGGTTCATCCGGAGGGAGAGGGACACTCCTGTTCGAATCTTGCGTAGAATACGTTAAGTTTGTCAGGAAAAGAAGTGCCACAGTTATTGATATTCCCAGGCTTTTCTTTGTGCCCAGTGAGCTCATTTAGACCCTGCCACAGTCTACTGGCATCCCTCTGGCTAGCTTGGGCTTCCAACTTGGCTCGATATTGCCTTTTGGCTCCCTTAATGGCTTTCCAGAGTTCGTGCCTGGATTCCGTGTAGCGACTGGTATCCCTGGACCTAAAAGCTGTAGCCTTTTAAAAAGGGTCTTAACCTCCTAATTCATCCAAGGTTTCCGGTTAAGGAATACCTGGATTGTCTTGCGAGACGCACAGTCCTCCGTGCATTTCCAAATAAAGTCTGTGACAGCTGAGGCATACTCATCGAGGTTAGCTGCCGAGTCGTTGAATACTAACCAGTCCACCGATTCAAAGCAGTCACAGAGAACCTCATCCGTTTCCTCCGTCCAACGCAACACTACTTTTGACACTGTGACCTCCCGCTTCAGTTTCTGTTTGTAAGACGGGAGGAGCAGTACGGCCTGATGGTCCGATTTTCTGAAGTGAGGTCGTGGGACGGAACAGTAGGTATCCTTGACTGCTGTGTAGCAGTGGGTATAAAAGAGAGGTGTATAGCAAGTATAGGCAACAAGGAACAAATTAGTTAATTGAAGAGTATAGAAAATGTAAGAAAATGCTAAAGGAGGAAATCAGGAAGGCAAAAAGACATGATGTTGCTTTGGCAGATAATATGAAGGTAAACCTGAAGGGTTTCTACAAGTATATTAAGAGTGAAAGGATAGTAAGGGACAAAATTGGTCCCCTAGAATATCAAAGTGGTCGTCTATGTGTGGAGCTTCATGAGATGGGGGGAGATCTTGAACAATTTTTTTGCATCAGTATTTACTCAGGAAATTGGCATAGTGTATATGGAAGGGAAACAAGCAACAATGTCAAGCAACATATAGAGATTAAAGAGGAGGAGGAGATATATATATATCCTCTTTAATCTCTATATGTTGTAAACCAGGTAATTACAGGCCAGTGAGCCTGACATCAGTAGTAGGTAAATTATTGGAAGGTGTTTTGAGAGATTGGATATACAAGTATTTGGACAGTCAAGGGCTGATTAAGGATAGCATGGCTTTGTGTGTGGTAGATCATGTTTAACAAATCTTGTAGAGTTTTTTGAGGAGGTCACTAAGAAAGTTGACAAAGGAAGGGCTGTGGTTATTGTCTATATAGACCTTAGTAAGGCCTTTGATAAGAAGAAGATAGTGGTAGTGGATGATCGCTTATCAGACTGGAGGCCTGTGACTAGTGGTGTGTCTCAAGGATCTGTGCTGGGACCATTGTTGTTTGTTGTCTATATCAATGATCTAGATAATTTGGTAAATTGAATCAGCAAGTTTGCTGATGACACTAAGATAGGAGGCATTGTAGACAGCGAGGAAGGCTTTCAAAGCTTGCAGAGGGATCTGGACCAACTGGACGGGTGGGCCAGGAAGTGGCAGATGGAATTTAATGCAGATAAATGAGAGATGTTGCATTTTGGAAGGACAAATCAAGGTAGGACATACACAGTAAATGGTAGGGCACTGAGGAGTGCAGAGGAATGAAGGGATCTGGGAGTTCAGATACATAATTCCCTGAAAGTGGCGTCACAGGTAGACAGGGTTGTAAAGAAGGCTTTTGGCATCCTGGTATTCATAAATCAAAGTATTGAGTATAGGAGTTGGGATGTTATGGGGAGGTTGTATAAGACATTGGTGAGGCTAAATTTGGAGTATTGTGTACAGTTCTGGTCACCTAACTACAGGAAGGATATCAATAAAATTGAAAGAGTGCAGAGATTTACTAGGATGTTGCCGGGTCTTCAGGAGTTGAGTTACAGGGAAAGATTGAACAAGTTAGGACTTTATTCCTTGAGTGTAGAAGAATGAGGGGAGATTTGATAGAGGTTTACAAAATGATGAGGGGTATAGATAGTAAATGAATAGGCTCCTTCCACTTAGATTAGAAGAGATACATACGAGAGGACATGGCTTTAGGGGGAAAGGTTTAGGGGGAACTTCACTCAGTGGTGGAGTGTGGAGCAAGCTGCCATCTGACATGGTAAATGCGGGCTCAGTCTTAGTTTTAAGAATAAACTGGATAGGTACATGGATGGCAGCGGTCTGGAGGGTTATGGACTGGATGCAGGTCAATGGGACTAGTGGAATGTTTTGGCATAGACTAGAAGGGCCAAATGGCCTGTTTCCTGTGCCGTAGTGTTCTATGTATATAAGACTTTATCAAAACTGCTAGATTTATTTGTCACATACACTGAAAATAATATAATATAAAATTGTTTTGCATCAATATCCAACAGTCACAGGATTGTGCTGGGGCAGCCCGCATGGTCGCTATGCCTCAGACATAGCATGTCCACAACTCTCTAACCCTAGCTGTACATCTTTGGAATTTGGGATGAAACCTGTATTTACCCTATCTATACTCCCTCACTGTGTACACCTATATCAAATCTCCCCTCACTCACCTACATGCAAAGGAATAAACTCCTAACCTATTCATCCTTTTCCTGTAACTCGGGTTCTCAAGTTCCAGCAACACCCTTGTTAATATTATCTGCACTCCATGCTTGTTGGTATCTTACCTGTAAGAGATCAAAATTACCCACAGTACTCCAAATTCAACCTCAGTAATGTCTTGTACAACTTCAAGAGCACCTGTACTATACTCGATGCCCCGATTTATGAATGCCATTGTGGCAGAAGCCCTCTTTACAACCCTATCTACCTGTGATAACACTTTCAAGGAATTAGGATCTATATTTACAGATCACTTTGTTTTACCACACATCTCAGTGCTCCAGCATTCAATGTGCAAGTCATACCCTGGTTTGTCCTATCAACATGCTACATCATTGTCTGCATTAAATTCCATTGCCATTCTTCAGTCCACTTTCCCAGCTGCTCCAGATTGTGCTGCAAGCTTTGGCCTTCCTCACTGTGCACTTATGTCCCGTTTCCCCCCCCCCCCCGTCCCCCCCAAAAAAATCTTGGTGCCATCTGCAAATTTGCTAAAACATTGTTCCACTTATGTAAATAATTAATATAGATGTTAAACAACAATAGACCCAGCGCTGATCCTTGTAGTACTCCACTAGTCACAGGCCCACCCAAGACCCATTCAGAGAGACACCAATGTACTACCACTGTCTTCACTTACTAAGCTAAGTGCTGAATCCAACTTACCTGAGAAACCGGTTTGATTTTGTAGATGATCTGTTGAGATGCAGGGCAGAAGAAGCCCTCCTGGCCTTTGAGCTATACTGCCCAGCAGTTCCCTGATTTAATCCTTGCCCAATTACAGGACCATTTACAATGACCAATTAACCTACCAGTTGGTGTATCTTTGGACTATGGGAGGAAACCTGAACACTTGGAGGAAATCCACATGGTCATCGGGAGAATGTACAACCTTGCAGGCAGTGGTGGTCTCTCTTCTCTCTCTCTCTTCCCCCCCCCCCCCCCCAAAAGGCATTTGGTAAATGCTCAAATAATGGGAAGTGCTGATTTTGGTATTGATAGGATTAGTGTTGAAAGAATCTTTTGGGGTTACAACTATTCATTATTTATAAATGGATTGTGGATGGAAAGGTTTGACAATGATACAAAGGTACATAATATTACAGATGGAAGTATCAAAAGTTCCAGTAAAATTAAAATTGAATTTATTCAATGAAATTTATAATCTTTAAGAGACTTAAAGATTAAATGGTGAAAATCTAGAGGTAGAGATCCAGAGATTTTGGTTAATTATAGCAGCAAGTTCTATTTGAGTGTGTTGTGTTTTACCACAGGAGCTGATACTCATTCTGCTAACTGTTGACCATTTCTGTGAAACCTCATTTTGAACTTGCCAAGTGGCTCAATTTTTGACTCAATGTGGTGATTAGGAATAGGCTCATCTCATTACTTTTCAGGCATGGTGAGGTTAATGTATTTAAACTAGAAATGTAACCTTTACTATGATCTCATTGATGGACCAATATTTCTAATTCCTTTTAAGAGGTCTGTCACAATCTTTTGTACTATGTGAAGGAAATTGCCTTTTAAACTCACGAGAGCATAGGCCATCAACTTTTTGCTGTTGATGTTTCTGTAGCAGGCAGTTTCTTTTTTGATGTTGAGTTGCTAGCTCGACACTCAACTCAGCACAGATGGAAGGCGTGCCGGGGAGCTGGCTGGTTTCGAACTCGGGAGCCTTCGCTCCGAAGTCCGGCGCTGATGCCACTATGCCACCAGCCGGCCTTTTGTACTACATGTAGGAGAGGCCAATTCCTGAGGAGGTGTAAGATGCTGGTGGAAATGTAACAATTTGAATAAAGCTGGGGTTGTAAGTTAGTGTGCAAATGTATAATTTAATGTTATGCATTCAAAGGCTAATATAGCTAACAAATTCTGCTGTTAACTGTACAGAATGTTATGCTTTGTATAATCTATTTAATACAGCTTTCATTTCAAGAACTCTGTTCAAAGCCAGCTAGTTCTAATCTTCTGAACTAGATATTTTGTATAGGTTGCAATACCTTGTATGGGTTGAATTTGAGATTAGTTGGCTTTGAACAAGTGAAACTGCTATGCATAATAATGTTGCTTCAGTGGTCTCCCAGTCTGATGACCTTTAGAATTACAAATGGAAGGTTGTGCAGCTGCTAAGATGTCAATCAGTGCCCTTGTATACTCAACTGGAGGAGGTTTAAAATTTTAGCTAATAAGTACTCCATGTAAATGTGAAATGTTTACTAGCCTATTTTAGCACTCATTTAGAAGAAATTAAATCCACAGTCAACTCAGACTAGATGTTTCTGTTGCAAGCTCCTTCTGTACTTAATGTCTCGAGGCCTCAATGTAAGCATAATCCTGTACACTGCATTAAAAAAGAGGTGATTTTAAAAAAAACACTTTTTCGTTTAGAATCCAGTAGACTAACTTGTTATTTGGATCTGTTCTGGTTTGACCCTTCCCCATTTTAAATACTCTTAAACTACCTTTGTGGCAGAAATCTAACCTATCTGAAAATGGGCTGGAAATTTAAGAATGTAGAAAATGTGGCACCAGTTAAATGTTTAACCCTTGCTACTGAGGAAACACCACACTTTTTTAACCTTTGCTTTTATTGTCATAGTCATACTTTTTTTTCCCCCGGGATCAATAAAGTATGACTATTATTAAGTAACATTAGAAACATGTCTATTTGTGTTCAGATCTATGGCATTTTGAGTGATGCTAGTTGAGATGGACTGATTAAGTTTCTTGTCTGTCCTGAACATTGTGCTTTTGGATTAAATTGCTTGTTTAATATAGAATCTGAAACTTCCAACTTGGTTTAAGTTGATGTAGATTAGACAGCCTTCCACTAAAGTGATACTAATGATCAGTGTCAGTATTTTAATTCATTTTCTCTGTAGTGCTAAAGTTTGTGGAGATCAGTCATAGAACAAAAATTCAAGGACTTTGCTTGATCTGTTGGAACACTAGATTTTGTGTATTTTACAAATTTTAAGATTGCAATAAATTCCTTCACATTTCTGTTCCTATGAAGCCCTCAACCAGGGTATAATTTCTGCAAGGGAAAGTTTGGAGGATGCTATCATATTCCTTGAACTTGACCTCAAACTAATTTGGTTTTTAAGCTTTTGAATGTGTACAAATATTACCACCTTCTGGTAAGAGTGGTTAAACCATTAATTTCCATTTCCGGATACCTCTGTTTTGACCAAATACCCAACAAAACTTGCATGAACCATTGTAAATAGGCCAGCATTAAGTGGCTTTAAAAATTCAGCTGGTGAAGCAGTAACTACATGCAGCTTGATCCAACATACTTTGTCTACAACTTCATACACTGAATTTTCATTGTATTTGTATTCTGGTTTTGCTTGATGTAATCTTTCAGAGATTGGCTTATAATAGGATGCTTGATTCAGTAGTCCAAACACTCCCAGATATACTTCTGTGTAAGTGAAAGAGGATGTTTGTTCTGGCTGCTTACTGCTGTGTAGAAAAACACTCAAATATCTGCCCTCAGCTGGTGCTTCCCCAGCATTCAATCTCCCTGCAGCTTGATGTGGACAGATGCTTTTGAGGGTTGGTGTTGGGTGGAGCAGCCAGTGGTGCCATGGATTATCATTTCTCATCATGCTGGATTCAATGGAATTTTTCTCCTTTGGCAGTAGTCACACTAGGCTGGTACATTTTCTCTAGTAATATTTTATTGCCAGGCTACTTAATACAGAATCCCTGATTGTAGTGAGTTATACAGTTAAATGGAGACAGCTTCTATCCATCTAACATGGGATATTGATATGTGACGCAGTATATGCCTGCCCTGCACTTGGCACACCAGCCAGGGTGCATTCCTGAGCCCCACTCCTTAACCTAGCCTACATTAACTCCAGTCCACTTTGGCAGCTCTTACAGAGTTAAGTAGTAATTTGTGCCAGATTCTTGATTGTGTATAACTTTGCCTAGCATCAAAGAGTGCATAATGTTGACCCCTTAGCATCAATTTTGTTAGTGTACTTGTTCCTAGTGATATCCTTCAGAGGTACCAATGTACTTGTAAAGATTGTTTTCCCAAAGTCTGGAAAGGGACACGGATATTATGCCAAAGAACCATTGTTTAGTTTCAAGCCTATAAATGGGATAGAGTTGCCAGTAGCTCCCAATGGTTAAATTGTTCAACAAAATCAAAGCTGTTTTTCCCCTTGGCGTTTAATGCAATGATCAAATTTGCATGATGCAAACTTTGTGTGACATATCAAAATCTTGTTTTCATTTGGTGGTTGTTTTGAAAGGTTGAAGACATGATCTGGGATTCAGAATAAATGTAATTTTGCTCCAAGGAATATTAAAGGATTACTAAACAATTGAAATGCAAGTAGTTTGTACATGATGCTTTGAAAAGTCTGACAAGTATCAAAGTTTTTAAATCATTGAATTCATTGTTGATGTTTTGGTGGCTAATTGAATCTTTAGCTTGATTTGTATTTAGGTTCTGGTCGAGTCACCTTTAATAACCAACGCAGTTACTTGAATGCAGTTGGAGCTGCCTTTGTAGAGATAAAGACTCCAAAGTTCACAAAGAAGGTAAATTGTGTTTTTAAGTTGCTAATATTTAGAGGAATAAAATATTTGACTAATTGAAATATTTCTTGATTAAAGGTGCAGATTGATCCATACCTAGAGGACTCCATGTGCCAAGCATGCAGTACTCAACCAGGACCGTTCTTTTGCAGAGATCCAGTAAGTTTTCTTGACGTACAAGAATCTTGCCAATTATATCATTAACAGGAATTCTTTAGTATTGTGAACATGCTTATGCCTTTTATTCTAATTTCAAAGGGAATGCTAATGACTGCAGTTTTAAATGATGTATGGATAAATGGGTTAATAAGCTGTAATAGGAAGTGTTGGAAGTACTCAGCAAGTCGAGCCACATCCCTCGGAGCACAACTATTCTCTGAACTTGAAAGGTCTTTAACTTAAAACACTACTTCCTATTCCCACTTGCTGACGTGCGTACTTGCAGCATTATTTTATTTTGAATATGCAGTCATTTTGATTTTTCAAGCAGCTGCAGTAAGTGTCTTAAGTCTGCTGGTGTTTGTTATATTAGTGAGTCATATCAATGTTCTTGTGTCCTGACATTACACCCTAGTAATGGCTTGGAGGTTTTAAATAACCTCTGACTTGCAACCGAATGGATATTTTGATTACACTTGGTGCATGTTGAATTTGAAGTAAATAATGGAAATTTAAATACTCCAGTATATAGCAAATGTATAAAATCAGCTTGGTTCAGACCAGTAATTAAACAATTAATGTCCTGTGTTTTCACAGGTTTGCTTCAGATATTTCTGTCGTTCATGCTGGCAGTGGCAGCACTCCCTAGAGGTTCTCCGCCATCACCGTCCGTTGATGCGCAATCAGAAGAACCGTGATTCCAGCTAAAATCGCAGAAAGTGTGTGATTTGAGTTGAGTGAGCTGGTATTGGCTCAGACTGGGAACAGCAATTATGGACTGAAGTTCACTCCTGCACTTGCTATTTGCTGTTTAATATTCACAATCGCACTCTGCACAGTGAATTCCATGGGGTTTTGGGGCCCACCAAAGCAGTTCCCAGACAAAAGTTCTGCACAGAGGTGATAGCCAGGTCTTGAAGGTGTTGAAGCAAATGGCTTCACATTTAGATTTTTAGGCTTTTTTACATTCCTTGCATTTTGACAATGTTGCAAGTTCATTATCTTTCCACTAGCGGTTGCCATACAGTGCCTTTAAATTTTTTTCCCCCATCAGGACCGCAAATACTGGTGAATATTCAGCCGGTTTTTTACTTGACTACAAGGCAGAGGAAGTGCTTTATTTAGCAATCAAATTCAATATTTTACGCTCAGTTTTTACAGATGCAACTGCCTTTTCAAGGCTTCATTATTTTTTTTGACCAGTTAAAATGTTTTGGTCAAACACAACCGTGACTCTTTCCTGGCGGCTTTTAACATTTTTGTCTGGGGCTGCTATTATGGACCCTGGGTCATTGTTGTAAATCAAGACGTTTGCAACCATTGGTGTGGATTTATGGATTAGAAACTGGACTGAAATAACGACATTTGAGCTGCTGTACATAGTTTTAAGATGTTCTTTGCACTTTTTAATTTGCACTATGGGTAGGTAGAGGTTTTTAAATCACCATTCTCACTTTTTTTTTGTACTTGAGCAGAAGGGGTTTCATGGCCGGGCCAGGCTGAGTTTCTGGTTTTGTCCCCTTTTGGGCAGTTGCTCTTTATTGTTGAAAAGGATGAAGCTATTGCTGAGCAGCTGCTTGAATCTCCAAGTTACTTGAAGAGGTTTTTACTCTTGTGGTTTTTGATCTGAAGCTGTGTGCCAAAGAACCAGTGTCCTTAACTTTTTTTTTTGCTGAGCTGTTGCCTTGTCACTCGCCCAGCTACTGTTGAGCATTAGTAAGGTCTCTACCTCACTGTGGTGGTATGCAGGTGTGACTGCAGTTACCTGAAGATGTGGAGTAAGCTGTTAATGTTGGTCAAAAAAAGTAGTTGAAACAAGTGTGGAACATGTCTAATGTACCAATACAGTGAAAAAAATCACACTGCTTCCACTCAACTAGAGGTAAAAAGGAGCCTATGTTATACATAATGGCCAGATGCCCCAGTAATCTGTCTGGTGTATTGCTAAACTGCAATGACTAAATTGTAGCAATCCTTCAGTGTAGCCATGACCAATTAATGGAGTATACTGGCCATTGACACCCAGACTTGCTGTAAGTAAAACCCAAATGGAATAAAAACCCATGTTCACAGTATGTTATGGAGTAATTTTATTGTCCTTATTTGATTTATTGCTGTTGGTCTACTACAGTAGTTCCTAAAAATATCTTAAATCAAGATTCAATTTTCCTTGATAAATTTCTCATGTTAGGTTTTGGTTTACCTGGTGAATTTGAGGGTCAAAGAACATTGGCTGAGAGCAAATGAAAAATGACTTCTGTTTAAGATTTCAGTGGAATTGACTTGCAGCATTAAATTTGGCTATGAATCCAAGTGCTTCAAATCTTAAGTCCTTCTGTTGTGGACAGTTGCTTGTGTTCTGCGTATTCTACTTCATACTACACCTTTCCACAAAGTTCTGGCTGTTAATTGTTCCAGGGTGTGCATGTGAATGCTACCTCTGGTTTTAATTCTATTAATGGTTACTTCAAGTGCTGAGTTTTAGATTTTTCAGAACGGACAGGGAAGGAGGCAAAAGAGGTGGGGGGGGTGTGGCATTGTTGATCAGAGATAGTGTCACGGCTGCAGAAAAGGTGGATGTCATGGAGGGATTGACTACGGAGTCTTTGTGGGTGGAGGTTAGGAACAGGAAGGGGTCAATAACTTGGTGTTTTTTATAAACCGCACAATAGTAACAGGGATATCGAGGAGCAGATAGAGACACATCTTGGAAAGGTGTAATAATAAGAGTTGTTGTGATGGAAGTTTTTAATTTCCAAAATATCGATTGGCATCTCCCTAGAGCAAGGGGCTTAGATGGGGTGGAGTTTGTTAGGTGTGTTTAGGAAGGTTTCTTAGCACAATATGTAGATAAGCCTACAAGAGGAGAGACTGTACTTGATTTGGTATTGGGAAATGAACCTGGTCAGGTGTCTGATCTCAGTGGGAGAGCATTTTGGAGATGATGATCATAATTCTATATCCTTTACAATAGCATTGGGGAGAGAGAAACAGACAAGTTAGAAAAGTGTTTAATTGGAGTAAGGGGAATTGTGAGGCTATTGGGCAGGAAATTAGCTTAAAAGAAAAGGTTCAGAGAGCTAGGTAATGGAGAGATCTAGAAGATTATAAGGCTAACAGGAAGGTGCTTAGGAAATTAGGAGAGCCAGAAGGGGCCATGAGAAGGGCTTGGCGGGCAGGATTAAGGAAAACCCCAAGGCATTCTACAAGTATGTGAAGAGCAGGAGGATAACATGTGAAAGAATAGGACCTATCAAGTGTGTTTGGAACCAGGGAAATAGCAGAGGTACTTAATGAATACTTCAGTATTCACTATGGAAAAGGATCTTGATGATTGTAGTGATGATTTGCAGCAGACTGAAAAACTTGAGCATGTAGATATTAAGAAAGAGGATGTGCTGGAGCTTTTGGAAAGCATCAAGTTGGGTAAGTTGCTGGGACTGGATGAGATGTACCCCCAGGCTACTGTGGAAGGTGAGGGAGAAGATTGCTGAGCCTCCGGCGATGATCTTTGCATCATCAATGGGAATGAGAGAGGTTTTGGAAGGTTGTGGATGTTGTTCCCTTATTCAAGAAAGAGTAGAGATAGCCCAGGAAACTACAGACCAGTGAGTCTTACTTCAGTGGTTGGTAAATTGATGGAGAAGATCCTGAGAGGCAGGATCTATGAACATTTGGAGAGGCATAATATGATTAGGAATAGCATAGCTTTGTCAAAGGCAGGTTGTGCCTTACGAGCCTGATTGAATTTTTTGAGGATGTGACTAAACACATTGATAAGGAAGAGCAGTAGATGTAGTGTATATGGATTTCAGCAAGGCATTTGATAAGGTACCCCATGCAAGGCTTATTGAGAAAGTAAGGAGGAATGGATCCAAGAGGACATTGCTTTGTGGATCCAGAACTGGTTTGCCCACGGAAGGCAAAGAATGGTTGTAGACAGGTCATATTCTGCATGGAGATTGGTGACCACTGGTGTGCCTCAGGGATCTGTTCTGGGACCCCTACTCTTCGTGACTTTTATAAATGACCCCTGGATGAGGAAGTGGAGGGATGGGTTAAGTTTGCTGATGACACAAAGGTTGGGGATGTTGTGGATAGTGTGGAGGGCTGTCAGAGGTTATAGTGGGACTTTGATAGGATGCAAAACTGGGCTGAGAAGTGGCAGATGGAGTTCAACCCGGATAAGTGTGAAGTGGTTCATTTTGGTAAGTCAAATATGGCAGAATATCCCAGTAGATGAAGATGAAATTACTTCAAGCACAGATGTGGTCTTTTCAACCACTGATTCACAAGCCACAGCAATTTGCTCTGGAGAGAGTAGTCATACTCCAGGTCAGACAAGA
Source organism: Mobula hypostoma (assembly GCF_963921235.1). NCBI lineage: Eukaryota > Metazoa > Chordata > Chondrichthyes > Myliobatiformes > Myliobatidae > Mobula > Mobula hypostoma. Next base: position 53,937,201 of record NC_086114.1, on the reverse strand, counting down.
GATAACCCAGGTCAGGTTTCAGACCACAGTACCCAGGTAGATCCTTTGCATGATGGCAGTGGTGAGGTAGAGAAGAGGAAGGTCAAGTGGCCAGCAATGGCAGATGAGAGGGCTTGGTGTGTGTTTGAGGATATCAGTATGATGTTGGAGGACACTCTTATGGGAACATCAAAGGGAAAGTTGGAAGTGCTGGGCGATATGATTTACGACGTTGGAAAGTACCAGTTTGGTTTGGTTGAGTTGAAGAAAGCAAAGCCTACAAGAACACCAAGCATGTGCCAGAAGGAGATTTTTAGGTTGAGGAGAGAGCTTAGATCATTGAGACAGGTGGAAGGTAGCAAGTAAGGTGCCAAGCCAGGGCTTGCTGATCTCTGAGAGCATTTTCGATTAAAGTTAGCATTGCTCCGTCGTGCAGTCAAAACATAAGAAGAGAGAGAAGGCAAGAAAGTCGTTCTTTGGGAACCCTCACCAGTTCACAAAGAAATTGAACAAAGTGAAAGTGGGCAGCTTAACATCTCTCAACAAGAACTTGAAGAACAAGAAACTGGCAAGCACTTGCTCTAACGAACAGTGGGAAGCTCCTTAGCTTGACATTTCAGGGCTTGTGAAGCCTACTGAGCCAAGAGTGAAGTTTGATCTGTCAGAACCCAAACTGGCAGAAGTCAAACGGTTCATCAGAAAGGCAAGGTCGGGTTCAGTGCCAGGACCTAATGCAGCGCTGTATAAGGTGTTCAGGAAGTGTGAAGACTGAGGAAATACTTGTGGCGATTGTTAAAGGTGGTGTGGAGACAGTGTTGTTCTTTCCTCATGGAATGAGGCTGAAGGAGTGTACCTGCTGAAGGAAGTGAATTCTACTACGTTAAATCAGTTCTGACCAATTTCACTCCTGAATGGAGAGGGGAAGATTGTTTGGCATTCTAGCAGAAAGAATATCTTCATTTGTGGTAGAGATTTTGTGGTAGAGAATGGATTGGTAAATATATCTGTGCAGAAGGTAGGAATACCAGCCTTCCCGGGATGCCTTGAACATTCTAGTATGATATGGCATACCATCCAGGAGTCGAAAAGGTTGAGAAGAAATCTGGCTGTAGTTTGGCTTGATCTGGCAAGTGCGTATGGTTCTGTTCCCCATGCCCTGATTGAGTTTGCGATGGAATTCCTAAGGATTTCTGCTAAGTTGAGGAACTTTGTTATGCAGTACTACAATGTTTTCCAGATGAGGTTTTCCACTCAGCAGTTTACAACTAGGTGGCAGAGCTTGGAATTTGGAATCCCAATGGGATGTGCAATTTCACCCATCCTTTTTGTGTTAGCCATGGAGGTTATTGTGAGGGCTGCAGAATCAGTGGGACCAGGTGGCGCACTTGATGGCAGAGGGGAGTTACCACCAATACGAGCATTCATGGATGATCTCACCCTTTTGGTCCTAGCACAGAGGCAGTGGAAAGTGTACTATCTCGACTCGGAGCTAATGGATTGGGGAAGAATGAAGTTCAAGACCAAGAAGTCAAGGAGCCTTGTTCTTAGAGGAAAGCTAGTTGACTTTCATTTCACCCTTTGTGGAGAGGAGATTCTATCCACTCAGGTCCAACCAGTTAAGAGCCTCGGGTAATGGTACACAGAGGAGCTGAGAGACACCAAGGGGGTTCAAGAGACAGGAGAACAGATCAGCAGAGGTCTGATATCTGTCGACAAGTGGGGCTTGCCTGGCAAGTTGAAGTTATGGTGCTCGCAGTACGGACTGATGCCACAGATAATGTGGCCACTGACTGTCTATGAAGTGGCAATGTCCCATGTTGAGACAATGGAACAGAAGATAAAGTATGTGAAGAAGTGGCTTGCAGTAGCACCGAGCAGCCTCACCAATGTTGCAATCCACAGTAACCAGACAAAGCTTACCATCCCGGTTCATTCCCTTGCTGAAGAGGTCAAGGTAGCCAAGGTAAGATCATTCTTGATGCTTCGAGACTCAAAAGACCCTGTCATCAAGAACACCCAGCTGGATGTGAAATCAGGCAGGAAGTGGTCAGCCCATGTAGCAGTTGATGAGGCAGAGCCCAGGTTGAAGCACAAGAGGACAGTTGGGGCTACCCAGCTAGTTCACCAAGGACTTAGATGGACAACCCACAAGTGGTGGTCATCTTCTACAGGTAAGCAGTGCCGTGAGCTTGTAACGCAAGAAATACGAGAGGTAGAAAAGAAGTTAGCTAAAACAGCTGGCCTGGCCAAACAAGGGGCTTGGACCTGGTGGGAAAGCGTTGAATAATGACAGCTAACTAGGAATGTTCTGTGGCAGATGGAACCGCTCTGCATTTCTTTTCTATGCAGAGCAGCGTACGACCTGCTTCCAACACCTGCCAACCTCAGCACCTGGTATGAAGATAGACAAGTGTGCTGCTTGTGGAAAGAAGGGAACACCAACATATTTTGAGTGCATGCAGAGTCAATCTTTCCAGTGGCATGTACATGTGGAGATACAACAATGTTACAACTTTGAGAACAGAAGTGGTTGAGCGGAGTACTGCAGCACGACTTATCTCATGCCCCATTCTGAACAGAACATTGCATATAATTTGTGAAAGAAGGCTCCAAGTCAAGGGTGTACAACGCAAGCCCATGATCAAGCATACTTTCTTCAGCTAATGATTGGTGTGTCAAGGTCGGCCTGCATGGGAAAGACAGTTTCCCGGAGCAAATAGCTTTCACCACATTGCGTTCAGATATAATTGTATGGTCTGACACCAGAAGAGAAGTGGTTATTAGTGAACTCAGTCCCCTGGGAAGACAACATCGATGAAGCCCATGAGCACAAGTTAAACAAGTATGCAGAAATAAGATCAGAGGGTGGAAGGTCTCATGCTATCCATTCGAAGTAGGTTGCTGTGGCTTTATTGCGTTCACTTTCCAGAAATGGCTGCGTGACCTTGGCTTCACCAGAAGAGAGCAAGTCAACCAGCAGGGCTGTAGCTGAGGCAGCAGAGACAGGATCATGATGGGTGTGGACTAAGTATGTCCAGAGGGGCAGATAGTTGGACAGTGTATCTTTTGCAAACCCTTCAGTAGTTGCATAGTCTACTCTTCAGGGGTCTATCTGTTGGATGGAAGCGACCAACAACTCTGATAGAAGCAGATGCCAAGTTTTTAAGCTCACCAGTGGGAGGTGGTACTTTAGTACTGCTGGCCCACCACCTCGGGAGTCTTGATCATAAGTGGGCCGAAACTCCTGGAGACAAGTGGCAGATCAACTGATGATCCCACTGGTGAGAGCACAGGACAGTTAACATCTTAGTCCAAGTGTATTTTTAAATTAATTCTAGTATTAATGATAGACTCTTGGCAGTTTGGAGGATCAGAGGGATCTTGGGGTCTGAGTACATAGGATGCTCAAAGCAGCTGTGCAGGTTGACTCTGTGGTTAAGAAGGCATACAGTGTATTGGCCTTCATCAATCATAGTATTGAATTTAGGAGCTGAGAGGTAATGTTGCAGCTATATAGGACCATAGTTAGGCCCCACTTGGAGTACTGTGCTCAGTTCTGGTCTCCTCACTACAGGAAGGATGTGGAAACCATAGAGTGCAGAGGAGATTTACAAGGCTGTTGCCTGGATTGGGGAGCATGCCCTTAGGAAGACAGGTTGAGTGAACTTGGCCTTTTCTCCTTGGACCAATGGGAGGATGAGAGGTGCCCTGATACAGATGTATAAGATGGGCATTGATCGTGTGGATAGTCAGAGGCTTTTTCCCAGGGCTGAAATGGTTGCCACAAGGGGACATAAGTTTAAGGTGCTGGGGAGTAGGTACAGAGGAGTTGTCAGGGATAAGTTTTGTTTTTTTTTTAACACAGTGGTGAGTGCGTGGAATGGGCTGCCAGCAATGGTGGTGGAGGTGGATACGATAGGGTCTTTTAAGAGACTTTTGGACAGGTACATGGAGCTTAGAAAAATAGAGGGCTTATGGGTAAGCCTAGTAATTTCTAAGGTAGAGACATGTTCGGCACAACTGTGTGGGCCGAAGGGCCTATATTGTGCTGTAGGTTCTCTGTTCTAAAACGTAAACTCTATATTGGATGTATTGTTCCTTTTTGAGTGCATTCACGTACAACTAGTTGTCGCATGTAACTGACAATGTACACTAAGCACATCACAAAAGATCACTAAGTGCAGTTGTACAGGGAAGGAACTTCAGCAAAGGTAGTTACAGTGCAACTGGAAAAGCCGATTACATTTTTGCCACGGTACAAAGATTCTGTCATTCTTTAGTCAAATACAAATAACTTGTATATGATTGCTAAATGCTTGTAAAAGACAGAGTTGTACTGGTACTTGGATAAATGTTTCAGAAAACTTTTACCAGATAGTATAATTTGACTGAAAACTGGTTACTTTTTGATCAGCATGGAGGCTGTTGCTGGAGAAGGGAAAGTGCTTAGATTATAAAAACATTGCAATGCAGTAGCATTACAACTGCATCAAGGAGGTGCCATGGTAGGATGATGCTAAAGCTAAGTTTGTTTTTTGTTATTGTTGACCCTTAAATGGATCTATGAACTACAAGTCTTCATCAAGAGCCATTTAATCCACTCCTGCTGTACAACTTTGTAACCTATCTCCTACCCCTTAAACAGTGGCTATGTGGCAAAATTTTTTTATGCCACTTGTACTGTAATTTTGTGTGGTCTGTTGCTGCCTTATGATACAATCTTTACCCTGCCTCCATACTTGAGTAGAATTGTATAGAAGATGCAACAAAATCTTAATAGGCAACAACTGGATCCCAAATGAACTATGACCTGGCACAATCATATTGAACATTCTATCAGCTTAATTCCTTGTTCTTGATGTGAGGCAATTTTAAGCCAGCCAGACTCCCTATGAATAGTATTAGTGCTACCAGAAGAATGGGCACAGTGCAGTTCACATCAACGAGCTGCCCAAATGCAACATTTCCCAAAATGGATGCGATTCGGCTGATGCCACTGAATACGCCAAAGGCAGATGACCTGTCAAAGAAACATGCAAGTTCGATTTTAAATTTGACATTAATTGTCATATCAAGAGAATAAGTTGCATAAAATCTTGAACAGCCTTATTAAAACAAAGATTTTGTTCATATTTAATGTTATACCTGCAGTTTTGCAGTCATACACTGCCAGTGCAGTTGCAGCAGCTATTGCACTAGGAAATTGAGCAAGTTTATTTTCCAACTGGACTCCAATATCAGAATCCAGAAATGTTCAGAACCTGGTCAGCTCATTCAGTAGGAAGACCTACACTAAACCATGTTAAACACTTAATCACAGCAAGTTCTATAGCATTGCATTGCATTACATTTTTTGTGCTATTAAATGCAGGAATTAAACAATATGCATTTAAGTAAAGTTGAAAAGCTTAGAGGCTGTCTATGCATTGTTGCTACTTTAATTATTGCAATATGCTGTTGGAGCTGCAGAGGGTGTGAAAGGTACCATGGGTAGAAGTAATGCAGCATGCAGATTGTAGTCTGGTAAACTAAGCTTAAATGAGAGAGCAGGCTCTTTGAATTAGAAAGGACTAGTCCCAAGTCCAGATCACCATAAACAGCATGTGTGTGCACAAGTTCTCTACTTTGAGGTAAATGCTAAGAACAAGTTTAACCTGTAGGGTGTTGTAGAAAAAACAGCAGGGATCTTTTTATAGGCTCTTAGTGTAGATACTAATACAAAATGTTATCCTTACTGGATCCATTAAAAGCATAGGGAAAAAAATTTCAAAGCACTAATGCATTAGTCAAATCTAAGCCTACTATATTAATAACAATAGACTAATACTCGGGGCTTCCTGGATTACAAAGAGTAAAGATTTGAAAATGAGCTTTAAGTAGTTGTCAAGCATGTAACAATCTGCAAGAATCCTCCCACCTGACAGTAACTTACCTCAAGTGAGTTGGGTATAATTCTAACCCAATGACATCAAGTGAATTCCAGGCAATAACTGAGATGGCACTGAACACACATGACATAATCAAGCTCTGGCTTTTTGTCTTTACTTCCCAGATGAAGAACACACTGAGACCTGATAGAAACAGGCTTGCACCTAGGAGAGAAATAATAATTAAATGCAATTAATGTTGATCTTTTCCCTTTCTTTGTAAGAGTACACAAGATATTCAAAGTTGAAAGGATCCCTAATTGGTCTCTAAAACTTGATCCTTGGAACTTCATGCAGAACAAGTGGTCAAAAAGGGATCTGCTCCTGCTTAACTTGATTGCTTAACCCATTGTCTCATTTAGCACATTTGAGCTTGGCATAGTGAAAATTGAGGGGGGAAAACTGAACTTTGGGGTCTGATATAATATCAATAACTGGCTACTATTAGCAAAAAACAGATTACTGTTCAAAGTATCTTCCCTACTAGAGATTCTCATCATTAAGCAGTAACTTTGGTACAGTTGGTGGGTTGTATGACCCATTTCTCTATGGTGTATCTCTATGAATAAAAAGGATATTAAGTGGTGTGGAGAACAAAAATGACCATGGAGTTTGTTCATATCTCGGAGGTAGCTAGAGATGTCGACAAGGTTTTAAAGAGTACAAGGGTTGATTTCTTCACTATCTGAGGCATAAAATAAGAGTTGGAAGGATGTGCTACAGCTGACAATGCTGGCTTTTACAAAGCTTATGGATGCACTCCTGACAAGAATGATGGGATTGTACTAGAGGGAGCAAAAGAGGAGATTGCCAGGACTGAGAAAATTGCAGATTTTGGAGGAAGATTGGTTAAGCTAGAAATGTTTCTTGGTTAATGTCAGGTCACTATATATTTCAGTATAGAATCAAAATCCACACACTTAATTTTTCTGACCAAATTTTATCTTGCAACCAACAACACTGATCAGTTTCTCAGTTTGCTGTAAGTTGGCTGTGACACTTTATACAAAAGTCCAGATGAAGGATCTGTACCTAAACATTGGCCATTTCCCTCCACAAATGTCGCCCAACTTAAAGTTCAAAATAAAAGTATATGTATGTCACCCTGCACAACCCTGAGATTCATTTTCTTGTGGGCATACTAATCAAATCTATAGAATAACTATAATCAAAGACTGTCCAACTGAGGTGATCAACCAGAGTGCAGAAGACGGCAAACAGTGCAAATTCAATAACAAAAAGCAATATTGAGAACGTGAGATGACTGCTTGAATGTGACTCTGTTGGTTGTGGGAACGTTTCAATGATCGGCCAAGTGAATTCATGAGCCTAATGGTTGAGTGATGGGAGTTGCTGCTGACCCTGATGGTGAGTCCTGAGGCTCTTGTACCACCTTTCTGATGGCAGCAATGAAAAGTCATTCCTTGGATGGTAGGGTCCTTGCTGGGAAGATGCTGCTTTCCTGTGACAGTGTTTTGTGTAGATATGCTCACTGGTGGGGAGGGCTTTAACCATGAGGGGCTGGCTATATCCACTACTTTGTAGGATTTTCCATTTAAGAGCATTGATATTTCCATACTGGGCTGTGATGCAGCCAGTAACTATACTTTCCACTACAAATCTGTAGAAGTTTGCCAGTTTGCTCCACAAACTCATAAGGAAGTAAAGGTGCTGCTGTGCTTTCTTTGTAATTCTATTTGCATGCTGGGCCTTGGACAGGTCCTCTAAAATAATAAGACCTAGCAACTTAATGTTGCTAACTAACTTCACCTCTGATCTTCCAATACCAACTGGCTCATGGACCTGGTTTCCTTCTTCTGAAGTCTATAATCAGTTCCTCAGTCTTGCTGATATTGAGTTAGAAGTTGTTGTTATGGCACCACTCAGCCAGATTTTCAATCTCCCTCTTGTATGCTGATACATCACCTTTTATTCTGCCTATGTCAGTGGTGTATGTCATTGGAGTTGTGTTTAGCCACCCAGTCATAAGTGTAGAGCAGGGGTCTAAGCACACACCTTGTGCACCTGTGTAGATTGAGATCGTGGAGTTGTTGCCAATCCGAACTGACTGGGGTCTGCAAGTGAGGAAATCTAGGATCCAATTGCACAGGGGTATTGAGGCAAAGGTCTCAGAATTTATTTATTAGTTTTGGGGGGATGGATGCTTAGCTGTAGTTGAAGAGCATTGTGATGTACATCTTTGCTGTTCAAATGCTTCAGAGTTGAGTGAAGAGCCACATAGATGGTATCTGCCTAGACCTGTTGCTCCAGTAGGCAAATTGGAGTGGATCCAAGTCACTTCTCAGGCAGGAGTTAAAATGTTTTATCACCAACCTCCTCAAAACACTTAATGACTGTCGCCCAGTGGCACTTGCATTCAGTGATCGAGGCAGCTCAGTGTGCTCTTGGGCACCAGTGTAATTGAAGCCTGCTTGAAGCAGATTGGTACCACATACTGCCAAAGTGAGAGGCTAAAGATCAAATTGAACACACCAGCTAGGTGATCAGCATAGGTCTTTAGTATGTAGCCAAGTATCCCATTTGGGCTGGATGCTTTCCTTGAGTTCACCCTCCTGAAGGCAGCTTGCATGTCGCCTTGAGGGTCTGAAATCATGGAATCATCTTGGGATGTGGGAGATTATGATCTTTTCTCCATGTTTTGATGGTCAAAGTAAGCATAGAAAGCATTCAGCTAGACTGGAAGTGAATTTGCTGAATTTATCCAGCATATTTTTTCTTTGTTGCTCCAGATTATAGAATCTACAGTGTTATCTACAATAGTCAGTTTTATATTGACCAATTGAAGGTAGTTTAGGACATGCTATGTAAATACAGGGCTCGTAAGTGGTTGCGTTAATTGTGGGCCGCTCTGCTTTGTCTATTTTTCAGTCCCTTTATAATTTGGAGGGTTTGTTACTCACAGAGCAAGAGCTTGCCTCCCAGTAGATCCATCATTAGAATGGAGAAGATATTTCCAGGAAGATTGGCAGCGGCTAAAATGAATCCTTCTGTGTAAACTACAAAAGAAAAATAAACTGCTTTAAAATGCCATAAACAAATGGGGAAGAGTGAGAGAGCAGACAAACTAATTGGAGCATGTTTTAAAATTTAAAAAAAACTATGCAAGTGTTTGATTATCCCTGTTAGCGTGGCAGATAAAGGCATTGAAAGCATTAGTTCAAATCTCGGGGAGCCTGGAATAATGTGCACAAATGCAGTGGAAAAACTTACAACAGCAATATAGGCACATTTTAGACACAGCATTCACAAGATCATAAATGAGTTAAAATAAAGATAAAACAAAAACGTCTGAGAACAAGTGATCAAAATGGTCAGTGTTGCTATATTGAAGTAATAATTAGGGTTGTGCAAGCTGGATCAAAAAGTGAATGACTGGAGGGAAGTAGTTACTGTAGCTTGATGGAAATATTTGAAACATTAGGGTTTGAAGGCCGAGTCCTTGCCTATTTGATCACATCACACTCTATTGTTGATGGCTGCATTGGCTTAAGATGGAGGTTGACACAGCTAGGTAGGATTGTACCAATGGTCTGTTCTGTAAATACTGTTTAATGCTAAATGTCAATTCCACACAGGAGAACATAGTGCTAGAGACCTGGTTCAATCCTGACCTCTGGTGCTATCTGTGGAATTTACGTGCACACCTTTTTCAGGGTAAGTTTCTTCCCACAAAGATGTGCAGACTGGTAGGTTAATTGGGCATTAGGCAGGAACTAAAATGTTAATTGGGAGCCCTTTTTCTGGCAAGTCCACATCAGAGATATAAGAGGCTGTTTAAAGATCAATTGCATGAAGTACAAGAAAGATGTGTTCTTATTAGAAGGACAATGATGGAAAGATAAGGGAATCTTGGATGACAAGAGCTGATAAATTGTCAAGAAGAAAAAGCAAAAGTATGTAAAGCTTCAGACATTGGGATCAAGTGGAGCACGAGGATTATAAAGAAGCCCAAAAAGAACTAAAGGGAATTAGGAAAGCCAGGAGATACCATGAAAAGTCAGATTAAGGTGAATCTCAAGGCAGTCTATATCATCAAAATGATAACTAGGGAGAGAATGGGACTGCTGAAGGATAAAGAGGGGAACTTATTGCTTGGATGTGAAGAATGTGAATGAGGCACTTAATACTAAAGTATTTACCAAGGAGAAGGACATGGAGGACCAGGAGATCAGTGCTGAAAGCATAAATATATTGGGGTGTTTTAGAGGTCGAGGAAGTGTTGGGTCTCCTAATGAGTAAGGTGAGTAAGTCTCAGAGCCTGATGGGATTTACCCCAGGTTATTGAAGGAGGTAAGGGACAAGATTGCTGTGGCCTTGACCGGTATCTTCATTTCCTCTCTTGGTAAAGGCAAGGTCTTAGAGGATTGGCGAGTGGCCACTGTTGTACCTCGAAGAAAACAAGGGAAAGTCCTGGGAACTATAGATTGATGAGTCTCCCATCATTTGTAGGGAAACAGCTAGAGAAAATTCTTGGGGATGGGATGTATGAGCATTTGGAAACCCATGGCCTAATTAAAGAGCGGCATAGCTTTGTCTAATGCAGGTCGTGTCTTACCAACTTGATTATTTTTTGACAAGGTGATGAGGGAGGTTGAGGTGGAGTAGTGAATGTTATCTACATGGATCTTAGTAAGATGTGACAAAGTCCCTCATGGGAGGCTGTTCCAGAAGATTAGCATACATGGGATCTATTGGCTACTTGGATTCAGAACTGGCTTGCACATAGAAAACAGGGTAGTGGTTGAAGGCACTTGTTCAAGCTGGAGGTCTGTAATTAGTGCTATTCTGTAGGGATCTGTGTATGAAGTACATGGTCTTGTACATCACAAACCTCTGTTGTTTGTGATGTATATAAATACCTGGATGAAAATGTAGATGGGGTGGGTTAGTAAGCTTACAGATGATACCAAGATTGGAGTTATGGATGGTACAAAAGACTGGCAAAGAATAGAGTGATATAGATCAGTTGCAGATATGGGCAGTGAAATAGCAGATGGAGTTTAACCCAGATAAATGAGGTTTTGCACCTTGGTAGAGTAAATGCAAGAAGACAGTAGATCCTTGAACCCCAAGATCTCTCTGCTCAGCTGCACTGGTAAGGATCTAGCCCCAAGTTCATAGCTCCATGAAAGTGGCTATACAGGTCAACAGGGTGGTTAAGAAAGCTTATGGAATACTTTTATCAGTCAAGGCATTGAGTTCAAAAGTCAACAGCTTATGTTGCAGCTTTATAATATTGTGGCTACTCCACACCTGGAGTATTGCATACAGTAATAGTCATCACACAAAAAGGACGTTGAGGCTTTGGAGAGGGTGAAAAGAAGGTAGAAGAGGGAAGGGGCAGAGTCAGGTACTAGGGAGTACTCCTGTGGCTGTCTCCCTGAACAATAAGTATTCCTGCTTGAGTACTGTTGGTGGTGGGGGGGGAGGGAAACAACCTACCTGGGGGAAGCAACAGTGGCCGTGCCACTGGCAGAGTTTGGCCCTGTGGCTCAGAAGGGTAGGGAAAGGAAGAGAAAGGCAGTAGTGATGCGGGACTCTATAGTTAGGCGGGGTCAGACAGGCGATTCTGCAGATGCACGAAAGAAACTCTGGCAGTTTGCCTCCCAGGTGCCAGAGTCTGGGATGTTCCAGATCGCGTCCATGATATCCTGCAGTGGGAGGGAGATGAGCCAGAGGTCGTGGTACATATTAGTACCAATGACATAGGTAGGAAAAGGGAAGAGGTCCTGAAAACAGACTGCAGGGAGTTAGGAAGGAAATAGAGAAGCAGGACTGCAAAGGTAGTGATCTTGGGATTACTGCCTGTGCCATGTGACAGTGAGTATAGGAATAGAATGAGGTGGAGGATAAATGTGTGGCTGAGGGATTGGAGCAGGGGGCAGGGATTCAGATTTCTGGATCATTGGGACCTCTTTTGGCGCAAGTGTGACCTGTACAAAAAGGGTGGGTTGCACTTGAATCCCGGGGGACCAATATCCTGGCAGGGAGGTTTGCTAAGGCTACTGGGCAGAGTTTAAACTAGAATTGTTGGGTGGGAACCGAACTGAAGAGGCTGGTGAAGAAGCGGTTGACTCTCAAACAGAGAAAGCTTGGAGACGGTGTGTGAGGGAGGATAGGCAAGTGATCCAGAAGGGACGCACTCAGACTGTTTGAAATGTGTCTATTTTAATGTAAGGAGTATTGTGAACAAAGCGGATGAGCTTAGAGTGTGGATCAGTACTTGGAGCTATGATGTGGTGGCCATTACAGAGACTTGGATGGCTCAGGGACAGAAATGGTTACTTCAAGTGTCGAGGTTTAGATGTTTCAAAGGACAGGGAGGGAGGCAAAAGAGGAGGGGGCGTGCCACTATTGATCAGAGATGGTGTCACGGCTGCAGAAAAGGTGGACGCCATGGAGGGATTGTCTACAGAGTCTATGTGGGTGGAGGTTAGGAACAGGAAGGGGTCAATAACTTCACTAGGTGTTTTTTTTTTATATAGGCTGCCCAATAGGAACAGGAATATTGAGGAGCAGATAGGGAAACAGATCCTGCAAAGGTGTAATAGTAACGGTTGTCGTGATGGGAGATTTTAATTTCCCAAATATCCATTGGCATCTCCCTTGAGCAAGGGGTTTAGATGGGGTGGAGTTTGTTAGGTGTGCTCAGGAAGGTTTCTTGACACAATATGTAGATAAGCCTACAAGAGGAGAGACCTCTTAAACCTGGTCAGGTGTCAGCTCTCTCAGTGGGAGAGCATTTTGGAGATGGTGATCATAATTCTATCTCCTTTACAATAGCATTGGAGAGAGATTGGAACAGACAAGTTAGAAAAGTGTTTAATTGGAGTAAGGGGAATTATGAGGCTATTGGGCAGGAAATTGGAAGCTTAAATTGGGAACAGATGTTCTCAGGGAAAGGTATGGAAGAAATGTGGCGAATGTTCAGGGGATATTTGTGTGGCATTCTGCATAGGTACGTTCCAATGAGACGGAAGTTATGGTAGGGTACAGGAACTGTGGTGTACAAAGGTTGTAGTAAATCTAGTCAGGAAGCAAAGCTTACAAAGGTTCAGAGAGCTAGGTAATGTTAGAGATCTAGAAGATTATACAGCTAACAGGAAGGATCTTAAGGAGGAAATTAGGAGAACCAGAAGGCCTTGGCAGACCCCAACACATTCTACAAGTATGTGAAGAGCAAGAGGATAAGACATGAAAGAATAAGACCTATCAAGTGTGACAGTGGGGAAGTGTGTATGGAAATGGAGGAAATAGATGTACTTAATGAATACCTTCAGTATTTGCTATGGAAAAGGATCTTGGTGATTGTAGTGATGACTTGCAGCAGACTGAAAAGCTTGAGCATATAGATATTAAGGAACAGGATGTGCTGGAGCTTTTGGAAAGCATCAAGTTGGATAAGTCACCAGGACCAGATGAGATGTACCCCCAGGCTACTGTGGGATGCGAGGGAGGAGATTGCTGAGCCTCTTGCGATGATCTTTGCAGCATCAATGGGGATGGGTGAGGTTCTGGAGGATTGAAGGGTTCTGGTTGTTGTTCCTTTATTCAAGAAAGGGAGTAGAGACAGCCCAAGAAATTATAGACCAGTGAGTCTTACTTCAGTGGTCAGTAAGCTGATGGAGAAGATCCTGAGAGGCAGGATTTATGAACATTTGGAGAAGCATAATATGATTAGGAATAGTCAGAATGGCTTTGTCAAGGGAGGTCATGCTTTATGAGCCCGATTGAATTTTTTTTTTGAGGACGTAACTAAGCACATTGATGAAGGAAGAGCAGTAGATGTAGTAGTGTATATGGATTTCAGCAAGGCATTTGATAAGGTATCCCATGCAAGGCTTATTGAGAAAGTAAGAAGGCATGGGATCCAAGGGAACATTGCCTTCACTGTGCAAGCCAGTTCTGGATCCACAAAGCAAAGAGTGGTTATAGATGGGTCATATTCTGCATGGAGGTTGGTGACCAGTGGTGTGCCTCAGGGATCTGTTCTGGGACCCTTACTCTTTGATTTTTGTAAATGACCCCTGGATGAGGAGTGGAGGGATCGGTTATTAAGTTTGTTGATGACACAAAGGTTGGGGATGTTGTGAATAGTGTGGAGGGCTGTCAGAGGTTACAGTGGGACATTGATAGGATGCAAAACTGGACTGAGAAGTGGCAGATGGAGTGCCAGATACGTGTGAGGTGGTTTATTTTGGTAGGTCAAATATGATGGCTGATGCAGATGGCAAATATTAATAGTAAGACTCTTGGCAGTGCGGGGGATCAGAGGGATCTTGGGGTCTGAGTTCACAGGACGCTCAAAGCAGCTGCACGGGTTGACTCTGGTTAAGAAGGCATATGGTGTATTAGCCTTCATCAATCATGGAATTGAGTTTAGGAGCTGAGAGGTAATATTACAACTCTATAGGACCCTGGTCAGACCCCAGAGTACTGTGATCAGTTCTGGTTGCCTCACTATGGAAGGATCTGGAAACCATAGAAAGGGTGCAGAGGAGATTTACAAGGATGTTGCCTGGTTTGGGGAGCATGCCTTATGAAAACCAGTTGAGTCAACTCAGCCTTTTCTCCTTGGAGCGACAGAGGATGAGAGGTGACCTGTTAGCGGTGTGCAAGATGATGATAGACATTGACTATCCACATGATCAGAGGCTTTTTCCCAGGGCTGAAATGGTTGCCACAAGAGGACACAGGTTTAAGGTGCTGAGGAGTAGGTACAGAGGAGATGTCAGGGGTAAGTGTTTTTGCGCAGAGAGTGGTGAGTGCGTGGAATGGGCTGCTGGCGATGGTGGTGGAGGCAGATACGATAGGGTCTTTTAAGAGACTTTTGGATAGGTACATGGAGCTTAATAAAAGAGGGCTATGGGTAACCCTAGTAATTTCTAAGGTGGGCCAAAGGGCCTGTATTGTGCTGTAGGTTTTCTGCTTAAGTTTACCAGGATACTGCCTGGTTTAGAGGGCATGTGCTATCACAAGAAGCTCCGTAAACTTGGGTTGTTTTCCTTGGAGTGGCAGAGTCTGAGGGGAGATCTGATGGAGGTTTATAAGATTGAGGCGTAGATGGGGAATATCTTTTTTCCAGGGTAGAAATGTCCAATACCAGAGGCCATGCATTGAAAGTGAGAGGGTGTAGGTTCAAAAGGGAATTAAGGGGCAAGTTTTTCCACTCATTCGTGGCTGCCTGGAATGGTGGTAGAGGCAAATACAGAAGCTGATATTAATGTAGGGCTAGTATAAGTGAGTGGTTAATGGAACAGTCTCAGCAGGCTGAAGGACCAGTTTTCATGATGTTCCCATCCTCAAAATTTATCATATTAACGTGTTAATGCCCTTCAGCACCCACTGTCCTTTGTAGAACTGTGCTGCAGAACCATGCTGCAAACCCTTTGCCATAGACAGGGTAGAAAGGAGGACAACAGGAGCAAGTTGAAAGGTACCTCCTTCCACAACACCACTGCTGGTAGCTTGAATTGGCCAGGATGTGAAAGGACCATATGATCTGAGCAATTGAGTGAGAAAGTCAGCAAGCTTTGTGGGGGAGAAACAGGACTGATGCCAAAGGTTCTGGAGGACTGGAAAATTACAAATGTCACACCACTCTTCAAGAAGGGAGTGAGGCAAAAGAAAGGAAATTATAGGCCAATTAGCCTGACTTCAGTGGGAAGATGGTGGAGTCGATTAAGGATGTGGTTTTGGGTTACTTGGAGGCATGTGGTTAATAGGCCAAAGTCAGCATGGGTTTGCTTCAGGGAAGACATCGCCTGACATCTGGAATTCTTTGTCCATCTTGCTTGTCATTTCTTCAAAGGAAAATTGGTGGATGTGTGATTTTTTTTCAGAAGGCTTTTGATAAGGTGTGCACTTAGGCTGCAAAACAAAGTGCTGAGGGTATTACAGGAAAGATACTAGCATGGACAGAGCATTTGCTGATTGGCAGGAAGTGAAAAGTGGGAATAAGGGGATCCTTTTCAGACTGGCTGCCAGTGACTAGTGATGGTTCATGGGTCTGGGACTGCTTTTAACACTATACATCAATGATTTGGATGATAAAATTGATAAGTGCATGAGCAGGAAGTGTTGGAAGTAGAGGCACTACAGAAGGACTTGCATTAGGATAATGTGCAAAGAGGAGGCAGATGGAATACAGTGTCAGGAAGTGTGTGGTCATGCACTTTGGTAGAAAGAATCAAAAACAGATTTTTCTAAATGGGGAGAAAATTCAAAAGTCTGAGGTGCAAAAGGATTTAAGTCCTCATAGAAGAGTCCCTAATGGTAAATGTGCATGTTGCATCATCCAGGAAGACGAATGTGATGTTAGCATTTGTTTCAAGAGGACTAGAATATAAAAACAAGGATGTAATGCTGAGGCTGTTTAAGACACTGAGACCTCATGGAATATTGAGCAGTTCTGGGCACATTATTAAAGAAATCATGTGCTGATAGTGGAGAGAGTTCAGAGAAGGTTCACAAGCAAGAAAGGCCTGTACCAGCTCTGAAACTTTGGGGGTGGGGAGGGGTATTTCATTGAATTTTGAAAAGCCTAGATACCAGATGAAAACAGGATGTTTTCTTTGGAGCCTAGGACCTGAGGGCAGAGCCTCAAAAGAAAAAGCCCCTTTACAGCAGATGAGGAATTTCTTTAGCCAGAGTGTATCTGTGTAATTTGTTGCCACAGGTGCCTGTGTGCTTTTAAGGCAGCGATTGAGGGGGTCTTGTTTAGTCAGGGTATGAAAGGTTAAGTGGAGATGGCGGGAGACTGGGGTTGAGGGAAATGGATCAGCCATGATGAAATGGCAGAATAGCTTTGATGGACCAACTGGTCTAATTCTGCTCATGTTTTACGGTCACATGATTGGTGAGAGAAGCCTAGAGTTCTTTCACCCTGTTCTTGGACCAGAAATGTGGTTACTCACCATCCTGACTCATACTGGTAATTTATTCACTCTTGTGAGTGTACCGCCTAAAAAGACAATTTTAATATAAGAAAATGAATCCAATTCCCTTGGTTAACAGGCAGATCTGTACTTGTATACTATATTCCAGAACATACTGGTCTACAGTAGAAACCAAGCTGGAGCACATGCCCAAGTAGTTTACTTGTATGCCAACAACTGATCTTAGTGGTGAAACACTTCCATAACTGCTCATTAAACAGCTGTTTTATGGTCAGGGCATGTCATTGATGTCGTCTACTGCGAACTTGCTCCCTCCACAGAAAGAATTCTTTCTATGCTCCAATCACTAAAGTCCGCAAACACTGACTACTTGTCACCAATGACACAAAAACACAAAAGCAAGGAGGTTATTAACTTTGTTTTACAAAAAAAATTGGTTAGGCCACAGCTGCAACTTTGTGCATACTCTGATCATCACACTAGAGGGTATTGAGAAGATTCAGCAGGGTGGGGCACTGATTCAGTTATGAGGAGAGATATACAGGCTGTGTAGGGTAAGGAGTTGAGGTCTGGAAGAGTTCTGAGGTGGAAATTATCAGCCAGAGGGTAGCTGGAGTTTATTTTTTTAAAAAACACCTGCGTGGGTTGGAGGCAGAGACTTGCACAACATGTAGAACCTCTGACAAGCATTTGAATCAGCAAGCCATTGAAAGTTGTGTTCTTTCTGAGGGATGTGAGATGTGCACTGCCCTATCCTGCTACACCCCAGCCCCTAACAAACTTCAACCACATACCTGCTGTTTTGACTGGGTAACAGGTGACGTTTTCTACACCTTTGCTACTTTGGCTGGACCAGTTGCTTGAACAAGATCCACCTGTGATTTCCATCTGTTTTAGCAGCTCAGGAAACCACATCCAGAGACCATAAAACCTATAGAGGAGCAGAACAGATGGGGTCAGGTACTTAAGTGGTTGCAACAACAGAGAATCACACTTAAAACCTTGGATGTTTTGAAGCTCTTGGAATCTCAATGCAGATGAGGAAAAGATAGCTGTCTTTGTCACAAAACATTTCACTATGTTCAATGTATGTTTGTGTCATATCAAATCAGTAAGGATTGTGCTGGGCAATCTGCAAGTGTCACCATGTTTCTGGCATCAATATAACATGCCCACAACTTACTACAACTACCTGGCACAACCAGCTTGTCATCTTGCACCTTTCTCTGTCCACCAATCTCCTTGGTGTCCTGTCTCTTCACTCTCCTTATCTTTAAATGGTCCATCGCCACTCTCAGCTCTGTCTTGCTGCAGGGTTTCATAGATAGATAGAGGGGTGTGTGTGTGTGTTAGATATATCTATCTGCTGAGTTCCTGCATCAGATTGTCTGTTGCACCGGATTCCAGCATCAACAGTCTTGTATCTCAAAAGTACTCCCCTCTTTTTAAATATTACCACAGCCCTTCTAACATGAGAGAGTGGAGGGAGCCTCTGCCTGCCGGCTCATCTGTAAACCAGCACCTCAGGCAGGGCTGTTTCTCCTCAACACCCCACTGAGGCTCAGCCTACAACATGGCTTCCCTCCTATATCCCAAAGACATGCAGGTGGAAGGTCAGTTGGCCACTAAATTGTCCTTAGCTTGTTGTGGAGTGTTAAAATCTGTGGGTGGGGAAGTTGAAGGGAATGTGGGGGAGTTTAAAAAATAGGATTAATACTGTAAGTGGGTTACTGGTGGACAGCATGAACTCAGTGTTCGGAAGAGCCCGTTCCTGTGCTGTATCTTGGGCTGATGCATTACTCTTCATGGTTCGATGAAGAACTTGCAAATAATTTTTGGTACAATTCCACTTTATTCTTCTCCCACTGAAACCCTCCCTGTGGGTGCAGTAGATTGGTCCCTAGGTCATAAACCTCGAGCACGATTTCATTCTAC
Source organism: Mobula hypostoma (assembly GCF_963921235.1). NCBI lineage: Eukaryota > Metazoa > Chordata > Chondrichthyes > Myliobatiformes > Myliobatidae > Mobula > Mobula hypostoma. Next base: position 53,918,441 of record NC_086114.1, on the reverse strand, counting down.
CTTCTCCCACCTCATTTCATTAACCTCATGGTCCTGCGGTCAAGTCCGTGTGCTGAACACAAATCTCCACTGCCAACCTGTGGTAGTCCTGAGATTTGATTAATGGAGACCAGGCTGTCAGGACTGGTCGGTTAAAACTGGTGTGTGTAGGAACTTAACATACAGATTCGTTTATTCTCATGTACATCAGGGTGTGATGAAATTCTTCATTCATGTGAAGTTCAGTGGTGAACCTCAGGGATTCCCTACTCCCCCGAGAAGTGTGGGGAGTGGATTTTAAAGTTTTGAATGCAGGGAATTGAGGACAGAGGGGGATGAGGTCTGGAGCAGGTCAGCTGACACCAGGACAACCCTGAGGGAGCTGAGGAACCTAACTGATCCCTCCTGCCTACAGAGGTCCATATCTCTCCATTTTCTGCACATTCATGTGCCGAAGAGCCGCTTAAACTATTGTAGCAACACACATCAAAGTTGCTGGTGAACGCAGCAGGCCAGGCAGCATCTCTAGGAAGAGGTACAGTCGATGTTATGGGCCGTGATCCTTTGTCAGGACTATTATTATTATTAAACTATTGTATTTGCGGCTTCTCTTGGTCCACCAAGGACACTGAATAAATAGGGGAAATTTTGTCCTGTGAACCACCCACGCTCTGGATCGTTGTACAGCAGTTACCCATATGAAGGCCAAGTAAGCAGATGCTCTGTCTTAGATCTGAAGTTTTCACCCAGTAATCCCTCTTCCCCCCTGCATCAGTGCCAAATGGAGTCCCAGAACGAGAACGACAAAGGCAGCGCTCCGTGAAACTGCTGCCTGCAACAACTAAGCACCAGGAGGGCCGAGGATGGAGCAGTACAGGGAGCAGCCGCTCTTGGGGCTAGTTCACAGAACAACTCACCCAAATGAGATGCTGAAGAAGATGATGGAGAACGCGATCGATGTGGACCTGTGCCTCTGAGAGAACAGCTTGCGGATGGGATCCAAGCCCTGAAAATGAAAACAAGCACTGTTAGCTGACCCAGCTGATCAATTATCACCACTGTCCAGAGGAAAGGACACTCACGCTGAGATCTCTCGATACACAAAACTACAGAGCCCTGTGGGTGCAGGAATCAGAGTGGGAGGGGATTAAAGATCAGCAGGACGAGACCCAGGATCAGTGGCAGGGATGTAAGGGTCTGTGGGAGGATTTTGGAGATTGATTGGAGGGCCTCAGAGGGATTAATGGGAGGAGCTTGAGAATCAATGGGCAGAATCTCAGCTGTGTTGGCTTTCCAGTGCAAGGGGAAAATGACTGCAAGTGAATGCTGGCGGCTGGCTGAGTATGTGCTGAGAGGTGCACTATAGCTTGATGAACCTCTGGGGATAGGCTGCAACTGAAGTAGTCCCACCACTACACCCTGAGGCTGGAACTCGAGCTAAAGCCTCTCCCCTGATCTACCAGTGAAGACTACGCGAAGGAAACGTGAATGCCTCAGAAAGGCAGAGACACGAGAGACTGCAGATGCTGGAATCTGGAGCAACACAACCTGATGGAAAAGCTCAGCAGGTGGAGAATTCCTTCCTCACCCCTCACAGATGCTGATCGACCTGCCGATTTCCTCCAGCAGACTATTTGATACAATCTGAATCTGGTAAGGAAGCGAGTGCTTTGTCTGGGATCTGGGAACTTTCGTCCACAATACAATTCACGGTGCTCCCAGTGCAGCCTTCTAAATTTTGGCGAGACCTGACGCGGACTGGAAGATCGTTTCGCTGAACACCTACACTTTGTCCGCCAGAGGAAGCAGGATCACCCAGTGGCCACATATTTTAATTCCATGTCCCATTCCCATTCTGACATGTCTATCCACGGCCTCCTCTACTGTAAAGATGAAGCCACACTCAGGTTGGAGGAACCTTGTATTCCGTCTGGGTAGCCTCCAACCTGATGGCATGAACATTGACTACTCTAACTTCCATTAATGTGCCTCCGCCTGTTCTTACCCCATCCTTTATTTATTTATTGATTGATTGATTCCTTCCTTTTTTTTCCTCTCTGTCCCTCTCACAATAACTCCTTGCCTGCTCTCCATCTTCCTCTGGCGCTCCCCTCCTGCTTTCTTTCTCCCTAGACCTCCCGTCCCATAATCCTCTCCCTTCTCCAGCCTCATATCCCTTTTGCCAATCAACTTCCCAGCTCTTAGTTCCATCCTTCCCCCTCCTGTCTTCTCCTATCATTTTGGATCTCCTCCTCCCCCTCCCACTTCCAAATCTCTTACTAGCTCTTCTTTCAGTTAGTCCTGATGAAGGGTCTCGGCCCGAAACAGCAACTGTACTGCTTCCTAGAGATGCTGCCTGGCCTGCTGTGTTCCACCAGCATTTTATGTGTGTTGCTTGAATTTCCAGCACCTGCAGATTTCCTCGTGTTTGCGTCACTGAATATTGTTAACTTTTACACACAAAGCACATGCTCAAGAAAAGGCAGATTAGGCGGCTGCCCGTACCTTCAGTAACTGACCTCTGAGCCAGTCGAGTCGATCGCTGTAAAGCTTGGTGCTGCTTTTGTCAACAGCAGGGATCAAAAGCCGATGAACCTGCGAATCAGAGAAATCAAAATGAAGCAGATGAGGGAGGCAGGTCAGCTTCTGTGACTGAGGTCACAGAGTCAAACCTCCAAACATTGAGGGGGAGGGAGTACCAGCCTATGGTGGTGGGGTGGCTATGTAAGCTATCATGTTTATAGATCGATAGAGTGTAGGAATAGTTCCTTCAGCCCACTGAGATGATGCCAGCCATCAACCAGCCAGTGCTCAGGTATCTCAACACCCTGTAAATTATTGACAAGGCTGTTAATAAAAGCAAAGGAAACACTGCATTGTTTTTTTTCATTTAACAGAGGTATAAGGGTTGCAAGCAAGTTGCAGTAAACCTGTGAACACTACTATTCAGGTCCTGGCCAGAACAGATGAAATAATTCAGGATAGCTTAAAAGAGAAATGCAAGGATTTTTTAAAATGTGTACATGTTTTAGTTTATAGGTTAAGAGAAGGATACAGCACATCAAGTTTGTGAACATCACCCTCTCATTTACAATAATCCTATTTTATTCTCCTCACATCCTTATCAACTCCCCCAGATTCTACCACTCACTGACATTGCTGGAGTTATTTTGTGTCCAGTTAACCTGTTTTTGGGATATCGGGGGGCTGGAGTGGAGAACCAGATGAAACCAACATAGACAGCTCTGGAGGTCGGGATTGAACCTGTGTCACTGGAGCTGTGATGCAGCAGCTCCACCAGCCGCAACGGTGTTTCACGCCCGCACGTTCACGGGTCACCGCGGCTCCTCTTTATCTGGGTGTCATTATTTGAGGCCCGCCTCTGGTGCTGCACCATCTTTTGCTGCATATTCTCTGCTTATGTCGTGATATTTGTTTTTTGCAACAGCAGTACATTAATAATAAAAGCTATAAATTATAATAAGTGTATATAAAGAAAAGCTGAGAAGTGGCAGATGGAGATCAACCCAGATAAATGTGAGGTGGTTCATTTTGGTAGGTCAAACATGATGGCAAAATATAGTATTAATGGTAAGACTCTTGGCAGTGTGGAGGATCAGAGGGATCTTGGGTCCGAGTCCATAGGACACTCAAAGCTGCTGCGCAGGTTGACTCTGTGGTTAAGAAGGCATACAGTGTATTGGCCTTCATCAATCGTGGAATTCAATTTAGGAGCTGAGAGGTAACGTTGCAGCTATACAGGACCCTGGTCAGACCCCACTTGGAGTACTGTGCTCAGTTCTGGTCGCCTCACTACGGGAAGGATGTGAAAGCCATAGAAAGGCTGCAGAGGAGATTTACAAGGATGTTGCCTGGATTGGGGAGCATGCCTTATAAGAATAGGTTGAGTGAACTCGGCCCTTTCTCTTTGGAGTGATGGAGGATGAGAGGTGACCTGATAGAGGTGTATAAGATGATGAGAAGCATTGATCGTGTGGATAGTCAGAGACTTTTTCCCAGGGCTGAAATGGTTGCCACAAGAGGACGCAGGTTTAAGGTGCTGGGGAGTAGGTACAGAGGAGATGTCAGGGGTAAGTTGTATTTTTACACAGAGAGTGGTGAGTGTGTGGAATGGGCTGCCGGCAACGGTGGTGGATGTGGATACAATAGGGTCTTTTAAGAGATTTTTGGATAGGTACATGGAGTTTAGAAAAATAGAGGGCTATAGGTAAGCCTAGTAGTTTCTAAGGTAGGGACATGTTTGGCACAACTCTGAGGGCTGAAGAGCCTGTAGGTTTTCTATGTTTCTATGTAAAAAAAATTTCAATTAAATAAACAGTGCAAAAAGAGGAAAAAAATATCGAGGTAAGTGTTCATGGGATCATTATCCATTCAGAAATCTGATAGAGGAGGAGAAGAAGTTGTTCCTCAAGTGTTGAGTGTGTGTCTTCAGGCTCCTGTGCCTCCTCCTTGATGCTAGCAATGAGAAGAGGGCACGTCCTGGGTGGTGGGGGTCCTTAACGATGGATGCTGCCTTCTTGAGGCATCGGCTTTTGAAGGTGTCGTGGATGCTGGCGAGGCCAGTGCCCATGATGGAGCTGGCTGAGTTTACAACTTTCTGCAGCTTTTTCCGATCCTGTGCAGTGGTCTGTACCAGATGGTGATGCATCCAGTTAGAATGCGCTCCACGGCCATCTGCAGAAATCTGTCAGTGAGTTTGGTGACATACCAAATCTCCTCAAACTCTAATGGAGCATAGCTGTGGTCATGCCTTCTTCACAATTGCATCAACATGTTGGGCCAAGGATAGATCTTCAGAGATGTTGACACCCAGGCACTTGAAACTGCTCCCCCTTCCACTTCTGATGCCTCAATGAGGACTGGTGTGTGTTCCATCGACTTCTCCTCAAAGTCCACAATCAGTTCACAGAAACATGAAAAACCTACAGCACAATACAGGCCCCTCAGTCTACAATGCTGTGCTGAACATGGACTTACTTTAGAAATTACTAGGGTTACCCATAGCCCTCTATTTTTCTAAGCTCCATGTACCTATCCAGGAGTCTCTTAAAAGACCCTGTCGTATCTGCCTCCACCACAGTTGCTGGCAGCCCATTCCACACACTCACCACTCTCTGCTAAAAAAAAAACTTACCCCTGACATCCCCTCGCTATCTACTTCCAAGCATCTTAAAACTGTGCCCTCTCACATTAGCCATTTCAGCCCTGGGAAAAAGCCTCTGATTATCCACATGATCGATGCCTCTCATCATCTTATACACCTCTATCAGGTCACCTCTCATCCAACATCGCTCCCAAGGAGAAAAGGCCGAGTTCACTCAACCTATTCTCATAAGGCATGTTCCCCAATCCAGCAACATCCTTGTAAATCTCCTCTGCACCCTTTCTATGGTCTCCACATCCTTCCTGTAGTGAGGCAACCAGAACTGAGCACAGCACTTCCGTGGGGCCTGCCCAGGGTCCTATATAGCTGTAGGATTACCTCTCGGCTCTTAAACTCAATCCCATGGTTGATGAAGGCCAATGCACCGTATGTCTTCTTAACCACAAGAGTCTTACACCACCTTGAGCGCAAGGTTATTGCTGCGACACCACTCAGTCAGCTGATTTACCTTGCTGCTGTACATCTCCCAAATCCTGAAAACATTTTGAACTGATCTCTTCATCTCTACCTCACAAAGCAGAATGAAGAGCTACTGCTGGGGAGGCTAAGCATGTGCTACACCCTGCTCGAGGGTGACCTGAAAACCCGTGGAGGGAGGGAGCACCTTACATCTCTCCACCAACAGCCCCCGCTGACTGTAAATACTGGTTGTTGCAAATAGAAACATAGAAACATAGAAAATAGGTGCAGGAGTAGGCCATTCGGCCCTTCGAGCCTGCACCGCCATTTATTATGATCATGGCTGATCATCCAACTCAGAACCCAGCCTTCCCTCCATACCCCCTGACCCCTGTAGCCACAAGGGCCATATCTAACTTCCTTTTAAACATAGCTAATGAACTGGCCTCAACAGTTTGCTGTGGCAGAGAATTCCACAGATTCACCACTCTCTGTGTGAAGAAGTTTTTCCTAATCTCGGTCCTAAAAGGCTTCCCCTCTATCCTCAAACTGTGACCCCTCGTTCTGGAAATAGGGAGACTTGGTGGGAATGAGGGGAGAATAAATTGGGCCAGTGTAAATGAATGGTTGATGATCAGTCTAGATTTGATGGACTGAAGGGCCTGTTTCTGTTTTGTGAGACTATGGGACGACCGAAGGAGTCAGCAACACTGCACAAACCCGTCTTTCCAACATTTTCATCTTGTGTCTGAAGACAGCGCTAGTACTACGAACTATCATTAAACTGGAAAGTGTGCAAGGACTCATGAGGCTGGCCGGCCAAGGACTTCATTCCTTGGAGTGTAGGAGGCTGAGGGGTGACCGTTTTGAGGGACATAAAGAGAAAATATAAGGTGACTACCCCAAGTCTTTTTCCCAGGGAAAGTGGAATGAAAAAATAAAGGAGAGAGGTTTAAAGACAAAAGGTACTGCAGATGCTGGAAATGTTGAACAACATAATCGGAGTGATGGTGGTGAGCATAGCTGCCTCTTGGATTCCATTCCTGGCCATCGCAGGTTGTACAGTTAGGGACAGGAACAGCATGGTAGCCAAGCAGTTAGTGTAACACTACCATTACAGTAGCAGTGACCCAAGTTTAATTCCACCACTGTCTGTAAGGAATTTGTATGTGTTCCCTGTGAGTTTACTCCAGGTGCTCCGGTTTCTCCCACATTCCAACGGCGCACGGATCAGTAAGTTAATTAGCCGTGTGCGTAACTGGGCAGTGTGGGCTTATTTATCTGGAAGGACCTGCTACTGTGCTGCACCTCATAACTAACATTAAAAGAATTTTAAACACGCACAAAATGCTGGAGGAACTCAGCGTGTCAGGCCGCATCTATAGAAGGAAATAAACAGTTAACATTTCAGGCTGAGACCCTTTGTTAGGTCTGATTATTCCCGTTGCAGCGTCTTGGTTCCAAATGTTGACTGTTTATTTCACTCATTGATGCTGCCTGACATGCTGAGCTCCTCTGGCATTTTGTGTGTGGTGGGCAAAAGTTTACAGTGAGAGGGGGCCTGAGGGGCAACTTCTTTCCACAGAGGGTGGTAAGTACACATAACGAGAAGTGGCTGAGGCACGTACCTGAACAACATTTAAAAGAAGCTGTGAGAGGTACATAGATAGGAAAGGTTTAGGACCAAATGTGGGTAAAGGGGACAAACTTAGATGGGAATCTTGGTTAGCATCAATGGGTTGGGCTGAAGGGCCTGTTTCTGTGCTGTATGACCCTGATTCTAATTATCACAGACAGGTCTTTTCACTGATTACATAATGTTAAATTCATAGTGAGCTGAGCAGCAGATATAGAAGCACCACTGCCCCAGATGAGGGAGGATTTGTCACTGCTGCTATCATGCAGTGATCAGCATTTAAAGTCCGGAACAGCAGGCAAATCCTGAAACTTAACCTTCCAGGTACAGCAGCCTTGCTCTGACACCGGTCTCTCTCGCTGCCAGCCGCTCACAACACCATGCACTGTGACCTCAACACATTCATTTGTGAAGCAGTGCCTCTCATTCACCTGCACTGCTTGATAAAGACTCCTGACTTCTTTCTTTTCCAATATTTTTTATTGATTTCTGTATAGAAGAATACAGAATCCAAGAGAATACATATTATAAAATAAAAGAAAAAAATAATACCAGTTACAGTATATTGAATCACATTAATGAACTCCTTACTCTATATTCATATAGATTAGATTAATTCATATATTAGAATATAAACAATTTTATTTAAAAAATAGAGATCTACACCCACTACCAAAGTCAAAGCTGTTAGGGGAAAAAAAAGAAAAAACTTATCAGATAATAAAATATGCTACTAACCAACTTCTGTACTTTAACAAGAAGTCAAAGATTATGAAAATAATTTTAAAACGGCCCCCACAAACTTTGAAAATCTTGGTTAGATTCAGAAATTGAACAACGAATCTTTTCTAAATTTAGGCATGCCATAACATCCCGTAACCACTGAGCAAGATTAGCATCCTTCCATTTAAACAAAAGCACCCTCTTAGCCATAAGACTCCTGACTTCTAAACACCCAGTGTGACTCCGACCTTCTCCAAGGTGTCACTGGCCAGGCTGACGGTTCCCTTTGGAAAACGTCTGGAATTTAGCACAGGTCAGAGTACCCACCATAAACAGCAGCTGTGGTGAGAGGGTGAGGCATAGGGCAGGGCTGCAGTGGCTGAAGATTGGGGTTAACGAACACTGTTGTTCACTTACCGAGAAGGAGTGAGCCGTCCTGCGGTGGTTCCACCAAAACATCCACCGGAAAACCCGCAGGGCTTCCTCCTCCTGCCCAGTCTGAACGGCGAGAAACACGAGTCACATTTTCACAATTCCCAGCCCACTCAACAACAGAGGGCCGTTTATTGTCCCACCACTTCACAATGTGCTGTCTAAGGGAACAAGTGAGCGACTTCTCAAAAGCACAGTCAAGTTTATAGTCACGTGCAGAGTTGCAATGGAAAACTTACTTCCAGCATCACAGGCACATAGCACCAGATAGGCAGCACTCACAAATCAATAATAAATTATTCAATTAATGAGGCTTTCAGCACTCAGGACCCTCCCCTTCTGGGGCAAGTCCTCTTCTCATTAGTACAACTGGGGCAAGAGGAGCAGGGGGTGACACAGGAGGCCGAAGAAGGGGAGAACCACGGAGAAGCTGTTTCTTTCCCTCTGCCATCAGATTTCTGAATGGTCCATGAACCTATAAACACTACCTCATCATTACTTTTTTCCCTCCATTTACTTATTTTTGTGATTTATGGTAACTTTGCCTTTGCAATGCACTGCTACTGCAAAAGAACAAATTTCACGTCACCTAGGACTGGGATAATAAATCTGATACTGAACTTTTACAAAAAAGAAAAAAAAAGTCTATTTTAGTGCAAATTGATCGAAGAGGTCCTGGTATTGCTACACTGAGGTAGTGATTCACTTGTGCCAGTCTGTTCAAGAACTGAACGGCTGAAGGGAAGCAGCTGTTCCTGAACCTGATGGTGTGTAACGAAGACATGTTCCTCCTGTGGTTCTATGAATGAGACACCAAGAGTGACTGCATGCCTGTCAGCCTCACTTGTCATTGCAGTGCTGTGGAGAAGTTAGAGATAGGGTTGAGAGAAATGTGCTGGGTGACCAGGGCAGGAAGTGGTGAATACAGCTGTCTTTCAGGTACAATGGTGACCACAGGACCCTGATGTTTCAGCTTCACTGTGCAAAAACCACAGAAACATGAGGTACAGGAGCTGGAGTAGGTCATTCCAATCCTGAGTCTACTGCAGAAATAAATTATAAAAGCCCGAATACAAGTACTACCAGGCTCAAGGACAGCTTACATCCCACAGTTAAAAGATTATTGAATGGTTCACTAGTACGATAAGATGGACTCTTGACATCACAATCTACCTTGTGGCCTTGTGCCTTATTGTTTCTGTGCAGCTGTAACACTTTATACTGCATTCTGTTACTGATACACTTTATATACTTCCCCAGTGGAATGTTGTAATCAATTGGCCATTATGGATGATATGCAAGACAAGCTTTTCACTGTCCCTTGGTACACGCGACGATAATAAATCAATTTACCGATCCCCAATCTTCCATCCCGCTCCATGCAACCCGCAGTACAAAATACTTCATTTAACCATTTCAGATAACCATTCCTTTTTATTTCTCATTCCACAGACTTGCTCAATCTGTCTGTTTCAATGTATTTTTCCTCTTCCTTTTCTATATTTAAAGCAGTTATTATGTTGATTATGTTATTCATTCCATTACAGACATTCCTTTTGTTCTCTCCAGTGAGTCCGACTTCCTGTGGAGTCCATATTATGGATAAGGTTTTGGGATAGTTGGAGCTACATAATAAGATCAACTGAAGTTTGCATGGTTTCCTTAAGTGGGAATGTTGCCTGACAAATATTTTGGAAATCTTTGAGGAAACAATAGGCAGGATAGACAAATGAGAGTCAGTGTTTGTTGTTTATTTGGATTTTCAGAAGGTCTTTGACAAGGTGCCGCACATGAGGCTGCTTAGCAAGCTAAGAGCTCGTGGAATTACAGGAAAGATTCCAGCATGGATAGAAGATTGGCTGACTGGTGGGAAGTAAAGAGTGGGAATAAAGGAGGCCTTTTCTGTTTGACTGCTGGGCACTAGTGACATTCCATAGGAATTGGTTTGGGACTGCGTCTTTTCAAACTATATGTTAAGAATTGTGATGGTGCTGTGGCCAAATTTGCAGACAATGAAAAAATAGGTGCAGAAGGGCTTGGACAGATCGGAAGAATGGACAAAGAAGTGGCAGATGGAATATGGTGTAGGTAACTGCATAGTCACGCACTTTGGTAGAAGGAATAAAGGTGTAGACTATGTTCTAAAAGGAGATCAAGTTCAGAAATCAGAGTTGCAAAGGGACTTGGGTGTCCTTGTACAGGATTCCCTGAAGGTTAAATTGCAGGCTGAGTCAGTGGTAAGGAAAGCAAATGCAATGTTAGCATTCATTTCGAGAGGACTAGAAAGTACAAGGCAGGAAGTAATGCTGAGTTTTTTTTTTAAGACATTGGGCCTCTTATCTAAAAACAAGAATATACTGGCATTGGACAGGGTGCAAAGGAGGTTCATGAGAATGATCCTGGGAATGAAAGGGTTAATGTACAAGCAGCATTTGATGGCTCTTGGTCTGTACTTGCCGGGGGTGGGGGGGATATTTCTTTGAAAACTATTGAGTATTGAAAGGTCTAGATTGAGTAGATGTTGAGAGGATGTTTCCAATAGAGGAGTAGTCGTAGAACAGAGATCAGGAGGAATTTCTGTAGCTGGAGATGGTGAATCTGTGGAATACATTGCTACAGATGGCTGTGGAGGCCAAGTCATTGGGTATATTTAAAGTAGAGGTTGATTAGTTCTTGATTAGTAAGGACATCAAAGGTTATGGGGAGAGTGGGGTTGAGAGTGATAATAATTCAGCAGTGCTGGAGCAAACTCAATGGGCTAAATGGCCTGATTGCACTCCTACGTTTCTGGCCAGCGCAGAGAAGCAGAGGCAGGAATATCTACAGCTTGGGACCACTTTGCTACTGAATCTCAGCCAAGTCGAGTTTATTGTCACGTGCACAAATACGCTGACGTACGGTGAAGTAAAACAAACAAAGACTCAGAGAGAAGCCCATAAGATAGTACAAGAGGTGGCCCACCTGTGTTCCATTGGCTGAGTTAGAGTTAAGGGTGTGCAGAACAGTTTAATTTCCGGTACGATGCTGGTATGCACAGTCGCAGTTAAAGGTGTAACTATTCATCTTTTATAACTTAAAAAAAAATCACGATACCACTGGATATTAATAACATGCACTATTGCAGATCTACTCCATCAGTGCACGACTCAATAGTGATGGAGATGGACTCATTGCACACCATGTTGTCACCTGGACTTACTGCATACCCTTGTCATGCTGAGTCAGTGCACGGTCCAACAAACACTGCAAATGACTGTCTCCGACATTTTTATTATGATGCAAGACCCTGTTGGACAGCAGTATTGTAGAATACTGCAAGGCCATTTCACTGGTTCATTGGTGACACCAACACTGGAGTAGCTGCATTGCCTCGGTTGTCGTGTGGACTCGGCTCCCATGCTGAGGTGTCGCCTGTTGCAACTACCCAGGAGCTGCCAGAGGCTGTGTGGCAGGAGCAGAGGCTGCTGTAGGCATGCTGGAATCTGGATTGAGTTGGGGGCTGGCCCCCTTCAGTCACTGCTGCCCTCTAGTGTTTACTCAGTGGAAGACAAGCTAGACCAGGACAACATCCCGTACACCATCAACCTACAGGCCATGCCACTCAGGAACTTGGGCTGTATTTGTTTTTGTGTGACTGTGTGTTTTCCGCTATTGTAACTTCACATGCCGTATGCGCTGTGTGTTGTTGGTACTGTGTATTACACCTTGGCCCTGGAGGAACACTGCTTCATTTAGCTGTATTCATGTATGTGGTTGAACGACAAGTAAATTTGAACAAAAACACAAAAAGAAACAGTTGTGACCCTGCTAGCCATAGGGTTTTCCCAACTAAATTTCACTTCCCACCTTTTAGCCTGGAAGTTTAATGTTACTTTTTGAGAGACAAAGTTTCCTGCTGCTACCGGCATTTCAGAGTGTATTCAAGGTGGCCATCATTCTCTGTGTGAAAACATATCTATCTATCTATAGCTCTCTCCGTCTCTCTCTCTCTCTCATCCTTTAAACAAACACCTGGTTAATTGTATATCCAAGGGAAATAAGTCTTTCCCAGCTATGCATGACCTTTTAACAATCCCAGCCACTCCACAAAGCTGAGGGTCTCCTGTCCTGCTCATCCAGTATAAATCAGGCCCATTGCTCATTCACTCTTTCTGTGACCAGAAGGCAATGCTTTTGCTGAGATCTAACTAGTGTTTACATAAGAACACAAGACATAGGAGCAGAATTAGGCCATTTGGCCCATCAAGTCTGCTCCAGTATTCCATCAAGGCTGATTTATCATTCCTCTCAACTCCGATCTCCTGCCTTCTCCCCATACCTTTGACAACGTGACTAATCAAGAACGTATCAATCTCCACCTTAAATAGACCCAAAGACTTGGCCTCCACAGCTATCTCTGGCAGTAAATTCCACAGATTCACCACCCTCTGGCTAAAGAATTTTTTTTCCATCTCTGTTCTAAATGCATGTCCCTGTATTCTGAGGCTGTGCCCTCTGGTTCTAGACTTTCCCACTACAAGAAACGTCCTCTCCACATCCACATCTACCCGATAGGTTTCAATGAGATGCCCCTTCATTCTCCTAAACTCCAGCAAGTACAGGCCCAAAACCATCAAACGCTCCTCATATGTTAACCCTTTCATTAACACAATGTTCTCATGAACCCCCTCTGGACCCTCTCCAATGCCAGAACTTTCATACACTTTGAACTAGTTTAACCCTTCCTTGGCCAGTAAACAACCAAACACTTGTTTAATCTCATCAATCTGAGCTGGTGCAGGCACTTTGTCCAGTTCTGTGACACTGAGTGGAAGAGGTTACCCGCTCGACAGATTTAAAGACTCAAGGATGTGTTCAAAACTGCATTGATAGAAGTGCAACCTCTCCACTGACTCCTGGGAATCCTTAGCCCATGACTGCTCAAAGAGAAGGAACACATGGGATGGTATGAGAACTTGTTCCTGAACTAGCAGCACACATAGACCTCGTGCAAGAGGGAAGAGACAGCTCCGTATCATAAACTACCCACTCATCAGACATCGCCAGTCCCATCTGGGGACAGAATGTGGCTCCCACTTTGGCTTCATCAGCCATCTCAGAATCAGATAGCTTCACATTATCCAGAGAAGAGTATGACCCAGTACCTTCAGGTGTATATGTGAGCATTCACTCCCAAGACCCTGTGCTTCTTAATGAGTCCATCTGTCTCCATATCCTTACTTTAATCCCTGGAGTGTACGGAAATGAGGGGATATCATTTTGAGGGATACAAGATTATGAGGGGTATAGATAGGGTGAATGTATGCAGACTTTTAACCCTCATTTGAGTAAGACTAGTGATAAAGGTCATTGGGTTAGTGTGAAAGGGAACCTGAAGGGAAACCTCCTTCCCTCAGAGTGTGAGTGTGGAACAAGATGTACATGGGAAGGGAGGGGGCTATGGTCTGGGTCAGGGGTATTAATGGTATTGGTCCATGGCTTAAAAAAAAGGGTGGGAATGCTGGTCTGGGTGCAGTTTGATGGGACGAGGCAGAAAATCAGGCCAACATATAATACAGGTTGAAGGGCCCATTTCTGTACTGAGCTGCTCCGACTCTAATATTGCACCAAAAAAAAATCATGATTATAGTAAAGCTGAAACAAATAAAAGCCATCAGTTCTTAGGTTTGGATCACTTTATGTTGTGTAAAAAGTGGGGGGGGAAAAATCAGGAAGTTGGGGCCTCTTTCCGCAGAGGAAACAAAGACTAGAGGCGTTAACACTGTTTCTTGCTCCACAGATGCAGCCTGACTAACTGAGCATCTCTCGCATTGCTGACTCACAAACACACCATGTGTAGTGTTTTGTTTTGTATCATCCACATTCAGAGAGGGAAAACTATCTCACTTGTAACCAAATATCTATCAGCTTTGTTGACCCACTCCTAATATTTTGGTTTGTTTAGTGTTCAAATCTTTTTATGGCCCACTCCCCTCTCCCAGCAACCCAGCTATTTAACCTTCTCCAGCCCACAAACCCACCAGGAGATTGGATCCACCCCCCCCCACCTCTCTCTCACTCTGCTCGCTTTGTACCCCCCATTTCCCTGTGTGTCCGATTCAGGGACTGACCAGAATTTCTGCTGTTCCCTCCTGCTCTTAAGATGAATCAGAATCAGGGTGTTCCTTGAAACCAAAACCCTTGAACGATGGAAGATCATCAATCAGGCATTTTTCTCTCTACAGATGCTGCCCGACCACTGACTCCTGTATTTTGAATTTGTTGCTTGGATTTCCGGCATCTGCAGATTTTCTCTTGTTTCTGATTGGTCTCCAGCAGTTTCTGTTTTTATTTCAGGTTTCCAACACCTGCAGGTTTTCACTTCCAAATCTCCTTCAACTTCTCTCGAAGAGTTTATTGTGATATGCACAACTACGAGTATGAAAAACATACTTGCAGCTGCAGCATCTCAGGCACAGAGCACTGTATGATTTATTGTAATGCCTTTAATGTAGTAACAGTTTCGAATACAGCAGCATCTCTCTGCTCACTGCAATGCCGCTTTATTCCGATGGTACAAGGCGTGCTTTCACAGGTTCCCGTCGAACGCTGGTCTTAATGGGAACAATTGGGTTCAAATGGTTGACTTTGAAGGAACAAAGGGAGGATTTGGCAATTTACTATTGGGTTGTTCGATATTCATGAGTCAGGAATGACTCATCTATCCCTGTGCAAAAAGCGACAATTTCATGGCAAAGGCAGACTACCAGATAATGTTTATTCTCATCAGTTGAATTTAACTTGGAAATCAAAAAAAATCGGTCGCTATGCAAACTTGATTTTGCTGACCATGTATAATGTAATAACAGAATCTCTTAACTTTCAGAGCAGCTTCCTGGTAAAATCTACAGTGACTGCAGTTTGTCATTTCAGAGATTCATCACTCTCTGGATGAGGATATTTCTTCACATCTCCATGCTGTTATTTTCAGATCGTGAACCTTGGCTGCAGGTGTCCAGGCCTGGCAAACACCTACTCTGTCTCTCCAATGTCAACCCCTGTAACGGATGTTATGCTTTTCAATAAAATTATCATTCATTCTTCTAACTCGGGAGCTAAGGCACTGTCTGTTAAATCTCTTCTTCTATAACAAACTAACTATCCCAGTAATCAATCTGAACCTTTGCAACCTGCCTTTCTGAATACAACCTTCCTTAGACCTGTACACATTGATAAACACAAAAATTCTACAGAAGGTGAAAATCGGAGCAACACAAAATGCTGGAGAAACTCAGCAGGTCAGGCAGCATCTATGGTGAGGAATAAACAGTCAGTGTTTATGGCTGAAACCTGATGAAGGGTCTTGGTCTGAAACATCAACTGTTTGTTTCCCTCCACAGACGCTGACTGACCTGCTTGGGAGGGCGAGGGGGAGGGGGACTCTGTACTTAATGATTCTGACAGTGTGACTCCATGCAATTGCAGCAAGATATCTTATGTCCTCAAACCTTTCTGCCACAAAGGCCAACGTAGAGATGGTGCATCCAATTATTGCTGTACCTGCATTTTTAGTGCCTTTTGCAACTGCAGATTAGGGACAGCAAGGCAGCTTAGCAGTTAGCGTAACACTGTCACAGCGCTAGCGACCTGGGTTCAACTCCGCCACTGTCACGAAGGAGTTTATACATTCTCCTTGTGGCCGCTTGGGTTCTCTCCAGGTGCTCCGGTTTCCTCCCACATTCCAAAAACACATGGGTTAGCAGGTTAATTGGTCATGTGGGTGTAACTGGCTGGCGTGAGCTTGTTGGCACTGAAGGGCTTGTTCCTGCACTGTATCTCTAAACCAGCCCGTCTCAACCTTTCTGCCCAGGAGGTACCCTTGAAATACGTTTCAGGCTTCAGGGAACCCCTGCATAAAAAATATTATACTTACAGCTCACGGTATGTTAGCGTAATCAGTAACTTGTACATATAATAGTCCAAAAGTAATTGTCAATGGTCTTTTGAGTAGAGGATTAATCTTTAGTCAACCTTTCTTGAAAAAAAAAGATAGTTACGCCTAGCTTGCCTTTCTTGAAATTAATCTTTCTTTTTCTTTCATAAATTTTAAAAACTCATAAGGCAACTAATAGATTTCTCAATTCTGGGTCGAACTTGAGATAAGCACACATGAATTTCACCTTCAACTGAAATGAGACAATTTCTATCCTCGCTCTTGATGCTTGTTAAAACAAGAAAAAGCTTGCTCACACATGTAAGTAGCAAAACGTTCATTGCTTTCCTATGAATTACAGGATACACTTCACAGAAATTCAGAACTTGTCCAGGGGCAGGTCAATAAATCTCATCTTGAGTGCATGATCAGAGTGCAGCTCACAAAGTTCTGGAAAATCTAAAATTTAAATTCATGTAGCTACTAACAATCCCATGTCAGTAAAAGGGATCAAGAAACCACTGAAATACCAATGAAAATCAAAACATTATCAATGAGGTAGGAGGTTTGGAGGGGAATTTCTGCACACAGAAGGTGGTTGCACAATTAGGAATGGACCACAAATGCCAGGCAGTGATCTTCACATTCAATGAACTGAAACACTGTTCAGGAGCTTTGAAGCATTCAGGAATTGAATCAAGTGACAACTGGCAAGAGCTGACCGGTCACAAGCCTGAGCCACCACAATAGCACTACTTCCTCAGAATGCGAAGGAAATTTGGCCTGTTTGAATCTCAGCTATCTTTATCACCATAGGAAGCACCCCGTCACAGCTTGTTACGGCAATTGCCCTGCCCAAGGCCACAAGATTTGTGAACGCAGCCCAGTCCATCAAAAATCAGCAACCAGCCACTTTCCGTGGACTCTACCTACACTTCCCCACTGCCTCAGGAAAGCAGCCAACATAATCAAAGACCTCTTCCACCTCGGACATTCTCTCTTCTCCACCCTCTCATCAGGCAGGAGACACAAAAGCCTGAGAAGATGTATCCAGGTTCATCTATCCTGCCGTAATAAAGCTCTTGAACAGACCTCGTCTGATAAAGATGAGCTCTTCAGCCCTCGCACTGTATTTGTCCGCCTGCACTGCACTTTCTCTAACTGTAGCGTATATTCTACATTCTGGCATTGTTTTCCCCTTTTTGTACCGCCATGATGTACTAACGTATGAAATGATCTGTCTGGATGGCAATTGAAGCTTTTCCCTGGTATCTCAGCACGTGACAATAATAAACCATTTACCAATTCTTCCTACTGCCCCCATATTCTACTATTCGTCCAGACTCCAGGGACAAGTTAACCCACCAACACGCGCATCTTTTAAGACGTGGAAGGAGACTGGAGCACCTGGAGGAAACCCACGCGGTTACAGTGAGAGTGTGCAAACTCCACGTAGACAGCACCAGCGGTCAGGAGTGAACCAGAGTCACTTAGGCTGTGAGGCAGTGGCTCTACTAACCGCATGCGGCCATGGGGAGAAGGTACAACCTCTTTACAGACAAAGGCAGGCATTGAACCCCTATTGCTGGGGCGGGGCTACTGCATTTGCAGCTTACCTGAACTTCATCTAACGTGGGCTTTAAATGCAGAGCAGAACGGTGCTGGTGAATACCCATCTGTCAATCAAAGGGCCTTTCGAACCGGTCATACACCTCAATTACTGTTTTTGGGGGGGTGCCTGGCTGTGTGGAAGTTAAGGCATTTTGATTCAGCTACAAAGCAACAGAATCACCAAAGCCAGACCAACCCAGCCCTTTTACTTCAGTTTGTAATGCGGAGCATCCAATAAAAGGAACCCTGCAGCATTAAAGTTACTTGTGATGGAATACACTGGAGGGAAACTGTTTACAGGGCGGGGAGGGGGCAGGAACCAGAAGCACCAAGCTAAATGCATTGGTAAAAGAATGGAGAGCAAGGTGAGATGTTTCTCTGCAGTCACCTGTTGACATCTGGAATGGGGCGGTGAAAGCAGATTCGACGGTAACTTCCGAAAGGGAACTGGATACAGATGAAAGGGTACAGAGAGTGAATGGAGCAGGGCACAAGGCTGTGGAATGAAAAAACCACAGTAGGCCAGCTGGGATGAATGCCAAGCTTCACTGCTGCAAGCTGGCACAGTGCTAACTAGCTAAGTGCTCTCTGCATGCCTTCCATTCCTGATGAAAGGTCTCATCTTGAAACATTGACTGTTTATTTCCCTCCGCAGATGCTGTCTGACTAGCTGAGTTCCTCTGATATTTTGTGTGTGTGTGTTGCTCACAATTTCCTGCGGCTGCAGGATCTCTCATGTCTCTGATCTTCTGGAGTGGTCGAGGCCGGTGATGCAGTTGGACTGCTTTTAGCACCATCTGCTGACTGGTTTACGCATCGGTCTGGAGCTTTGAAAATGAATTACTGTGGCATTTGCATAGAGACGAGACAGGGAAGGCACTCACAGAGCTGAGCTAACTGCACAGCTCATTCAGGTTAAAGCCCAGAAACACTGACAGCCACCATTGCCGTATTCAATACATCAAATCCAAAATCTCTTTGAACTGTTCAGGTGGCCTCGCAGGGTTGAGGATGACTTCCACCGCGGCTCTGAGATGGAGATGCCCGTATGTGAATTCTCCTAACCTGGGGATGGCGTCACATACCAGCTATGACATGAGCTTGGCTCAATGTCAGGGACACGACTGGGACCCAGGCTCTGTGTACTGAATTACCACCCGCACGCCCACTCAATGTGCCAGTTTCCACAGCACTCTGCCCCAACTGATGCCCAAGTCCCTCCTTCGGTTCCCCTGTTCCCCTGCTCTACCCCCACCCCTTATTCCCTCTTACCTCCTCCTCCATCATTATCCAGTTGCTGGCCACTCACTCTCTCCCAGAGAAAAACTACAACCTCCACCACATCCATTCAGAACCACCCCCAATGCCGGTCACCATTCTACCCAGTCCAAACAGACACCCTCCAACCTGATGGCTATCCATTGCTCCTTCCAGTAACAAATTTCTCCCCTCCCCCCTCTGAATTTTCATTTCTCCTCACCTGCTTATTAGCTCTCCCTGGGTTCCGCCCTCCTAAACTTTCTCCTATTTACTACTCTACTCTACGATTCTCAGATTCTCTCTTCTCCAGCCTGTGACCTTTCCACCCACCTGGCTTAGACCATAAGACATAGGCCATTCAGCCCATCGAGTCTGCTTCACCATTCCATCATGGCTGATCCCAGATCCCAACCAACCTCACACACCTGCCTTCTCGCCATATCCTTTGATGCTCTGACCGATCAGGAAACTATCAACTTCAGCTTTAAATACACCCACGGGCTTGGCCTCCACCGCAGTCTGTGGCAGAGCATTCCACAGATTCACCACTCTCTGGCAAAAAAAAAAATCCTCCTTACCTCTTTTCAAAAAAGTCACCCCTCAATTTTGAGGCTGTGCCCTCTAGTTCTGGATACCTCCGCCATAGGAAACATCCACCCTATCTAGTCCAGTCAACATTCAGTAAGTTTTAATGAGATCCCACTGCATTCTTCTAAATTCCAGTGAGTACAGGCCCGAAGCTGCCAAACGCTCCTCATATGTTAACCCCGTCATTCCTGGAATCATCCTCGTGAACCTCACCTATCACCTTCCAGCTAGCCTCTTTTCCTCCCCCCCCCTTTACTCCGCCAACTTCCCCCTTCCTTCTCAGTCCTGAAGAAGGGTCTCAGCCTGAAACGTCGACTGTTTACACTTTTCCATAGGTGCTGCCTGACCTGCTGAGTTCCTCCGGCACTTCGAGAGCGTTGCTCTGGATTCTCAGCATCAGCAAGCTTTCTCGTAGCTGTTCTGCCCAAATCCTACAGTCTACCCCAGACACCATCTCTTCCACCAGCAAAAGTCCTTTTCTTCACTCTCATGTATAATTTGTGTTGTCTCAAGTTGAGTTAAGAGAAGCTTGGATAAGCACATGGGTGGGAAGGGTATGGAGGGCTAGACCAGGTGTGGGTCGATAGGACTAAGCAGAATAACAGCTCAGCATGGAATAGGTTTCTGTGCTGCAAGTGCCCGATGACTTTATGACAATCTATGCACCTGAAGTCTTTCATTGTACCCGTACCTTACCGTACTTGTGCACATGACAATAAACTTGACTTGATACCTTCAAGAAACATTCAGGAGAGTCTCCAGCTACTTGGCTGGATTGTCCAGCGTTGGCAAACACGGTTTCCCAGTGTTCTGGAGGAGGTTTCGCGAGTCCTGCCACACAGTTTCCTGGCCAATGGAGATGGATTCATCCCTGAGGATTCAGTATATACGGTGAGCCCGAACTACCTCCTGCACTCCTCCTACACTAGTTGAAGATTGTGTCTAGTGTGGGCAGCAAGGATAGAAGTTTTACAGGAAATATAGAGCAAACTTTCTGCATAAATGAGGCGGAGAAGTTTAGGGGCAGTTTAATGGTGGTGCTTTAAATTAGACAGGGATAATCAGCTCCCTACTTGGATGGGAATGGTTATTCCTTCCTTGGCACTCGGTTAGTTCATTAATACCATCCTGACAGTTCCTTCACCACCAGGCTTAAGCCATTCAAAGTAAGAAATAAATGCAGACCTGTTAGTGTTGCTCACATCCAGAAAGATAATAAACTGACCTACTAAACAGAACAACAGACAGCCTTTTTCAAAGACTTACCCAGACCAATGGAAACTATAGGATGTGATGGGCTGTTCTATTTGACACACAAGAGGGCAAAATAAATTGGGCAACAGACTTCAGAGACTCTCCACAGCATCACTGACTGCCAGCATCTGTAACTCAAATAATACTTTGCAGCTTAGAAACTGGATTCTCTCCCTAAAATTTTAATGCTAAATAACGTTGACGAAAACTTTTGGCAACAGGGTACTAGATAGGACATCTATGGAGCTGTTCTAATGTGCACGTGGGTTCTAAAATTTAAAAAAAAATCTGACAAGAAGGAGAGTTTAAACATATTGCATTCCTACCTCCATCAGATACTTGGGGCTCTCCGGCATCCCCAGAGCATAGAGCAGTGCAGAGGAGAGACTGGGGATTGAGCACAGCACCACAAAGATCCTCCAACTCTGAATATGCAGAGAGCCAAGCTGGAAAGAAAGAGAGGACCTGGGAATGACCAGCCAGGCGAGGCCTTGAGGGACAGATAAAGAAATGGCATTAGATCAGTCTATCTGCAAGGAAAACAGTTTGAGTATACAAGGTACTAAAAACATTGCTGACAAAGACTGTACAAGTGGGTCAACTTTGCCTCTGTCTGTGAGACGTGGGTTCCCACAAAGATCAGTACTGGTACCCAACTCTTCATAAAGTACATCAATGACTTGAATGAGTGGACGGCACGTGACATATCTGAGTCTCCAATCATTCTAAGCTGGGGCACATGACACCGACTGGTCACAGCCCTTGAAGCTGTAACTGACCCATTCATTTCACCTCTGTTTCTGCCTGCTAATCAACTGTTGGAATTCTAGCCTTCTCCCTGCAAAATAGATCAAGTGAGCAAAGGATTTTATTGCACCCCGTGTTTATGACAAGCAACTAAACTGGATTTGCTCTTTGTTGGGGTCTGTGGCATGTTAAAGGCACCTGCACAGTACCTCATCTTGCCATTGAAAAAAAAACACTCTGCTTTTCTGATAAGTTCACCAAAGTCAAGGACTTCATGTTTGCATCTACTGTAGCCTTGCCCACTCAGCTTATCCATGTGGCCCTGAAGTCTCCTCACACATAATCTGGGAGGTTAAGGAGGTTTGGCTTGTCCCATACATCTCATGGATATACTGTTGAAAATGCCATGCCTGGTTGCATTATGGTCTGGTACAGCCATTCAAATGTGTGGGAATGCAAGAAGCTGCAGAGAGTAGTGGACACAGGGCAATACATAGACATAGACATAGAAAGTAGGTGCAGGAGTAGGCCATTCGGCCCTTCGAGCCTGCACCGCCATTTATTATGATCATGGCTGATCCTCCAACTCAGAACCCCGCCCCAGCCTTCCCTCCATACCCCCTGACCCCCGTAGCCACAAGGGCCATATCTACCCACCATCAGTATAATCTTCACAGCTAACATCGGGCAGGAGGAACAGAAGTCTAAAGTCCCACACCACCAAGCTCAAGAACAGCTACTTCCCTTCAACTACTTTCCTCTTGACCCAACAGGCACAACCCTAATCACTACCTCAGTAAATGTAATTCTACACCCACCTTGATCACTTTGCACTAAAATATTTTTTTTCTGTTCTAATTGTGTTCTTTCTTGAATAAATGTGTATAATTTATGTTTTGTTTTCTTGTGAATGCATCCAATGTGATACTATGTGTCTGTGGTTCTGTTGTGTTCCTTCGTGTTCTGTGGTTTGTGTTTCTTTCACCTGTGCATACACGTTCCTGTACATATGACAATAACTCAACTTTGACATCGGTTTTGAATCATCATGGTTGGAAATTTGGAAATTGCTCCACACGGTCAAATTGCTAATATATCTTGTCAGTAGCTGAGATTCAAGCATCAATCCTTACTTTACTCTAATAATCAGTCTAATAACTCAGGAAAGACCTGTTATCTAACTCTTTGCTTTCTATGTTAACCAGCTCTCACCTACAGTATGTTAGTATATTATTCCCTAAACCAGGTTGTCTAACCTTATTCAGGGACTTCCTGTCTGGGCATTTATCAAAAACCTGAAAATCCAAATACATCACATGCTCTGATCTCTCCTCATCTATTCACTTTGCTACATCTTCAAAGAATTCTAATAAACATGTCAAATACGATGTCTCCATCATAATTCCGTATCTGCTGAAAGAAATTATTTTTTTCCCCAAGTGTCCTTTACGGATTCCACAGGCTAACAGGTTGATAGTTCATAAACACAAGAAATTCTGCAGATGCCGGAAATTCGAAGTAACACACACACACACAAAATGCTGGAGGACCTCAGCAGGTCACACAGCATCTATAGAAATAAACAAACAGTCCTTCTTCAGGTTGATAGTTCCCAGTTTTATCCTGGGAACTTTTGCGAAATCTGTAGAATTCTGAA
The DNA here is from genome assembly GCF_963921235.1 of Mobula hypostoma. Lineage (NCBI taxonomy): Eukaryota > Metazoa > Chordata > Chondrichthyes > Myliobatiformes > Myliobatidae > Mobula > Mobula hypostoma. The sequence goes on along the minus strand of NC_086114.1, from coordinate 53,895,058 downwards.
AGATCCTAACCAGAGCATCCACTATATTTATGTCCACCTTTTACAAAGCACTGAGATGAGCAACACTGGGTTATTGGGACTTATTAATATTCAGACAATTCAAAGTTTTTTTTCCTGAAACATATTAATTTTCTGCCGTTTTGCATTCTAGCTGTATCTCTGGTTCTGCAAAGTTTCTGTCAAGATGTTTGCATCTTCTTGTAAAAGGACAAACACAAACTATAGTGATATTCACTGCTATTTCCTTGCTTTTTGCTTATAATTTTCCTGTCTTCTCCCAAATTTGCCCTTGCTCATCTTCTGCTGAAACAAACCTACAAGGGTTCATAGCCAATTAAGGATGGAGAGAATGACCCACCAGATCCAATCCCAGGAAGCTTGACTTTACTCTTTGAGAGATTATGCAGACTAGACCCACACTGTGGAGTTTAGAAGAATGAGAGATGACCTCATTGAAAGATACAAATTCTTCAGGATGCGTAGAGTATATGTGGAGCCAATGCATCCCTGGGCAGGTTGAACAGAATCAGAGGCATAGCATTGAACTGAATGATCGGGCATCTTGGCCAGGGATGAGAAAAATATCTTCACCCAGAGGATGATGAGGTTGGGAATTCTCTACCGAAGAGGGCAGTGGAGGCTCAATTGTTGAGTATATTCAAAACAGAAATAGACTGATTTTACAATATTGGTTTACTATGCAATATAGCCATGGCTCTCAGGAAGTAATTCTGAAGCAAACGAATGAATGGTGGAGCAGGCACAAGGGGCAAAGTCTTTCTCAGTTGTCCTGCACACTTGTTCATGCCAATCTTTTCGTCCATCTACCCAGTTGCCCACATTAGAACCATATCCTTCTATGCCTTGCTTTTACACATACAAAATGCTGGAGGAACTCAGCAGGTCAGGCAGCATCTACGGAAAGGAATGAACAGTCAATCTTTTGGGCTGAAATGCTGACTGTTTATTCCTTTCCATAGATGCTGCCTGACCTGTTGAGTTCCGCCAGCTTGTTATATGTATTACTCTGGATTTCCAACATCTGCAGAATCTCTTGTGCTTATGCCTTGCTTTCAAGTGTCTGTCTGAATAGCTCTTAATTACAGTAATTGTAGTTGATTATACCACCTCCTCTAGCAGTGAGCCAAATATCAATCACTGTGTTTAAAAAAAACTTTAAAATAACTTACCCCTCAGATCCCCTATAAAGTTCCATCCTTTCACCTTAAAACTATGCCTGGTTGTTTTCGATATCCTCATTCTGGGGAAGAGTTTAACCATCTACCCCAAAAATTTTATACACCTCAGTCACGTCACCCCTTAGCTTCTTTCATTTCAGGGAAAACAAGTCCAGTCCATCCAAGCTTTCCCCATAAAGTAACTCCATTTTAGGGAAAACAAGTCCGTCTATCCAAGCTTTCCCCATAAATAAACTCAACCAAACCAGGGAACATCCTGCTAACTATCCTCTGCACTCTCTCCTGCTTCTTATGAGACCATTGAGATGTCTTAAGTTTCCAAAACAGTAGATAGCCCCTTCCATGCTCGACTGTTGGGTTTCTTATGCAGGGAAATGGAAATAACTTTGCACCTTAATGATCACACCTCAGCAGATTAATAGAAGCAGAGCATAGCAGAAGCAGAAGCTGTTCAAGCGGGATCCATGGAAACGAAAACTGAGTTAATGGTTCATGTCCAGGAACCTCCATCAGAATGAAGGGTCTTCAACCCGAAATGCTTTGGATTAGGGTGCAGAATTGTTATTTTTCTTACAACTTAACTTTCCTGTATTTGCTTGTATTTTTATACAATCACCTCTAATCACTCAGTGGCACTTCATTAGGTACACCTTCTCATTAATACAAATATCTAATAAGGCAATCACATCGCAGCAACTCAATGCAGACATGACCAAGAGGCTCAGTTGTTATTCAGACCAAACATCGGATGGGAAAGGTATAATATGATTAGGAATAGTCAGCATGGCTTTGCCAAAGGCAGGTTGTGCCTTACGAGCCTGATTGAATTTTTTGAGGATGTGACTAAGCACATTGATGAAGGTAGAGCCGTAGATGTAGTGTATGTGGATTTCAGCAAGGCACTTGATAAGGTACCCCATGCAAGGCTTATTGAGAAAGTAAGGAGGCAATGGGATCCAAGGGGACCTTGCTTTGTAGATCCAGAATTGGCTTGCCCACAGAAGGCACAGAATGGTTGTAGATGAGTCATATTCTGCATGGAGGTCGGTGACCAGTGGTGTGCCTCAGGGATCTGTTCTGGGACCACTACTCTTCATGATTTTTATAAATGACCTGGATAAAGAAGTGGAAGGATGGGTTAGTAAATTTGATTTGCTGATGACACAAAGTTTGAGGGTGTTGTGGGTAGCGTGGAGGGCTGTCAGCGGGACATTGATAGGATGCAAACCTGGGCTGGGAAGTGGCAGATGGAGTTCAACCCAGAAAAGTGTGAGGTAGTTCATTTTGGTGGTCAAATATGATGGCAGAATATAGCATATTAATGGTAAGGCTCTTGGCAGTGTGGAGGATCAGAGGGATCTTGGGGTCCAAGCCCATAGGACACCCAAAGCTGCTGCGCAGGTTGACTCTGTGGTTAAGGAGGCATATTGTGCATTGGCCTTTATCAACCATGAAATTGAGCTTAAGAGCCGAGAGGTAATGTTGCAGTTACATAGGACCCTGGTCAGACCCCACTTGGAGTACTGTGCTCAGTTCTGGTCACCTCACTATAGGAAGGATGTGGAAACCACAGGAAGGGTGCAAAGGAGATTTACAAGGATGTTGCCTGGATTGGGGAGCATGCCTTAAGAGAATAGGTTGAGTGAACACGGCCTTTTCTCCTTGGAGCGGCGGAGAATGAGAGGTGACCTGATAGAGGTATACAAGATGATGAGAGGTATTGATTGTGTGGACAGTCAGAGGCTTTTTCCCAGGACTGAAATGACTAGCACGAGAGGGCACAGTTTTAAGGTGCTTGGAAGGAGGTACAGAGGAGATGTCAGGGAAAATATTACAGCAGTGCTCAGGCAGGATAGATTAGAGGGCTTGTCTACTGAGTCCTTATGGGTGGAGCTGAGAAACAGGAAAGGTATGGCCACATTAGTGGGATTGTATTACAGACCACCCAATAGTCAACGAGACTTGGAAGAGCAAATCTGCAGAGAGAGAGCAGACAACTGCAGGAAACATACAAGTTGTGGTGGTAGGGGATTTTAATTTTCCATACATTGATTGGGACTCCCATACTGTTAGGGGTCTAGATTGTTTAGAGTTTGTAAAATGTGTTCAGGAAAGTTTTCCAGATCAGTATATAGAGGGACCAACTAGAGGGGATGCAATATTGGATCTCCTGTTAGGAAACGAATTAGGGCAAGGGATGGAGGTCTGTGTAGGGGAGCACTTTGGTTCCAGTGATCATAACGCCATTAGTTTCAATTTGATCATGGACAAGGATAGATCTGGTCCTAGGGTTGAGGTTCTGAACTGGAAGAAGGCCAAATTTGAAGAAATGAAAAAGGATCTAAAAATCGTGGATTGGGACAGGTTGTTCTCTGGCAAAGATGTGATTTGTAGGTGGGAAGCCTTCAAAGGGGAAATTTTGAGAGTGCAGAGTTTGTATGTTCCTGTCAGGATTAAAGGCAAATTGAATAGGAATAAGGAACCTTGGTTCTCAAGGGATATTGCAACTCTGATAAAGAAGAAGAAGGAGTTGTATGAAATGTATAGGAAACAGGGGATAAATCAGGTGCTTGAGGAGTATAAGAAGTGCAAGAAAATACTTAAGAAAGAAATCAGGAGGGCTAAAAGAAGACATGAGGTTGCCTTGGCAGTCAAAGTGAAGGATAATCCAAAGAGCTTTTACAAGTATATTAAGAGCAAAAGGATTGTAAGGGATAAAATTGGTCCTCTTGAAGATCAGAGTGGTCGGCTTTGTGCGGAACCAAAGGAAATGGGGGAGATCTTAAATAGGTTTTTCGCGTCTGTATTTACTAAGGAAGCTGGCATGAAATCTGTGGAATTGAGGGAATCAAGTAGTGAGACCATGGCAACTGCACAGATTGAAAAGGAGGAGGTGCTTGCTGTCTTGAGGAAAATTAAAGTGGATAAATCCCCGGGACCTGACAGGGTGTTCCCTCGGACCTTGAAGGAGACTAGTGTTGAAATTGTGGGGGCCCTGGCAGAAATATTTAAAATGTCGCTGTCTACGGGTGAAGTGCCGGAGGATTGGAGAGTGGCTCATGTTGTTCCGTTGTTTAAAAAAGGATCGAAAAGTAATCCGGGAAATTATAGGCCGGTGAGTTTAACGTCAGTAGTAGGTAAGTTATTGGAGGGAGTACTAAGAGACAGAATCTACAAGCATTTGGATAGACAGGGGCTTATTAGGGAGAGTCAACATGGCTTTGTGCGTGGTAGATCATGCTTGACCAATCTCTTGGAGTTTTCCGAGGAGGTTACCAGGAAAGTGGATGAAGGGAAGGCAGTGGATATTGTCTACATGGACTTCAGTAAGGCCTTTGACAAGGTCCCGCATGGGAGGTTAGTTAGGAAAATTCAGTCGCTAGGTATACATGGAGAAGTGGTAAATTGGATTGGACATGGAGAAGTGGTAAATTGGACAATCGATGGAAGAAGCCAGAGAGTGGTGGTAGAAAATTGCTTCTCTGAGTGGAGGCCTGTGACTAGTGGTGTGCCACAGGGATCAGTGCTGGGTCCATTGTTATTTGTCATCTATATCAATGATCTGGATGATAATGTGGTAAATTGGATCAGCAAGTTTGCTGATGATACAAAGATTGGAGGTGTAGTAGACAGTGAGGAAGGTTTTCAGAGCCTGCAGAGGGACTTGGACCAGCTGGAAAAATGGGCTGAAAAATGGCAGATGGAGTTTAATACTGACAAGTGTGAAGTATTGCACGTTGGAAGGACAAACCAACGTAGAACATACAAGGTTAATGGTATGGCACTGAGGAGTGCAGTGGAACAGAGGGATCTGGGAATACAGATACAAAATTCCCTAAAAGTGTCGTCACAGGTAGATAGGGTCGTAAAGAGAGCTTTTGGTATATTGGCCTTTATTAATCGAAGTATTGAGTATAAGAGCTGGAATGTTACGATGAGGTTGTATAAGGCATTAGTGAGGCCGAATCTGGAGTATTGTGTTCAGTTTTGGTCACCAAATTACAGGAAGGATATAAATAAGGTTGAAAGAGTGCAGAGAAGGTTTACAAGGATGTTGCCGGGACTTGAGAAACTCAGTTACCGAGAAAGGTTGAATAGGTTAGGACTTTATTCCCTGGAGTGTAGAAGAATGAGGGGAGATTTGATAGAGGTATATAAAATTATGATGGGTATAGATAGAGTGAATGCAAGCAGGCTTTTTCCACTGAGGCAAGGGGAGAAAAAAACCAGAGGACATGGGTTAAGGGTGAGGGGGGAAAAGTTTAAAGGGAACATTAAGTGGGGCTTCTTCACACAGAGAGTGGTGGGAGAATGGAATGAGCTGCCAGACGAGGTGGTAAATGCGGGTTCTTTTTTAACATTTAAGAATAAATTGGACAGATACATGGATGGGAGGTGTATGGAGGGATATGGTCCGTGTGCAGGTCAGTGGGACTAGGCAGAAAATGGTTTGGCACAGCCAAGAAGGGCCAAGGGGCCTGTTTCTGTGCTGTAGTTTCTATGGTTATGGTTTTCTATGGTAAGTTTTCTTTTCGTTTTTTTTTAAAACGCAGAGAGTGGTGAGTGCATGGAATGGGCTGCTGGCGACATACAATAGTGTCTTTTAATAGACTCCTGGATAGGTACATGGAGCTTAGAAAAGTAGAGGGCTATGGGTAACCCTAGGTAATTTCTAAAGTTAGGACATGTTTGGCACAGCTTTGTGGACCGAAGGGCCTGTATTGTGCTGTAGGTTTTCTATGTTTCTATGTTTTAATGGGGAAGAAATGTGATCTAAGGGACATTGACTATGGAATGATTAATAGTGCCAGACAGGGTGGTTTGAGTATCTCAGAAACCGCTGATCTCCTGTGATTTTCACGCACAATAGTCTCCAGAGCAGGGGTTCCCAACCTTTTTTTTTAAAATGCCATAGACCCCGACCATTAGCCCAGAGGTTTGTGGACCCCAGGTTGGAAAATCCTGCTCCAGAGTTTACAAAAATGGTGCAAAAAGTCAAAAAAAAATCTAATGAGTGGTAATTATGTGGGCAAAAACACTTTGTTAATGAGAGAGGTCAGAGGAGAATGGCCAGACTGGTTCAAGCTGACAGGAAGGTAATAGTAACTCAAATAACCACACGTTACAACAGTGGTGTAGAGAAGAGCATTTCTAAATGCACAACACAACAAACCTTGAATTGGACGGGCTACAGCAGCAGAAGACCACAAGCATACAATCAGCGGCACTATATTAGGTACAGGAAGTATCTATTAAAGTGGCCCCTGGGTGTACATGTAATTGTTCAGTGAATTTTCCAGTAATTACAGTATAGCTGTTCAGTAATTCTCTAGAAGCTTCTTAGTTTTCTGAAGCAGGGATCACGCCATTTGAATCTGGCTATTTTATAGGTTAATTGTTAACTATAGAATTTTATTTATACCTAGTCTGAGTATGAAAAACCAGTAACTACTTTTTCCTTTGTCTTTCTTTGATTGATCTTGTAACACTTAATAAAACAGCCATAAGCAACAAGTTTTATACCTCATTCTTGACTTAAGATGAACCTCTGGACTGCAAAACTAGCAGGATCCAACAGATGTTAACTGTTTCTCTTTCTAGATGCTGACTGATCAATTTCCATTCTAGACCTATTGGGTCCAATCTTGCTTTCCACAGGAAATTTGCAAAGAAATAGAATACCAAGACCACCTTCTAATATACAATCCATGCCCGATCCTCCATGCCATATTTACTGCCAACCGCATGAGCATCACCGCAGAATATTTTAGAATAAAATTAAATGAGCTTTTTAATAACTGTTTATTGAGTAGAAGGAAAGCAAAACCATTTTAATAATGAAGCATGCACATGAGCATAGCTGGATTTCAACTCAAAAGTAAAATTCCAGGCAGTGTTCTTGACTGGCTCCCGTCTCTGTTCTGCATTCTTCAACAAGTGAAGGAGCTGCAACAGCCTCTTCATTTTGTTAGAGATTTGCTCCACAATGACAGATTGATAGAAACAATTATAAGAAAGGCAGGAGGATATTTTGATTTAACTACTTTGAGGAAAAAACAGTAATATTTTTATTACTACACTGTTGAAAGGAAGAATTGATTTTTTTTCTAGTGAGGAACTGGATGGTTGTAAACTAAAGTATGTTCAACATTTATAAATCACTAGATTTTTTGATCCTGGTTATTATTACAGAATTATATAGCAGCAATCCTTTCTAAGTGAATGACCTGTAATTAACTTAATAGCTTAAGTTTTAAATAACATTCAATAATTATAATGTATACTTGGGGAACAGTGTCCTTTCAAAACATTAATCACTAGATTGTGTTAATCCAAAAGAAAATAATATTCAAATCTAAATGAAGAAAAACTTTTGTCTACTGCATTGACTAAACATCGATGAGATATTTCATTATCTAAACTACTGTACAGTGGTTTGCAAATAAGTAACTTTTTAAGCGGTCGACATGGCTTGTTATAATATAGTTTATGGTTCTCAGTTATTGATAAGATTTGGCATGGCATATGAAACAAAGCTTCACATGGATGGTTTGCCAGCAGCTAGATTTCATTTGGAGTTTGAGGAGATTTGGTACAATACCAAAGATACTTGCAAATTACTGCAGACGTACAGTGGAGAGCATTCTGCCTGGTATGAGGGCTCCAATGCACAGGATCAAAAGAGGGTTGTAGATCCAGCCAGCTCCATTACGGGCTCAGCCGTCTCTGCCATCACAGACATCTTCAAAAGGCAGTGCCTCAAGAAGACGGCATCCATTGCCAAGGACCCTCACCATCCAAGATGTGACTTCCTTTCATCAGGAAGGAGGCCTGAACACCTTGCTATTTCTCTTTTGCTTTCTTCTTTTTTTTAAAAAAAAATTATGTATTGCACTATCCTACTGCCAAAAAACAACAAACATCACAACATATACTCAGTGGCCACTTAAATATTAGGCATTTCCTGCACCTAATCAAGTGGTCACTGAGTGTATGTTGCCCATCCACTTCAAGATTCAACACGTTGTGCATCCTGAACACTGTTGTTGTAACGTGTAGTTACTTGAGTTACTGTCCCCTTCCTGTCAGCTTGAACCAGTCTAGCCATTCTGCGCTGATCTCTGTGGCATTTTTATCCACAGAGCTGCCACTTACTGGATATCATTTTTTTTTTTTGTTTTTCACACCATTCTCCGTTAACCCTAGAGACTGTTGTGTATGAAAATCCCAGGAGATCAACAGTTTCTGAGATACTCAAGCTACACTGTCTGGCACCATTAATTATTCCATGGTCAATGTCACTTAGATCACATTTCTTCCCCATTCTGATATTTGGTCCAAACAACTGAACCTCTTGACCATGTCTGCATACTTTCATGCCCTGAATTGCAGCTAGGTGATTGGTTGATTAGATATTAGCATTAAAGGGAAGATGTACAAGAGGTACCTAATAAAGTGGCCACTGAGTGTACGTCAGTGATAATAACCAAAACATGATTCTGATTCTCTCAGTGGTGAGTCAAAGTACAGAGCAGCTTCTACAAAACAAGGGAACTCAGTCTTGACACGTGATACTAAATCCAGGAAGTTCCCACGTGCTAGCCTCAGTTCACCATATCCATAGTGTTATGCAGTACAGAAATGGGCCCTTTGCCAACTCTTCCACACTGACCAAGGTGCCTTTCCGATACAGTCCCAGTTGCCTGCAGTTGGCCCATATCCCTCGAAACCTTTCCCAATCAGATGTTTTTAACATGTTGTACCGCCTCTACCATTTCCATAAACTTGTTCCCTGAACCCACCATCCTCTGTCTGCAAAAGCTTCTCCACCGATCTCTCTCAAATGCTTCCCTTCTCACCTTAAATCTATGTCCACCAGTCCTAGACTTCCCTATGCTGGAAAAAAGACTGTGAGCATCCACCATATCTATGGCCCTCAGTTTTTATAAAACTTAAAAATGTGACACATGCAATTCCACCCACCTGCTGCCAAGATGTTCCCAGCCATCCAGAAGGTGGCCAACGCACTGACCATGCAGCCTCTCCTGTGCTGGGGTTGGAATTCCGAAAAATAGGAGAATATCACTGGTATGGAACCACCAACCCTACGGATGCAAACAGAATTAGATTATTGCAATGTCTGTCCCCGTGCAAGGATACAGGCCGACTCAGATACAAACAGGCTCCGCTTTTACAGACGTACGTGTATAAGTCGATTTAGCCCGCAAGTCACCAATTACACATAGCTTTGCCAGACTGGTTCAAACTGACAAGGTGACAGTAACTCGTATAACCACACATTACAACAGTGGTGTTCAGAACAGCATCTCTGAACAGACAGCACATCAAATCTTGAAGTAGATGGGCTGCCGCAGCAGAAGACCACAAATGTACACTCAGTGACCACTTTACTAGGTACAGGAAATACCTAATTTAAGTGGCCACTTGTCACTTGCCACACCTCCACAGTGTTGTAATGAATGATGAGAGCCAATTAACATGAACATTTATATACGTCTTCCCCTGCCCTGTTAAAACAGTACGGAATGAGGCTTAATGGCTGGTTTCAATTGGGTTGATGTATCGGTGGGTGTTACATTGCTTAATAGAGTATCACTGCACAAGTATCAATAGAAGAGTTGGTTTGACAGTTTCCACAGCAACTCTCTTAAGTGGCCTCCCGTGGTGAAACTGGCAGGCGTCTGATTACTAGGAAGGTTACACAGAAATAGGTTTTGTTTCAAGACTGGCTCATGTTTGAATTTATTAACATCTGGGACCTTGCTTGTATGTATGGGTGTCCAAAAGTTGGGCATTTGTAATGCAGGGGAGGGTCTATAGAATGAGTACACATAAAACTGTCAGAATGCTTTTGATCCAAGTCAGAGATTTTGCACTCTAAACACTGTGTACAGTCACCTGTTCCTTTATGGATATAAAACTACCAGGCATCATTTTGGAGCAAGACAGGGAAGTTCCTGCTGGTCTCCTGTCCGATATTTATCCCCCTACTAATACCACATTTTTCTCATCACTTCCTCATTGTTGCTCCGGTGATCTTGAGCATGGGATGCCTGCCGTGTTGCAAGAGTGATGACTGCTTCAGTACGGGCTGTAACATGCACTGGGATATCTTGAGGTTGGGAAAAATGTTGACCATGCACCCACTCCCAGTGACAGTGACCTTGCCTGAATCCTGACCACTGCTACTCTCTGCATGGAGTTGGCACATTGACCTTGTGACTGTATGGGATCCCCCGCCCCCCCCCACAGTTCTGTAGTTCCTTCCAAAATTCCAAAGACCTGCAGTAGGCTGGTAGGTTAACTGGCCAGTGTAAATTGCACCTTGTGTGTGGGTAAGTGGTAGAATCTGGAGGGGTTAGTGAAAATGTGGAGAGAATAAAATGGGATGATCTTCTCCCGAGATGTTTAACTCTATAACTCATAAGCCAAAAGATTCTGAACATCTGCTTTGGTAAACTAAACATATGGTCTTTCACCATCAAGTTTAAATTCCATCTAAACTTTGCACAGTGGCGAGTTTATGGCCTATAATGACGTAGGATTAATGCAAATCGTGTAGACTCAGTGGGCCAGAGGGCCTGTAGATTTCTATAACTATATAGGCAACAACTATTTGGGAGTCTTCGTGCAGGATTCCCTAAAGGTTAATTTGCAGGTTGAGTCAGTGAAGAGGAAGGCAAACGCAATGCTAGCATTCATTTCTAGAGGACTAGAATATAAAAGCAAGGATGTAATGTTGAGGCTTTTTAAGGCATTGGTGAGGCCTCACAGAGTATTGAGAACATTTCTGGTCCCCTTATTTAAGAAAGAATTTGCTGACATTGGAGAGGGTGCAGAGGAAGTTCACGGAAATGATTCTGGAAACGAAAGGTTTATCGTAATGAGGAGCAATTGATGGCTCTGGGCCTTTACTCGCTGGAATTTAGAAGAATGTGGGGGGGGGGTGATCTCATTGAAACCTATCAAATGTTGAAAGGATTGAGTGGATGTGGAGAGGATGTTTTCTATCGCGGGGGGAGTCTAGGACAAGAGGACACAGCCTCAGAATAGAGGGATGTCCATTTAGAATGGAGATGAGGGATTTCTTTAGCCATAAGGTGACAAATCTGTGGAATTTGTTGCCACAGGTGGTTATGGAGGCCAAGTCATTTGGGTGCATTTAAGGTGGAGGTTGACAGATTCGTGATTAGTCAAGGCGTGAAAGGTGACAGAGAGAAGGCGGGAGAATGGGTTTGAGAGGGAAATGGATCAGCCATGATGAAATGGTGGAGCAGACTTGATGAGCCAAATCACTTAATTCGGCTCCTATGTCTTACGGTCTTAGGCCTTATAGTCAGAAAAGTTGTGGCATATGGCATCTACACAAGTTGGTGCTTCAAGCAGCAACATCTAAAGATCCCCACTATCTGGGCCCACACCATCTGATTCAAGAACAGCTTCTTCCCCTCATTAATTCGATTCTTGAACCAACCAGAACAATCTTAATTATTACTGTTTTAGCAACACTATGACCACTTTGATCACATTGCACATTTTTGTTCTAATTGTGTTTATCTTGCAAAAGTTGGGTGTAATTTAGGTCTTTTTTGTGATTGCTGATTATAGGTAAATAGATAGATTCTTTATTGATCCCTAAGGTAATTACAGTGTCACAGTAGCATTACAAGTGCACAGATATACAAATATTAGAAGAGAAGTAAGAAAGAATAAAAAATAAGTTATCTCAAACAGTCTAACAGGAGGGGGCCATCACTTCCCTGCCTATAGGTTGACTGATTATAGAGCCTAATAGCTGAGGGTAAGAATGACCTCATAGCAGTCTTTGGAGCAGCACAGTTACTAGTCTGTTACTAGAAGTGCTTCTCCGTTCAGCCAAGGTGGCATGCAGAGGGTGAGAAACATTGTCCAGAATTGCCAGGATTTTCTGTAGGGTCCTTTGTTCTACCACAGCCTCCGGTGTGTCCAGTTTGATTCCTATAACAGAGCCAGCCTTTCTAATTAGTTTACTGACCCTGTTGGCATCACCCGTGTTGATGCCATTTCCCCAGTACACCGCTACATTGAAGATTGTACTGGCAACGACAGACTGGTAGAACATGTAATGGAGAGGCCTGCATACTCCAAAGGCTCTCAGTCTCCTCAGGAAGTGGAGGGGACTCTGGCCCTTCTTGTACACAGTCTCTGCTGTTATGTGCCTGCGATTCTGTTGTAAGTGAGATTTTCATTGCACATATGCATGACTGAATTAACATGACAGAAGATACCCTACCCCCAAGTGCACATTGTGAAATCAGTGATGCATGACATCTCTGAGCAGAAGCTCAGACTGATCGCATTCTGTGGGCCAACACAAGTATTGAAGTCCTGAATTTCCTTGCTACTTCTATTCCATGCTCCAACACAGGCTACCACATTTACCCATCTCCAGCAGATAGAAATATAGAACATAGAAAACCTACAGCACAGTACAGGCCCTTTGGCCCACGATGCTGTGCCGAACATGTACTTACCTTAGAAATTACCTAGAGTTGCCCTTCAGCCCTCTATTTTTCTAAGCTCCATGTACTTATCCAGGAGTCTCTTAAAAGACCCTATCGTATCCACCTCTACCACTGTCGCCAGCAGCCCATTCCATGCACTCACCACTCTCTGCGTAAAAAATTTAACCTTGACATCTCCTCTGTACCTACTTCCAAGCACCTTAAAACTGTGCCCTCTCACATTAGCCATTTCAGCCCTGGGAAAAAGCCTCTGACTATCCACACGATCAATGCCTCTCATCATCTTATACACCTCTATCAGGTCACCTCTCATCCTCTATCGCTCCTAGGATAAAAGGCCGAGTTCACTCAACCTATTCTCATAAGGCATGCTCCCCAATTCAGGCAACAACCTTGTAAATCTCCTCTGCATCCTTTCTATAGTTTCCACATCCTTCCTGTAGTGAGGCAACCAGAATTGAGCACAGTATTCCAAGTGGGGTCTGGCCAGGGTCGTATATAGCTGCAACTTTACCTCTGGGTTCTTAAACTCAATTCCACGATTGATGAAGGCCAATGCACCGTATGCCTTCTTAACCACAGAGTCAACCTGCACAGCAGCTTTGAGTGTCCTGTGGACTCGGACCCCAAGGTCCCTCTGATCCTCCACACTGCCAAGAGATACGTTTAAGGTCTGGCTGCTGAAGCTATGCCAGTTTGGAAGTGCTAAAGCATCCAAGACTCTACTCATTTCAAAGGAATGGAAGGTACTCTCACAACATCTAAGCACTATCTGTACTAGCATACGAATACCTTTCCGTATTAATCTCATTACCAGCTCTTCATCATAGCAGGCTACACATAAAGAGCTGGCAATGGGATCAACATGGACAGGTAGTTGATCATGCGACCATGGTGGGCCACTGCAACCCCACAGCAGCTCAGAGGAAGAGTGACAAGTTTCGGGCAGACACAAGAGAGACTGGAAAACTGGATCAACACCCCCAAAATGCTGGAAGAACTCAGGTCTCTTGAACAAAAGGGGATAGCTACACTCGTTTACACTCTGGTATATTGTTATTTCATGCTCGTTATTTCTTGCTATTTTTTTATATCTGCATTTGCAGTTTGTTTATAGTAAACAGTTCCTGATGTTTACCGTTCTATAGATTTGCTAAGTATGCCCACAGAAAAAGAATCTCAGGGTTATATGTGCTAACATGTATGTACTCTGATAATAAATTTTACTTTGAACTTTTGAACTATGAACAGGTCAGGCATTTATGGAGAGAAATGGACAGATGACATTTCAGGTCGATGTAAAGGGTTTCAGCCCAGAATGTCCACTGTTCACTTCCTTCCATCAATGTTGCCTGATCTGCCAAGCTCATCCAACGTTTGTGGCCCTGATTCATATTTAATTAGTTGGGTTGATTTAAATACATTCCATTGGTAACTTACATATATTTAGAACATAGAATAGTACAGCACAGTACAGGCCCTTTGGCCCACAATGTTGTGCCGACCCTTAAACCCTGCCTCCCATATAACCCCCCACCTTAAATTCCTCCATATACCTGTCTAGTAGTCTCTTAAACTTCACTAGTGTATCTGCCTCCACCACTGACTCAGGCAGTGCATTCCACGCACCAACCACTCTCTGAGTAAAAAACCTTCCTCTAATATCCCCCTTGAACTTCCCACCCCTTACCTTAAAGCCATGTCCTCTTGTACTGAGCAGTGGTGCCCTGGGGAAGAGGCGCTGGCTATCCACTCTATCTATTCCTCTTAATATCTTGTATACCTCTATCATGTCATATTTAATTTCCAGTGTTTTCTAGTGCTTCTAACTTTAATAGGTTTTGTATATTTTTCAATGTTTGTGAATGTAATTTAGATGTTTTTGAGGCTCGTCTGCCCAGAGCAGCGGCTTAACAACTATCAGTGAACGTCTAGGAAGGGTTCCATAATAATGGGAAGGCCCCAGGCTCTGCAGTGCTATGCTGATCGTGAACTGACCTCGGGTACCAAGCTGTCGCTGCACGAATGTGCAGGGACAGGAATAGAGAACGGGGCAGTGGGTAGGTCAGATCAATGTGTCCATGACCCATATATTGTGCACCAATGTGTTAAACTCAGCGGAGGCACAAGAGATTGTGGGTACTGGAACCTGGAGCACAAAAACCGCTGGAGGAACTCAGCAGGTCAGGCAGCATCTGTGGAGGTGGAGTGATGGTCAACATTGAATCTGTCCTGAAGCAGTCTCAGTCCAAAACACTGAACAGCGTTTTACCTCCACAGATGCTGCCTGACCCTCCGACTTCTTCAGCAGTTTGCTTGCCACTTTAAATTAAGTCTTGCATCAAAGCCGATAAAGCCTGCTGATTTAATGATTACCATTTTCCATAAAGTATTCAGGGCTGTGGACTATCCATTATGAGTGATCTAAATTATTCAAATCTTCTTAAAATCACAACTTTGTTTTAAATTAAAAGTTAACTATTACTCATGAGGTTCGCCCTCTCGATCATCACTGGTACACAAGACATTTCACAGAGACAAATTTGAAATGTACTAAGTAGACGCACTGTAGGCTTGATCCAAATCTTTATACCAGGAA
This sequence comes from Mobula hypostoma, assembly GCF_963921235.1. NCBI lineage: Eukaryota > Metazoa > Chordata > Chondrichthyes > Myliobatiformes > Myliobatidae > Mobula > Mobula hypostoma. Next base: position 53,879,735 of record NC_086114.1, on the reverse strand, counting down.
TCTCCAGGCATCAAATATCTGGTGAGGAGAGTGTGTACAAAGGTAAGGGAGACTGGGGAAAGAGCACCATACAATGAAAGACCTGGCAAGAGGTGATACACGTGGCAAGATAATAATATAGGAAACAGTGAACCACTATTCTTCAACAAAACCTGCTATTCTCATTCTGTTAACAAGTTGTACGTTGCTTAATCTGTGAAATGACTTTCCTCAAGAGACTCCATTTATACTTTCCCAGGGGGAATTAGAAGGAAGTTGAACGATCTGATAATGCATTTCATAACCAAACCTGCATAACTCCAATTACTAGATTTGACTCCCATTTTGAATTCCCACCCCAAGTTTATTGGTTAAAAAAGGAACAGATTATAAAGACTCAAACCTTCAGGAACTATAAAAGGGAGTTGCCTCAGGTTACAAACAATTCATCCCTCAGAATACTTAGATTATATCAAGGAGGGACACGTGACACAAGGAGATATTGGACGTACTTGGGTTGTTTTCTCTGGAGAGGTGGAGGCTGAGGGGAGACCTGTCAGAAGTACATAAAAGATTACCAGAAGCATACATCAGGTAGACTGTCAGTATCCTTTTTCCCCAGGGTTAAAATGAACAACATCATAGAGTCATAGAAAAGTACAGTACAGAAACAGGCCCTTTGGCCCATCTTGTCTGTAATGAACCATTTAAACTGCCGACACCCATCGACCTGCATTAGGACCGTAGCCCTCCATACCCCTACTATCTATGTACCTATCCAAACTTCTCTTAAATGTTGAAATCGAGCTCACATGCCCCACTTGCTCTGGCAGCTCATTCTACACTCTCAACCACCCTCAGAGTGAAGAAGTTTCCCCTCATTATCCCCTTAAACTTTTCACCTTTCACCCTTAATCATGACGTCTAGTTGTAGTCTCACCCAACCTCAGTGGAAAAAGCCTGCTTGCATTTACCCTATCTATACCTCTCAATTTTTTTTTTATATGTACCTCTATCAAAGCTCTTCTCAATCTGTGTTCCAAGGAATAAAGTTCTAACTTATTTAATCTTTCCTTTACACTCACCAACATCCTTGTAAATTTCCTCTGCACTCTTTCAACCTTATTTACATCTTTCTGTAGGTAGGATACCACAACTGCACACGATGCTCCAAATTAGTCTTGTACAACTTCAACATAACATCCTATCTCCTGTACTTTAAATGAGCAGTGGATAGAGGGGAACAGATGGACGTTATTTTCTTGGATTTCCAGAAGGCATTCAATAAGGTGCCGACCTATCCACAAGATAAGGATGCATAGAGTTGGGGGTAATGTATTAGCATGGATAGAGGATTGGTTAACTAATAGAAAGCAGAGAGTTGGGACACATGGGTGTTACTTTGGTTGGCAATCAGTGGTGAGTGGTGTGCCGTAGGGATCAGTACTGGGCCCACAACTGCTCACGATATACATTAACGATCTGGAAGAGGGACTCGAGTGTAGTGTATCTCAGTTTGCTGATGATACTACACAGAATGGAAAAGCGAATAGTGCAGAAGATATGGAGAGTCTACGGAGAGAAATAGACAGGTTAAGTGAGTGGGCAAGGGCCTGGCAGATGGAGTACAATGCTGGTAAATGTGAGGTCATCCACTTTGGAAGGAAAAAAATGGTACAGCAGATTATTATTTAAATGGTAAAAAATTGCAGCTTGCTGCTGTGCAGAGGGACTTGGGAGTGCGTGAGCATGAATCACAAAAGGTTGGTTTGCAGGTGCAGCAGGCTATCAAGAAGGCAAATGGGATGTTGGCCTTCATTGCTGGAGGGATTGAATTTAAGAGCTGGGAGGTTATGCTACAACTGTACAGGGTGCTGGTGAGGCCGCATCTGGAGTTCTGCATACAGTTCTTGTCTCCTTACTTGAGGAAGGATATACTAGCTTTGGAGGCAGTGCAAAGGAGGTTCACCAGGTTGATTCCAGAGATGAGGGGGTTAGACTATGAGGAGAGATTGAGTCGCCTGGGACTGTAGTCACTGGAATTCATAAGAATGAGAGGAAACAAAGTTATGAAAGAGATAGATTAGATAAGATAGAGTCAGGAAAGTTGTTTCCACTGATAGGTGAGACTAGAAATAGCCTCAAGATTCCGGGGGGGGGGGGGGGGTGCAGATTAAGGATGGAGATGAGGAGGTACTGCTTTTGCCAGAGAGTGGTAAATGTGTGGAATTCTCTGCCCAATGAAGCAGTGGAGGCTACCTCAGTAAATATATTTAAGATAAGGTTGGATAGATTTTTGTAGGGGAGTTAAGGATTATGGGGAAAAAGCAGGGAGGTGGAGATGAGTCCATGGCCAGATCAGCCGACTCCTATTGAATGGTGGAGCAGGCTCGACGGGCCAGATAGCCGACTCCTGCTCCTATTTCTTATGTTCTTACGTTCTTACTCAATACTCTGATTTACAAAGGCCAATATGTCAAAAGCATTCTTTACAAGCCTATCTACATGTGACTCCACTTTCAGTAAATTATGGACCTCAGATCCCTCTATTCTACCACAGTTCTCAGTGCCCTACCGTTCACTGTGCAAGACCTACCCTGGTTGTCCTAATGAAGTGCAACACTTCACACTTGTCTGCATTAAATTCCATCTGCCATTTTTCAGCCCATTTTCCATCTAGTCCAGATTCCGCTGCAAGCCATGAGAGATTTTTCTCACTGTCCACTATACCCCAGTCTTGGTGTTATCTGCAACTTTGCTGATCCAGTTAACCGCATTATCATCCAGATCATTGATGCAGAGGATAAACAACCATGGTCCCAGCACCGATCGCTGCAGCACTCCACTAGTCACAGCCCCCGTCAGAGAAGCAACCCTCTACTACAATTCTCTGGCTTCTCCCACAAAGCCAGTGTCTCATCCACTTTACTACCTCATCTTAAATGCCAAGCAGCTGAACCTTCCGGACCAACCTTCCATGCAGGACGTTGTCAAATGCTTTGGTAAAGTCCATGTAGACAACATCCACTGCCTTGCCTTAATCAATTTTCCTGGTAACGTCTTCAAAAAACTCTATAAGATTAGTTAGCCATGACCTACCACACATGAAGCCATGTTGACTATCCTTAATCAGTACATGCTTATCCAAATACTCATATCCAGTCCCTTAGAATACTTCCCCGATACTGATATCAGGCTCACCAGCCTATAATTTCCTGGTTTATTTTTAGAGCCTTCCTTTAACAAAGGAACAACATTGGCTATCCTTCAGTCGTTTGGTACTTCACTTGTTGCTAATGATGATTTAAATATCCCTGCTGGGGCTCCAGCAATTTCTGCACTTGCCTCCCGCACAGTCCAAGGGAACACCTTATCAGAACCTGGGGATTTATTCATCCTAATATGCCTCAGGACAGCAAACACCTCCTCCTCTGTAAACTGTACAGGGCCCACGAAGTTGATGCCACTTTGCCTCACTTCCATAGACTCCATGTCCATCTCCTGAGTAAATACAGATGCAAAAAAAACATTTAAGATCTCCCTCATCTCTTTTGGCTCCACGCATGGATTACCATTTCGGTCTGCCAGAGGACCAATTTTGTCCCTTGCAATCGTTTTGCTCTCAACATACCTGTAGAATCCCTTAGGATTCTCCTTCAACTTGTTTGCTAGGGAAACCTCATGCCTTCTTTTAGCCCTCCTGATTTCTTTCTTAATTGTTCTCTTGCATTTCTTGTAGTCCACAAACACCCCATTTGTTTCTACCTGCATATACTTGCTATGCACTTCCTACTTTTTCTTAACCAGGGCCTCAATATCTCCTGAAAACCAAGGTTACCTGCACCTGTTATCTTTACCTTTTATTCTGACAGGCGCATACAAGCTTTGTATTCTCAAAATGTCCACTTTGAAGGCCTCCCACCTACCAAATACACCTTTGCAGAAAACAGCCTGCCCCTATCCACATTTGCCAGATCCTTTCTGATACCATCAAAACTGGCCTTTCTCTAATTTAGACTCCCAACCTGCAGACCAGACCTATCTTTTTGCATATTTACTTTGAAGCTAATGGCATTGTGATCACTGACTGCAAAGTGTCTGCCTACACAAATTTCTGTGACCTGCCCCATCTCTGTCCCTAATAGCAGATCAAGTATTGCACACACTGTCCTTCGGACTTCTACATACTGATTAAGAAAACTTTCCTGAACTCATTTGACAAATTCTACCCCATCTAGTCCTTTTACAATATGGTGGAAATCCAAGACAATATGAGGAAAGTTAAAAATCATCTACTAGAACAATCTTATGTTTCTTGCAACAGTCTGTGATCTCTCTATAAGTTTGTTCCCCTAAATCCCATGAATTGTTGGGTGGTCTATAATATAGTCACATTAACATGGTCATACCTTTTTTACTTCAGTTCCACCCATTATGCCTCACTAAACGAGTTCTCCAGTCTGTCCTGACTGAGCACCGACATGACATTTTCCCTGACTAGTAACGCCACTCCATTTAATCCATCCCACTATGTCACACCTGAAACAACGGAACCCCAGGATATGGAGTTGCCAGTACTGCCCCTCTTGCAACCAAGTCTCACCAATGGCTACAATATCACAATTCTACGTGTTGATGCATGCCAAGCTCATCGGTCTTTCCCATGATACTTCTTGCATTGAAATATACGCAGCTCAGAACATTAGTCCCACCATGACTCCTGACTTTGCCTAAGATCTTAACAACATCTGTCTCCACTATCTGTTCTGGCACTCTGGCTCCCCCCTGACCCCCCCCAGCAACTCTAATTTAAACCCACCTCCCCCCACATCCACTGTGCAGCACTATTAAACCTTCCCACTAGGACATTAGTCCCCTTCCAGTTCAGGTGCAAACTGTGTCTTCTGTACAGGTCTCACCTGCCCTGGAAGAAAGCCCAATGATCAAAAAACCTTTTGCCCTCCCTCCTACACCAACTCCTTACCCACATGTTAAACTATATAATTTTCCTATTTCTGGCATCACTAACACGTGGCACAGGTAGTAACCCTGAGATCACAACCCTGGAAGTCCTACCCTTTAACTTAGAACCCAACTCCCTATGCAGAACCTCGTCACTTTTCCTGCCCATATCATTTCCTACATGGACCATGACCTCTGGCTGTTCACTTTCCCTCGTAAGAATGCTGAGGACACGATCTGAGATGTCCTGGACCCTGGCACCCAGGAGGCAATAGAACCATCCAGGACATAAAATAATCTGCAGATGCTGGGGTCAAAGCAACATCCACAACATGCTGAAGGAACTCAGCAGGTCGGGCAGCATCCGTGGAAAAGTTCGGTCGACGTTTCGGGCCGGAACCCTTTGTCAGGACTGTAGAGGGAAGGGGCACTCTCACCTGCATCTCCTCCATTTCCCGCACTTCGGCCGTCACCCCTCCCTCCCGCCACCACAACAGGGACAGAGTTCCCCTTGTCCTCACCTACCATCCCACCAGCCTCCGGATCCAGCACATTATCCTCCACAACTTCTGCCACGTTCAACAGGAGCCCACCACTAAGCACATCTTTCCCTCTCCACCCCTCTCCGCTTTCCGCAGGGATCGGTCCCTCCACGACTCCCTGGTCCACACGTCCCTCCCCACGGATCTCCCACCTGGCACTTATCCCTGTAAGCACAAGTGCTACACCTGTCCCCACACCTCCTCTTTTGCCACCATTCAGGGCCCCAAACAGTCCTTCCAAGTGAGGTAACACTTCACTTGTGAGTCTGTTGGGGTCATCTATTGCATCCGGTGCTCCCGGTGCGGCCTCCTCTACATCGGTGAAACCCGACGCAGATTGGTGGACCGCTTCGTCAAGCACCTCCGCTCCGTCCACCACAACAGACAGGATCTCCCAGTAGCCACCCACTTCAACTCTGCTTCCCATTCCCATTCAGATATGTCCATACATGGCCTCCTCTACTGCCATGATGAGGCTAAACTCAGGTTGGAGGAGCAACACCTCATATACCGTCTAGGTAGTCTCCAGCCCCTTGGTATGAACATTGAATTCTCCAACTTCCGGTAATTCCCTCCCCCTCCCTTCCCCTATCCCTATGTCACTCTCCCCTCTCCCCCAGTTGCCTATCACCTCCCTCATGGTTCCGCCTCCTTCTACTACCCATTGTGTTTTCCCCTATTCCTTCTTTACCTTTCCTGCCTGTCCCCTCCCTGATTCCCCTCCCCCACCTCTTTATCTTTCCCCTTACTGGTTTTTCACCTGGAACCTACCAGCCTTCTCCTTCCCACCCTCCCCCCACCTTCTTTATAGGGCCTCTGCCCCTTCCCTCTACAGTCCTGACGAAGCGTTCCGGGTCGAAATGTCGACCGATCTTTTCCACGGATGCTGCCCGACCTGCTGAGTTCCTCCAGCGTGTTGTGAGTAGAACCATCCAGGAATCTCATTCTCGTCCACAGAACCTCCTTTCTGTTCCCCTAACTAATGAATCCCCTATCACCACAGCTCACCTCTTCTCTTCCCTTCCCTTCTGAGTCACAAAGCCAAACTCAGTGCCCCAGACCTGACTGCTGTGACTCTCCTCTGCTAGGTTCATCGCCTCCCCCAACAATATCCAAAGTGGTGTACCTGTTATTGAGGGGGATGACCAGAGGGGTACACTGCACTGGCTGTTTAACTCCTTTCCCCTTCCTGACTGTCACCCAGTTTCCTGTGTCCTGCACCTTGGGTGCAACTACCTCTCTGTATGTGCTATCCATTATCCACTCAGCCTCCTGAATGATCCAGAGTTCATCCAGTTCCAGCTCCAACTTCTCAGCGCGGTTTGTTAGAAGCTGTAGCTGGATGCACTTCTCACAGTTGTAGTCGTCAGGGACACTGGAGGTCTCCCTGCCTCCCCACACCTCGCAAGAGCAGCATTCCACTGTCCTGCCTGACACCTCTACTGTTCTAACTAAGCAAACATAAAGAAGGAATCACCTCCAGATCTAACAGTATCCAATTTACCTTTGCTTGTCTCTTACTTTTCTCAATATCTAACAAAGCTCATGCACAATGTTTTTATGTTCCTCATTGGTTTACTCTCATATTGCTTTCCCTTTCTTCAATTATCTTTTGCTGAACTCTTAAATCTCTAACTCTTCAGGCTTGCTGCTACTTCTGCTAACTTTGTATGTCTCTTCGTCAGATTTCACACCACTTTTAATTTCACTGTGGTAGGATTGCTTTTCCTGTGCAGCTTTGGATATTAAAAGGAATGTTTGTTGCAAGTTGCGTTTTAGTTCTTTACCCGCTAGCCAGTGTCTGCTTGCTATCACAGCCTTTGACGTAGCTTCCCCATACACCACAGCCAAGCCACTTAAGAGGCTTTTACGCCTTCATCGTTTCTTTCTGGCTTTGGGTTAAGTTTCCTCAATTTCAAACAATATGCAATTATTGTATGCTATAATATTCTCTGCAAGGATCCCCTTAACCAAGATTTATTAACAATTTCTCTTTGCTAAGTACCAGAGCTAAAGTTGCACACAGGGGGTGATCAGCCCATTATACCTGGGGGGGAAGACTTTGAACAAGCTGCCTGAACTGCCATCCTCTCCATCTCATACCATCACTTCTTTCCAACTATTTGCTTGATTCACTTTTGGAAGATACTATTGAAAAGGATTCCATCAGAAGATTCCAAGTCTCATGTTCACCTTTGTAAAAAGACATTACATCAATTCTCACTTGTGTTGCCTTGCAGAGTTCCAGACCTTACAAGGATGAGGGTGTTAATGCCACTCTCCACATTCCTCCCCACTTATCCCAACCTTCTGCTTCCCTGTCATTCCCACGACACTGCCTTTCCCCAGTCAACGTCCAGCTTGTGCCAGGATCACACCAGAATGTGCCAAGGATGGTCGGGTGTGGGGGGGGGGGGGCAATAAAACACAAGTGGAACTGCCATCCAAGATAATCTTCTCGAAGTGGGGTTAGGCAGGGACTTTGAGGTATGCAAGGCGCCGCTCAATTTCAAATTCAGCTTGGGACATGGGTTGTAAGGGAGCGGGAAAAAAAGAGCTTCTACATGATCCCTCATGCAGCAGTAACTGGTTCTCTCCGCCTCAGCACTCCAAGGATGGACACCAGTAAGCCCAAAGTCCTCCAATATCTCTGCCACACTGGTCTCCAATTACAAAATCTTGGAAAAGATTGCTCACTTCCCAAATCTGGGGAGCCACCTCTCAGCGAAGGTTGATACACCATCTTCAATATATTAGCTTTGAGCAAAGGAATTTTTGTAGATCAAGCATGCAGACCTGGCAGGAAACTAGCAGTCTACAAGACAGTTGTGACCTCAGCCCTTCTGAGACCTGGACTACCACATATGTTGGATAAAGCCCATCACTGTCTCCACAAAACCTTGCAAAATCACAACCTCACAAGGAGAACATCTCCAACAGTGAAGTCCTGGTTATACTCAGTTTTTGTTGCATGTTTCTTTTTACATTGCCTTTGCTTATACATGCACTTGCACATCTGACAAAGAATTCGACTTAGACATTAGTCCTGTCCTTTACAACAGACTCCTAATACAGACTCACTATTCCACACACATGTTGTGAGATCACCTGTGGTCAGGGAATAAGTCTCAAGTGTGTGCTTAAACCCGCTGAGGAAACGGAACATCCCCACTGCCTCTAAGGCACATGACCACTCAGGGACGAGGAGCAACATTTGGGATGGCACTGAAAACCTCAAGGCCAAGTTCTGGGGAACACAGAGGTGTATATCACCTCAGAAACTACCCACCTGCCCCATCAGACACATTCTGCCCCATCTGTGGAAGAGTCTGTGATTTCCACTTCAAGCCAAACAGCTTCCGCCAGACCCACACGACCAGATTGGAAGCCAGTCAACCTTGATACTGAAGGGACTGCCCAAGAAACACCACCTCTAGGAAGCTACAGAAAGTGGGAGGCCCAAGGCAGGCAAGAGAAAAGTAGGAGCCTGGCCCATTACTCACCCAACTCCACTAAAGAATCGCAACATTAGAAACGTCCAGTAATTAGGTGCCAGACTTGATGCAGCTCCACAAACCCCATTCACTGCTAACGAGAGCACAAGAATTCTCTGGCGACCTTTCAGGTCCGCGAGGGCCCCCCACATGTAGCCCCCGATCATCATACCTGCATAGATGGGGAGAAACACTTGTTTTAAGCCTGGGTACAACATACTGTTTGAGGCTTGTATCTTTACCCTATAGTGCTTCACATTCAGTTTTGGAGCACACTGTGGATGGAAGTGTGTACACAGCAAAATCCAACAAGCAGCATACGTGCTAAATGATTCAGTAATCCTTTCCTTTCTCTTGGTTATAATTGAAAATCACAAGCCTGAGTTTCTTTCCAATTGTTTCAGGACCTCTGACACTCATTAAGTTGACATCGTAGTGGTAGATATGGCTACTTTTGGTGGGGGGGGGGATGCCATTCCAAGAGTAAGCATAAGTTGGGTGCAATATTTGAATACAGCCTTTTGTGGTCTCAATATCATCCATGCACTCGATTTGTACCATCAGAGGAAGGTAGTTATGAACTGGGGGGCGGGGGGTCAGTGGGTTACTGTGCGAAAGAGAGTTAGGATTTAAAACCGAAAGAGGTAAGCAAAGTAATAAATTGTGCTGATAAGCCCAGACACCTACATGCCATGACACTATGCCAGGCTACCACCTGCTGCCTCGCCTATTTCACTTTGCATTGGCTCCACTGACACAGGCCAATCCCAATTTAGTGGCAGCTGGAGTAACAAGGTGACTAATCTCCAAAGTCACTCTGAAGACTATAGAATACTCCAACTGCTGCCACCCGTCTGTCTATCCACATTGATGTTAACTTGAAAGTTAGTCTCAAGCTTGAGATTAATAACATCAGAAAACACAGCAGTACACGCAAAATGCTCTAGGAACTCAGCAGGTCAGGCAGCATCTATGGAAAATAGTAAACGGCCAACGTTTCAGGCAGAGAATAAAAAGGTAGGGGGAGGGCAAAGAGGCCAGCTGGTAGGTGAAGCCAGGTCGGTGGGTACGGTCACAGGCTGGAGAAGAAAGAATCTGATAGGAAGGAGAAGGGGACCCAGGGGTAAGTAATAGGCAGGCAAAAAAGAAGTAAAAGGTCAGAGTGCGGAATGGGGGGGGGGGTGTGGAATTTGTTCACCGGAAAGAGAAATCGATATTCATGCCAACAGGTTGGAGGGTACCCAGACAGAATATAAGCTGTTGCTCCTCCACCCTGAGGGGGGCCTCATCATGGCACAAGAGGAGGTCATGGACCCACAGGTTGGAACGAGAATTAGAATTAAAATGTTTTGTCACCGGGAAGTCCCACTTGTGGTGGACGGGACGGGGGTGCTCGACGAAGCGGTTCCCCCCAATTTACGATGGGTCTCACAGATGTAGAGGAGGCCACGTCGGGAGACCGGACACAACAGGCGACCCCAGTAGGTTCGCAAGGATTCGCCTCACCCGGAAGGATTGTTCGGGACTCTGATCAGAGGAGAGGGAGGTGGTGTATGGGCATGTGTAGCACTTAGCCCACTTGCAGGGGTAAATGCCTGGAAGGTGACTGGTGGGAGGGACAACTAGACGAGGGAGCGATCCCTGTAGAAAGCAGAGGTGGGTGGGGTGGGGGCAAGGGAGGAGGTAATGATATGTTTAGTGGTTGGATCCCTTAGAAATCAAATGTACCTTTGCCGTAAGAGTAATCATGAGGAGATTGCTAACAGCAGCACCTAAAACCTAATGAGTGCATGTAATAATGCACAGGGACACTGTATTTACAGTCACCAATTATAAATAATGAAAAGGATACAATATATGGATAAATATTTAAAAAGGAAACAGCAGGATATCGATTGGTTGCAGACAGCGAGGAGAAATAGCAGACTGAGTTTAATCCAGCCAAATGTGAGGTGCTGCTTTTGGAAGATTACATGCAAAAGGACAGTACATTGTTAAAGGCAAGGGGCCTAATGGTGTTAATATAGAGCAGGGGCTCCCGAACTGGGGTCCATGGACCCCTCGGTTAATGGAAGGCTCCACGACATAAAAAAGAGTTGGGGACCCCAATATAGAGGGATCTTGGAATCCAATTCCATAACTGAAACAAACTGTGAAAGTATCTGCACTGGCTCATAGGATGGCACAGCGATAGGGTTTATTTGCCTTTATTTGTTGAGGCAATGCGTTCAAAAGTCAGGAAGTTATGGACTACTGCATTCGGTTCTGGTCCCCCAACTACAGGAAGGATATGGAGGAACACACATCAAAGTTGCTGGTGAACGCAGCAGGCCAGGCAGCATCTCTAGGAAGAGGTACAGTCGACGTTTCGGGCCGAGACCCTTCATCAGGACTAACTGAAGGAAGAGTTAGTAAGAGATTTGAAAGTGGGAGGGGGAGGGGGAGATCCAAAATGAATTTTTAAAAACGCAAACAATAGGAATTCTGCAGATGCTGGAAATTCAAGCAACACACATAGAGGCTTTGGAGACCGTGCAGAAGAGGTTTATCAAGATGCTGTCTGGTTTAGAGGACATGTTGCTGTAAACAGAGGTTGGACAGACTGAGGTTCTTTTCAGCAGAAGCTGAAGTGAAATCTGACAGAAGTTTATAAGAGGTTCAGATAGACAGCCAGTATCTTTTTCTCAGGGTTGAGAGATCTGATAGAGGGATGAAGTTCAAAAGAGATGATGTGCATTTTAAAAGCACAGAGTGGCGGTGCCTGGAAGGTACTGCCGGGGGTTGGGCATAGCAGAGACAAATATGGCAGAGGTATTTAAGATGCTCTTGGATAGGCACATGAATTGTCAGAGAAAGGATGGATATGACAATGTGTAAGCAGAAGGGATTAGTTTAGTTAAGCATTTGATTAGAAGTTTAATTAGTTCAGCACAACACTGTGGATGGAAGAGCCTGTTCCTGTGTTAGAAATCTGTAGTTTAATGAAATTGCTTTAAAAATGGATCATATTGCATAGGATGCAAGCACTTCACTGTTTATACAACCCCAAGGACACAGCATCTATTCCAAACCAGTTTCCACCCATTGCTCCAATTCTTTACACCATCCCTTGAGCCTCTTCTAATGAAAAACAGCCACCAACTTTCAAGACTTCATATAATGTTTTGACTTCAGTGATGAACATCTAGCTGAGAAACAACAAGAAATGTTACCATCAAGAGCATCAATAAAAAATACTAAGTAGATCAGTAACCTTCCACACACAGCTTAAAGAAACTGCCAGCATCTGGTAAGAGAATGGAGCATCCCTGAAAACAGCTGCACACACTGAATATTGAAACCCATTGTTTTCTTCAGATTTATAACTGTCTTTTCTATTTTTTTCACATTTTATCTTCTAATTTCAGATTTTGACTTTTTCGAAACAAAGAATGGCAAGGCATTGCAGAGAGCATTGAGGAGTTACACTGGGGAAAAGATGCCTCAGCAAGTCAGGCGGCGTCGTGGAGGGAGAGAATCAGAGCTATCATTTCAGAGCAATATGATCTTTCTATCAGAACTAGAAGAAAAATTCTAATGAAGGGTCATCAATCCAAGATATCCTCTGTATCTACAGACGTTGCCCAACCCGCTGAGGATTTTCAGCATCTGCAGTTTATTTTGCATTTTGATTGACAGGAAAGAGGGCCTTCAAAAATACAATAGAAACAAGGAACAGTGAAGGTCAATGGGAAATTTAATCCAAATGTTTTAAATCTGGTATGGTATTCAAAATGGAATTGAGGAACACATAATTGATGACCAGAGGGTTTGGGAGAACTAGCAATAAAAACCAGAGTGAACAATTGGCTAAGCTTATTCTGCAGTGAGTTATAATCTGGAATCTATGAGACTGTAATTGGAACAAATTCACTAAAGGGAATTTGATTTACAACAAATTGTACAAATCTATTATGGAGGTTGCGTCCTGTGCTGTACGATTTTGAGATAATAAATTTCCTCAATTGACCTTGCAATCAAACATGTTTGCAAGATATACCAATGGCTTAGTGCTGTTGGCTTTCACCATATGAAGGGTTTAAGAGCATCTGTGATATTGATGGGATTGGAAATTAATACCACACTCTGGGTGAGACGTGTAATTCCAGCAAACTAATCTACCATTCAATGTACCATGTAAGACACATGTAGCTGGCAATGAGATGTAAACAATGTGTAAAATTCTGATTACCCCAATACGTGGAAGATATGGAGGCTTTGGAGAAAGTGCAGGAGAGATTTACCAGGCGATACTGCCTGGCTTGGAGGGCATGAACCATAAGGAGAGGTTGAACAAACTTGGGTTGTTTTCTCTGGAGTCTAAGGCAGAGGAAGACCTGAAATTATGAGAGAAATAAATAGGGTAGACCATCACCAACATTATGGGCAAAAGGGTCTATTCCCATGTGTACTGTTCTGTGTAACAGTGTCACTTCTGTCTAATGGCTGCCCTCTAACCAGGGTTACATACAAAAGAAGGCAAAACACTGTTTGTTTCCCCTTTATGGACAGTGATACCTTCCTGCTACATTAATGTCACTTCGAGTGATCATCGTGAATGGCAGCATGAGTGTGTGCATCAGTAGTAAGTGAGAGTCCTAGCTCTCCTCTCCAGTGGACTTTGGGCACAATTTCAAACACTAAGAGAATGAATACCCCATAGAGTCCTGGCCAAACGATAACTCTCAAACAAATATCGGTATGCATTTCCACTGGTGGTGGAAACGTACTGCAGACCTGACATTCAACAATGACCCCATTTCCAAGCACATCATTGGCTACAAGCATTTTGGTGCAGCAAGTGTGGTACTTTTGGAATGTGCCTCAGAGACGACAGCAGGTATTAGCTGGTAGCAAGTCTAACATCTATGTTAGAGAAGTTATTGGAAATAATATCCAATGGATATGATTAATCTACACTTGAAAATACAAGGATTAGTCAAGGATAGTCAAATGACTGTATTAGTTGCAATTTTGAGCCCCTTGTCTAAGAAAAGATGTGCTGGCATTGGTGAGGGTCCAGAGGAGGTTCACAAGAATGATCTCGGGAATGAAAGGGTCAATGTGAGAGGAGCACTTGATGGCTCTGGGCCTGTACTCGCTGGAGTTTAGAAGAATGAGGAGGGATCTCATTGAAATCTACTGAACATTGAAATCCTGAGATACAGTGGACGTGGAAAGGATGCTTCCAGTAGTGGGGGAGTCTAGGACCAGAGAGCACAACCTCGTTAGAACAGAGATGAAGAGGAATTTCTTTGGACAGAGTGTGGTGAATCTGTGGAATTCATTGCCAAATCATTGAGTATATTCAAAGCAGAAGTTGAGAGGTTCTTGACAAATAAGGGCATCAAAAGTTAGGGGGAGAAGACAGGGGAATGGGGTTGAGAGGGAAAATAAATCAGCCATGATTGAATGGCGGAGCAGACCTGATTGGCCAAATGGCCTAATTCTGCTCCTATGTCTTATAAACCAATGCAAAAATTGTTAACGAGATAATAAATGTATTGGCAAGGGCAAAGCAACTAATATGGATCTGGGTAAGGTCTTTCACAAGGTCCCACATGGGTGACTGGTCCAAAAGAGTAGGGTCTAAGTTGGATCCTAAATTGGCTTAGTGAAGGAAGTAAAAAGGTTTTATGGCAGTCTGCTTCTCTAATTGGAAGCCAGGGATCAGTAATATAACCTTATCTCTAGCATGTTTAGTAACAATCCAATAATTTGCTATCCAGCTACAGTATTTGGAAATCCTGATAATTCGGCACTAGGTCATTGGTGACACTTTCTATGATCCCCGAAATTCACCAGGGCCCTGGTTCCTGTGCTCACTGAAACTCACCAAGGCACTGAGGACAGCGGTAGAACAGAGGGATCGGGAAATACACATTCCTTGACAGTAGTGTCACAGGTTGTAAACAGAGCTTTTGGCACATCAGCCTTCGTAAATCAGAATACTGAGTACAAGAGTTGGGATGTTATGTTGATATTGTACAAGATGTCAGTGAGGCCTAATTTGGAGTATTGTCTGCAGTTTGGTAATCTACCTACAGAAAAGATATCAATATTATTGAAAAAGTACAGAGAAAGTTACAAGGATTTGGCAGGGACTTGAAGACCTGAGTTATAAGGAAAGGTTGAATATGTTAGGATTTTATTCCCTAGAGCATAGAAGAATAAGGGAACATTTGACAGAGTTATACAAAATCATGAGTGGTATAGATAGGGTAAACACAAGCAGGCTTTTTCCACGGAGGTTGGGTGGAGACTAGAACTAGAGGTCATGAGTTGTGGTTGAAAGGTAAAATGTTTAAGAAGAACATAAGGAGGAACTTCTTCACTCAGAGGGTGGAATGAGCTGCAGCGAAAGCGATGGATACAAGTTTGATTTCAACATTTAAGGGAAGTATGGACAAGTGCGTGAATGGGAGGGTATGGAGGCCTTTGGACCAGGTGCAGGTCAATGGGAATAGTTTGGCACAGAGCAGATGGACTGAAGGGCCTGTTTAGGTTCTGTAGTGTCCTATGACGATATGCAGAAACGTACTGTCGTATTTCTTGCATTGCAATTTCAAAAGCATTTCATTGGCTGTAAAGCACCTCTTGATACAGTGAGGGTGCAAGTGAGACAGGTGAATATTTCCCCTCCCACTGCTGATTAGCAGCTTTGCATAGACCTGGAGTTGGTAGCAAATTAAGCACAATAGGCAAAAACTGAAAAATTACCTAGGAAGATGCTTGCTGTAAGCCAACCCATATCTGCTGTGTTGAGATGAAGATCACACCGGGCAGTAGGAAGCAAGAAGGACACGCACAGAATTTCTACAGCATCACTGGCATTTGCCCAACCACAGATGACTAACAGCAACATATGAAACATTCCGAAACCTGGAAAACAAATTTTAAATAAATTCTCCCACAGAATTAATGCACGGAGCACAGGAAAAGAATGTTACAATGCCCCAGTCAGCTCAACTCTTGTGATTGATTGGAGCCAAGAGACTGCAGATGCTATAGAATGGAGCAAAACCACCTGGACGAACCCAATGGGTCAGACAGCATCTGTGGAGACAAAGACAAAGGGGTATTTGATACTTCTGATCAAGACTCTACACCAAGATCCAGCTGCTGGGCCTCCAGTTGAAACGTTGACTATCTCTTTGCTTCCGCAGCTGCTGCCTGACCCGCTGAATTCCTCCTGCAGTTGGCGACACAGAAGACCTTAGGTACTGGAATCTGGAGCAATGCATAAAAGGACTGGAGGAACTCAGCGGGACAGACAACATCTATGGAAGGAAATGGATAATCGATGCTTCATGTCAAGGTTCTTCACCTGGACAGTCTTGACCTGAAACTTCAACTGCCCATTTCCCTCCACAGGCCATGCCTGCTCTGCTGAGTTCCTCCAGCATTCTGTGCCACTCCTCCAGCAGTTTGTTCTTTTTGGCTCTCATAATTCATTGTAGTAAAGACTTGCTAGTCTCGAAATGTTGACCAGGGTTTTTACTTCAAAGCATTGGCTGATGTACTCCCATGCAGAGCTTTATAACAATCTGCATTTATAAATTCAGCTTTTAAAAAGCCCTGCGTTACTGAAAGGAGAGTAAACTAAACCAGCATAGACAAAAGGAGGAAAATATTAAGATGAATCCAATATTAAGATCAGTAAATGAGGTCATCCTTTGGAAGTGTCTTACAGGGGGCAGGTGTGGGTAAGAATTCCAGAGCTTGGGGCCAAGGCAGATGAAGCAATGACTCCTCACAGTGGAGCAAAGGCAGTGGGAACTAACAGAAGACCAGAGTTAGAGGAGTGCACAGATGTCACGAAGTTGCAAGATAGGAGTAGGTAATTTCAGAACAAGCTGGGAGTGGGGGAATGAAATAGAAGAATTTGAACATTTAAATAAGATTTTTTATGATAAAGGCAGTGAAGTAGTAGTCTAAAATACTTGATGGTGGAATGAGCAAGACCATGAATAACAGATGGCAAATTTATTCACCCTCCTCCACCCCGCTAAGATACATGCTGTCCTCCAGATCTGGCCTCAAGTATCCTGGTTTTATAAAATTATTGTAAGTTTGCTTATTGTACCTTCAGTTGAAAGGGGGTGGAGATATGTCTTCACCAAAGGAGGTGTACGGCGATCCTTCCTTCTGCTAGCTTGCAGGTCACCCTTGGGCAAGGTGTAACACCTGCTTAGACCCCCCCACCCCGATCAGTGTCACCAGAAACCATCGGAGCAGCTGGTGGATGGTCCGAGGAGCAGCTGGTGGATGTCACGAGTCCTGGTTCTGCAACCACTGATGCCAGGCAGACAATCTCTGAAGGGTATTGATAATGGTTGGGGTCACCTGTCTTATAAAGGCACTGCCCAGAATGCGACAATGGCAAACCACTTCTGTAGAAAAATTTGCCAAGAACAATCATGGTCATGGAAAGAGAAAGGAATAAGAACAACAGCGTGAAGAGTGTCAGAAGACAGCGAGGACCATGGTCATCGATGTCATATGACATGGCACATAATGATAATGATGACGACCTTCAGTTGCCTAACACCCAAGTTCTGGAATTCCGATTTCACCTGCTTAGGTCTCTTTGCACTTCTGATATACTCTTTAAAAACATGCACTTTAACCAAGGTTTCCATAGACTTTAGGAGCAATTATGGCTGATCAATCAAATTCAGTACCCTCTTCCCATTCTCTCATCGTACCTTCGATCTCCTTTGTCATTTACCCCTTCTGCAATATATTTAATGATTTAGCCTCAAGTGCCTTTTGTAGGAGATTTCATAGCTTCATCATTCTTTCGGTGAAGCAATTTCTCTTCATCTCAGTACTACATGACTTAATTCATTTCTTTAGGCTGTGATCCCTGGTTCTGGGCCCCAACCATCCTCTCTTCCTAGTATCTAGTCTAAATTTTTAAAGTTTCAGGGTGGCCTCTCCTCACTTTTCTACACTCTAGCAAATACAAGCCCAGTCATTTCAAAGATCACTTCACAGGTCAATCCCACCATCCCTGGTGAACCTTCACTAAACACCTTCCAAGGTGAGGACAACCTTCCTGTGATAAGGAAACCAAACCTACGGACAATATTCAAGACGTGGCTTCAAAATGGCAACAAGATATCCTGCTCCTGTACTCAATTCCTCCCCTTACAAAGACCAACAAAGTACTTGCTGCATCAGAATGTCTACTTTCATGCGACCTGATACAGGGTTTCAACCCAAAATATTGACAATTCCTTTCCACCACCCCCAAAAATTCTGCTGGATCACCGAGTTTGTTGCTCCAGATTCCAAACCCTGCAGTCTCGTGTCTCCTGCTTACTTTCATTTAATTTATTTAGAGATACAACATGGATGAGATCCTTTCAGCCCACCGAGCTGCCCAGCAACCCACAAGTTCAACCCTAGCCTAATCACAGGACAATTTATAATGACCAATTAACCTACTAACCGTTACGTCTTGGGACTGTGAGAGGAAACTTGAGCACCCGGAGGAATCTGGCGTGCACAGGGGAAAAACGTACAAACTTTCTTAGACGACACCGGAATTTAATTCCAAACTCCGACCTAGCATTGCGCTGACCTCTATGCTCTCTCGGCGCTCTAATTATGGATAGCATTAACTAAAATAAGAACCAGTCTTTAGGAGAGAAAATCTGTACACAATTTAACTTCCAACTGACACTCTGGGGCTAGAGAAACTAATCATTTGAGTGTGGGATATTCTGATTCTGTCCCATTAAAACTACGTGGGGTAGACAACAGATGAACAGATGTTCCAGTTATTAGCACATGCTTAGAAGTGTAACCCTGCCATTTAACACACAGTTCAGGACAGATCTGTTTTGTCATTTTACTTTCTGGTTAGTTGTATATTCATGGAGCCACCCTTCAACACCGCATCTAGAGCTTGTGCTCCAAGGTATTCGGAACATACACCAGTATTGAATATTCAAAGAAGTTATGCTAGTTGGGATGTGCTTCCATTGTGAATATGTAATTCTGTAAATTTCCCTATATTCAAAATGTTAAGAAAGTGATTATAGTAATTGAAACTAATTAATAATTTATCATTTTTGAGCTGAAAAACTATAAAATTTCATGTCAGAAAAGTGATAGTGTCTGGACTCTCCCTCTCTCCAATGAAGGCCTAAGCACGAATAAAGTCTTTTATATTTCCCATTGTCAGCTTCCATATGGCTCAGTTTTAGTCAGTCAGAACATGGCTTATAAGGACAGCTACAGTGAGCTGAGGGTCTCCCTTTCCCAGTCTTTCACCATTTGCGTAATAATCTGCCCTCCTGTTTTTGCCAAAGTGGTTAACCTCCCACTCTCTCAACTTGTCCAATTCGCGCTACAGGCCCTCTGCATTCTCCTCCCGCTCACACACTCACCCACCACTGAGTCAATCATAAGTTGGAAGATATTATATTTAATTCCATCATATAAATTAGGGGTGGCAAACCATTTTGAGTGCATGTGGCCAAAAGTAATCTTCTAGGAAAAAAAAATTTTCACCTGCTGTGGTAATTCTGAGCAGAGATTATCATTGATTAATGAGTTAATCATTGGGGCACCACAGTAGCATAGCGGCTAGCGCGATGATATTACAGTTCGGAGTTCAATTCCAAAGCCGTCTAGAAGAAATTTGGACGTTCTTTCCATGAAGTGCATGGGTTTCTGAATCAGCATATATGAGGGAGACCGAACCTGGCCGAGTGGTGCCACGACAACAACCCCTCACTCAACATCAGCAAGACCCAGGAGCTGATTATTGACTTCAGGAGGAGGAAACCAGAAGTCCATGAGCCAGTCCTCATTGGGGGGCCAGCAACTTTAAATTCCTCGGTTGCTCGGTTGCCCAGGACATTTCAGAAGAGCTGTCCTGAGCAATTATGTAGAAAGCACGGCAGCACCTCTACTTCCTTAGAAGTTTGTGAAGAAGCAGCGTGACACGTAATACTTTGACAGACTTCTATAGATGTGTGGTGAAGAGAAAAATCCTACAAAAAGTAGTGAATACAGCCCAGTCCATATTGGATTAAGCCCTTCCCTCCAGTGAGTACATCTACATGGAGTATTGTCGTAGGAAAGCAGCATTCATCATCACGGACCCCCACCACCCAGGCCATGTCCTATTTCTGCTGCTGCCATCCTGAAGCTATTCACATAAACAGCTTCAGAAACTGCAGTTACCCCTCAACCATCAGGCTCTTGAACCAATGGGAAAACTTCCCTTGCCCCATCGCTGAGCTGTTCCTGTAACCTATGCACTCACTTTCAAGGCCTCTTTATCTCATGTTTTTGATACTTATTGCTTTTTTTTTCCTTTTTGTATTTGCACAGCTTGTTGACTTTTGCATATAGTGGTTGTTTATCCTGCTGGGCGCTGTCTTTCACTGATTCTAAATAGATGGGTTACTGGGCAGTGTGGCTCGCTGGGCCTGAAGGCCTGTTGCACACTGCATCTTCAAATAAATAAGTTAGTAGCAATAATTACAGACTTCAAGGAAAAATAAATGAGCTCTGTTACTTATTTATGTATATTCATTGTTTTACTATTAATAAAAGTATAACTGAGACAGACGGAAATGAATGAAAAATTTTAGAAAACCTGTTCAACAATTATTAATATTACTCTTTTAAAAAGACTATTTAAAAATAACAATTCCTAAATAATATTGTTACTATAACTGTTTACTAACCAAATACTGATGTGTGCACCAGATCGGTAAGGATTTCAAGACATATCATCCAATGTCGCAGCAGTCTAGCTGGCACCAAGCCAGTGTGAGATGGTTTCTGTGAAAACATCTCACTGTTCTTGGGTTGTTAAAAAAAAGTCATTCCCATTTCATTGGCAGTAAAGATAGTGGGTGAGGTTTAATTATGAGCAGTGTTTAAAGAGTTGAGGGCTGGCACTACATGCTGTGTGCTAACAAGATTTTTGAGCATGCCATAGCTTTGAATAGTTATTGTATTAAACCCCGGGGTATCCCTCTATTCACTGCCTCTCACTCAGAAAAGGTCAAATTTATTCCTATACGGTTCCTGTCTGCCAACTAGTTTTCTATACTTGTACATTTTAGCAAATTACCCCTATCTGATGAGCTAAGATAGATAGTTTTTTTTTTCCTATGGGACCTTTTCAAAAGCCTGAGAGTCCAGGTACACTACATCCATTTGTGCCAGTACATCCAATGGCTTGCTCTCATCTATTAGTTCCCTTCTCAAAACTCCAGTAAATTGGTCAAGCATGATCTTCTTTTTATGAATCCACCCTCTCTGACGGATCCTCTCAACGTATTCCAAGTAGTCCAGATGAAGAGTCTCGACCTGAACCTTCGACTGTCCATTTCCCTTCATGGATGCGATCTGACCCTCCGAGACCCTCCAGCAGCTTGTTATTTTTTCAGAATCGGAATCAGGTTTAACATCACTGATGTATACCGAGCAATTTGTTGCTTTGCAGCAGCAGTACAATACATTTAAAAAAAACTAAAAAATACAATAACCATTTTTTTTTAAATACAGAAGTAGTGCAAGAAGAGAGCAATAATAGTGAGGTAGCGTTCTTGGGTTGGCTCATTGTCAGTTCAGGAATCTGGTAGAGGAGGGAAAGTTGAGTATTTGTCTTCAGGCTCCTGTACCTCCCCTCTGATGGTAGTAATAAGTGAGCACATTCTGGGTGCTGGGGGTCCTTAACAACGGCTGCCGCCTTTTTGAGGCATGGACTTTTGAAGATGTCCTGGATGCTGGGAAGGCTGGTGCTCGTGATGGAGCTGGCTGAGCCCGCAGGCATCTACCATCTACCACACCAAATGGTGTTGCAACCAGTCAGAATGCTCTCCACGACATGTGTAGAAATTTGCTATTTTGCTATATTGGTTTCCCAAGTGCTCTGCTATTACATCTTTAAAGATAGACACTAGCATTTCTCAGGCTAATGTGTATACGATTCTGAGATTTCTCTCGGTCTCCTTTTTTAAATAATAGGGTTACATTGGCTTAAGGGACTGATCCAACTTGAAAAGCACGACAACTCGTGACAACCTCAAGTACTTTGTGAATGTTTTATTATATAAAAGGAGGCTGATCAATGCAACCATTGCTGTTCTGCTTTGTCTGAGAGATTTGTTACAAGAACCTTGCAGCTATTATAACTAAAGGTAAACAAACTGTTACTGTTAAAGAAACAAATCAGTAGTTCTAGTGCTCAAGCTGGGGGTTCAGGAAAATCAAATACTACATTAAGACTTGGTTTAATTCAAGACAGCATTCAGTGATATCTTAAGGAATGAGACTGAATGTGTATATGGTGTGGGCACTCTGACCTAGAGCCACAGCTGACCCACTAAAAACTAGTGCTTTGCTAAAGTTTCCTCACACACCGCTTTACAACTTAATTCAAAGATGATGCTGAAGCAATTTGCAACAATGAATGAGAGAAATAAAAATTACATTAGAGACAAAAGTGTTTGTTTCAAACTGTCGCAAAAACACAGATTTATAGGAGATAAATACTCAGCAAACCAGGCACAATATGCAAGAGGGAGTGAATGTTTCAAATTTTTACCAGATTCTTTGACTGCTTCTTCGAAGGTCAGTACAATCTCATCATTCTCCCGTAGATCAGACATTTCAGATCCGTACTGTTCAAGTATTGTACCTGTAAAAGAAGAATTACAAGGTAGATCAGTACAAAAGGCTTTACTCAAAAATACATGGAACTAGACAACAATAGATAAACAGAAGGAAATGCAAGGATAAGGTTCATAGGTTGTCAGGAGTAATAAGGGAGGAAAGAAAGCAGAAATTTGGGAAGAGATTCCAGAGCTCAGGTACCAGATGAAGCAACAGATCTCTGCAAAGATCAAAGTTCTAGCTGAAGTCTACCGAATTATTGCCGTAATCAAATGCAACAAGCATACAGGAGCAACGCAAATACTGAGAGAGACAGACTGTTGTCAGGAGTATTTATACCCATTTACAGATAACTAGAAAATCTAGTTTTACCAAATACTCCCAGCTAGACACTATAGGCAAATAAACCCAAATTAAAAACAGTAAATGAAAATGCTACTTCATAATTACAAATCAGATGCCAAATATGTTAAGAATAAACATAAAAAAGTGATTCAAGTGGGTTAGAAATAAAGACTAAGTAATATTCTCAGAATGACCTAAATAGTTCAACCCAAAGTTTGGAAGGTGCTACAATAAGTTCATGTATTTATGCAATAATCCAGGTGTGTTTAATTTTAAGGCAGCTTTGTCCTTGGGCTTTTGGGACAGTCACACCTAAATTTCCTCCAAGTGATACACCTGCACCAAAATGCTCCTTTCAGAAGCTACTTCATAATAGAGTCAGTCACCTCAACAGAGAACCCACTTGCAGCTTTTATGAACGATATAAATAAAAGCATACTTCAATGTGATGAATAATTGTCTTCATATCATTTTTTAATAAATACACAAAGAAACCAGTTCCAATTTCGAACCAGATCTGTTCAACGTTTGCACCGTAGTGTTTTGGTCAAATTAGGGAAGTCCGATTTACAGTACAGATTAAGGGGCACTCCAACTCAAGATTTTTCAACCTTTAAATTGGTAGGTAGGTTTTCCCATATCCCATGATTGGGCTAGGATTAAATTGTGGCATTGCTGGGCGGTATGGCTCAAAAGGCTGGAGCAGCCTACTCCACACTGCATCTCAATAAATAAATTTAATAAGGTACAGAGAGCCAATTTTCATGGATACAAACATAATCGTGGAATTAAAGCCAGGCCCACTGTCACATAAAGGATGGTGGAAAAGCAAAACGCCAAGAAAACTTCGAAGATGAAGGTCACCTGAAGTTTCAGAGATGGAGAATTTGAGAGAATTCATACACCCAAATGGCCCCGCTTGGGATCACAGCTTGGTAGGACAATATTCTGCTGCTAGAAGCTGCAGAATTCTGGATGTAGCCCAGTCTATCACAAAAAAAAAGCCTCTCCTCCACTGACTCCATCTACACTTCCCGCTGCCTCAGGAAAGCAGCCAGCAGGCATGGTAGTGTAGTGGTTTACGGTACAGGCGGCCCAGGTTCAATTCCCGCCGCTGCCTGCAAGGAGTTTGCACGTTCTCTCTATGACCACATGGGTTTCCTCTGGGTGCTTGGGTTTCCTCCCATGGTCCAAAGAAGCACCAGTTAGTATCTTAATTGGTCATTGTAAATTGTCCCATGATTAGCCTAGGATTAAATTAGGGGAAATTCGCTGGGCAGCCTGGCTCAAAGGGCTTAATCTATACTGTATCTCAATCAATCAAGGACCTCTCTCTACCTGGACATTCCCTCTTCTCCCCCTCCCATCAGAATCAAATCTCAAAAACATGCACCACCATGCTCAAGGGTAGCATTGATCCTGCTCAAGACTCTTGAACAGACAACCTGTATAATAAAAATGAACTCCTGATCTCCTAATCTACCTCACAAAGGCACTTTTAATTTACTATCTCCCTGAACTGTACTTTCTCTGTAACAGTAACAAGATATTCTGCATTGTTATTGCTTTTCCCTTTGTACTACCTCGATGGACTGTACTAGTGTTTGGGAATGATCTGTACGAATGGCATGCAAGACAAAGTATCTCAGTACATGTAACAATAATAAGACAATTGCCAATTTCCTAACAGCACATTATGAATTGTGTATTAGCTTAAACGTATCAGTATCCTCTCAGACATCCCCAAGGGATCGAGGATGACTTGCTTCTATTCCAAGTTGCATGAGTTGTGAAGTGACTGAAAAGAACAAAGAGGGCACCACAAATGGAGAATAAATGCCTTTAGGGGCAAATATGCAGGACAGTTTGAAAGGAGGTGCAGCACATTACTTCTGTCTGAATGACTTTGATGTTCTCAATACAATTCTCCATTTCGAGCAGTCAGTGAGAATGCTACACAGTTTCCTGGAATTCCTGAATCTTCCCGCCCCCCCCCCTCCCGATCTGCCTGGAAGTTGAAGAAGCCATTTCCCGGCTAAAATTTAACAAGGCCTCAGGAGTGGAAAACATCCCTGCTGAAGTTTTAGAATTCAGGGATGAAGAGCTTCAGACAGCAACACATAACTTCACTGTCCACATCTGGAAAGGAGTAGCAGAGGAACTGAATGAATACTTCGCTTCAGTATTCACCAGTGAAAAGGACCTTGGCAATTGTCGGGATGACTTACAGCAGGCTGAAACGCTTGAGCATATAGTCATTAAGAAAGAGGATGTGCTGGAGCTTTTGAAAGGTAGTAACTTAGATAATGTCACCGGGACAAGATGAGATAGACTCCAGGCTACTGTCAAAGCGAGGAAGGAGATTGTAGAGCCTCTGGCGATGATCTTTGCATCATCAATAGGGATGGGAGAAGTACTAGAGGACTGGAGGGTTGCAAATATTGTTCCCTTGTTCAAGAAAGGGAGTAGAGATAACCCAGGAAATTACAGACCAGTGAGTCTTACTTCAGTACTGGGCAAGTTGTTGGAGAAGATCCTGAGAGGCAGGATTTATGAGCATTTGGAGACACATAATCTGATTAGGGATAGTCAGCATGGCTTTGTCAAGGGCAGGTTGTGCTCTACAAGCCTGATTGAATTCTTTGAGGATGTAACAAAACACATCAGTGAAGGTAGAGCAGTGGATGCAGTGTACATAGATTTTGGTAATGCATTCGATAAGGTTCCCCATGCAAGGCTCATTCAGAAAGTAAGGAGGCATGGGATCCAAGGAGACCTTGCCTTGTGAATTCAGAATTGGCTTCCCCACAGCAGGTAAAGGATGGTTGTGGATGGTTCATATTCTGCATAGAGATCAGTGACCAGTGGTGTTCCACAGGGATCTGTTCTGGGACCCCTCCTCCTTGTGATTTTTATAAATGACCTGGATGAGGAAGTAGAAGGGCGAGTTAGTAAGTTTGCTGATGACACAAAAGTTGGGGGGTGTTGTGGATAGTCTGGAGGATTGTCAGAGGTTACAGTGCAATATCGCTAGGGTGCAGAACCAGGCTGAGAAAGCCAGATGGAGTTCAACCCAGAAAAGTGTGAAGTAGTTCATTTCAAAAGGTCAAATTTGAAGGCAAAATATAATATTAATGGTAAGACTCTTGGCAGTGTGGATGATCAGCAAGATCTTGGGGTCCATGTCCATAAGACATTAAAAGCTGCTGCACAGGTTGACAGTGTTGTTAAGAAGGCGTATGGTGTGATGATCTTCAGCAACTATAGGATTAAGTTCAAGAGCTATGAGGTAATGTTAAAGCTATACAAGACAAGACCTTAGTTAGACCTTACTTGGAGTACTGTGTTCTTAGTCACCTCACTAAAGGAAGGATGTGGATACTATAGAGAGAGTGCAGAGGAGATCTAAAAGGATGTTGCCTGGATTGGGGAGCATGCTTTATGAGAATAGGTTGAGTGAACTTGGCCTTTTCTCCTTGGAGTGACAGAGGATGAGAGATGACCTGATAGAGGTGCATAAGATGATGAGAGGCATTGATCGTCTGGATAGTTAGAGGATTTTTCCCCCAGGGCTGAAAAGCCTAACATGAGGGAGCATAGTTTTAAGGTGCTTGGGAGTAGGCACAAGGAGGATGTCAGACGCAAGTGTTTCACAGAGAGTGGTGGGTGCGTGGAATGCACCGCCAGCGACGGTGGTAGAGACAGATACAATAAGGTCTTTTAAGAGACTCTTAAATAGGTACATGGAGCTTAGAAAAATAGAGGACTATGCGGTATGGAAATTCTAGGCAGCTTCTAGAGTAGGTTACATGGCCGGCACTACATTTTGGACCGAAGGACCTGTAATGTGCTGTAGATTTCTATGTTCTATGAATGGGATATACCAGGAAATCTCAGATCTCAGAATAGTGCAACTGTTTTTGAAACGACTGCTCAAAGTAACTGGCCAGGTATAATTAGGACTTCAATGTTGGGACTGCTTACTGAGGAAAGAATGTTGATATTAGTTTTCTTTTCTTTCTAGTTATTTTTGAGGACATTGAATAGATTACATTAGTAGTACCTTTCCAGTGCTTTGATGTGCCCACTGTAGACACGGCAGGTCTTAAAATCAAAACAGGGCAGTTTTGCATTAGAGTGTACAATTACCGTACTTTTCCTGTAGTTTAACCTTTTCTATGTGTACTTATATTTTTATATAGTCATCCAATATACATGCAACTGTTAAGTGAATTTTCCAGTGACTGTAGCATAGATGATTCTGTATTTTTCTAGAAACTTAAATTCCTCTGCAACAGGTGTCACACCTCTTGAATTTGACTATTTTGCTGGCTATTCATTAACACTGAATGTCAGAATCAGGTTTATTAACACTGACTTAAGTTGTGATAGTTGTTGTTTTGTGACAGATGTATTCAAGTATATTTATAATCAATGTATAAATTATACAACCTTGAGATTTGCAAAACAGTGCAATACACAAAATATTCCAAGTTACAACACAAAATATATATACAGAAAAAAAAGTACTGCAAAAATGCACCAAAATATTGAGGTAGTGTGCATGGATTCATGGTCCGTTCAGAAAGCTGATTGTGAAAGTGGTCCTGAAATGTTATGTGTTTCTTCAGGATTCTGCATCTCCTCCCTGATGGTACCAATGAGAAGAAGGCGTGGTCTGGATGGGGAGGGTCCTTAATGACAACTGCCTCCTTCTTAAGGCATTGTCTATTGTAGATGTCCTCAATGGTGAGTGAGCTAGTACCCATGATGGAGCTGGCTGAGTTTACAACTTTCTGCAGCTTTCTCTGATCCTGTGCATTGGCTCCTCCACACCAGACAGTGATGCTATCAGTCAGAATGTTACAGCTATAGAAGTTTACTAGTCTTTGGTGACATACCAAATCTCCTCAAACTCCTAATGAAATATAGCCTTCTTCATAACTGCATCAATATGCTGGACTCAGAATAGATCTTCAGAGATATTGATACCTAGGAATCTGAAGCTGCTCATCTTTCCACTGCTGACCCCACAGTGAGGACTAGTCTGTGTTCCCCTGACTTCCCCTTCTTGAAGTCCATAATCAGTTCCTTGGTCTTACTGATGTTGACTGCAAGATTGCCGTTGCAACATCACTCAACCAGCCAATTTATCTCACTCCTGTAAGACTCCCCCTCAGCATCTGAGAGTCTGCCAACAACAATTGTGGCATCAATGAATGTTGCTTGAGTTGTGCTCAGCCACGAGTGTAGCAAGAGTAGAGCAGTGGGCTAAGCCAGCAACACACACTCACTCACTCTGCTGGTGAATGCAGCAGGCCAGGCAGCATCTATAGAAAGAGGTACCGTCAATGTTTTGGGCCAAGACCCTTCGTCAGGACTAACTGAAAGAAGAGATAGTAAGAGATTTGAAAGAGGGACGGGGAGGGGGAGATCTGAAATGATAGGAGAAGACAGGAGGGGGAGGGATGGAGCCAACAGCTGGAAAGTTGATTGGCAAAAGGGATACAAGGCTGGAGAAGGGAGAGGATCATGGGACCCTGGGCTTCCCTCCCCCTTTCTTTCTCCCTAGGCCTCCTGTCCCATGATCCTCTCCCTTCTCCAACCTCATATCCCTTTTGCCAATCAACTTCCCAGCTCTTAGCTCCATCCCTCCCCCTCCTGTCTTCTCCTATCATTTTGGATTTCCCCCTCCCCCACCCAATTCCAAATCTCTTACTATCTCTTCTTTTAGTTAGTCCTGACGAAGGGTCTCGGCCTGAAACGTTGACGGTACCTCTTTCTATAGATGCTGCCTGGCCTGCTGCGTTCCACCAGCATTTTGTGAATGTTGCTTGAATTTCCAGCATCTGCAGATTTCCTCGCATTTTGATCTTCGTATTTAGTTATCTTTTTAGCTTGTTTTTGAATAAGACAACCACAACTTCTTTGTTCTTTTGCCTTTTCCTTTGTTTGTTCTCAGCTCTTGTAACACTCAGGTGACTGAAGTAGTTTGGCATGAGCCCCCAAATCCTCAGCAGCTTCTGCAGGGGCACCACTGAGACCATCCTGACTGGCTATATCACTGCCTGAGATGGGAACTGCATCAAGGTTGGTGAGAGCAGTACAGACAACCCAGCGAATCTGTAGACATGAA
Organism: Mobula hypostoma; assembly: GCF_963921235.1. Taxonomy (NCBI): domain Eukaryota; kingdom Metazoa; phylum Chordata; class Chondrichthyes; order Myliobatiformes; family Myliobatidae; genus Mobula; species Mobula hypostoma. Next base: position 53,850,588 of record NC_086114.1, on the reverse strand, counting down.
CTTCCCTCCTCTGAGGCCATTTACAACAGCAGGTATGTAAAGAAGGCCTGGAAGATCATCAGGGACACCAGTCACCCCAACCATAAACTGTTTCAGCTGCTTCTGTCTGGCAAACAGTACCGCAGCATTAAAGCCAGGACCAACAAGCTACGGGACAGCTTCTTTCTACAAGCCATTAGATTTGCAAATTCACATGTCTGGACATTGCAACCGTCATAAGGCAAAGATTTTTACTCCCTCATATTGTGAGGTGGATGTAAGATTTAAATAAATTCAAGTCAATAAGCAGCATAAGCAACAAGTTTTATGGCTCATTCTGAACTTCCAAAGAGCCTCTGGATTGCTAAATCTCCAGGGCACCACCAGTTCAGTGCTAGGTCTGAGATCTCAATCTTTACAATCTTTTGCTCAATCAATGATGGTCAATGTTATCACCTCTGCTGAGGGTTGGCTCCTGAACCCCAAGGCCAAATGAGCTCTATCCCCGAACGCTGTGGAAAACCTGGAAGGAGGTTGCTGCAGTCCTCAATAGAGATTTCTGCACCTTCACTCAGCAAACCATGGGAAGGTTGTGATTGCGCTGGAGGGAGCACAGAGGAGATTTAACATGGCATTCTGTTCCTGCTATTTGAAGGTAATATCAAACATCCCCACCATCTGGTGTGAAGCAGGAGGAACAAAGGCCTGAAGTTCCAGACCACCAGATACAGGAACAGCAACTTCCCTTCCACCATCCCATTCTTAAACCAACCCACACAACTCAAGTTCAAAGTTCAAAGTAAATATATTATCAAAGTACCTATATGTAAATATACTACCTTGAGATTCATTTTCATCCATGCTTTTACGAGGAAAAATACAATAGAAATTTACAAACAGCTATATATAAACCGACAAAAAGCGGTAAAAACTCCAACATAGCACAGTTTGCTCTTATTGCACTCTTTCTTGTACAAATTGCATAATTTATTGTGATTTTCTTATGAACATCGTGTATGCATCTGTGATGCTGCTACAAGTAAGTTTTTATTGCACCAGTGCATACATGTATTTGTGCATTTGACAATAAACTTGACTTTGACCTTGATTTGAAGATATTATTTCTGCTGGTTTTCCCTGGAACAAAGGAGGCTGAGGATAACAATAGAATTAAAAAGAGTATGAGAGGCATAGAAAGGATAGATCGTCAAGTTATTTTTTTCCACCATTAGTTGGGGTATCAAAGCAAGAGGGCCTAGATTTAAAATGAGAGGAATGAGTTTTAAAGCGGATGAGGAGTAAGTTTTTTTTTTAAAAAGAAACAGATTGGTTGATATCTAAAGTGCACTTCCAGAAGAGGCATTTGCTACATTTAAAAGTCATCTAATCAGACAAGGTTTAGAAAGATAAACACCTAATGCGGGCAAGTGGGATTTTGTATAGATTGGCAAGACAGTCAGCACAGAGGTGGAGGGCTGCAGGTACTGTACGACTCTCTGTGATCTCAAGATGCAGTAGAATGCTGATCTTCAAAGGAAGAAGTGGACTGTAGTAACTAGAGGTCTCCTGCTGTCTGCACAGGGAGAGTCCTTGCCAGGATCCTGCAGATCTGCCTCATCCCAGGGGCTGAGAGACTGCTTCCTGAATCAGAGTGGAGTCTATCCATCAAGGGGTCCGGGGGACATGATCTTCAACATGCAACTGTGTCAAGAAAAACGGAGAGAGCAGCACCAACCATTAAAACTGACCCTTCTCAACCTCATTAAAGCCTTGTAACTCCACCAATCAGACGAGGCTGAAACGCAGTCTCATCAGATTCAGCTGCCCACAAAAAGTAGCCTCCATCTTACATTTGCTTCATCATGGCACTCAAGCCAAGTTTTTAAAATCAAGTCAACAACAGAGCCAGGTTCAGTACAGACCAGTGTCAAGAAGGCCACAGCTTTGTCCCAAAGCACTTCAATCCTTCTCGCCACAATGTTGCATCTCCTTCTAGCAATCTAATCACAGGAAAAACTTCAGCCTATTGTGATCATACTTCAGAACCAGAACCACCAAAACCCCAGTATGATTGTGGCGTCTATACTTGCACAGAGGCCGAGCCATTGTCATCTTTATGCATTGCTGTCAGCATTATCTGAACACGGTATCAGTTTCTATTTGCATCTTGCAACAGCCATTTCTTCCCCACACCCATGATTAATGTTTATCTAATGTCAAAAATCTAGATACACCAAAATATTAACCAGTTAAGTTAGCAAATTTGCAGCCATCTACCTTTATTTTCACTGGCAACTCCTACAAATGCTAATACTTTCACCCTCCACAACTCCATCCATCGCAATGTGGTGGGTTCCATCTCACCTCATCACCAAAACCTCAGAAAGGGCTCTCTTTACCATCCCATTAATCACTAACCCTCCATCCACCAGATCATCATCCAATGTTTGTTGTCTTGTAATGCTCTCTTTGCAGTTAATTTTTAACAGAAATTGAGAATGTTATGAAATTACCAGCTCACTAACCTTATAAACACATGGAAATTAAAGGATCGTAAAAGTCATGTTACTTCTTACCTTCTTATGGCACTCACAAATCCCTTGAAGTTTTCAGCCTAAATAAGAGTAAAACTAAATTCACAAAATGGAAGAGCAGGGGAAAAGAACCTGTGGATTTTTAAGTCTCATCTATGATGCTGCAAAGGCAGCTTAACGAGGTTGGTCTGTGGCAGATAAAACTCAGCATGTTAAATGTATGACGCATCACAGTGACAGCAGACCAACTGGAGTCATGTGCAGTTCACGGGTTGAATAGAAAACGCTGCTGTTCAGGTTCCTCGGCAAACAACTTCCAGATGTGCAGACGAGCTGCCAGCCTGAGACAGAATAAGTGGAAGGTGCCAACAGATGAACTCCATGACTATTTTGGGATCCCACACTGAGGAATTCCCTTTTTATTCCAGAATAGGGATTCCCTGCTCTGTAGATGAATTGGGAAAATCCAAGTGCATAACTAACACAACATCATGAATGATCTATTATGGAGCTGATACAAGGGAAGTAGTGTCTATACCTCAACCATCACAACAGCTAATCCTTGTGTCATTTATCTCCTCAAACACGAGGAATTCTGCAGGTGCTGGAAATTCAAGCAACACACAAAGTTGTCATTCCACATCCCATTGCCATTCTGATAGGTCTATCCACAGCCTCCTCTACTGTAAAGATGAAGCCACACTCAGGTTGGAGGAACAACACCTTATATTCCGTCTGGGTAGCCTCCAACCTGATGGCATGAACATTGACTTCTCTAACTTCCATTAATGCCCCACCTCCCCCTCGTACCCCACCCGTTATTTATTTATATACACACATATTCTTTCTCTCTCTCTTTTTTCTCCCTCTGACTATACCCCTTGCCCATCCTCTGGGTTTTCCCCCCTCCCCATTTTCCTTCTCCCTGGGGCTCCTGTCCCATGATCCACTCATATCCCTTTTGCCAATCACCTGTCCAGCTCTTGGCTCCATCCCTCCCCCTCCTGTCTTCTCCTATCATTTTGGATATCCCCCTCCCCCTTCCACTTTCAAATCTCTTACTAGCTCTTCCTTCAGTTAGTCCTGACGAAGGGTCTCGGCCCGAAACGTCGACTGTATCTCTTCCTAGAGATGCTGTCTGGCCTGCTGCGTTCACCAGCAACTTTGATGTGTGTCATTTATCTCCTTGTTATTTGTTGGCCTTTGCTTCAGGGCAAATTGTTTGCAACGCTTCCCAACAAAACCACATAGGCCAAGCATTACCGAGGAGCACGAGAGATCTCAAAGGGTTCTACACCAATGAGTATTTTCTTTTCCTTCAAGGGGCTTTGTAAAAAATGTGAAACTTTCACTATTTTACGTTGCCATTTATGTGGCATAATGTCAGCAGGTCAGTACTGGTATGAAAGACCACCTGGAGAATTAGGGCTACACATCCAGAGCAAACAGACAATATATTGAAACCTCAACACAAAACAACTTAAAACTATAATTCAGCATATTTCAAAATCCTGACTAAAGCAGTTTTAAGGTGTGTGTCATTTTCTGATAACTTTATACTTTAAAGGAAGTTTACCCTTAACGGAGGGGGTTTTATTTTTATCTGATATTCACAGAGAATATTTTGTGTCTATGTGGCTTAGTAAGTGACAAGCAGAAAGTTCTACGTTCTATCCGAGTCTACGACACATTTTAGCAAGGGAGGAGAGCTACATTGTTGGAGGTCTGGACAGTTAAAGGAACTGTCTGACCTCCGACGTGACACTATTTTTGAAGAAATGCAAAGTTCTAGTCAACAACATGCGTCATTTTCTAATTTGCTTACAGGAGGATACATTAAAAAAAGGAAAATGGAGGCACACAGAACATACCAGGATTTCACAGAGCCCAGCCTTGGTCATGAAGCATGAAAGTTATCCAAACACCATTAAGATGAAAAGGAGAAGAGGCTTCAGAACAAGCAGGTTTGCTTTGAGACTGACCCATGACTGATAAAGATCAGTATGTTAACACACAGTCCTTGCACAATGACAAACAGACAACTGTGTCATACGCTGACTTGTAAATGGGACAGGAGTTAGGAAGGTAAAAGCTGAAGTGAAAAGGTTTCAGTGTCACTCATTATACAGTGGAGAACAGATGGTTGAGGCAAATGGAATATCCTGATAGGTTGAGACAAACGTTGCCAGAGCAATAAGCTGTAAAGGTCATCTTATGATTTTGTCCAACCATATGAACATAGCACAGTACAGGCCTTTCAGCCCACAATGTTGTGCACACTTTTTAACCTATTCCAATATCAATCTAACCCTTTCCTCCCACATAGCCCTCCATTTTTCTGTCATCCATGTGCCTATCTACGAGTCTCTTAAATATTCATTAATACAGAGGATTCTGGTTAATTGGAACACATCAGGATCAGTACATTTTGGCCCAATTAAGCGACTGCTCCAATTGACCAAAGTTTCATGGAAATAGTTAAATGCGTATTTTAAAAAAAGACAAACTACTATTTAATTGCAATAACACATTATATATTTAAATGAAATACAGAACAAACTAGAACACTAACAATTTTACTACAGTACTATAAATCTGTAGTTCCTAATAGTTATTGTCAGAGGAATTCATCCGGTGTTCTTTTAATTGACTGTACATGAACAAAAATCAGCACAGGCACCTACTGCAAATAACAGACTTCCTTCATACAATGCCATCGACGATTGCATCCTCCAAATCTTCATTTTTATTGTAACATTCAAGATGATTGTTGATGCCTCCGAACTCTTTGCAGTTCCTAACTTGTTAAAGTTCTGAAATCATTTTATTTTCACTCCCGGCCGTTTCTGAATATTTGAAACCGCAAGTGAGCAAAACAGTCCCAAATTATCTTACTGCTTATTTCTCGCCAACTATCAGTGATAAAAAAATCAGTTTCTTTGAACAAACACATACAAATGATGCTATTTAAAATCTGCTCACTTTAAGCACGGTGTAGTGTTTAATGGCACGTGAACACGTGGCCAAGTGGTTAAGGCATTGGACTAGCTACCTGAAGGTCGTGAGTTCAAGCCCCAACCAAGGGAACGTGTTGTGTCCTTGAGCAAGACACTTAAATCACACATTGCTCTGCGACGACACTGGTGCCAAGCTGTATGGGTCCTAATGCCCTTCCCTTGGACAACATCGGTGTCGTGGAGAGGGAAGACTTGCAGCATGGGCAACTGCTGGTCTTCCATACAACCTTGCCCAGGCCTGCACCCTGGAGAGCGAAGACTTTCCAGGCGCAGATCCATGGTCTCGCAAGACTAACGGTAAAGGATGCCTTTAAGTGTTTAATGGCTACACAAATACTCCAACTGACACTAGTCAGAAACTTCGGCAAGTCTCCTGTTGAAAGTTGTAAAGTATCCCAAAACAAATTAAGGGAATCCTGGCACTTACCGTTCTATGATAAACCTACCTCTGACATCACCCACTCCCCACAATACTTCCCTTCAATCAGCTTAAAAAGTATTCCCTCTCATATTAGCCAATGCCACACTGCTGCCCATTCTATCTATGCCTCTTTTCATCTTTATACTCTATCAAGCAGCTTCTCATCTTCCTTCGCTCCAAAGCTGTAGCTTGCTCAAGCGTTCTTTACAGGACATGCTCCAGGCAGCTTCCTGTAAATCTCCTCTACACCCTCTCATGTGACTGCAGTTGAAGGTTTTTACTCATTCTAAAGCCAACATATGATCTGTCTGTTAACTCTTCACAATTCGCAGCACTGCTACATCTTCAGAGGGAAACCCCTTTAAAACTGAGATTTCTCCAGAGGATAGTAAATCTGGGGAATTCATTGCCACAGAGGGTTGTAGAGGTCAAGTCACTGGGTGTATTTTAAGACAGAGATAGACAGGTCCTTGATTGGTAAAGGGGTTAGGAGGTACTGAAAATGTGTTTTTTTGTAAAAAGCCATAATTGTTATGGCAGAGCAGACTTGACAGGCAGAATGGCCTATTTCTACTCCTATATCTTATGGTCACCTGAGCACCCACATCCTTCAACCTTTCACCATTTGTTCTTCGATTGTATCAAGTGCCCTGGAACAGCAGTGGCTGAAAACAAGTTTTCAGGTGTGACAAGTTGTTAGGAAAGTAGCGTCAAAGAGACTTAGATCACAGAAACTTCAGCCCACCACACACATGCCAACAGTTTAACGAATGACTGAAACGGTATGAGATGGCCTGCAGTTTAAGAGGATTGAGTACAGGGGCAAGAGTGTCTTGCTGCTGCTGTTCGGGGCGACTCTGTTTGAAGTCTTAGTCTCCTTATCTGAGAAAGGATATTGTTGTTTTAGAAGGAGTGCAGCCAGGAGTTTAATAGACAGGTTCCTGGGACTGCAGAACTGACATGAGGAAAACCTGAGTTGATTAGGTCTACTTACTGGAACATTGAAGAATGAGAAGAAATCTGTAAAAATCTAAAGTTCAAGACAGAGGAAGGACATACACGATGGCTGAAGGATCCAGAACCAAGGATTGCAGCTTTAGGATACAATGGACACAATCTAGAAGCATCTTCACTCAGGTGGTGAATTTGTGGAACCTGCTGTTGCGGAGCCAAGTCATTAAGTATACTCAAGGAGATGATTAATGCCAAAGGGATGGGGAACAGGGGTAAAAGCTGGAGAATGTACAGAGGAGTGCATGATCAGCCCTGGGTCATGTTGAATGGTGAAGTCCAAAGGTGTACTCCCATTTTATTGTCTCACTTTATTGAGAAAAAGATAGGCTGTTCAAAAATATAATTGTCCAGATCACAGGAGCATGAGAGCTCTCCCACAATATCCAGGCTGATAGATTATCTCTTAACTAGCATCACTAAAACAGAGTACAGAACAACAGTACTGTTACATCACAGAAGAGGCATCCATCACAAGTCTATAACAGCACCTGAGAGAACAACCCATTTGGCTCCATTTCCCTGCTCTTTCCCCATATCCTTGAAAATTATTCTCTCAAATGGTTATTAAATCCCACGGATGTTGCATCCCAACTGCCAATGTGATACGCAAGCCAGGGCAGTACGAAGTGGAGAGCCAGCTGTTACCCAAGCAGCTGGCTCCCCCCTCCATGTAGCTGATGAATCCAATGCAATGGTAATGCTGATAAAGTTCAGCACCATCGCCATCACAGGAGATGCCTGTCAGCACTGAACTCAATGTAGGACTGCCTTAGGGACTCCAGCTCCAGATTTTTCCCCACAGGGTTTACTCCCAAAACCTTCCCGATGAGTGAGTATAGCCGCAAAGCAGTAGAGGTTTGATTCAAAGTTTTCCTTCTCCTGGATGAGCAGCCTCCCATGGCTGACAAGTCCCATCTGCCCGAAGCGACTGGTTAGAGCACCAGCAACTCACATTTGCCCTTTCTCCTGTCAGTAGAAACAGTTCTGTCAGGCTTAGAAGCTAAACCACACATGAAGGCCAGCAGCTAGACTTGGCTGTCTGAGGCGATTTGAAACGTACACCATTGGCAGCATTTAATAAGTAGTGGGAGCTTATCCCCACTTCCTCCCCCGGCTTTGACCACCTTACGGAACCAATGCTATTATACCTGCCTCAAACACTTCCTCTGGCATCTCATTCTATAGTCACCAACCTCTGTATGGAAATGTTTTCCTCTCAGGTCCCTTTTAAATCTCCCCCTCGTACCCCATCCGTTATTTATTCATATACACACATTCTTTCTCGCTCTCTCTCCTTTTTCTATACCCCTTGCCCATCCTGTTTCTTCCCCCCTCCCCCTTTTCTTTCTCCCTAGGCCTCCTGTCCCATGATCCTCTCGTATCCCTTTTGCCAATCAACTGACCAGCTCTTGGCTCCATCCCTCCCCCTCCTGTCTTCTCCTATCATTTTGGATCTCCCCCTCCCCAACCCACTTTCAAATCTCTTACTAGCTCTTCTTTCAGTTAGTCCTGACGAAGGGTCTCGGCCCGAAACGTCGACTGTACCTCTTCCTAGAGATGCTGCCTGGCCTGTGTGTTGCTTGAATTTCCAGCATCTGCAGATTTCCTCGTGTTTGAGTGTTTATTGGGTACAGGGTCCAAAATACACTGGATAATCAGAAAAGGAGAGGTTACGTTGAAACTTAACTAGGACCAATTAAATAATTGGTCAACATAAGGCATCTAAACAGCTACTCAACTGAGCAAGTCAAGAGGAATATGGAATTAATGGAAATAGGTGAGATCAGTATAAATAGATAGGAGGGTTGACATACAAAGGCATCCTTCAAACCACCTTGCAAATATGCCCTAAACCGACGTACCCTTTCAAAATTAAAGTCGTACTTTATCATTGCAGTGAAAATCTCATGCAGTTGCTTCACATTCAGTTCCTAGACAACTTCACTTTCAGTCCGTTCGCTACTGCATTCGGTTTTGATTGCTATCCTTTCCTCTTGCAATTGCATCAGCTCTTCATCTGTCAGTTCTTGGTCATGGGATGCCAAAACCTCTTCAACATCATCTTTGTCAGCTTCCACAAGCCAAACTCACTTTGTCCTTACTTCGTTCACCACGATCAAAACGCTTAATTATGTCTAGTTTTACGCTAAGTGTAACACCCTTATGAGCTCTTTCAGGCCTTTCTGATACCATAGAACTCATCTTGCAAATGGCTGCTCACAGGCATGTGTTTAAGCAGTGCCGGCGACAATGCAGTTCAGAATCCAGGGGAGAGCGGCCGCTCGGGGCGCACGCTGCCTTTTATCGCGCGCTGATTTTTTCATAACAGTGAAAACACCTTCTGTTAGCTGTGACAAGAATACACATAGATTAAGATGTGAGCTGTCCTGTGCTGGCACCAGTGGGATCAACAGTTGGTCTGCCACCTGTCTTCAGGAGAGAGAGAGATAAGGAAAACAATGGAGCAGCATTTGGAGATGTTAATGAAGGAAGGAGAGCTGTCAAGATCGGCTCCCCCTTTGAACCCTGAACTGTTTGAAGCGATGGACAGGCGATACCCCAGCAAGGAGATAAAAAGGGACAGGTTCGCTAAGGCAAGACACACACGACACCCTGAGGTAACGAGACCCTGGAAGCGGTGCGTCCCTCACAAGTCGGTGGGAAGTTCTTGGACGGCTGATCGCGGGATCAAGCCATAGACGCTCAGGGTGGAAAGGCACGATCGGCGGGAACCTGGTGTGTGTCCACCCTTGCCTGGGCGCTGGGTTCACCGCAGAGAAACGATCGTATCTGGAAACGGAGGGGGTCACGGTCAGTGACCTCAGATGACATCACAAAGGGCTCGCCCGAAAGCTGACTGCGAAGGTCTGTGTGTGGAAGCCGTTTTAAATATTCATTCGTTTTGCTCTCTCTCTCCTTCCCCCACACTGTCCATCTCCCACGGCAGCGATTACTGCGAACTGAACTGAACTAAATTGAACTGAACTTTGTGTCACTTTGAAACTGGTCATTTACCCCTAGACAATGATAGAGCTTGATTGATCCTGTTATCTTAATTCTGTGCACATGTGTGTTTATCATTGCTGAACTGTTGCATTTATTATCCTTTTGATTAGAGTACTGTGTTGCTTGTTTCTTTAATAAAACTTTCTTAGTTCTAGTAATCCAGACTCCAACTGAGTGATCCATTTCTGCTGGTTTGGCAACCCAGTTACTGGGTACGTAACATAAGTGGGGTTCTCGTCCACGATTTTGAACGCTGAATTTCGGACGGAGTAAATTGATTGGGTCAAAATTCCCGAAAGAAAGAAAAGACAAACAGCAGAAATGGAGGCTGAGGAATTTATAAAGGCGCCGACCTTGGAGGCATTAGAGGATGCCAGGAAATCGGAATTGGTAGCTGTGGCCAAACGGTTGAATCTTGCTAAGGGGAAGTCGACAATGAGGATAATGACAATAAGGAGATACACAGAGCTATCGTAGAGCACTATGTATCTAAAGGTGTGTTTCCCCAAGGGGAGCTGTAGGTGGTGTCTATTGAAAAACCTGCTGGAGACGCGGTACAGGTGCAGCTTGAAAAACTGAGACTCGAGCACGAGTTCCGCGTATGGCAGTTGGAGCAAGAAGAGAAAGAGAGGGACAGACAGTTGGAGCGAGAAGAGAAAGAGAGGGACAGACAGTTGGAGCGAGAAGAGAAGGAGAGAGAGTTAGAAAGGCAGGAGAGAGAGAGACAGTTGGAGCGAGAGGAGAAACAGAGGGAAAGGGAATTCGAGCTGGAGAAGTTAAAGATAAGGGCAGAGCAGGGGCCTGTGCCGAACCAAGGTGGAGGGTTCCGGGCGACCCAGGAGGTTAGGCTGGTTCCCCCATTTGACGATATCGACGTGGATCGGTACTTTCTCCATTTCAAAAAAGTTGCTACAAGTCAGGACTGGCCAAGGAATAAGTGGGCTGTTTTGCTTCAGAGTGTACTGAAAGGGAAAGCCCAACAAGCTTACTCAGCTTTGTCCGTGGAAGATGCCCAGAGGTATGAGGTGGTGAAAGAGGCCATCCTCAGGATTTATGAGTTGGTCCCGGAGGCATACCGGCAGAGGTTCCGGAATGCGAGGAAGCAGTGGGACCGCACGTATTTAGAGTTTGCCCGTGAGATGCAGACATATTGTGAGTGTTGGTGCGCCTCGAAGGGGGTAGAGGGGGATTATGACAGACTGTACAGCTGATCCTGATTGAGCAGTTTAAAGGTCGTGTCCCTGAGGGTATGAGACCCTACCTAGATGAGAAAGAGGCAGCCACGTTAGCCGCAACTGCTAAGTTAGCGGATGAGTATGCGTTGACGCATAAAATGAAGTTTTCCCCGAGTAAAGGCTACCAGAAGGGTAGTCAGGATGGCGGGGAGAGTCCGCCAGAGAAGTCAGAAAGTAAGCCGGGGACTAGTGAGAAGGATAAGGTAGACCGGGAGCAGTCTGGTAGGAAGTCTCCTGGGGTCGTCTGTTATAATTGCGGGAAAGTCGGACACTTTACATCCCAAAGAAGGAGACAGGAAAAGGAAAAACGGCGATTTTGACTGGCTGTATCAAGCTGGTAAACGAACCGCTAGGAGAGGAAAGGTCTACCAAAGTTCGGGAAGGGCGCGAGAGGTTTATCTCGGCCGGATTGGTGTCAGTGAAGGAGGGGTTAAAACCAGTTCCAGTGCGGATCTGGAGAGACACAGGAGCGTGTCAGTCACTGATACTGAAGAGTGTATTAGAGTTTAGCTCAGAGACCCAGACTGGGGAGGTCAAGGTCAAAGGTATTGGGGAAGGGACAGAGGCCGTCCCTTTGCACCAGATACGCTTACAAAGCAACCTGGTCTCTGGACTAGTCACGATCGGGGTGAGGTCCGAATTACCGATGAAAGGTGTGGAAGTCTTGCTCGGTAATGACCTTGCCGGGGGAATCGTGTTCCCAGCCGTGAGATTGACAGGTCAGCCTGCCAGCACTGAGGCCCCGCCCATGGACTCACAGGTTCATCACGGGACTGCAGCAGTAAATTTAGCTGAGACGTTTCTGCCAGCCTTGTACGAGAAGGGGGTAGGAAGTGAAAAGAAGGAGTGTAGTGAAACAAGAGGTAGTGAGGGAGCTGAGACAGACTTAGCATTAGCCAGGAAAGAAATTGTGCAGACGCAGGAGCGAGACGAGGGGCTGATGGTTTTGGTGGAGGCAGCTCTCTCTGACACAGAATTAACAAGGCAACTAGTAGGCTATTGTGTGGAGGAGGAAGTGCTAAGGAAGAAAGGGAAACCAAGTACCGTACCCACAGATGAGGAATGGGGGGGTGGTGCAAAAGAGTTATGGGGATGAGATTTTTAACCTGGCCCACAAGGTACCTCCCGGTGGACATTTTGCGGTGCTGGAGGAAACAGTTGGTGGAATCATGAAAGAGGTTTACCGGCTGCCCAGGGGGAAGGATGTTATTGATTATGGCCGACGCGAACTGAGACGGTCACAGGCTTTTGATATGCTAACAAACCTAGTCGGTGTTAGCGCGGAAATCAATGAAGCTAGGGTCCCCCTGATAAGAGAAAAAAACCATTTTGAAAAGATGAGTATGGTATCGACCAGATGGGAGAAGGCTATTGTTTTGGCCAGCTCTGCTGATAAGGTCTCTCCCTTAATCCCCGAACAAAGCGACTCTTGAGGAGAAGTAATTAAACGACTCGCACACGTGTGTTTGATTGTCCCGAGGTGATGCAAAGAACTGGGACGTTGGGTGGTGTCTGTTACACTAGGCCAACCTAGCGAGCAACACCCCTATAGAAGGAGTAATTCAGTGATGAAAGGGCTGACGAACACAGAGGTGTGTATTGGCGATGTAATACGGCTGTCTGAAGCCAGCTTGATAGTGAACCTTGAAAAAAATGAGTTCGGCCACACGAAGGTCACTTACCTGGGAACTGTGGTGACACAGGGGCAGCTGGCAGCGATGCAAGCTACAGTGCAGGCTATCTCTGACATCCCAACCCTGACAGACAAGAGGGCCCTCAGAAGGCTCTTGGAGATGGTGGGGTACTATAGGAAGTTTTGCAATAACTCTGCGGTTACTACACCTCCCCCTCCTACTAAGCCCTTGCGAGAGAAAACTAAGTCGGATGGGACGACCCTTGTTATTGTGATCCGGGACGAAACCCAATGAGAGGTTACATTGATCACAATTCATCAGTGTTTTTGGCCACTATGAAGTTTTCTAAGTTGGAGCCTGGTCTAAGGGATTATTAATAACACATATAAAAGGAACAGAAAATGTGATGGCTGACTGTCTGTCAGGTGTTGACAACTTCAAATTCACTGTATTAGCCAAATAGCTGATAAAGATGTGTATTTGTGTGTATCAAATAATGTATTTATGTAATTTTTACCCCAGTAAAAATCCTTAAAGGGGGGAAGTGTGACGAGAATACACATAGATTAAGATGTTAGCTGTCCTGTGCTGGCACCAGTGGGATCAGCAGTTGGTCTGCCGCCTGTCTTCAGGAGAGAGAGAGATAAGGAAAACAATGGAGCAGCATTTGGAGATGTTAATGAAGGGACGGGAGAGAGTAACGGAAGGAGAGCTGTCAAGATCAGCTCCCCCTTTGAACCCTGAACTGTTTGAAGTGATGGACAGGCGATACCCCAGCAGGGGGATAAAAAGGGACAGGTTTGCTAAGGCAAGACACACACGACACCCCGAGGTAACGAGACCCTGGAAGCGGTGCGTCTCTCACAAGTCGGTGGGAAGTTCTTGGACGGCTGATCGTGGTATCAAGCCATAGATGCTCAGGGTGGAAAGGCACGATCGGCGGGAACCTGGTGTGTGTCCACCCTTGCCTGGGTGCCGGGTTCACCGCAGAGAAACGATCGTATCTGGAAACGGAGGGGGTCACGGTCGGTGACCTCAGATGACATCACAAAGGGCTCGCCCAAAAGCTGACTGCGAAGGCCCGTGTGTGGAAGCCGTTTTGAATATTCATTCGTTTTGCTCTCTCTCTCCTTCCCCCCCACTGTCCATCTCCTACGGCAGCGATTACTGCGAACTGAACTAAATTGAACTGAACTTTGCATCACTTTGAAACTGGTCATTTACCCCTAGACAACGATAGAGCTTGATTGATCCTGTTATCTTAATTCTGTGCACATGTGTGTTTATCATTGCTGAACTGTTGCATTTACTATCCTTTTGATTAGAGTACTGTGTTGCTTGTTTCTTTAATAAAACTTTCTTAGTTCTAGTAATCCAGACTCCAACTGAGTGATCCATTTCTGCTGGTTTGGCAACCCAGTTACGGGGTACGTAACATAGCGAAAACAGGGTACTAATGTAGGTGTTTCATAACAGTGAGGTTTCGTAAAGCGAATGTTCGAAAAGCGGGGGACACCTGTAAATAGCCTGTTTGTTTCGGCTTTTTTCTTAAAGATGTGCTGGGTGCATCCCAGCTACCGCTGTACCCCTGCATGCTTTGCGGATCGGTATCAGTTCACTGCCCGGAGGGTGGGGGCCACTGCACCACCCCAACCTCCGACGACTCAGCCTAACACACCAGTGCGCTCGGCGCTGTCTTCCTGATTCCCGTAAGTGATACTACACTGTACATACATTATTTCTACTTTATATTGGCTGTGTATTTCTACATGTTATTTGGTATGATTTGGCAGTTTCATGCTTAAAGGTTACTGGAGAGCGCTTGCGCTGTGTGTCTGCTGAGAGTGCTTGCGTGAGATTTTTGCTACGGAGAACAGTGCAGGCAATGATTGTGGAAAAGTATTACTTTGTATAGGCTGTGTGTTTATCATATCATTCCTGCTTTTACTATGTGTTACTGTTATTTTAGGTTTTATGTGTTATTTGGCATGATTTGGTAGGTTACTTCTGGGTCTGCGAACGCTCACAAATTTTTCCCATGTAAATAAATGGTAATTGCTTCTTCGCTTTACGACATTCCGGCTTACGAACCGTTTCAAAGGAAGACTCTACCTTAGGATAGCGGGGGAAACCTGTATTCATGTATGGTTGAATGCAATTAAACTTGAACGAGCAGGTGTACCAGTGTCCCTAAAAAAGTGTACACAGTGAGCTAAAGAGCTTGTTTCTACGCTGTCCAACTGTACAACTCCGCATACTTCAGAAGACACAAGCAATTTTGACATTGACCTCAAACATGCAATCTTGCTGATGGATGCATTTGCTACCTTCCAATAGCAAGGAAGAATACCACAATTATCCACTGAAACTTTCGGTTATATCTGCAATTAATTAATTAATTTTGGTGTTGGCATTAGCTCAGCTGGTACACTCTGGCACTCTCAAGTTTAAAATCCACTCCAGACGCAAATGCAAAGTCTAACATCATAGTGGACTGCTTCAGACAGGCTGGTGTTAGCAGTCCTGCCTTTTGGACCCAACACCTGTTTCTCAGGTGGAAACAAAAATAAATTAGCGTATAGTTCTTAGAGAATAGTAGGGAAGGACAGAAAAGTGTTGGGGACAAGAATTATTCTTCACTTCTTTTTAATTCCTATCTGCCTTTGTGTCTGAACTTCTCTAACATCATAACAGTGACAATCCTTTCGAATCCCCTGTTGCTGCAGCCGCTTTGAAGCTATCTGAAGTTTCAAAAGACCTCTTCCTAGAGATGCTGCCTGGCCTGCTGCGTTCACCAGCAACTTTGTGTGTTGCTAGGATTTATTAAAACAAACTTTTCTACAGGATCAGAGTCATACAGCACTGAAGTAGGCCCTTCAGTTCAAGTGCATGTCAATCGTCAAGTACCAATCTAGATAATATTCACAGGGATTGAAGATAGCACCATTACAAAGGGACGTCAGGCTTCCCGGTGCAGATGTTGGATGCAAAGATTTAAGAAATACCGAGTGCAAGGCGATCGTAATTTTAAACTGAGTTAACGAGGGGTGACGGACGGCCAGGAGGGAGGTACAGGTGAGGAGCAGACGGTGACGACAGGGACAGATCCAGTGCAGAGTAGGCGGCGAGTGGAAGGCGAACCGGGCGCGGGGGACGAGTTGAGGCGGAAGAGGGCGGGGGTACCAAGGGGAGGAAGGGTAAAGGCAGTAAGGATCCGGACTCTGAGCCTTACCTCGGTCCGGATCGTCAAGGTCGCCAAGTTCCAACAGCGGCTCCCGGTCCCGGGATGACATCCGCCCTCTCATCCGGCCGCTTTTACCGCCGTCCTGGGCACCGCGCCGCAACGTCACGAGAGGGCGGGACCCGGAAGCTCCGCCTCAGATGTGCGCCACGTGACCGAGCGACTCTTCGTTCTCATGGCAACCGGGCCCAGGAAGGGAAGCGGTGGTGCGGCTGATCCCGGGACCCCCGGATAAAGTAAATCTGGGGGCCGCAAAGCTGCACCAGGGACAGAACATAGGCTGTCGCTCGTCCTGGCTGGTTTGAACAAGAGGTGGGGAAACACGGGGAATAAGCGGCAATAAAGCAGAGGGGAACAAAACAGTGAGATTAATTATGGCAGAGTAATGACACTCACGTGCTGAACATTGAAACTCCAGGGAGCAAGATTGGCAACCCGTTTATTCTTTCTTCTCCCCGAGGGCAGAAGATACTTGAACACAGAGATAGCTCTATCCCGTTGTTATAAACCCCTTGAACAAACCTTTTACGTGCTAAATATGAATTCTTAATCAACCGTTCTATTTTTTTCATGGCCCTCTTTATTCTCCAGTCTGATACATTGAATTCTCAAACTTCTGGCCTTCGTCGCTTCCATCTATCACCTCACAGATCCCCACACCATTCGCACACCCGCTTCTCTACCTGCCTTTCAGGGATAATTTGGCAGATAAATGCGTGGCCGCTGGTGCAGGGGGCAGGGCTTCAGGTTCTTGGATCATTGGGATCTCTTCTGGGGGAGGTACGACCTGTTCAAAAGTGACGGGTTGCACCTGAACCCGAGGGGGACCAATATTCTTGTGGGCAAGTTTGTTAGAGTTGTTGGGGAGGGTTTACTTTATTGTCGCCAAACAATTGATACTAGAGCGTACAATTATCACAGCGATATTTGATTCTGCGCTTCGCGCTCCCTGGAGTGCAAATCGATAGTAAATAGTAAAAATTTTAAATATTTATCATAAATAGAAAAGGGAAAGTAAGGTAGTGCAAAAAAAAAACGAGAGGCAGGTCGGGATGTTTGGAGGCCGTCCGAGTCTTCAAGCTCCTGAGCCTTCTCCCGGAGGGAAGAGGGACGAAAAGTGTGTTGGCTGGGTGGGTCGTGTCCTTGATTATCCCGGCAGCACTGCTCCGACAGCATGCGGTGTAAAGTGAGTCCAAGGATAGAAGATTGGTTTGTATGATGTGCTGAGCTGTGTTCACGATCTTCTGCAGCTTCTTTCCGTCTTGGACAGGACAACTTCCATACCAGGTTGTGATGCACCCTAGAAGAATGCTTTCTACGGTGCATCTATAAAAATTAGTGAGGGTTCTAGGGGACAGGCCAAATTTCTTTAGCTTCCTCAGGCAGTGGACTCTGCTTGGTTGGACCAAGTCAGGTCATTTGTGATATTGACCCCGAGGAACTTAAAGCTTTTGACCTGTTCCACTTGCGCACCACTGATGTAAATTGGGTCGCGCGGTCCGCTACTCCTCCTGAAGTCAACAACCAATCCCTTCGTCTTGCTGACGTTGAGCAACTAATTTGGCAGGGGGGATCGGAACCGGAGTGAAGAAACTCAGGATAGGACAGATGGTAAAAAAGTAAAGATAGCGTGCAGTCAGACTCTCAGGAATGGCAGGCAGGTGATGGGACATAGTTACAGCCAACAGGGTGAGTATCAGTACATTAGGGATGCAAAATCAAAAAGGGTAGCAAATACAGTACTCAAAGTGTTGTATCTCAGTGCACAGACTATGAGAAGTAAGGTGGATGATCTTGTTGCACTATTACAGATTGCCAGGTATGATGTTGTGGGGGCCATCACTGAATCGTAGCTGAAGGATAGTTGTAGCTGGGAGCTGAATGTCTAAAGTTACACGTTGTATCAGAGGGATAGGAAGCTGGTAGAGGGGGTGGCATGGCTCTGCTGGTAAAGAATGGCATCAAATCAGTAGATAGATATGACATAGGATTGGAAGACGTTGACTCCTTGTGGGTTCAGTTAAGAAACTGCAAGGGTAAAAGGACCCTGATGGCAGTTATATACAGGCCTCCCAACAGTGGCTGGGAGATGGACCACAGATTACAACAGGAAATAAAAAAGTCATTTCAAAAGGGCAATGCTATGATAGTTATGGAGATTTTAACAAGTAGGTCGATTGGGAAAATCAAGTTGGTAATGGATCTCAAGAGAGTGAGCTTGTTGAATGCCTAAGGGATGACTTTTTACAGCAGTTTGTCGATGAGCCTGCTAGGGGATCAACTATACTGGATTGGGTGTTATGTCACCAGCAGCATCTCTACTTTCTGTGAAGGCTGAGAAAAGTCCATCTCCCCCTCCCCCCCATCCTCATCACATTCTACAGAGGTTGTATTGAGAGCATCCTGAGCAGCTGCATCACGGCCTGGTTCAGGAATTGCACCGTCTCGGATCGCAAGACCCTGCAGAGGATAGTGAGGTCAGCTGAGAAGATCATTGGGGTCTCTCTTCCCACCATTACAGACATTTACACCACACGCTGCATCCATAAAGCGAACAGCATTATGAAGGACCCTACGCACCCCTCATACAAACTCTTCTCCCTCCTGCCATCTGGCAAAAGGCACCGAAGCATTCGGGCTCTCATGACCAGACTATGTAACAGTTTCTTCCCCCAAGCCATCAGACTCCTCAATACCCAGAACCTGGACTGACACCAACCTACTGCCCTCTACTGTGCCTATTGTCTTGTTTATTATTTATTGTAATGCCTGCACTTGTTTTGTGCACCTTATGCAGTCCTGGGTAGGTCTGTAGTCTAGTGTAGTTTTTGTATTGTTTCATGTAGCACCATGGTCCTGAAAAATGTTGTCTCATTTTTACTGTGTACTGTACCAGCAGTTATGGTCGAAATGACAATAAAAAGAGACTTGACTTGACTTGACTTGATGTAATGAACCGGAGGCGATTAGGGAGCTTAATGTAAAAGAACCCTTAGGAACCAGTGATCACAATATGATTGAGTTCAACTTGCAATTTTATAGGGAGAATGTAAAGTCTGACATAGCAGTATTTCAGTGGAATATGGGAAATTACAGTGGTATGAGAGAGGAGTTGGCCAAAGTAAATTGGAAAAAGCTACTGGCAGGGATATCAGCAGAGCCACAATGGCATGCATTTCTGGGAAAAATGAGGAAGGTGCAGGACATATGTATTCCAAAAATGAAAAAAATACTTAAACAGCAAAATAGTACAACTGTGGCTGACAAGGGAAGTCAAAGCTAATGTAAAAACAAAAGAGAGGGCATACACAAAGCAAAAAATTAGTGGGAAGATAGAGGATTGGGAATGTTTTAAAAAAAACCTACAGAGAGCAACTAAAAGAATTATTAGAAGGGAAAAGATGAAATATGAAAGCAAACTAGCAAGTAATATCAAAGTTTTTTCAAGTATGTGAAAAATGAAAGAGAGATGAGAGTGGATATAGGACCACTAGAAAATGAGGCAGGAGAAATAATAACGGGGACAAGGAGATGGCAGATAAACTAAGTGAGTATTTTGCATCAGTCTTCACTGTGGAAGACACTAGCAGTGTGCCAGATATTGTAGTGTGTGAAGGAAGAGAAGTGGGTGCAGTTACTATAACAGGGAGAAGGTGGTCAAAAAGCTGAAAGACCTAAAAGTACGTAAGTCACCCGGACCAGATGAACTGCACCCTAGGGATCTGAAAGAGGTAGCATTAGAGATTGTGGTGGCATTAGAAATGATCTTTCAAAAATCATTGGACTCTGGCATGGTGCCAGAGGGCTGGAAAATTGTATATGTTACTCAACTCTTTAAGAAAGGAGGAAGGCAGCAGAAAGGAAATTATAGACCAGTTAGCCTGACCTCAGTGGTTGGGAAGATGTTAGAGTCAATTTCTAAGGACAAGGTGATGCAGTACCTGGTGACACAGGTACATGGTTTCCTTGAGGGAAAATCCTGCCTGACGAACCTGTTGGGATTCTTTAAGGAGATTACAAGAAGAATAGATAAAGGGGATGTTGTATATTTGGACTTTCAGAAGGCCTTTGACAAGGTGCCACACATGAGGCTGCTTACCAAGTTAAGAGCCCATGGTATTATAGGTAAGTTACTAACATGGCTAGAGCGTTGGCTGGTTGGAAGAAGGCAGCGAGTGGGAATAAAAGGATCCTTTTCTGTTTGGCTGCCAGTGATTAGTGGTGTTCCACAGGGTTTGGTGTAGGGACCACTTCTTTTTATGCTGTATATAAATGATTTAGATGATGAAATAGATGGCTTTGTTGCTAAGTTTGCAGGTGATACGAAGATTGGTGGAGGGGCAGATAGTGTTGAGGAAACAGGTAGGATGCAGAAGAACTTAGATTAGGAGAATGGGCAAGAAAGTGGCAAATGAAATATAATGTTGGAAAATGCATGGTCATGCACTTTGGTAGTAGAAATAAATGTATGGGCTATTTTCTAAATGGGGAGAAAATCCAAAAATTTGAGATGCAAAAGGACTTGGGAGTCCTTGTGCAGAACACCCTAAAGGTTACCTTGCAGATTGAGTCGGTCGTGAGGAAGGCAAATGCAATGTTAGCATTCATTTCAAGTGATCTAGAATACAAGAGCAGGGATGTGGTGTTGAGGCTTTATAAGGCACTGGTGAGGCCCCACCTTGAGTATTGTGAACAGTTTTGGGCTGCTTACCTTAGGAGAGATGTGCTGACATTGGAGAGGGTCCAGAGGAGGTTCACAAGGATGATTCCAGGTTATCATACGAGGAATGTTTGATGGCTCTGGGTCTGTACTTACTAGCATTTAGAAGGATGAGGGAGGATCTCATTGAAATCTTTCAAATGTTGAAAAGCCTAGACAGGGTAGATGTGGAAAGGATGCTTCCCATGATGGGAGAATCTCGGACAAGAGGGCACAGCCTCAGGATAGAGCGGCATCCATTCAAAACAGAGGTGCAGAGAAATCTCTTACTCACTCTTCCTTCAGTTAGTCCTGACGAAGGGTCTTGGCCTGAAACGTCGACTGTACCTCTTCCTAGAGATGCTGCCTGGCCTGCTGCGTTCACCAGCAACTTTGATGTGTGTTGCTTGAATTTCCAGCATCTGCAGAATTCCTGTTGTTTGTTGTGTGCGGAGAAATTTCTTTAGCCAAAGGGGGGTGAATTTGTGGAATTTGTTGCCACGTGCAGCTGCGGAGGCCAGGTTGTTGGGTGTATTTAAGGCAGAGATTGATAGGTTCTTGATTGGACATGGCATCAAAGGTTACGGGGAGAAGGCTGGGAACTGGGGTTGAGGAGCAGAAAAGAAAGGATCAGCCATGACTGAATGGTGGGCTGACTCGATGGGCCAAATGGCCTAATTCTGCTCCCATGTCTTACGGTCTTATGATTCATTAAAAGTCAATATGGTTTTACGCAGGGGAAATCCTATCTCACAAATCTTGCTGAGTTTCTTTAATGAACAGAATTAATGAAGGCAGGGTGATGCACGTGTTACTCATGGAGTTCTCTAAAGCTTTGACAAAACGCCACATGGCAGGCTGATCCAGAAGAGTATCCGGCTACTGCTCTACTCAAGAGCAGCCATCTGGCTGCAGAAGTGAAAGACAATGAACGAATGTAAAAGAATAAAACATTCTGTAATGCTGTCCATTTTGCCTCTAATATGGTAATAATAAATATCTGGACTGCAGTAGAGAATGGCTAATGTCTTTTTTTGTCCATTTTGGCCAGAACCCTCCTCACTGTTCTCTTCCAAGTAGCTGAGAGCTGCTTCCTGAATCACCACGGTTTCAATCCATCCAGGGGAAGAGTAAACATGAAAAAGAAGAAAATGATTAGCTTTATCAAAACATGCATTGAATTATGAGGTTTGCGTCAAATCAAATCAGTGAGGATTTCGGAGGGAGTCGCCCGCAAGTGTTGCCTCAGTTCCGATACCAACATAGCATGCTTACAATTCACTAACCCTAAGTGGTTTTGCAGTCTAACCCATACGTCTTTGGAACGTGGGAGGAAACTGGAGCACCCAGAAGAAGCTCACGCAGTCGTGGGAAGAACATACAAACTCCTTACAGAGTTTGTAAGGAGCAGGAATCGAACCCCGACTGGCGATCACTGGCCTGTAAAGCCATTAATGCTATCCGCTAAATTACCATGCTGCCCTTATTGTTGTGCAAATCTTCTCTCCATGACAGCAGAAATGCTGGCAGTAGCATCAGCCACTGTATGTGGTCCTTTCTCTACCTCACCAAAGCCTTTAATTCCATAAACCTTTGGAACATACTCCTCAAATTCATGTGCCTACAGAAATTCATCGTGAGATCTGCTTCATGAAGGCATGTGTTATACTTTGTAGTTCCAAAACGTTGAACTGATTGAAAGAAAAAGACGGAAGCCCAGAGATAACATGTCTTAGTTTTGTTGTTACTTTAACCGAGTACATATGATGTTGCGGTGTGATGACATATGCCATTTACATACTTTTACGTATAACTCACAATACATGATGTAACCAACAAAGAATGCTTAATCAAATGATGTATTAGGTTTCAATAGGTACATTTAATGTCAGAGAAATGTATACAATATACATCCTAAATTTTTTTTTCTTCACAAACATCCATGAAAACAGGAGTGCCCCAAAGAACAAATGACAGTTAAATGTTAGAACCCCAACCCCCCCAGCTCCCCCCTCCCACGCACAAGCAGCAGCAGGGCAATGACTCCTCCCCCCCGCCCCCACCAGCAAAAAAGCATCGGTGCACTCTACCGAGCACTCAAGCGTGCAGCAAAACACCAATAAAGACACAGACTTGCAGTACCCTAGAGACTACTTTTTCACCCAGTATTTGACATATGGCAGGCTCTCTCTCTCTCCCTAACAAGGGAAAAAGGGATGTCCCCATTTCACAGCAAGAGGGAAGACATAACTAACAACTCGCTGATTTACGATGTTAAAAATTTGTTATGTTGCTTTTCCAGAGAGTCGGCCCCAGAAGGGCTCAGGTCTCTGGACATACAACCCATTGCAGCTAACCCGTTGCTCCCGATGTTCTGTGTCCTCCCGCAACGCCTCAGTCAGGGGCATCAGCCTAGGATCAGCCCTTCTCCAGACCCGCAAAAATCTGGCACCCTGAAGGTGCACTAGTCTTTCCAAGCAGCCTCCTTGGGAGATCAAAAAGCGGCCGATCGTGAGGCCCTGAGAGCAGGTCCCATTCCCGCAAAGAACTGAAGTCAGAGTGTAACTCCAGGTCAGGGTCTTCAAAAGTACCTTGAAAAGGAAAAAAAAAGAGATATCAAAATTTACAATATTACTCAAATATTACTGAAGTATTAAATACACAACACCTCCCTGTTTAGCTATAAACTCCAACTCAATGTAGAAAGCATTATAATAGTATATATTATAACTAATATATATTATATAGACATTCACAGCATAGTATATTTTAAATTGTCCCATTTAGGCCTAAAGATTTAATTGTTGTGAAGGCATTCTTACTCTTGTAGGATAACATCTCTCCTGACAAGGGGAATCACTCTGCCTAGCAGGTGAGACTTGTGGCTGTGAAACAATCTCAGCTTCTGGGGCCTCCTCCATGGTGGTTGTAAGATTTGACTCTGGGACTGCAGGAAGTGATTCTGAAAGCTCTGGCCACCTTTCTTCTCTAACAGGGGTGATCCAGTCGGTGAGTTGTTGGCTGCGGTGTGTGCCTGATTGCGATATGCAAGGAAGAAATTGGTGAGTTTCTGATTCAGTGTCAGTACAGTGCATTCTACTGACATTGCTTGCAGTGTGTTCTTCAGATTCTGGACAAACCTTTCCACCAAGCTGTTTGTAGCTAGATGGTACAGTACCGATATGGTATGTCTTGTTCCATTCACTTTCAGCAATGACTGAAACTGTTCCGTAACCAACTGTGGTCCATTATCACTGATTAAGTGTTCTGGAACACTTGTCCTTGAGAAGAGACTTTGCAACACATCAACAGTGTGCAGGGCTGTGGTGGAGACTATTGGGAACACGTCTGGCTACTTTGTAGCTGCATCCTGCAAGAAATTTGTACCTGTGGATGGTCCGGCAAAATCTACGTGAATCCTCTGCCAGGGCAATGCAGGCCTTTCCCAGGGATGGAGAGGCGCCGCTCTTGGCATCTTCTGGACATGTTGGCATCCCAAACACCAAGCTGCTTGATCTGCTGATCTCTTCCAGGCCACCAGACACAACTTCGAGCCAATGTCTTTGTTTTGACCACGCTTAGATGACCAACATGTACTGCAGCTCCTCCAACACTTCAGATCTCAGCTCGGATGGTACAACAACCTTCAATCCCCACATAAGGCAACCTCCATCAAGGGCAAGTTCATCCCGGCACTGGTAAAAATGGAGCATCTGGGATTTCTGCTGCACATTCCAGCCATTTTGGATGGCCATGTAGACTTGAGACAATGCCGGGTCCTTTCTGCTTTCCTGGATTATCTCCGCTATAATAGGGAGACTTTCGATTTGCATTAGGGAGAATATGTAATGAGGAGTGACCTCCTTTGTAAATTTTTTGGCTATTTTCTTTTCCAAGGGTAAATGAGACAATCCATCAGCATTTCCATGATTAGTTGCCCTTTCAAGTTCAATCTTGTAACTGCGTCCTCCCAGAAACAGAGCCCATCTCTGTAATCATGCTGCTGCTGTTAGTGGAACTCCTTCTGTGGACTGAAAGTGGACAGTAGTGGTTGGTGATCAGTAGTAAGGGTAAACACTCTCTCATACAAGTACTTGTTGAAACATTTTACACCCCAAACCAGACTCAAGGCCTCGCTACCAATCTGTGCGTAATGTTTCTCTGCAGCAGTAAGGGAACGTGATGCAAAGGTCATGGGGTGTTCACTTCCATCACTCATAACATGTGACATGGCTGTAGCTACACCATAAAGCGAGGCATCACAGACAAGCTTCACTGGATGATGTGGATCATAATGTATCAGTACAGTGTCTGGCATCACCATTTCCTTTGCCTTTCGGAAAGCCACCTCACACTGCTTTGTCCATTGCCATTTCTTCCCGATCCGCAGTAATGAGTTCAAGGGCTGGAGCACAGTAAGCAGGTTTGATAGGAACCTGTTATAGTAATTGACAATCCCTAAAAACTGTGAGACATCCCTTTGTCCTTGAGGCATCCATCATTGCTTGAATTTTCTCAGCAGACTTGTGTAATCCTTGTGCATCAATCATATAACCACAGTAAGTGATGCTTGCTTTAAATAATTCACATTGAGTCCATAATCTTCTTATCTTTTTAGCACTGTCCTGAGATTTTTGCGATGTTCCTTGTCACTCGTACTGGTAACACTGATGTCATCCAGGCCCTGCAGCACCTTCTCCGTAGCCCATAGCTTTCTGCCAGGGTACTCTCAGCTGTTCACTTTGCTGAAGTGTTTTCCTCCATAAAGGTTTGCAAAGTAGAGCAATACCCTCCTGGGCTTTCGGTATTGTATTGATCTACTTTCAGTACTAGGTTGATGGTGACCTTAAATTAACCACAGATCCTGACAGACCCATTCTTCTTGGTTACTGGTGTCACTGGTGTGCCCATGGGCTCCAGTCAACCGTAGAAAAATTATTTTTCAGCCTCCATGCAGTCGAGCTTACTTTATCACGGACGGTAAGAGGAATCGAACAGGCATTGTAGAACTTGGTTATAGCATTTTCCTTTAACACTATTTTACTCTTGATATGTTT
Organism: Mobula hypostoma; assembly: GCF_963921235.1. Taxonomy (NCBI): domain Eukaryota; kingdom Metazoa; phylum Chordata; class Chondrichthyes; order Myliobatiformes; family Myliobatidae; genus Mobula; species Mobula hypostoma. The sequence goes on along the minus strand of NC_086114.1, from coordinate 53,824,751 downwards.
GAGTTTCCAATGCTATCCTTGAACACTGCTGTGAAATCATCCAGGACCTTTCTTACTTCGCTTCCAGTTGACTCTATTGCAGGGGATATGGCATTTAAATGGAGGATTGATCCAATCAGATCATAGTTGTCTAAGCCAACCACGACCCCACAATGCCAGCCCTCCTGTTTTTACCACATACAAGCCCAACGCAGCTTGTTGATTGTTGTCTTTTACTTTTATGAGTGTCATTCCACATGAATTATCTTTTCTTCAGTATAAATTCTTAGTTGGATATCTGCAGGCTTCAGTTCAGTATCTTTGAAATGGTGTTCAAACTTATCTTGTGGAATAACTGAAACTACCAAGCCAGTATCCAATTCCATTTTAATTAATTTGACATTCACTTCTGGTGTAAGCCATATTGCTTGACTATTATAAGTTTTCACATTGTAAATCTTAAGGCTTCTCAGCCCTGTGTCACTCAACACTATCAGATTTTTCATCAACAGCATGCAGATTTGTGCTCTTTTTGAAACTGCAACTTGACTTTTTATCTTTTTTCTCTTCCCAGTGCAGTCCACTTATTTTTGTCAACTCTTTGTATATGTCCGACTTTGTTGTATTGTCGGCAAATTTCACCTTTAGACCTGCATTGGTCGGGTGTATGTGAGCCCTGCCACAACAGTAACATAATTTGTTCGGTCAGACTAGTTTCCGGTTAGATGTTGCAATTTTGTTCACGCTCACTTTCGTTCCTGACTGTAAATGAACTGCATCTCTGTCTGCTGTTTTCATTGATACAGCTATTTCAACTGCTCTTTTAAATGTAGGTTGTACTTTAGTGAGGAGCTGTTTTTGAATGCTTTCTTGTATTTAAGGTAGAGATAGATAGGTTCTTGATTAGCTAGGGCATCAAAGGGAATGGGGTGAAAGCAGGGGAGTGGGGATGACTGGAAGAATTGGATCAGCCCATGATTGAATGGCGGAGCAGACTTGATGGGCCGAATGGCCTACTTCTGCTCTTATATCTTATGGTCTTATGGCCTTATGGTCTTGTATGATGCCACAAACTAACCGATATCTCAGTGCATCAGTAAGTCCATTACTGAACTGACAATGCTTAGACAATCTCTTCAATTCAGCCATGTACGCTAGAGTGGACTCCCTTTCCTCCCTCCTTCTGCTTATGAAACCTAAAGCGTCAGCAATCAACAATGGCTTTGGTTCTAAATGCTCCTGCTTTCACAATATCAGCAAAGCTCATTTTGGCTGGTTTAGTTGGAGCAGTTAAACTTCTAAGGAAAATGTATGAATTTAAGTTCAATGCACTCGGCAAAATTGGTACTCGCTTTTCATTGGCTATTTCATTTGCTTTAAAATCTGCTCAATCTGCTCATTATACGAGGGGTCATTGATAAGTTCGTGGCCTAAGGTATAAGGAGTCAATTTTAGAAAACCTAGCATATTTATTTTTCAACATAGTCCCCTACTACATTTAAACACTTAGTCCAGTGGTCATGGAGCATACGGATCTTGGACCTCCAGAAAGTGTCCACAGCAGGGGTGATTGATAAGTTCATGGCTTAAGGTAGAAGGAGATGAGTTATACAGCTCTCGTTACATGCACATGCAGTTCAACTCTTTGAGTGATAATGCAGAAAGTTTGAAGTTCATAACTCATCTCCCTCTGCCTTAGGCCACGAACTTATTAATCACCCCCATTGTGGCCCACCTACAAAGAAGGGAACCGTATGCTCCACGACCGCTGGACTAAGTGTGTACATGTAGGAGGGGACTATGTTGAAAAATAAATGTGCTAGTTTTTCTAGAATTGACTCCTTCTACCTTAGGCCACGAGCTTATCAATCACCCCTCGTACATATTCTAGTTAACTACTGAGTAATCAAATGTATAAACCTTTCCGATGTAGCCAGCTATTTCTGCTCTCTTTTTTTATGATTATCATCACCCTGTACTCACTGAACCCGTGAATTCTTCGGTTTTCTGCCTTTTTCTAGCTCAGCAGTCTCTGTCCATTCCTGAAGAAGCGCGTGCTGAGCTGTTTTTTGTTTTGCTTGACCATTTCTCACTGCTTTTCAACAGGTGGGTCGTCTTCTCGGGTCCATTTTAAACTTCCTTGTCGCCACTGTTATACTTTGTAGCTCCAAAACATTAAACTAATTGAAAGGAAAAGATGGGAATCTGGAGATAACATACCTTACTTTAATTTTTACTTTAAGCAAGGCATGTGCGTGTGACGTGGTGATGTGATGACTTATCCCATTTACGTACTTTTACATATAACCTCAATGCATTATGTAAACAACAAAGAATGCTTAATCAAACAACATATTTACATTATTACTCAAAGATTACTGAAATATTAAATACACTATAGCATGCAAGCCATGATATTGGTAATTGGTCTATAACACATTCACTTTCAGGGAAGACCGGTGTCAGATAAGGCTGTGTCATTGACCATATATTTTTTCTTACCACAATATTGTATATTATCTTGAACAAGCTTCCTGCAGGAGTGGAGCTGATTTTCAAAATTAACAGCTGTTCAACCCACATGAATATCAGAAGATTATCCAGATCTTTGGACAAGACCTGCAGTATGCAAATTTATGTATTTGTAGATGCTTAGACGTTATGCTTCAAACTATAATTAATACTTACACTGAAATGTGTGAAAGGATGTACTTTACACTCAACATCAACAAGAGAAAGGTCTTTTTTAATTTCAACAAAAGCTTTATTCAGTAAAGTCATATATAGGTTAACCTTCACTAATCTGGCACCATTGGGACCTGAGGAGTGCCGGATCAGTGAACATGCCAAATTACAGAAGGATCACATTGAGCATAATCAGTGCCGGATTATCGAAGGAACCGGATTGCGGGTAGTCAGATTAGTGACGGTCCACCTGTACGATAATACAAAGTTGTTTGTGAATTTCTTTACATTCATAGAGCCATTAAATATGTATATTCTGTGTACTAAGCACCAATGCCCCTCACAGCTTTTTGAACAATTGTTCCTTGAAACGTTTGCGAGGATGTTACGCAAGATCCAGCCGCACGGTGTCCAGTGGCAGTAGGACCTGAGATTTCAGTCCTTCCCCACACAGTCTCTGCGCTGACTGCGCCAAGCTTCAGCCAGGGTAGCGTAGCAGTCAGCACGACGCTATTACGGCCTGGGGCAGCGGAGTTCAGAGTTCAATCCCAGTGTACTCTGTGAGGATCCTGCACGTCCTCCCCATGGAATGTGTGGTTTTTCTCCGGGTGCTCCGGTTTCCTCCCACAGTCCAAAGACACAGCAGTTAGTTGGTTAATTGGTCATTGTAAATTGTACCGTGACTGGACGAGGGTTAAATTGGGAGTGACTGGGCAGAGCAGCTCAAAGGGCCAGAAGGGCCGAGTCTGCATTGTATTTCTAAATAAAATAAAAGTACGTCACTGGACACATACTCCTGCAGACTGGAATGAGCCGGGGTGGGGGTGGGGGGAGGCAGCATTCACTTGTGAACCAACAAGTTTCAGGCAGACTTAAGTTCATCTTTGACCAAATTGATCATCTTCCAACACACAATGTTTACCCAGTAAGCACACCTGGAAACACCTCCTAGGTTAGAGAATCTTCTGTTAAGCAGATACTGGGAATGAACATCAACAAGGACCCTTTTTTCCTTTTCTAAACCTTCTTTGCAAGCTCTCAGCATACAAAGAGATATGCAATTGTCTCATTGTCCTTTCACCCATCTCCATAACAGTGTGCTTTGGAAGTGAGAATCTGACTGTGCAGGAAGGAGCTGATGGGGAGGGTCCTCTCACTTTCCCTGCTGGGTGTGGCAAAGCTTTGGTCTGGGTAGATCATTTGACTCAACGAACATCTGATTGGCAATGACGTTGGACAGGATCTTGTGCACAATCAACAGTGAGATGGGTCACCAATCCCTGATTTCCACCCTGTCCTCTTTCTGCTTGTAGATAAGGTTGATAAATCTCGTCCTCATGGATTCTGATGTGCTGCCTGCCAGGAGCATAATGATGTACACTGCCAGCTGGTCTGGGCCCTTGTAGACCCACAGAGCTAAGTGTAACACAGCCTGTAAGCTTCTGGAGAACAGATGGGGCTTGTCAGCTCCTCAAGGGTGAGTGGTGGTTCCAAACTCTCCCTCCTGCCTGGAAGTAATAGACTGCTTTAGTTCAGTGGATCACTCTTGCTTCTGAGTTAGGGCCAGAGATTTCAGCACAAAACCAAGGCTAGCACCCTGTTGTAGTACTCTGTCTTCCCTTTTAGTTAGGCTTAGGAGCTGATATGGCATTATTCTACAAAAGCAGGGAAGCTATACTTGAATAATATATAGCTGTTAATAACAGTGGCTACATCTAAAAAAATCTATTATAAAACTCTTTTGACCAGATACAGATCTGTACAGAAGTCTTCGGCACATACGGGGGGTGATTGATAAGTTCATGGCCTAAGGTAGAAGGAGATGAGTTATTAACTTCAAGCTTTTTGTATAGTCGCTCAAAGAGTTGAACTGCACGTGCATGTAACGAGAGCTGTATAACTCATCTCCTTCTACCTTAGGCTACGAACCTATCAATCACCCCATGCTGTGGACCACTTCTGGAGGTCCAAGACACCGACTTCTACAAAGAAGGGATCCGTATGCTCCACGACTGCTGGACTAAGTGTGTACATGTAGTAGGGGACTATGTTGAAAAATAAATGTGCTAGGTTTTCTAGAATTGACTCCTTCTACCTTAGGCCACGAGCTTATCAATCACCCCTCGTACATATTCTAGTTAACTATTGAGTAATCAAATGTATCAACCTTTCCAATGCAGCCAACTATTTCTGCTCTCTTTTTTTACGATTATCATCACCCTGTGCTCAGTGAACCCGTGAATTCTTCGGTTTTCTGCCTTTTTCTCACTCAGCAGTCTCTGTCCATTCCTGAAGAAGCACGTGCTGAGCTGTTTTTTGTTTTGCTTGACCATTTCTCACTGCTCTTCAACAGGTGGGTCGTCTTCTCGGGTCCATTTAAACTTCCCTGTCGCCACTGTTATACTTTGTAGCTCCAAAACATTAAACTAATTGAAAGGAAAAGATGGGAATCTGAAGATAACATACCTTACTTTAATTTTTACTTTAAGCAAGGCATGTGCGTGTGACGTGGTGATGTGATGACTTATCCCATTTACGTACTTTTACATATAACCTCAATGCATTATGTAAACAACAAAGAATGCTTAATCAAACAACATATTTACATTATTACTCAAAGATTACTGAAATATTAAATACACTATAGCATGCAAGCCATGATATTGGTAATTGGTCTTTAACACATTCACTTTCAGGGAAGACCGGTGTCAGATAAGGCTGTGTCATTGACCATATACTTTTTCTCACCACAATATTGTATATTATCTTGAACAAGCTTCCTGCAGGAGTGGAGCTGATTTTCAAAATTAACAGCTGTTCAACCCACATGAATATCAGAAGATTATCCAGATCTTTGGACAAGACCTGCAGTATGCAAATTTATGTATCTGTAGATGTTTAGACGTTATCCTTCAAACTATAATTAATACTTACACTGAAATGTGTGAGAAGATGCACTTTACACTCAACATCAACAAGAGAAAGGTTTTTTTTAATTTCAAAAAAAGCTTTATTCAGTAAAGTCGGGTTATTGAAGGAACCGGATTACAGGTAGTCGGATTAGTGACGGTCGACCTGTACAATAATACAAAGTTGTTTGTGACTTTCTTTACATTCATAGAGCCATTAAATATGTATATTCTGTGTACTAAGCACCAATGCCCCTCACAGTTTTTTTGAACAATTGTTCCTTGAAACGTTTGTGAGGATGTTACGCAAGATCCAGCCGCACGGTGTCCAGTGGCAGTAGGACCTGAGATTTCAGTCCTTCCCCACACAGTCTCTGCGCTGACTGCGCCAAGCTTCAGCCAGGGTAGCGTAGCAGTCAGCACGACGCTATTACGGCCTGGGGCAGCGGAGTTCAGAGTTCAATCCCAGTGTACTCTGTGAGGATCCTGCACGTCCTCCCCATGGAATGTGTGGGTTTTCTCCGGGCGCTCCGGTTTCCTCCCACAGTCCAAAGACACAGCAGTTAGTTGGTTAATTGGTCATTGTAAATTGTACCGTGATTGGACGAGGGTTAAGTTGGGGGTTGCTGGGCGGAGCAGCTCAAAGGGCCAGAAGGGCCGAGTCTGCATTGTATTTCTAAATAAAATAAAAGTACGTCACTGGACACATACTTCTGCAGACTGGAATGAGCCGGGGTGGGGGGGGGCGTGGGGAGGCAGCATTCACTTGTGAACCAACAAGTTTCAGGCAGACTTAAGTTCATCTTTGACCAAATTGATCATCTTCCAACACACAATGTTTACCCAGGAGGCACACCTGGAAACACCTCCTAGGTTAGAGAATCTTCTGTTAAACAGATGCTGGGGATGAACATCAAAGAGCCTTTTTTCCTTTTCTAAACCTTCTTTGCAAGCTCTCAGCATACAAAGAATTAGGCAATTGTCTCATTGTCATTTCAGCCATCTCCACAGCAGTGTGCTTTGGAAGTGAGAATCTGACTGTGCAGGAAGGAGCTGACGGGGATGGTCCTCTCACTTTCCCTGCTGGGTGTGGCAAAGCTTTGATCTGGGCAGATTGTTTGACTCAACGAACATCTGATTGGCGATGACGTTGGACAGGATCTTGTGCACAATCAACAGTGAGATGGGTCACCAATCCCTGAATTCCACCCTGTCCTCTTTCTGCTTGTAGATAAGGTTGATAAATCTGGTCCTCATGGATTCTGACATGCTGCCTGCCAGGAGCATAATGATGTACACTGCCAGCAGGTCTGGGCCCTTGTAGACCCACAGAGCTAAGTGTAACACAGCCTGTAAGCTTCTGGAGAACAGATGGGGCTTGTCAGCTCCTCAAGGGTGAGTGGTGCTTCCAAACTCTCCCTCCTGCCTGGAAGGAATAGACTACTTTAGTTCAGTGGATCACTCTTGCTTCTGAGTTAGGGCCAGAGATTTCAGCACAAAACCAAAGCTAGCACCCTGTTGTAGTACTCTGTCTTCCCTTTTAGTTAGGCTTAGGAGCTGATATGACATTATTCTACAACAGCAGGGAAGTTATACTTGAATAATATATAGCTGTCGTATCACAGTGGCTACACCTAAAAAAAATCTATTATAAAACACTTTTGACCAGATACAGAACGGTACAAAAGTCTTAGGCACATAGAAGGGGTGATTGATAAGTTTGTGGCCTAAGTTAGAAGGAGATGAGTTATTAACTTAAAGCTTTCTGCATAATCACTCAAAGAGTTGAACTGCACGTGCTTGTAACGAGAGCTGTATAACTCATCTCCTTAGGCCAAGAACTTATCAATCACCCATGCTCTGGACCATTTTCTGGAAGTCCAAGAGACCGACTTCTACAAAGAAGGGATCCGTATGCTCCACGACCGCTGGACTAAGAGTGTAAATGTAGGAGGGGACTATGTTGAAAAATAAATGTGCTCGGTTTTCCAGAATTGACTCCTTCTACCTTAGGCCACGAGCTTATCAATCACCCCTCGTACATATTCTAGTTAACTATTGAGTAATCAAATGTATCAACCTTCCCGATGTAGCCAGCTATTTCTGCTCTCTTTTCTTATGATTATCATCACCCTGTACTCAGTGAACCCGTGAATTCTTCGGTTTTCTGCCTTTTTTTAACTCAGCAGTCTCTGTCCATTCCTGAAGAAGCGCGTGCTGAGCTGTTTTTTGTTTTACCATTTTTCACCGCACTTCAACAGGCCACGAACTTATCAATCACCCCTTGTAAAATATATATATATAGCTAGCGTGCCCAAGAGTTTTGCACAGTATTGTATTGATCTTATGTATTGCGCTGAACTGCCACCACAAAAACAAGCAAATTTCATGACAGACTTGAGTGATGATAAACCTGATTCTGATATGGGTCTCCATTGTGAACTGAGAGAGGGAAGGGGGCAGGGAGATGGGAATCATGGTTGGGAAAAGGGGAATGGAGCAGAGAGCACCAGAGAGAGAATCTGTAATGATCAATAAACCGGTTGTTTGGAACTAAATGACCTTGCCTGGTGTCTCAGGGCTGGGGGTGTCTGCAACCGTGCCACGCCACCCCCCCCCCGGTCCCTGGCACTCCTTCTCTGTCACCTGTCCCCCACCCCTCCCACGGCACTCTACCCTCGCCATTCCCAATATCCTTTGCTCCCGCCAGATTTACAAACTCGCTCTCCACTCCACATTGTCAAATACGCTACTGTGCAAAAGTGCCAGGCTCCCTAGCCAAATATATGTGCCTGAGACTTGCGCACAGTATTGTATAAATCCAGATCTTATGGCCCAGCAGCATGCGCTGCCCAAGGGGAAGGCCCATTATCAACAAGAAGTGAAGTATAGACAATAACTACAGACCTGCAAATGGTCTTATGAAAAACGATAAGAGTCTAGTCAATATAACTGTTTAAATAACACGCTTGGGTCTCGTGTCAATTCCATGATTGCTTGGAATCCCTGGGAGGTCCTTGGTTGCTATAGCTATGTTCAAAAACTGAGAAATGCTTTCAAAGGCTAGAAACCATTGCAGAGGGAAATACAACTGGCACCATAGAAACTGACACATCTACAGCACAGGGACAGGGCCAATGGATCGGATGGATCATACCTCTGGCAACAGGAGCTGAAAATCTCCTCTGCGTCCTAGTGCCGGCCGCATTGTGATTTTGGACACCACAGCTCAGCAGAATTTTGCGATGAAGTTCAGAGATTCAGTTTTTTGCAGACGTTCACAGTAGAACAAAGAAGTACAACAGAATCAGTGAAAAACTACACACAGAGACTGACGAACGACCAATGTGCAAAATAAGACCATCAGTGCAATGCAATAAATAAATACTGCAAACATGAGTTGTTGCATCCATAGATTGTGAGATCGGTTCAGAGTTTAGGTGAATGAAGTTATCCACGCAGGTTCAGGAGCCTGATGTGTAGCAGTTACTTGGGGGGGCGGGGAACGTCGACTCAGACCATGAGAGGTCTGCGTCGGCAATTTTCATGCCTTATAAGGTGCAGATCGAAAACAAACCAAAACTGCTGAGAGACTGAAACCAGAGTAATCGATACCGTGTGACGGCTTCCAAATCGAAAAAGGTACGTTTGATCCTTTATTGCAAAACTAGCAAAGACGAATGATATTGTAGCGATGCAATGAAAAACTGACAAAACTAAATTAATGACATAACGGTCTAATGGCGTAATAAGCAGTCTAATCGTGTTCCAATTGGCGAAGTTAGCATAGCTAAGCATTCCAATTAGCAAAATAATGAAGTTAGTGATCTTAGTAAGCGGTCAACAAAAAATATCATTCCCCATGTGTCACCCCCTCTCAACTAGACTAAACTAAATTAAGACCAAGTATGAATACTTAACTATACTCATTTTCTTCTACCACACCTCAATCGAAGTGATAGATTACCTTAAATAAACATACCACAAAGTACAATACAAACAGAAAATAGATACATTGGGTCTTATATTATGTTTGAAGGGTAATAACTGTTTCTGAACCTGGTGCTCCTCCAAGAGGACCAGAACCTTGTCGGAGGATTTGGAGGCTTGCGTGCCTCATTAACCTGGAGAGCTATGTTGGCTAGAGTGAGGGCCTTGTGTTTTGACTCTTGGTAGGGTCACCCATGCCAAATAGGTCAAGGGGTAGAGGTCAGACTAACAGTGGTCCACTGGTCCTCCAGAACTGGGGGTTCAGCTCAGGGCTAACAACCCTGACTGGTCAAAAAAACTGTTACAGAAACAGCAATGAAGAATCCTTCTTTATCTGTATGTGACAGTATGGACAGACCGAGATGGAGGACCTTTATTGCTGCCCTAAACACCAGTGGTGTAACAGGCGATAAGTAAGTAAGAACCTGGTGGTGTGGAACCGAAGGCCCCTGTACCTTCTTCCCGATGGCAGCAGTGAGAAGAGAGCATGGTGAGGTCCTTGATGATGGATGCTGCTTTCTTCTAGCATTGCTCCTTTTAGGTGTGCTTATTGGTGGGGATTGTGGGCACGTGGCCAAGTGGTTAAGGCATTGGACTAGCGACCTAAAGGTCGTGAGTTCGAGCCCCAGCCGAGGCAGCGTGTTGTGTCCTTGAGCAAGGCACTTAACCACACAGTGCTTTGCGACAACACTGGTGCCAAGCTGTATCGGCCCTTGCTCTTCTCTTGGACAACATCGGTGTCATGGAGACAGCATGGGCAACTGCCAGTCTTCCATACAACCTTGCCTAGGCCTGCACCCTGGAGAGTGAAGACTTTCCAGGCGCAGATCCATGGTCTCGCAAGATTAACGGATGCCTATATTTTTATTGGTGGGGAGGACTATTCTTATGATGGACTGGGCTTTAATGGTGAAGCAACAGTGGAGAGATTTAGGGAGAGAATTCAGAAGTTAAAAGTCTGAAAGATTGAAGGTACATCCTGCATAGTGAGGCAAACGGGGTGAAGGATGGATGTGAGGCAACAGTTGGAGGAACATAGAGGTGATGAAAGTCCGGGACTGAAGAAGGTTAGAGAGAAGAGCAAAAGCAAAACAATAAGGGGATTTTAATGTTATGGTCAGTCTTCAGACAGTGGCTTGAAGTTCCAGCTGAAGAGCTTTAGTCTAATAAACAAATCTGTCTTTCTATCTTCCATTCACTTTTGCTCTACCATCCAGACAAATCTGCACATTCCTTAAGTTATTCCAGGATTTTCTTTTCCACCGTGTTGTCCTATCGTAGTGTCGTAGTGCACTACCTATGAGCTCATCCACCGTCAAGGCCCACTCAACTTACAAAGTGTCAATGAGTACGACGTGTGTCACAGAAACATAGTGGGAGCACAAGGAAGACAGATAGACGCTGCAAGTCTGCACCACTATTCAGTAAGGTTGTGGCTAAATTTCCATCTGTTATCATCTAATCAGAGGCTCCCAACCTTTTTTATGCCATAGATCAACACCATTAAGCGAGTGATCCGTGGATCCCTGGTTGGGAACCCCTGATCTAAATCCTGCCAAAGTTAGCAAAAGACAAGCAGCCACTAGCTTTTCAATTCAGATATTAGCCCATATCCCTGTGGCAGTTTCAGGAACAGAGTACTCAGGCTGTTGTTTTAGCGTAGTTTCAAGACAGTGCTACAGTGTTGAGGTGCAATGTTTTAGATGGGATCTTAGTTCAATCTCAATCTACTACCTTGTCGTGTGGATATAAAAGATCCTGCAGCAGGATATCTCATCTCCCCCCGCCCCCCATTTATCATCCCAATTAACGTCATAAATATTATCTGCTGCTTGAGAGAACTTCTTGTCTACAAATTAATTACTGCATTTTCCACTGAGTACACTTCAAAACTACTTCATAGTTGTAAGCTGCTTTGAAATTGTGATGTGTTGGCGCCTGAATGTGTGGCGACATTTGGGGGCTGCCTCCGCACATCCTTAGGTTGGGCTGGTTATTAACGCGAACAATGCGCTTCACTGTACAGTATGTTTTGATGTACCTGTAATAAATAAATTAATCTGATCTGCAATCTGAGGTCACAAAAGGTGCTTTGTAAATTCAGATCTCTATTTCTTTTTTCTTTATCATCTGCAGTGCTGTTATTTGGCACTGATACACCATCAATTACTCCAAAAGACTGGAAGTAGAGTAAATACCGAAAGGCTTTTATTCGCAGTAAAATGTGATCTCCAGCATGCTGAGTATCTGCTCCTGGACTGAGAGGAGGAGCAATGGCGAAATCGCCTTTATTCAGGGGTCTGTGGGAGGAGCCACGGGGCAGTCAGCAGAGGGGCGTGTCCAGACAGGTCACCCAGTTACAACATATATATATATGGTTTACCACATTCACTCCTCATTTTTTAAAAAGAGTCCCGCGGGGTGAAGTGACAGACAATATTTACAAGAAGTATATTTACAGGTCAAGTCTATCAGGCGGTCGAGTCCGTCGCTGTGACCTACGTAGCACCGGCGATGGCGATTGTGCTGGCTCCGGCCTGACTTGAGGTGCCAGCACGTTAGGCATCGGTAATCCCTCGTGCGTATGCGTCACGCCCGGTATGGGAGTGTTGTGTGGTGTCTGTGTTGGGCTTGGAGTGCGCGGTGTCTGGTAGGTATATATATCGGTGGGTACGGGGTTAATAGTCACCACGGAGTGTTCAGGGTAGGGGCCCGGTGGTCCTGCGGGCACCAGGTCGTGGATGGAGACCGTGTCCTCCCGCCCGTCAGGTAAAACCCTGTAGGCATACTGGGGGTTTGCATGAAGTAAGTGAACCCTCTCGACCACCGGGAAGTAATTATTGCTCCTCGCATGTTTCTGGAGCAGCACTGGCCCCGGGGACGTCAGCCAAGTTGGTATGGTGGTTCCAGTGGTCGATTTTCTGGGAAAAGAAAAGAGCCGCTCATGAGGGGTGGCATTGGTGGCCGTGCATAACAAGGAGCGGATGGAGTGGAGTGCCTCGGGAAGGACCTCCTGCCAGCGGGAGACCGGCAGTCCCTTTGACCTCAGGGCTAAGAGTGTGGCTTTCCACACCGTGGCATTCTCCTTCTCTACCTGTCCATTCCCCCGGGGATTATAGCTCGTGGTCCTACTAGTTGCAATTCCCCTAGCCAGTGGGTATTGGCGCAGCTCGTCACTCATAAACGAGGACCCTCTGTCACTGTGGATATAGCATGGGTATCCGAACAGAGTGAAGAGCTTGCGCAGGGCTTTCATAACTGACATGGTGGTGGTATCGGGGCAGGGGATGGCGAAGGGGAACCGTGAGTACTCGTCGATAACGTTAAGAAAGTACACATTACGGTCGGTGGAGGGAAGGGGGCCCTTAAAGTCAACACTCAGTTGCTCAAAGGGGCGGGCGGCCTTGATTAGTTGTGCCTTTTCGGGTCGGTAGAAGTGCGGTTTTCACTCTGCGCAGACTTGGCAGCCCCTGGTCATCATCCTGATCTCCTCAAGGGAGTAAGGCAGGTTCCGGGCTTTCACGAAGTGGAAAAGCCGGGTGACTCCCGGGTGGCAAAGGTCTACATGTAGGGCGTATAGCCGGTTGATCTGCGGGCTGGCGCATGTTCCCCAGGATAGGGCATCGGAGGGCTCGTTGAGCTTCCCAGGCCTGTACATGATGTCATAGTTGTAGGTGGAGAGTTCGATTCTCCACCTCAGAATTTTACCATTTTTGATTTTGCCCCGCTGTTGATTATTAGACATGAATGCGACTGAGCGCTGGTCAGTTAGCGGGGTGAACTTCTGCTGGCGAGATAGTGCCTCCAGTGCCTAATAGCTTCCACTATGCCTCTTTCTCCACCGCGGAGTGCCGAATTTCAGAGCCTTGAAGGGTACGGGAGAAGAACGCCACTGGTCTTCCTGCCTGGTTGAGGGTAGCAGCCAGTGCGAAGTCGGAGACGTCACTCTCTTCTTGGAAGGGAATGGCCTCATCCACCGCATGCATTGCTGCTTTGGCAATGTCCCCTCTAATGCGGCTGAAGGCCGCGCGGGCCTCGGCTGAGAGGGGGATTGTGGTGGACTTGACCAGGGGGCGGGCCTTGTCTGCGTAGTTAGAGACCCATTGAGCGTAATATGAAAAGAAGCCCTGGCACCTTTTGAGGGCTCTGAGGGTGTTGGGAAGAGGGAGTTTCAACAGGGGGCGCATACTGTTGGGGTCAGGGCCAATGACTCCATTCTCCATGACACACCCAAGGATAGCAAATCTGGTGGTCTCGAATACACACTTGTCCTTGTTATAGGTGAGATTGAAAGATTTGGCTGCTTGGAGAAATTCTTGGAGGTTGTTGTCCTGATCCTGCCGGTCGTGACTGCAGATGGTGATGTTATCCAGATATGGGAACATGGCCTTCATTTGGCACTGGTCCACCATCCGGACCATTTCCCTCTGGAAGACAGATACACCATTCGTGACTCCAAAGGGGACACGCAGGAAGTGATAAAGCCTGCCGTCCGCCTCGAAGGCGGTGTAAGGGCGATCCTCCTGGCGGATGGGGAGCTGATGGTAAGCGGATTTTAGGTCTATGGTCGAGTACACCTTGTACTGTGCTATCTGATTGACCATATCCGCGATGCAGGGTAGAGGGTACGCGTCGAGCTGCGTGAACCTATTGATGGTCTGGCTATAGTTCATGACCATCCTATTCTTCTCCCCGTTCCGAACAACCACCACCTGCGCCCTCCAAGGACTTGTGCTTGCCTCAATGACCCCCTCCCTGAGCAGCCGCTGCACCTCCGACTTAATGAAAGGTCTGTCCCCCGCGCTGTACCTCCTGCTTTTAGTTGCCACAGGTTTACAGTTGGGGGTCAGGTTGGCGAACAGCGGTGGGGGAGGAATCTTGAGGGTGGAGAGGCCGCAAGTGGTGTCGGTAGTGCGGCAATTGACATGGTGTTGGATGGGATGTGCGGGTCGGTGTGTGTGGGTGGTCAGTAGCGGGGTATGTGAAGTATCCCTACAAAACTGGGGATTTACGACAGTAATTGACGGGAGGGGCCCATCATACTCCATTGTCACGCTTTTCAGGTGGCTCTGGGAGTCGAGCCCCAAAAGCACAGGGGCACACAGTTGAGGCATGACCAGTAACGTAAAGTCCCGATATTCTGTGCCCTGCACCACTAGCGTCGCTACACAACCCCCCCCCCCGGATGCCTGGATGTCTGTTGTATGCGACCCGGAAGCCATGATGGTCCTCTGACTTACCGGCCGTATCACGAGACCGCAATGCTGCACCGTGGCCGGGTGGATAAGACTCTTTGTGCTGCCCGTGTCAAACAGGCAGCTTGTCCTGTGCCCCTCCACCAGGATGTCCATCATTCACCTTGTGAGCTGGTGGGGAGCGCTTTGGTTGAGGGTCACGGAAGCCAGGGTGGGGTCGCTGTCTTGGTCCGGCGTGGTGGGGTGCCCCGTCAGCACCAGTTGGTCGTAGACGGTGGGAGGTGGCGCCAACCAAGATGGCCACCCCCATGTCTCGCACGTGGTGGTGGCATGCAGGGAAGATGGCGACTCCCATGTCTCGCACGCAGTGCTGCTCGATCCCGCTCGCGGTTTGGACTTACAGGACTTGGTGAAGTGGCCCTCCTTTCCGCAACTGCAGCAGGTATCTTCTCGGGCCGGGCAGCGTTTCCCGGGGTGCTTCTCGAGTCCACAGAAGTAACACTTCACAGACTCACAACTGGCAGCAGCCGAGGTCGATTCGCTGGCGGGTTGTGAGATCTGCGGCACCCACAAGGCCATTGGGGGATCGCGTGCCTGGAGAGCCTCAGAGTTGTGCAGAGCAGCCTCCAGCATGTCGGCCAGCTCGATCGCCGAACGTAAGGTAAGATCAGCTTTTTCCAACAGCCGCTGGCGCACATACACTGACCTGGTCCCCGTGACGAAGGCGTCTCTCACTAGGAGCTCTGCATGCTGTCCTGCCGTCAACCCCTGGCAGCCGCAGGTCCACACGAGCGTCTGTAGTGTCCGGACAAACTCAGCACTCGATTCCCAGGGCCGCTGGTGCCGTGTCTCTAAGCGATGCTGCGTGTAGATGGTGTTTACCGGCCACAGGTATTGTCCTTTGAGGGCGCTCATCGCGCCGTCGTAGCTCGGCTGGTCTCTGATCATCGAGTAGACCCGTGGACTGACCCTGGAGAGAAGAACTCTGCACTTCGCAGTGGAGTCGGTCACTTTAATCGCCTCTCGGTGTGATTCGAAGCAAGCCAGCCAGAGTTTGAAAGCGTTTCCAGCTTCAGGTGTTTGCGGGTTGAGGTCTAACTTGTCGGGTCTCAGAGCATGTTGAATGCTTTAAAATTACCGCTAATAAAATTGATGCACCATCAATAACTCCAAAAGACTGGAAGTAGAGTAAATACTGAAAGGCTTTTACTCGCAGTAAAATGTGACCTCCAGCATGCTGAGTGTCTGCCCCTGGACTGAGGAGGAGGAGCCAAGGCCCAATCGCCTTTATTCAGGGGTCTGTGGGAGGAGCCACAGGGGCAGTCAGCAGAGGGGTGTGTCCAGACAGGTCACCCAGTTATAACATATATATATGGTTTACCACAGGTAGTTCACAATAACTAGTCATTTCCATTCCACGTCATTCGTGTAAGTTTCATTATTGTTCTTTATAAATTGAATTGTTGGACTTGTGTTGGGTAATCCATGAGGCTAATGAAAAGGACCATTATTTCACTGGATTTAGTAATTAATCTGATGACTCTGTAACTGTCTTTCTGTGTGTCATTTACTTTTGAATTAATCAGGCTTCTACAACTTGAACTGTCTTTCGAGGCATAGATCGTAATTCTTACCGACTGACCCCAGTTATGAATGCCCAACATGTGGGACACCCCTAGGTATTTTTTTTCAAGATGGTGCTGAGCTGCAGTCTCTGTTGATGTCCCAGCTCAGATTTAGTTCTTTTTTAGCTGATTTTTTTTTAAGTTGATAGGAATGGTTTTGAGGACAGAGAGGGGAGTTAGGGGTCCAGCATGTAATTGCAAGTACGAAGAAAGCACAGCAGCGCCTCTACTTCCTTAAGAGTTTACAAAGGTTTGGCATAATATCTAAAACTTTGACCTCTGTAGATGTGTAGTGGAGAGTATATTGACGGGCTGCATCACAGCCTGGTATGGAGACACCAATGCCCTTGAACAGAAGACCCTATAAAAAGTCATGGATCCAACCCAGTCCATCATGGGTAAAGCCCTCCCCACCACTGAGCACATCTACTCAGAGCATTGTCACAGGAAAGCAGCATCCATCATCAGGGACCCCCACCACCCAGTTCATGTTCTCTTCTCACTGCTGCCATCAGGAAGAAGGTACAGGAGCCTCAGGATTCACACCACCAGGTTCAGGAACAGTTATTACCCTTCAACAATCAGGCTCTTGAACCAAAAGGGATCACTTCACTTGCCCCATCACTGAAATGTTCCCACTACCTATGAACTCACTGTCAAGGATTCCTCATATCATGTTCTTATTTACTTATTATTATTATTTCTTTCTTTTTGTACTTCCACAGTTTGTTGTCTTTTGCAAGCTGATTGAACCCCCGAGTCAGTGCAGTCTTTCGTGGATTCCATTATGAATTTACTGAGTATGCCTGCGAGACAATGAATCCCAAGGTTGTACATGGTGACATATGCACTTTGATAATAAATTTACTTTCACCTTTGAGCTTAGGGTTCAGGGACAGGGGAATTAGAGGTCAGACTGGAGTCTAATCCTCCAATCAGCGTTCGAAGGCCAGCAACACTGACGTACAAGTTGGTGAGACCGGAGATGGACTAGTGTTCGGAGCCCTGACATTGGCGATTCTAGAATGCAAAGCCCAGTGCTCGGTGATCGATGGATCCTGAGGACAATGCTGCATATCAAGGCCCAAGGCCTGAGTCAGAAGTCTGGAAGTTGTGGCCCTTTGGCCGGAGCATGAGACTGCAAATCCCTGCGAGTGGGCTGAGGAACTTGAAGCCCAATGTCTGCCAGCCTGAGTCCGAGTCCCCTGGAGGCTGGAGGGTGAAGATGGCCTCTCCTGGGGCTGGATGACTCTGTGTGTGTGTGTGCGTGTGTGTGTGTGTGTGTGTGTGTGTGGTAGGGAGGAACGGGGTTATTTTGCTGTTATTATTTTAGTCACTTGCTGTATTCTGTTTTGTTGTTCTGCTGAGCATTGTGGCTAAGCTATGTTGGCACCGGAATGCCTGGCAACACTTGTGGGCTGCCCCCAGCACACCCTCAGATGTGTTGGTTGTTAATGCAAATGACACATTTCACTGTGAGTATCGATGTACACATGATGAATAAATTTGAATCTTGAGTATGAATGAGCTTCCATGATATGATTAAATTCAAAAGTCTGACATATCTATATATTTCATTCCTACAAACAGCAGAAGTCTGTCTCTCTCTCTCTCTCCTCTCCCTCCAGTCTCATGTGCTTTGATGTTATTCATTACAATAGTGTGGAGATATGATAATCATATCAAGTGTTTTGAGTATATTTTCCAATTTATGGCAATATTAACTCACGGGCATGTGTAAAAGTGAAACCTGTGTATTACCTGGGACCGACAATATGTTGTCATAGTCCCAGAAAAATACGAAGCTGAACAGGCCTTTCGGCCCATTGAGTCTGTGCCAACCATCGACCACCCATTTACACTAATCCTACCCAAACCTATTTTATTTACCCTGCATTCTCATTAACTGGGTTCTACCTTCCTAGAATCTAAATTCCTAGATACTAGTACTCAACAATGCCCTAGAGGCAATTTACAGCAGCCGATTAACCCACCAGCCTACATGTTGGTGAAACCCCGAGGACCAGGGAAACCCATATTACCACAGAGAGTGTGTGCAATTCTCCTTCTTCATCTCCTAGAATGAAATTATTCATCCCAAGGCCCTTTATCCTATTTAGCCCCTTATGTTCATCATAAACATGTGGCTTGTGCTCAGTACATTCCTATATATACTTGGAGGATGGAAACGTCTTGCATTTTCTGTGCTACTATCTTGCTATTCTATAAGCAATGAACTTTCTTCTCTGCCGTTTCATAGACATAGACATAGAACAGTACAGCACAGTACAGGCCCTTCAGCCCACAAAGTTGTGCCGACCCTCAAACCCTGCCTCCCATATAAGCCCCCAATTTAAATTCCTCCATATACCTGTCTAGTAGTCTCTTAAACTTCACTAGTGTATCTGCCTCCACCACTGACTCAGGCAGTGCATTCCACGCACCAACCACTCTCTGAGTAAAAAACCTTCCTCTAATATCCCCCTTGAACTTCCCACCTCTTGCCTTAAAGCCATGTCCTCTTGTATTGAGCAGTGGTGCCCTGGGAAAGAGGCGCTGGCTATCTACTCTATCTATTCCTCTTATTATCTTGTACACCTCTATCATGTCTCCTCTCATCCTCCTTCTCTCCAAAGAGTAAAGCCCTAGCTCCCTTAATCTCTGATCATAATGCATACTCTCTAAACCAGGCAGCATCCTGGTAAATCTCCTCTGTACCCTTTCCAATGCTTCCACATCCTTCCTATAGTGAGGCGACCAGAACTGGACACAGTACTCCAAGTGTGGCCTAACCAGAGTTTTATAGAGCTGCATCATTACATCGCGACTCTTAAACTCTATCCCTCGACTTATGAAAGCTAACACCCCATGAGCTTTCTTAACTACCCTATCCACCTGTGAGGCAACTTTCAGGGATCTATGGACATGTACCCCCAGATCCCTCCGCACCTCCACACTACCTAGTATCCTGCCATTTACTTTGTACTCTGCCTTGGAGTTTGTCCTTCCAAAGTGTACCACCTCACACTTCTCTGGGTTGAACTACATTTGCCACTTCTCAGCCCACTTCTGCATCCTATCAATGTCTCTCTGCAAACTTTGACAATCCTCTACACTATCTACAACACCACCAACCTTTGTGTCGTCTGCAAACTTTCCAACCCACCCTTCTACCCCCACATTCCCAGATTATTAATGAATAGATAACTAACATCTCCATGGTGGTTAAACATTTCATTTAATGGCTAACCACAGGGCATCTCAGAGTGACTATGATGTCAATGTTTCCCCTATGTCTGACACAACACAATCCCTGAATTGAAACAAGGTCAAATATGTGATTCAAGAGTTCAATTGCACAAAGAAGGTTTCTGGCAATTATTTGTTTCATATCTTTCGGCACACTTAGCTGGCACAAAGATATTGACCAGAATTTTGACTAACCAACACCCCCCACCCTCCCTCCACAGCCACACCTTTCTGGAGGAGCAAGTTTCAGATTTCCACTACTCTTTGGAAAATATTCCTTCCTTCTGATCCAATCGCTGGCCCCCATTCAATAACTCAGTTACGTTAGCCCATGAGCCTCATGCAGGTGTGAGGTGGGTTTATGCAGCCCTGCCTGGTCTAGTCTCTCTGGGCACCATGGTAACGTGAGGGTTAGTGCAATGCTTTACAGCACCAGTGATCAACAGTCAGGGTTCAATTCCCACTGCAATCTGTGAGGTATCTCCGTGACTGAGGGGGTTTCTTCCCACTCTCCAAAGACTAACAGTTAGGGTTAGTGAGCTGTGGGCATCGGATGCGGGTGGCACTCATGGGCTGCCACCAGTACGTTTGGACTGTGTTGGTCATTGACACAAAATAATGCGTTTCACTGTATGTTTCAGTGTTTCGATGTACATGTGACAAATAAAACAAATCTTTCATTTTTTTTTAGTCCCTGTGACAGGTCTGCCATGTACTTCCTCTTCAAATTTGTTGAAGTTCAGCATCCTGGCAGAACCAAGTGGTCTAAACAGGGTCTGTGCCACCATTAGAAATGGTGTCTCACAGTTCCAGTCACCAGGGTTCAGTCTCAGCCTCAGGTGCAGTGTGTCTGCACATTCTTCAGACTGCATGGGCTTAAATGATTGCTCCTTTCTTTTCTCTTACATGCCAGAGACCTGCTGGCTGATAAGTTATTTGGCGCAGTAAATTAACCCAAGCGTAGGTGGATGGTCGAAGATGTGTGAGAATGAGGTTCCTGGGGATAAGCCTGGGAATGAGATTGATGTGTTTGCTCTGAGAGCTGGCATAGACTTGATGGGCTGTTTGTCCTTTTTTTTTAACAAGAGGAATGTGTGAAGCATCAGTACAGAGCACCACTAGCTCAAAGCATCAGTACACAGCACCATTAGCACAAAGCATCAGTACACTGCCCCATTAGCACAAAGCATCAGTACACTGCCCTATTTAAGGCTGCCGTGGAATCTTTATATACACCCTGGAGTCTTAGTTTAAAGCAAGGGTTCCCATCCTGGGGTCCACAGACCCTTCGGTTAATTGTAGAGGCCCATGGCATAAAAAAAAGATTGGGAACTCCAAGTTTAAAATCTGACAATGTACCACTCCCTTTGTTCTGAACAGCATCTTATTTAGATCTTTCTGCTCAAACAGACCCTAAGCCCAGAAATTCCATACCCACCTGACAAAGGATTAACATGTCAAATAGATGTTGGAATTAGGATGGATCTTTGATCTGAAGTTTGACAGGAATAGAAGTATATTGCATATCGTATTGACAGGTGAGGTGTGGACACATATGCTTCGTGGAAATCTTTGGTTGTTGCCTTGTTGCCAGTGAATCAAAAGGAAAGGCTGTGAATTGGTACTCTTCCCTCAATTCTACGCTCAGAAGTTGCCTGTACCTGGATTTATCACATCGGAGTGGGCAGCGCGGGGCACTAGGACCCAGAAGGACCAGCTCAGTGTGCTGCAATGCTCTGCCTCATTGGCCGCATGTTCTGAAGCGCTTGGTCGTCCAGCTCTGCAGGATCGTGTTCGCCTGCCCGGACAGTGAAATGCACCGAGCTTATCAACCCATTGTGCCGACCAGCAATAAGTATCTGCAGCTGAAATGGGACAAGGACAATTATCAAAAGCATAGAACAAAGGTTAGATGATGTGAAAGGCGGCAGAATGCGTAAATGGCTTCTTAAAATATGTTTTGCTTAAAATATCTGTTTTATTTTGTTACTGGGTTCATTTAAAATATTATTGATACAAGTTAATTTATTAATGACTCTATTCAACTCGTCTCTTGTGTTACATTCATCGTTTCTTCCTCCTCCTCCTTAGCACACTATGACTCATTTACTGCTCATAATCCTGCCCCGTTACTTAATGTTGAATTCCTCCCGAGGTGAAATTCACATTTAAGTCACTAAATGTCAGAGCGCAGGAGAGACCATTTGGCCTACTGTTGCCGTGCTAGCCCTATGGTAGATCAATCCGATTAGTCCCATACGACGATCTTCACAGCCTGACATTTTCCATTCAAGAATTCTCTCTAGAGTGTTGATATTGAATTAGTTTCTATTAGACTTTCGACCTACACATTGTAGATTATACTAAAACTCTATTTATCCTGCAGTCATTTGTTCAGGAACTTTGATGGTTCGGAGTCTGGCTCATTTATTAGTCCAGAATGTAAGCCAGGCATCCAGCAAGGGAGCTTGTGTTTAGAAAAGTTATTACATTACAGGTGGTCTCCAGGTTCAAATGGTTCAGTTTATTCTCAGAGAATGTATACAGTACGCAGCCTGAAATACTTGGTCTTTGCAGACACGCAAGGCTTTAATTCTTAAGAAATGGCCATCAGCCAATTTCCCTGTAAGAAACGTTGATCGTCTACAGCAGCCCACATCAATTCACTCTACATATACTTGCTATAATTCTTTTTCTTCATTAAATAGTCATCCTACTGCTACCCATAATTAAACTAATGGAATATGCAGTGTATCCAGTTGTTAGTGAACACCAGAAAACATTTTTTTTTGCTACCTGGAGAAGTTGTTTAAACATTTACGGCAGAATTTGCATAAAGCTGGATTTCTGTACTTCAGGTCTTCTGTTAACCAGGGATCCCCCTGTAAAGTCAAAGTCGAGTTTATTGTCCCGTACACAAGTACATGTACGTACAGGTGCATCACAGGCACATACAGGCAGCTCTCACAAGTAAAACATAAATTAAATACAATTTTGCAAGAAAGAACTTAATTAGAACAAAAAAGTCCGTTTTAGGGCAAAGTGATCAAGCGGTCAAAGTGTTGCTAAATTCTTGTGCCGGTTAGTTCAAGAATTGAATGTTTGAAGCTGAATAACTGTTCTTGAACATGGTGTTGAGGGACATGTCTGTACTATATAACATATATAAAAGAAATGAAACAAATGAGTTTGGGTATTAACAGAAGTAACCAACAGCAGCCCCATAAATCTGCTAGTTCTCCAGCACCAAAGTGCTGCAGGTGCTAGATTATCGGAGTTTTACTGTACAACTGCTCGCTGTGTAGTGATAATTGTTGATTCATGTCCGCCCTGCCTCACCTGCCAGTCACCTTATACACGGTGTTCTGTGATACCGACACTTCCAGCACTAGAAACAGTTTCTCCACATCTCTATCAAATCAATCATGGCCTTAAGCACCCCTGTCAAAACCCTCTCTGCTGTAGTGACAATAATCACCAATCTTCCCATGTAATTGAAGTGTATCATCATTGTACTTCTCTGCCCCACTTCCTAACATCCCTCTAGCCCTGGTTCCTGCTACTATGGCTGCCAAGACCCAGTGTAATGGAAATAGCACCACTAAACCTCTCTGCCTTGCTACTGTTAAGATGCATTTTAAGAATGACCCACCCATATATCTCCTTACATGTGTCAGTCTCAATTGCTTGAAATACTGCTGAGAGCCACCTCTGTATCATCGTTAAGGACCCCCACCACCCAGGCATGCCCTCTTCCCATTACTGCCATTAGAGAGGAGGTCGAGGAGCCTGAAGACACACACTCAACATTTTAGGAACAGCTTCTTCCCCTCCACCGTCAGGTTTCTGAACGTACAGTGAACCAACCCTTTAACACTTGCAACACACACAAAATGCTGGAGGAACTCAGCAGGCCAGGCAGCATCTATGGAAAAGAGTACAGGCGACGTTTCGGGCCCGAGATCCGTTGGCTGGACTGAAGAGAAAGAGATGAGTAGATTTAAAAGGTGGGGATGGGGAAACACAAGGTGATCGGTGAAACTGGGAGGGGGAGGGATGAAGAAAAGAGCTGGGAAGTTGATTGGTGAAAGAGGTACAGGCTGGAGAAGGGGGAGTCTGAAAGAAGAGGACAGAAGGCCATGGAAGAAAGAAAAGGGGGAGGAGGACCAGAGGGAGATGATGGGCAGACAAGGAGATAAGATGAGAGAGGGAAATTGTGGGGGGGTGGGGGGGGAGGTGGCATTACCAGAAGTTCGAGAAGCTGAAGGGTCTCAGCCCAAAATGTTGACTGTACTTTTTTCATAGATGCTGCCTGGCCTGCTGAGTTCCTTCACCATTTGTGTGAGTTGCTTAGATTTCCAGCATCTGCAGATTTTCACTTGTTTGTGATGGGCTCACTATTTATGCTCTCTTTTGTTTAAATACTACTTGTTTAATTTAATTTTAATATATATTTCTTACTGTAATGTGTAGTTTTTTATATTGTACTGTACTGCTGCCACGAAACAACAAATTTCACGACATGTCGGTGATATTAAGCCTGATTTTGATTCCGAATATTTTATTATATTAATGATGCCTTGTAAATTCCCGTTAATGTTGCTTGATGTTCACCTGTATTTTGTCCTTTCTATGTTCTCCAAATAGAACATAGAATAGTACAGCACAGTACAGGCCCTTCAGCCCACAAAGTTGTGCCAACCCTCAAACCCTGCCTCCCATATAAGCCCCACCTTAAATTCCTCCATATACCTGTCTAGTAGTCTCTTAAATTTCACGAGTGTATCTGCCTCCACCACTGACTCAGGCAGTGCATTCCACACACCAACCACTCTCTAAGTAAAAAACCTTCCTCTAATATCCCCCTTGAACTTCCCACCCCTTACCTTAAGGCCATGTCCTCTTGTATTGAGCAGTAGTGCCCTGGGGAAGAGGTGCTGGCTATCCACTCTATCTATTCCTCTTATTATCTTGTACACCTCTATCATGTCTCCTCTCATCCTCCTCCTTTCCAAAGAGTAAAGCCCTAGCTCCCTTAATCTCTGATCATAATGCATACTCTCTAAACCAGGTAGCATCCTGGTAAATCTCCTCTGTACCCTTTCCAATGCTCCCACATCTTTCCTATAGTGAGGCAACCAGAACTGGACACAGTACTCCCAAGTGTGGCCTAACCAGAGTTTTATAGAGCTGCATCATTACATCGCGACTCTTAAACTCCATCCCTCGACTTATGAAAGCTAACACCCCATAAACTTTCTTAACTACCCTATCCACCTGTGAGGCAACTTTCAGGGATCTGTGGACTTGCACCCCCAGGTCCCTCTGCTCCTAAAATCTTTATGAAAATGTGCCCCATGTAAAATTACTGTGTAAGATTGATAGTAAATTAAACACAGATTGTTTGTGCAATCAGGAAAATTCAGGTAAACACAGAAAAAAAGACATTAGTGCCTCCTCAAACAGACAAGGAGATGCATCCCGATGGAAAGGTAACCAAACTACAGTTAGAGAAAATGTAAGGACTTATTTGAATAGATTTGTATTCTCGAATAGAAATACATTCACACAAAGAAGACCCGAAGTGCATCCATAGAAGAAGGTGTATCTGGATGAAAGCATACGTGTGTTTCACTCTGTGAGTGCAAGAGCCTTTGACTTTCCTGCTACTGATTAGGGCCTTGTCCTAACAAGAGAAGTTAAACAGTCGGTGTCTGTGATCTTTGGAGTTTAGAAGAGTGAGGGTTAACTTTATTTAAACATACAAGGTCCTGAGGGGTCCTGACACTATAGATGTTAAGATGTTTACAATGGAGTCTTGAAAAAGACAATTTAATGACAAAATAAGGCCCAGACACTTAAAAGGGGGGGTACAGAGAAATTTCTTTTTGCAGAGCTTGGAATTTGAAGTTGAAGTCAAGTTTATTGTCACACACACAATTAATGTACACAGAAATTAGATTAGATTAGATTATGAAGACACGCAGTCCTCGTTTATTGTCATTTAGTAATGCATGCATTAAGAAATGATACAATATTCCTCCGGTGTGATATCACAAAACACAGGACAGACCAAGACAGAAAAAAACTAACAAAACCATGTAATTATAACATATAGTTACACAGTGCAACAATACCATAACTTGAAGAAGAACAGGCCAAGTTTCTCGAAAGTTCCACATTTCACACAGACAGGAGAAGGAAGAAAACTCTCCCTGCCATGCCCGACCACAGTCCGACTCTGAGTCGTCTGAAAACTTCGAGCCTCCGTTCAGCCCTCTGACACCGAGTACCGAGCACCATCTCTATCCAATTGATTCGACCTCAATCTCGGTCTCCAGCAGCAGGCAAACCCGGGGATTTTGGGGCCTTCCCTCTGGAAGGTTCTCGATCGCGCAGTAACAACAGCAGCGAACCGGCGTTTCAGAAATTTCTCCAGATGTTCCTCTGTGCTTTCACGTCTGTCTCCATCAAATCAGAACTGTCTAAGGCCCCTATTTAACGGATACGATATCATTTTACCGGAGAGCTGCGCACACACGGCACGCTGCTATCTTCTCCTCCCGCCAATTGCAATGAAAACCTTACTTGTAGCAGCATCATAGGTAAGCAGGGGCTGTGGAAGATGAATTGTTGTAAGTGGAGGTAGACAATTTTTTGAAAGTTGGAGGGATTGAATGCTTTGGAGATCTGTCATGGAAGAAGAGTTGAAATCTGTAGGAGATTAACCATGATTTTATTAAATAGCTGGCTGCCATACCTACACCCATTTTCTTGTGTTCCATCAAACTCATGTCCTTCAAGAGGACCACAATCATGTTGTAGGGTCTGCCTCAATGACTTGGAGAGCTATATTGGCTAGAGTCAAGGCCTTGAGCTTCGGTTCATGGTAGGGTCACCCATGACTAACAGGTCAAAGGGTAGAGGCCAGACCAAGAGTGGTCCACTGATCTTCCAGGTTCAGGGGTTCAGCTCAGGAGTAACAACCCTGACTGGTCAAAAAAATATTGTTACAGAAACAGGAATGAAGAATCCTTCTACGTCTGTCTGCAATGGTATGGACAGACGGAGCTGGAGGGCTTGTATTGCTGCCCTGGTTGCCAGTGGTATAACCAGCAATAAGTATCAAACTCATGTAGGAGATAGTGTGCAAAACAGCCCCTCCACTTTCGAGGAGTTCATATACAGTCAGAGGAGTGGGCTGGTGCAGAACATCCAGAAGAAAGTAACTCATACCATGTTCTTACTCATAAGAAATCTAAGAGTTGCTTTCAGCCATGTTAATATATCATCTTCCAAAGCAAGTCGTCCCCAACCCCGAGGCACTGCCTAAGAAGTGGGTGGTGTCTGTGGGAGACAGATACATATAATTGTTAGCAGACTGTCCTGTCCTGGTTTCTGTAGATGTGACTGTTCAAGAACGCAATGTACTTTCTCTAATTCACAAAGAAGTAATGTATCTTCAATCAGGGATGTACACAGCAGAAACAAGCCAGGAATAAGGCCTGAACATTAATCATAGTGTAGGCAATTCACATTAATATAGATCTTGAAAATCTCATCTAAGCTAGTACATAGAACTCCAATAATCCTACCTCTTGGAGTTTTAGGGTGCTGGACCAGCAGATTTTCTGGACAATTGGATGTAATATCCAAACGCTTTTATTTCACTTTTTTACATGTTACGCAGTAATGTCGTGCATTCAACAGGGAGAGTAATTTTAAGTGGAGTGGAGAACATGCACCACCTGGGACCCCGATTACTGATGCAAACCCACCCACATTCCTGTCCCTGACTGTGGCAGCCCACCCATCCCACCATCGAGACTCTGATCCTAGCACCATCTGCATGTCCCCCATTCACTTGAAACCCCAATTCTCCTACTGGACGAGTGAGTGAGCAGATGCCAGAATACTGGATATTTTACTTGTTTGACACTGTAATTTCCTTTGGAATCAGTAAAGTATCTATCTATCTACAGGCAGTGACATCAGACATGACAGCTCGAAAATCCAATAATAGAAGGGTAAAATCTGCTGGATTTTCCCTTGCTGTTGCCCCCTGCTGCCTCTCATGCTAACCTTGCCCTTTACAACTTTTGTGGTAAACCATATACAGTACATGTTGTAACTGGGTTACCTGTCTGGACACGCCCCTCTGCTGACCGCCCCTGTGGCTCCTCCCACAGATTCCTGAATAAAAGTGTTTCGCCTTGCCCCTCCCCCTCAGTCCAGGGGCCGACACTCAGCACGCAGGTCGTATTGTACAGCCTTTCAGTATTTACCCAACTTCAGTCCTTTGGAGTTATTGAAGGCAACTTTTTAAGTAATATGTTCAGGGAGATAGCAGGTCTCTGATGTTACAGGACAGTAAAGAATCAAAAACGCTGTTTCTGGAATAAGGTAGTTGTAATCTTCCAGTCAACAAGTTCAGCCACATGAACTTTATCTGCACCGATACTGGTGGCAAATCTTTCCTTTACACGAAGTGCCTGACACCATATTATAACTGTTTCACAGGTGGAAAATGCCACTGCTGTTGTAGATACGAAAGGGCCTTGGACTCCTGCACATATTCAAGTCAAGTTAAAGAAACTACAGGTATAATACTTGCCATCTTTATTAAGAAACTTTTTCCAGTTGTGTTTATCATTGTCGTTTATTGCCCTGTCTGAAAAGCTAATATGACTCGTTGGTTCTTTCCATGACCATGATTGTTCTTGGCAAGTTTTTCTACAGAAGTGGTTTGCCATTGCCACCTTCTGGGCAGTGACTTTACAGGACGGATGACCCCAGCCGTCATTGATACTCTTCAGAGACTGTTTGCCTGGTGTCGCATAACCAGGACTTATGATGTGCACCAGCTGCTCATACGACCATCCACTACCTGCTCCCATGGCTTCACGTCACCCAGATCAGGGGGCTAAGCAGGGCCACACCTTGCCCAAGGGTGACCAGCAGGCTAGTGGAGGGAAGGAGCACCTTTCACCTCCTTTGGTAGAGACATATCTCCACCTCCACCCTTAAAGTGACTAGGTGATTAAATCAGACCCTAGGGAGGCTAGTTACTAATCAATATTGTTGATGAGGGACTGGAGACAGATCTAAACCCAAAGTAGAGCTGAGGTTCCATTTCCTAAAAGGATTCTATGAACCATTTGGAATTTAGTGACAGCACTGAGGTCCTTTGAGTTTGACAGTACTTTATTCTTTTTGTTTAAGAAGCATCTTGACAAGTACTCGAATCACCAGGATGCTTTGTACCTTTGTACCAAATGTGGGTAAATGGAATTATTGTGGCGATGTATTGTATCCCTGTGATGCTTTGATGCTGCCGCAATCAAGTTTTTCTTTGTATATGTACCTCATCATAGTTGTGCACATGACAATAAACTTGATTTAGATAGGTGATGTGGGTTAGCATTGACATGATGGGCCAAAGAGCCTGCTTCCATGAGTCTGTGAATGTAATTCAGATTTGCAACATGCCATTGTGGATTTGAGCTCATATTCTTTGTGTTACTAATCCAGTAGCCTGATCGTTCTGTTACTGTGCCCTGTATTTGGGGCAGCAACAAAGGTCTTCTGTCTCTGACTCTCCTTGACCATCTTCTCTAATGTGCCCCAGGTATAGTTCAGGGTCCTCATTTCTGCCTCTGTGGTATGGCGTCCGTTTGTCTTGGGCCTCTCGTTTTTCCTCTGGCCTTCAGGGGTCCAGTGAGGTGCTGTCTCGCTGTTGGAGTTAGCCTTTCTCTTCATCACGTGCCAAACCCATCTCCAACACTGCCCTGTATTTAGTACAATGTCAAATGTTTCAGGCAGCAGTTGGTACAACTCTTGTAAGGCTCTGTTTAAGGGGGTAGTGCACATTGGTAGAAAGACCATGGTTTATTTTAAAGTTCTATTGTCAGGATCATTTAAATTAACTGTCCCAACACAGTCCTGGAATTAAAATTCCAATCTCTCCGAACACCTCAGTTATAAAATTCTCATCATAATTTTCAGATTATTCACACAATTACCCCTTCTTATCTCCTCCAGCTTTACAAACCCTGAGATCACAGACTCCTCCAACTCTGAAATGTTCTTTACTCCATAATTGTGGGGGTCCAGTGTCCAACTACATGCACGAAGCTCTGGAATTCCCTTTCTAAACCCTCTTACTCTCATAATTTAAATCCTTATGAATCTTTGACAAACCTTTTGATCAACTGGATTAATATCTCCCTTTTATGGAAATATGCTTTGTTTCATGATTTTCTGAATATCACAGGATTCTCTGTACTTCCCTCTGCAACTGGATCCTCAACTTCCTAACCGAAGACCACGATCTGTGCGGATTGATAACATATCCTCCTCATTGGCAATCAACATTGGCGCACCTCAGGGGTGTGTGCTTAGCCCTCTGCTCTACTCTCTATATACACATGACTGTGTGGCTAGGCACAGCTCAAATATCATCTATAAATTTGCTGATGATACAACCATTGTTGGTAAATCTCAGATGGTGACGAGAGGGCGTACAGGAGTGAGATATGCCAACTGGTGGAGTGGTGTCGCAGCAACAACCTGGCACTCAACGTCAGTAAGACGAAAGAGCTGATTGTGGACTTCAGGAAGGGTAAGACGAAGGAACACATACCAATCCTCATAGAGGGATCAGAAGTGGAGAGAGTGAGCAGCTTCAAGTTCCTGGGTGTCAAGATCTCTGAGGATCTAACCTGGTTCCAACATATTGATGTAGTCATAAAGAAGGCAAGAGAGTGGCTATACTTCATTAGGAATTTGAAGTGATTTGGCATATCAACCAATACACTCAAAAACTTCTATACATGTACCGTGGAGAGCATTCTGACAGGCTGCATCACTGTCTGGTATGTGGGGGCTACTGCACAGGACTGAAAGAAGCTGCAGAGGGTTGTAAATTTAGTCGGCTCCATCTTGGGTACTAACCTACAAAGTACCCAGGACACCTTCAGGAACCGGAGTCTTGGAAAGGCAACGTCCATTTTTAAGTACCCAGGGCAAGCCCTTTTTTCACTGTTACCATCAGGAAGGAGGTACAGAAGCCCAAAGGCAAACACTCAGTGATTCAGGAACAACTTCTTTCCCTCTGCCATCCGATTCCTAAATTGACATTGAACCCTTGGACACTATCTCACTTTTTAAAAATATACAGTAATTCTGTTTTAGCATGTTTTTTAAATTTATACAATATACAAATACTGTAATTGATATACTTATTTATTATATTTATTTATTTCTCTGCTAGATTAGGTATTGCATTGAACCGCTGCTGCTAAATTAACAATTTTCACGTCACATGCCAGTGATAATAAACCTGATTCTAATTCTTTACAATATTAAAATGTCCTACAACACAGCCGAACTGTAGGTGATGGGATGGTTCGCAGAGTGGGTGTTACGTACCCCGTAACTGGGTTGCCAAACCAGCAGAAGTGGATCACTCAGTTGGAGTTTGGATTACTAGAACTAAGAAAGTTTTATTAAAGAAACAAGCAACACAGTACTCTAATCAAAAGGATAATAAATGCAACAGTTCAGCAATGATAAACACACATGTACACAGAATTAAGATAACAGGATCAATCAAGCTCTATCGTTGTCTAGGGGTAAATGACCAGTTTCAAAGTGATGCAAAGTTCAGTTCAATTTAGTTCAGTTCAGTTCGCAGTAATCGCTGCCGTGGGAGATGGACAGTGTGGGGAAGGAGAGAGAGAGCAAAACGAATGAATATTCAAGGCTTCCACACAGACCTTCGCAGTCAGCTTTCGGGCGAGTCCTTTGTGATGTCATCTGAGGTCACCGACCGTGACCCCATCCGTTTCCGGATATGATCGTTTCTCTGTGGTGAACCCGGCACCCAGGCAAGGGTGGACACACACCAGGTTCCCGCCGATCGTGCATTTCCACCCTGTGTGTCTATGGCCTGGTCCCGCAACCAGCCTTCCATCACTTCCCACCGACTTGTGGGAGACGCACCGCTTCCAGGGTCTCGTTACATCGGGTGTCGTGTGTGTCTTGCCTTAGCGAACCTGTCCCTTTTTATCCCCCTGCTGGGGTATCGCCTGTCCATCACTTCAAACAGTTCAGGGTTCAAAGGGGGAGCTGATCTTGACAGCTCTCCTTCCGTTACTCTCTCCCGTCCCTTCATTAACATCTCCAAATGCTGCTCCATTGTTTTCCTTATCTCTCTCTCTCCTGAAGACAGGCGGCAGACCAACTGCTGATCCCACTGCTGTCAGCACAGGACAGCTAACATCTTAATCTATGTGTATTCTCGTCACACTTCCCCCTTTTAAGGATTTTTACCGGGGTAAAAATTACAAACATGAATACATTATTTGATACACACAAATACACATCTTTATCAGCTATTTGGCTAATACAGCGAATTTGAAGTTGTCAACACCTGACAGACAGTCAGCCATCACATTTTCTGTTCCTTTTATATGTGTTATTAATAATCCCTTAGACCAGGCTCCAACTTAGAAAACTTCATAGTGGCCAAAAACACTGATGAATTGTGATCAATGTAACCTCTCATTGGGTTTTGTCCCAGACTACAATAACAAGGGTCGTCCCATTCCGACTTAGTTTTCTCTCGCAAGGGCTTAGTAGGAGGGGGAGGGGTAGTAACTGCAGAGTTATTGCAAAACTTCCTACAGTACCCCATCATCTCCAAGAGCCTTCTGAGGGCCTTCTTGTCTGTCGGGGTTGGGATGTCAGAGATAGCCTGCACTGTAGCTTGCATCGCTGCCAGCTGCCCCTGTGTCACCACAATTCCCAGGTAAGTGACCTTCGTGTGGCCGAACTCATTTTTTTCAAGGTTCACTATCAAGCTGGCTTCAGACAGCCGTATTACATCGCCAATACACACCTCTTCGTCAGCCCTTTCGTCACAAAATTACTCATTCTATAGGAGTGTTGCTCGCTAGGCTAACCTAATGTAACAGACACCACCCAACGTCCCAGTTCTTTGCATCGCCTCAGGACAATCAAACACACGTGTGCGAGTTGTTTAATTACTTCTCCTAAAGAGTCGCTTTGTTCGGGGATTAAGGGAGAGACCTTATCAGCAGAGCTGGCCAAAACAATAGCCTTCTCCCATCTGGTCGATACCATACTCATCTTTTCAAAATGGTTTTTTTCTCTTATCAGGGGGACCCTAGCTTCATTGATTTCTTCGCTAACACCGACTAGGTTTGTTAGCATATCACAAGCCTGTGACCGTGTCAGTTCGCGTTGGCCATAATCAATAACATCCTTCCTCCGGTGCGGCCGGTAAACCTCTTTCATGATTCCACCAACTGTTTCCTCCAGCACCGCAAAATGTCCATCGGGGGGTACCTTGTGGGCCAGGTTAAAAATCTCATCCCCATAACTCTTTTGCACCACCCCCCATTCCTCATCTGCGGGTACGGTACTTGGTCTCTCTTTCTTCCTTAGCACTTCCTCCTCCACACAATAGCCTACTGGTTCCCTTCTTAATTCTGTGTCAGAGAGAGCTGTCTCCGCCAAAACCATCAGCCCCTTGTCTCGCTCCTGTGCCTGCACAAATTCCTTCCTGGCTAATGCTAAGTCTGTCTCAGCTCCCTCACTACCTCTTGTTTCACTGCACTCCTTCTTTTCACTTTCTACCCCCTTCTCGTACAAGGCTGGCAGAAACGTCTCAGCTAAATGTACTACCGCTGTCCCGTGATGAACCTGTGAGTCCATGGGCGGGGCCTCAATGCTGGCAGGCTGACCTGTGAATCTCACTGCTGGGAACACAATTCCCCCGGTGAGGTCATTACCGAGCAAGACTTCCACGCCTTTCATCGGTAATTCGGACCTCACCCCGATCGTGACTAGTTCAGAGACCAGGTTGCTTTGTAAGCGTATCTGGTGCAAAGGGACGGCCTCTGTCCCTTCCCCAATACCTTTGACCTTGACCTCCCCAGTCTGGGTCTCTGAGCTAAACTCTAATACACTCTTCAGTATCAGTGATTGACACGCTCCCGTGTCTCTCCAGATCCACACTGGAACTGGTTTTAACCCCTCCTTCACTGATACCAATCCGGCCGAGATAAACTTCTCGCACCCTTCCTGAACTTTGGCAGACCTGTCCTCTCCTAGCGGTTCGTTTACCAGCTCGATACAGCCAGTCAAAATCGCCATTTTTCCTTTTCCCGTCTCCTTCTTTGGGGCAAAGCACCTGGACGCAAAGTGTCCGACTTTCCCGCAATTATAACAGACGACCCCAGGAGACTTCCTACCAGACTACTCCCGGTCTACCTTATCCTTCTCACTAGTCCCCAGCTTACTTTCTGACTTTTCTGGCGGACTCTCCCCGCCGTCCTGACTACCCTTCTGGTAGCCTTTACTCGGGGAAAACTTCATTTTATGCGTCAACGCATACTCATCCGCTAACTTAGCAGTTGCGGCTAACGTGGCTGCCTCTTTCTCATCTAGGTAGGGTCTCATACCCTCAGGGACACAACCTTTAAACTGCTCAATCAGGATCAGCCGTAGCAGTCTGTCATAATCCCCCTCTACCCCCTTCGAGGCGCACCAACGCTCACAATATGTTTGCATCTCATGGGCAAACTCTAAATACTTGCGGTCCCACTGCTTCCTCGCATTCCGGAACCTCTGCCGGTATGCCTCCGGGACCAACTCATAAATCCTGAGGATGGCCTCTTTCACCACCTCATAACTCTGGGCATCTTCCGCGGACAAAGCTGAGTAAGCTTCTTGGGCTTTCCCTTTCAGTACACTCTGAAGCAAAACAGCCCACTTATCCCTCTGCCAGTCCTGACTTGTAGCAACTTTTTCGAAATGGAGAAAGTACCGATCCACGTCGGTATCATCAAATGGGGGAACCAGCCTAACCTCCTAGGTCATCCGGAACCCTCCACCTTGGTTCGGCACGGGCCCCTGCTCTGCACTTATCCTTAACTTCTCCAATTCGAATTCTCTTTCCCTCTGTTTCTCCTCTCTCTCCAACTGTCTGTCCCTCTCTTTCTCTTCTCGCTCCAACTGTCGTACCCGGAACTCGTGCTTGAGTCTCAGTTTTTCAAGCTGCACCTGTACCGCGTCTCCGGCAGGTTTTTCAATAGACACCACTCCCAGCTCACCTTGGGGAAACACACCTTTAGATACATAGTGCTCTACGATAGCTCTGTGTATCTCCTCTCTCCTCATTGTCAACTTCCCCTTAGCAAGATTCAACCGTTTGGCCACGGCTACCAATTCCGATTTCCTGGCATCCTCTAATGCCTCCAAGGTCGGCGCCTTTATAAATTCCTCAGCCTCCATTTCTGCTGTTTGTCTTTTCTTTCTTTCGGGAATTTTAACCAAATCAATTTACTCCGTCCCAAATTTAGCGTTCAAAATCGCGGACGAGGACCCCACTTATGTTACGTACCCTGTAACTAGGTTGCCAAACCAGCAGAAATGGATCACTCAGTTGGAGTCTGGATTACTAAAACTAAGAAAGTTTTATTAAAGAAACAAGCAACACAGTAATCGAAAGGATGATAAATGCAACAGTTCAGCAATGATAAACACACAGGTGCACAGAATTAAGATAACAGGATCAATCAAGCTCTATCGTTGTCTAGGGGTAAATGACCAATTTCAAAGTGACAGAAAGTTCAGTCCAATTTAGTTCAGTTCGCAGTAATTGTTGCCATGGTGATGGACAACGTGGGGGGAGGGAGAGAGAGAACGAGAACGACTGATCATTCAGAACGGCTTCCACTCACAGACCTGCGATATTGCTCACAAGCAGCTTTCGGGCGAGTCCTTTGTGATGTCACCTGGGGTCACCGACTGTGACCCCCTCCTCCAGATACGGTCGATCCTCTGCAGTGAACTCGGCACCGAAGCGAGGGTGGACACACACCAGGTTCCCGCTGATCGTACCTTTCCACCCTGTGCGTTTATGGCCCGGTACTTCCCACCGACTTGTGGGAGACGCACCGCTTCCAGGGTCTCGTTACCTCGGGTGTCGTGTGTGTCCTGCCTTAGCGAACCTGTCCCTTTTTATCCCCCTGCTGGGGTATCGCCTGTCCATCACTTCAAACAGTTCAGGGTTCAAAGGGGGAGCCGATCTTGACAGCTCTCCTTCTGTTACTCTCTCCCGTCCCTTCATTAACATCTCCAAATGCTGCTCCATTGTTTTCCTTATCTCTCTCTCTCCTGAAGACAGGCGGCAGACCAACTGCTGATCCCACTGGTGCCAGCACAGGACAGCTAACATCTTAATCTATGTGTATTCTCGTCATATGGGCAAGTGGGGAATTTAAACTGTCCTATTTCACTGTAGCATGGGATAAGACTAAGTTTGATTTGGGTGTCGTCTGGACAGTAAACAGCAAAAATACACTTCAATGGAGTTAACTTCGCCCATTGGAAACTCATAGTCACCCTTCACAATGGTTGCCTGTTCGTAGCTTCACTACCATAGAGAGATAGCAAAGAAGATGAGTAAGTTTGTCACTACCCTCATGGGCTTTATCAACAAGGGTGTTGTGAGTGGTGTACCAAAGAGGACAATTTGGGTTTTGCCAACCAGAAGCCGTGGATGAACCAGGAGATCCGCTCTCTTCTGAACTCTAGGTCTGCAGCATTCAAATCAGCTGACCCTGACCTTCATAATAAATCAAGATACGACCTCTGTAAAGCTATCAGAGATGCTAAGAGATAGTACCAGTGCAAAACCGAGTCCCTTTCCATAAAAGGTTATGGGGCATGGCGTAACACTTGTGTTCTGTGACTCTGACTTAGTAACAATTAGCCTGAGATTTCATCACTTGAATGTGATTGTTTAGTGGAAGCCTTCATAGATTTATTAATCTAAGCTGACATATCAAAGTTGATAGAGCTTTTTGATCAAGGAACAGAGAGGATTAATAAGAGAAGTGTGGTTGATATAGTATATGTAAGACTTAAAGCAGACATTTGATAAAATTACACATAATATAAAATGATATAGTGGCTTTGGAGGCATTGCAGAGGAGGCTCACCAGGTTGATTCAAGAGATGAGGGGGTTAGACTATGAGGTTGGCTGGTTGTTCGTCCATCGTTGACGTCGATGAGGACCTTGACACCATTATGATGGTGCTGAGACTAGCGCATGATTTGGATTTAAGTGAGGGAGAGTTGCGCAGTGTCAGCCTCACTCTCTCTTCCCAATTCCCATCTGGATCCAGTGGCAAGACAGAGTCTAGATGGCTGGAGATGGGACTAGGTGCAGTGGATGACCAGGATGTCTTCTGTGTCTTGTCCTGCTCTACACGTTCCACGACTATGAGGAGAGATTGAGTCGCCTGGGACTGTACTTGCCAGAATTCAGAGGGATGAGAGGAGATCTAATAGAAACATATAAAATTATGAAAGGCATAGATAAGATAAAGGCAGGAAAGTTGTTTCCACTTGTAGGTGAGGCTAGAACTAGGGGACATAGCCTCAGGATTCGGGGGAGTAGATGTAGAATGGAGATGAGGAGGGTCTGCTTTTCCCAGAGAGTGATGAATGTGTGGAATTCTCTGCCCAATGAAGTAGTAGAGGCTACTTCAGTAAATATATTTAAAACAGGGTTGGATAGATTTTTGCATAGTAGGGGAATTAAGGGTTATGGGGAAGAGGCAGGTAGGTGGAGATGAGTCCATGATCAGATCAGCCATGATCTTGTTGAATGGTGTAGCAGGCTCGACGGGCCAGATCTCCTATTTCTAATGTGCTTTTGTTCTAATAAGCTTATCAAGACTGAGGCTCATGGAATAGAAAGGGAAGAATTTCTAGGCTTTATAGTTTGGGGTACAAGGAAGAACTTTTAGAAAGCATGGTCTGAGCACAGCTGGAGGGCCGTGTTGAATTCTGCTCACCGTGCTTTAGGAAAGGTGAAAAGGCTTTTGACAGGATGCAGATGAGATTTACTGAAGTTATTTCAGGGACTTCAGTTCTGTAGATAGTTTGGACAATCTAATTCTGCTCTTTCAACAGTGGAGGCAGCATGGAGATCTCTGAAAGCAGTATTTAAAACCCTGAAGGCTGTAGACAGAATAGATTGCCAGACAGTTGGACTGTAAAGCGGTACGGTGGCAGAGCCACTGCCTCACAAGATCAAGGTTCCGAGCTCAGTCTGGGTGCGGTTTACACGTTCTCCCTGTTGCTTTTGTTTCCTCCCACATCCTAAACACACTCAGCTTGGAAGGTTAATTGGTGGTGTAACTTTCCCCTAGTGTGTGGGTGAGTGGTAAAATCTGGAAGGAATTGATAAGAATCTGGGGAAAATAAAGTGGGATGAGTGTACAATTAGTCTAAATGGGTGAGTAACGATCAGCGCAGGCAGGCTGAAGGGCTTGCTTCCAATCTGCATCTCTGTGTGACTTTGTGCGAGACTGTTCCCATTGGAAAACAGGCTAAGAACTAAGGGACACAGATTGGCCAAATAACCTGAAGTGACAAGGAGGAAAGCTTCTTTGATTTAAAGGATGGTTGGGTTTGAAATCTGTCTCTACAGCAGAAGGGAAGTAGTGGAGCAGGTTCAACATGGCATCTAAAAAGAAAAAAGAAAACATTTAGCATTATGAGGAGTGGGACTGACTGGATCTCTCAAACAGAGTCCTTCCATGAACTCAGGAGGCTGATTGACCTCTGTCAGTACTGTAACTACTCTGGGACTCTGGGATGAGACACATTAATGGTAACTAATGGCTGACTGTTCTTTGTTCAGTTACAGGAAGAACGCTTGGCTGCCATAACAAGAGACAATCAGATCCTTTCCTCCAAGTTAGCTGATATCATGAGATCCAATGGGACAGTGGAGAACTGGAATAACTACGTAGCTAAAAGGTGCAGATGTTGGGGATGGGCACTTTAGGGCTTAATGGTTGGGTTCTCATGAAAGAAATCAGCAAGTTTCAGCCAGCAGACTGAAAGCTGAGCAGTCTACAAAATTATGAGGAGCACAGACAGGATAGACAATAGTATACATGTCCCATCAAAGTTACCTATAACCAGAGGGAATTGGTTTAAGGTAAGGATGAAAATTTAGGGAATACAAGGAAAAATTAGTTTACAGGGAGGTTGGTTGGAATCTGAAATGCACTGTCTGGACACCAAGACTCTCACAGCATCTAGAAGTATCAATTTAAGCAGTGGATTCACTCAGGAACACACGGCTATGACCATGTACAGGTAAATGTGGCTATCATAGAGGGTTCTTGATGGTTAGCATGGACTAGGTGGGCTGAAGGGCCTGTTTCTGTGCTGCATTACTCCATGACTCTACGGCTTGTGTTCAGTAAACAACCCATTATGTCCAATTTATAAAATGTGCTTCTATTTATATGCATGCTTTGATTCACCTCAAAATGCCCCATAAAGTTCAAAGTACATATATGTCACCATATACAAACCTGAGATTCATGTTCCATACTCAATGAATCCAATGACCATGATGGAATGAATGAAAGAACACACCAGTGTGCAAAAGACAACACGCTGTCCAAATACAAAAAGAGAGAAATAACAACAACAAGCAATAAATATTGAGAAAGTGAGATGAAGTCTTCTTGAAAGTGAGTCCCCAGGTAGTGGTAGTGGGAACAGGTCAGTGATAGGATGAGTAAAGTTGAGTGAAGTTCTCCTCTCTGATTCAAGAGCCTGATGGTCGAGGGTAATAACTGTTCCTGAACATGGTGGCGTGGGTGCTGAGGACTCTGTACCTTCTTCCTGAGAGCCACAGCGAGAAGAGAGCATGGCCTGGGTGGTGGGGGTCCCTGATGATGGATGCTGCTTTCCTGCGACAGTGCCTCATGTAGATGTGCCATGACATTTTATTAGTGGAATTTCAGTTGTAATGTTTGAATTTGCCCGCAGCTGGATCCCACAAACAATAATGTGATATCAACCAGATAACTTATATTGGTAATGCTAGTTGGGAGGCATCTAAACTTCTAGATATTTTCAAGATAGAAAGCTTTCATAAATATCTATTACAGTATATGTAAAATGTATTTCTTAATCTCATTAAAGACCACTTACAGTATACTTGTAAAGAGGGTGGAAGGTTCAATAGCAACTTTCAGAAGGAAATTAATATCACTATCTAAGGGTTTTATGGGACTGTATCTAAAGGTTTTGTGGGACTGTGTAGAAGGAGAAGGGGGGGATGGGTCAAATTGTGCTTCACAGCTCTAGAGACCCAGGTGCACCGGGTTCCCCAGGTTATGTAATAACTTTATAAAACTCTGGTTAGGCCACACTTGGAGTATTGCATACAGTTTAGTGATCCAGGGGCACCAGGTTCACTAGGTTATATAATAACTTTATAAAACTCTGGTTAGGCCACACTTGGAGTATTGCATACAGTTTAGTGATCCAGGGGCACCGGGTTCACTAGGTTATATAATAACTTTATAAAACTCTGGTTAGGCCACACCTGGCGTATTGCATACAGTTCTTATCGCTCACTATAGGAAGGATATTGACACTTTGGAGAGGGGTGCAGAAGACGTTTACCAGGATGCTGCCTGGTTCAGAGGGCATGCGCTATCACAAGAGGTTGGATAAGCTTAGGTAGTTTTCTCTGGAGTGCCCGAGGCTGACAGGAGATCTGATCGAGGTTTACAAAATTATGAGAAGCATAGAGAGAGTGGACAGAGAGTATCTGTTTCCTGGGGTCTGATACCAAAGGGCCTGCATTGAAGGTGAGGGGGGTAGGTTCAGGGTGGATGTGAGGGGGGTAAGGTTTTTACTCAGAGAGTGGTGGGTGCCTGGAATGCACTGCCTGGTATGGTGGTAGAGGCAAGTAAGTTAGAGGCTTTTAAGGGACGTTTGGATAGGCACATGGATTTAAGGAAGATGGGGGGGATATGGATATGGTGTAGGCAGGAGGGATTAGTGTTTGAGTGTTTTTGTTTTGCCTTTTAGCTGCTTTGGCACAGTATTGTGGGCCGAATGGCCTGCCCTGTGCTGTACTGTTCTATGTTTACTCTAGATGTGTGGGTTACACATCAATTTGACACATGGGTTACCTCTGGGGGTTCCAGTTTCCTATCACATCCCAAATTTTGTAGCTTGGGGGTAAATTGCCCCTTGTGTGTAGATCAGAGGTAGAATTGATGGGAATGAAGGGAGAATAAAGTTGGTTTGAGTAGAATCAGTGTAAATGGGTGCTTGATGGTTAGCTGTGTATGGCAGCTCTTCCAGAGAGCCAGGAGAGCAAATATCCCATTGCTGAATGATTCTGTGATAAAATTCCTGCTTGCCTTTAGAATTTAGAACCCCCCCTTCCCTTCTCCTGCCCCCCTCCTAAGACAGCGGCAGCTAAATGCATCACACTTCCAGGAATGGCAGGTGTGCAATAGTCCTACCCCCCCATCCATATATTATTAATTTTGGACTGCACTCCTGAGATTTTAGAGTTTATTTTATGTATATATTCTTTGTCATGCTGCAAAATGTTGAGCTGCTAAACTGTGTTTCATTGCCCAAACAACAATGACAATAAAGATATTCTTCTTCTTAAAAAGAATTAGCTCATGTGTTAGTTACCGCACGCAATGAAAAATGCCGGACTAATTCTTAATAATTTTCTAATACAGGGGTTCCCAACCTTTTTTATTTCATGGAGCTTTAGCATTAACTGAGCACCCCAGGATGGTAACCCCTGCTAATGTGAGGGTCCCAAACTAATCTAGATTCCCAGTTAGCCTTATGAAAGGATTGGCGAGATTCTTACTAAACTGTGGCGATCCATTTGCTACTGAGCAGGGAATTCTTGATTTTCGACTCAGTAATGTTTTAGGATTAATGATACGTTTTGACTTCATGATGCTGTGCGGCCGGGAGGGAACTTGGGGCGGGACGGTAGCGTAGTGGTTAGCACAACGCTTTACAGTACAGGCAATCCAGGTTCAATTCCCGGCACGTTCTCCCAGTGACCACGTGTTGCCTCTGGCTGTTCTGGTTTCCGTCCAAAGGTGTACCAGTTGTTAATTGTTCATTGTAAGTTGTCCCAATTATTAGGCTCGGATTAAATCAGTGGAAGGACCAGAAGGGCCTATTCTGCACTGTATAATACATAAGTGGTTGCACTCTTCATGTGCCAGCAAGTTCACCAGCCTGGGTTAGACACTGTAGAACACCCTGAAAGTTGCTGCCTTTTTGTATAGTTCCTCTTCCCTCAACTGAAACTTCCTTGCTGCCTTCCACCCAGTCTTAATGCGGAGGAGCGCCACAGGAGGTTCGCGCAGATAACGCACGAGAACCAAGCCCTTCTACAGCGCATTGTGCACTGCGAGTCGGAGTACAAGCAGAGCAAGCTGAAGGAGGAATGGGAGAGAGCGAAGAGGGTGCAAAATAATATTGCCCGGTACCCGCGTGGGACGAAGACTGAGCAGGTAAGATACAGACTGGGTTAGGTGTGGTATGGTTAAATTAAGTGTGATTTATGGCTCTGAGGGAATGCTCAACCAGCACACGAAATAAAAAGACGTTGAAGCATATGCTGATGTACTGGATGAAGTACGGTGGGAAGAGGCTTGTGGAGCTGGGCTAAATCATACGAACAACATAGAACAGTACACCACAGGAACAGGTCTTCAGCCCACTGTGTTGTGCCAAACCAGTACTTAAATGTCTAACTAAACTAATCCCTTCAGCCTGCACAGGTCCATATTCCTCCATTCACCGCACACATTCGTGTGCCAATGTAAGCGCCTCTTAAACATCACTGTCGTACTTGCCCTCACTACAACCCCTGACCCTCTAAGAGGACCACAACCTTGTTGTGGTATGGAGGCTTGTGTGTCTCAGCGGCCCAGAAAGCTATGCTGGTTGGAGTCAGGGCATTATGCTTTGGTTCTTTGGCTCTGCACAATCACACCACAGTAACAGTTGCCTTATTAAATTAATGAATACCAAATAAAGACATGCTGATTACTCACCAAAATTTGTCTTACCTAATGACAACTCAGCAGCAGGAAATTGTAATCTGGATGAGCGTATGTTCTTCGCCAAGCGGGTCAAAGGGTAGAGGCCGGACTATGAGTGGTCCACCGGTCCTCCAGGTTTTGGGGTTCAGCTCAGGACCAACAACCCTGACTGGTAAATCAAAACTATTACAGAAACAGCACTTCTATATCTGAGTACGACGGTATTCCTGAGTCTCCACCCAGAACTTGCATGACTGACAATTGTGAAAACCAAGCTTCTGACATGATGAAGGAAGCCTTGAAGACCTCCAGAGATGGAGGACCATCATTGCTGCCCGAAATGCCAGTGGTGTAACGGGCAGTAGAGAGAGACTGCCACGGGCAGTGCGTTTCAGACACCCACTACTCTCAGTGTAAAAACACTTGCCCACACATCTCCTTCGAGCATACTCCCCCCTCACCTTAGATTTACAGTAGATGCTGTCCAACCCGCT
Organism: Mobula hypostoma; assembly: GCF_963921235.1. Taxonomy (NCBI): domain Eukaryota; kingdom Metazoa; phylum Chordata; class Chondrichthyes; order Myliobatiformes; family Myliobatidae; genus Mobula; species Mobula hypostoma. The sequence continues at coordinate 53,781,672 of NC_086114.1, read as the reverse complement.
GAGTTCCTCCAGCATTGAAAGGCAATGGCCCCTCTAGCTGTGCCCCAAATTCTGTGCTCGCCTCCAAGTGGCTTATCAGCATCAATCTGGGGATGTTGTCCCGGCATTTTATATAATTCAATGACATTGTTATGATTGAGTGTTACGAGTTAACCCCAATCATAATTAAAAGAGAGATTTCAGTTCTTCCACACTATTGAGAAGAGGATTTGTTCCCCCCCCCCCCACCCATCGTCTGAGATTTATCCCTCTTTTGTTAACAATTTATGTCTGCCACAGTGCAAAGTGGCCCATGGTAGACAGATATTAATGTGATGCTATTACAGCTTGGGGCATTCCGGTGTTCGGAGCTTGATTCCAGAGCTGTCTGTAAGGAGTTTGTACATTCTGCCCGTGACCGCGTGGGTTTCCACCAGGTGCTTCCGTTTCCTCCCACAGTCCAAAGACAGACTGGTTGATTGGTTAATTGGTGTAAGATAGGTGGGTTGCTGGGCGATGCAACTCATTGGGCCAGAAGGGCCTTTATCTTTAAGTAAACAAACAAACAAACAAATAAATAAATACATGACTGAATGAAACAGAGAAAATCCTACAGTAGCTGGGGCTGAGGGGAAGAGATGCATACAAGTATCCAGTTAGTAGGAGTACAGAAGAGGTACTGATTCTTCCCAGAGATCGGGCTGTACAACAGTTAGTGCTGCTACCTCTCAGCTCCAGGGACACAGATCATGACCTTGTATGCAGTTCTGTGTGAATTTGCATGTTGTCTAATCACAGCCGTGTGGGATTCCACTAGATCAGGTTCCCCTCACCTCCCATAGATTAATTGATCGGTGTAAACTGGGGCAGCATAGCGGTCAGTGTAACACTGTTACACCAGTGACCTGGGTTCAATTCTGCCGCTGTCAGTAAGGAGTCGTACGTTCTCTCTGTGACCTCTGGGCTTCCTCCAGGAGCTCCAGTTTCCCCATTCCGTATTCCAAAGACGTACAAGTTTGTAGGCTAATTGGTCACATGGGTGTAATTGGGCTGCACAGGCTCAACAACCAGAAAGGCCAGTTAATGTACTGGATCGCTAAATAAATAAATAAATAAATTACCTTCTAACAATAATAAACAGGGAATTGTTGGCATGTGTGGGAGAGAAAAGATAAGTTGAAGGGGTGCAGGGAAATAAGCAGAGGGGGAATGGGATTTCTCCCTGAGGGCTGGCATGGTCCTGATGGGCCAAATGGCCTCCTGCATTGTTATACCTTGAGGACTGCACACAGTGAGGGGCCCACACTGGGAAAACAGCTGCAGTCAGTGGATCACAGAGCAAAAGGACCACTTGGACATTATACCCCGCCTGGACGCTGTTGTTGAATGACACAACCCATTAACCAGCCTGTTAATATTTATATCGCTGTCCAGCAGGTACATGGAACTCCCACTTGTTGGTAACCATTTACCAGATGGTGCCAGACTCCTCTGAGGTTACACTTAAAGCAGTTCCTTCTACAATAAAGAAACAAATCTAATATTATATAGGAATGGCAGTATTGCTGGCTACTGACCCAGACAGTCGATCCTGAAGCAGACACTTGGCATCAAAGTTAACGACCGTCCAGTCCCGTTCTGTGGGCCCAGAGTGGCTGATGTGTGAACAGCAAACTCTTCCACAGATAAGACAACTGGTGGCAGACTGGTGCTTACATAGGGACACTGTGTAAACATGGCCACCGGCTTCTTGGTACCATTTCCCCCTGCTCCTTCTCCACCTCAAGTGGTCATGGGCCCGAATTGTCCAGGAGTCACCGCTGGGAGTGAGCGGCGTTTCCATTAAGAGTCTCCGGCCTCATCCTCTGCTCGTCTGGTGACTTCTTTCCCTGGCAGAGCTCAGAACAAGAGTGTCAGAACTGAGAGCCCAGAGACAGGCAGAGAAAACAACACAGCCGAAATGTAATCAAAAATACAGAAGATGCTGGGTTTATGTTGGAACTGCTCTGCAGGTCAGGCATCATCTGTGGGTAGAGAAATTGAGGACGAAAATGTTTCATCAGAACAACACAGTCTATTGACTACGAGTGAATGAGCGTAACTAGGGCCTCGTTGCTGGGTATGTTAACCTGAGAGAGGGCATTTGTTTGCTCATCATTGACCAGCTCATAGATTCATTGGGTTATTAAGCACAGAAATGACCCTCAGCTCAACTCGTCCGTGGCAATCACATTTACACGGGTTTGACCCGAATCCTTCCAAACCTTTCCAATTAAATGTCGTAATTATACCCACCTCTCTCACTTCCGCTGGGAGCTCATTCTCTCTCCCCACCTCCCTCTGTACACAAAAAAATGTCCCTCAAAATCTCATCCCCCTCACTTTTAACATTTGACCTCTTGCTTTAGGTTACCTAGTATGTTAAAATGAACTCTTAACCTCTCTCAATCTAGCTGGTTATGGCCCTGCACCTCGTTGTCTGCCTGCACTGTACTATCTCTGTAGCTTACACATTTTATTTGCCATTTTTGTTTTCCCTCAGTGCAATGTCGTGGTGAAATGATGTGGGTGGATGTCACGCAAAATAACTTTTTCACTGTACCTCAGTACATATGAAAATTATAAACCAATTCCAATTCCAGATAAAGACTGTGATTATCTTTATGCCCTTCATGATTTTATAAACCTCTTTAACGTCACCCCTCAGCCTCCTTTGCTCCAGGAGAAACAATCCCGGCTCCTGCAGTCTCGTCTGATAACACAAGTCCTCCAGTCCCGTCAACATCCTCCTGAGCCCTTACCGCACACTTTCTACTTTAATCACATCCTTCTCTGGCACCGTGACCAGAACTCCAAGTTTAATCTCACTAAGTATCCTTCCAGTGAATCTGGAGGCTTTTGCAGAGACGTTGTTGGTGTTTTTTTTCCCGGTGCCTTGCAGTGGCTGCTGATGGTAGCTCAGGCCTCAGAAGCATGAAGGAGGGCAAACCTAATAATTAAGGTCGGTAGAAACACTCACTAAATGCAGGAGGAGTTCAGCAGGCCAGGCAGCATCTATGGAAAAGAGTAAACAGTTGACGTTTTGGGCCAAGACCCATCATTGGGACCTACCATAAGTATCCTGACGTGCTTTCTGGTGTCCCGATGAAAGGTCTCGGCCTGAAACAGCAACTGTTTTCTCTTTCCCATGGATGCTGCCTGGCCTGCTGAGTTCCTCCAGCGGTTTTATTTGTGTTGTTTGGATTTCCAGCATCTGCAGATTTTCTTGTGTTGGTGATTCAACAAAGGGCACTCGGTCATTTTTCTCCTGGTACCTGCTCTGCCATTTGAAAAGATCACAGATGTTCTGTTTGTAACACCAGCTCTTCACTCATGCCCACCCAAATAGTCTTTTACCGGCTGCTTATCAGAGATCGATCTGCCTTCGCATCATCAACATCCCTTCCAAACAGGGGCAACTATAACCATGTGGCACTAAGACATTTTAAAGAAGATATGTTCCTTCTAACAGTGGGAAATAGACCAATATGTGGCATTTTGCAAGAGGCAATTAAAAGGATGTATTGAATTATTAGAAACAATTTATAATGATCATACCACTTTCTGAATCACAACTCAGGATGTAATTACTCGATTGGAGAGCTATGGGGGAAGACTCAGGAATACAACCAACTGTTTTATCATTATGCTTCACCGGGTCACCTCCTGTATTGTGCTGTTCAATGTCTCTGTAACAACGCAGACACACAAGCTGTCCCCGTGTTATGGACACCCCTACGTAAAACTGATTAAATTCAGAAGTCTGATGTATGTACAAATGGTGGAGATAATTTCCTCTCTTCACATTTGGTAAGTTGTTTTCTTACCGCTTTTTATTTGTATTACAGCACTGTGAGGATGTGGTTATCACACTGAATGATTGTTGTGTATTTTCCTGCTTACTGATAAAATCAACTTAAGATGTCTGTAAAAGTGGAACGTGTTCATGCCCCAGGTGGAGCCTGTACCCATACACGAATTATCACAGTAGCAAACTCTAACTACTTGCCATAGATTGAAGTCGCAAAGGCAATTTGCAGTTTAAGGATAAATATTTTCTATTTTCTGCAGAAAACTGGGAAGAAACTGCACCTGGGAGTCGCCAAGAATAGCGAAACTGCCCGGTTCGAATAAACTGGCAAGGACCAGGTGACGTCAGCGGCATGGCAACCAATAAAAGTAGGGCTTCAGGCTCCGCCCCCTTCTCACATCGATTGCGTGTCGAAATCTATCCCCAGGACTTTCCACGGATATCCTGACGTGTTTTCTAATTGACATCCTACAGATACATTTCCTCCTTCCACTTCCTTTCCAAGTTATGTTAAAGGAGCTTCTATCCAGAAGCAGATTCACGTGGATCAGCCAGTCAATAGTCAGGTCGAAAGCAGATGGGAATCGGGTTTGTAACGCCCCTGGTTTTAACATTCTCCAAAGGAGTTATTGCCTGTTTTTGCACGGAGAAAGATGGTTGAATGAGGTGATATTGTACATCGGAGTCACCAGAATCTCTGTCCTCTACTAGTCTCCCTTCCACAATATTTTTCACAGCTCGGAGACCCTGAGTAAAATCATGCAAAGCTCATCAGTATTGCTGGTCTTTCCTGGCTTATGATCAACAGAACACATACCTGTTAACAACAAGCCGTGACAATATTAATTACGTTTCAATTAAGCTACTTTTGTTTGATTGACATTATTATTGGTATCTCCACGGGTGGCTAATTTTCCAATTACATGATATTATTGGCTGTTACCTTTGCCACTTCAATCAAAAGCAGGAACAATTTGAAATGCCTCTCAGCCCTTGCAGCTGACTGACCATAACCGACCAAGGTTATGAAACACTATTCCTTGATTGCAGATTTACCAAGGTTCCAGGTCCACAATGAGCTTGAGTTTTAAAACTTGTTATAAAATCCTCCTTGTGCCCATGACATGAATAAAGTTATGGCTATCGGACTGTATTTGGCTGTTTATTTCCCCTCCATAGATGCTGCCTGAATTGAGGAGTTCCTCCAGCTTTGTGTGTGTGTTGCTCAGGATTTCCAGCATCTCCATCTCTATAGCAACCAGTGGCCTCCAATTCTCCAGCAACCTTGCATTCCTCTAACCGTCAGATTTTGGAGTCTTAGAGTTGAGACATGATAATACGGCACAAAAACAGTCCCTTTCATCCCAACAACATACATCAAAGTTGCTGGTGAACGCAGCAGGCCAAGCAGCATCTATAGGAAGAGGCGCAGTCGACGTTTCAGGCCGAGACCCTTCGTCAGGACTAACAGAAGTCTACATTTACCATCAAGCACCCATTTACACTAACCCTACATTATATCCTCCTTCCAGATTCTACCTCTTACGTACCCCGTAACTGGGTTGCCAAACCAGCAGAAATGGACCACTCGTTGGAGTCTGGATTACTAGGGGCTAATAAAGTTTTATTAAAGAAATAAGTAACACAGTGCTCTAATCGTAAGGATATAAATGCAACAGGTTAGCAATGATAAAACACACATGTACACAGAACTAGGGTAATAGGAATCAACCAAGCTCTATCGCAATCTAGGGGTAAAAGGATCAGTCTTAAGTGACACAGAGTTCAATTCAGCTTAGTACAGTTTGCAGTAATCGCTGTTGTGCCATTGGAGAGAGAGAGAGAGAGAGAGAAGGGGGGGATGCAAATTTGATTCAGGCAGACCTTTGCTGTTCTTCGCAGTTGGTTTCGGGCGGACCCTTTTATGTCTTCTATCCTGCTGTGGTCACCGACTGTGACCCCTCCATTCCGGATACAACCGTTCTTCCGTGGTGAACCCGGCACCCGGGCAAGGGCGGACACACACACCAGGTTCCCACCGATCGTACCTTTACACCCTGTGAGTCTATGGTCGGTTCCCGCGAACCGGACCGCCAAACTTCCACCAACTTGTGGGGGCACACTGCTCTTCCAGGGTCTCGTTAGCTCGTGGTGTGTGTCGTGCCTTAGCGAACCTGTTCTTTTTATCTCCCTGCTGGGTTATCGCCTGTCTATCAAACTTCAAACAGTTCAGGTTCAAAGCAACCGGTCTGTCAATATTCTGAATTGCGTCTCTTTTCCGTTAAACTCTCTCTCCTCTCTCATTAACATTTTGAACATTTCTCCATTGTCTCCCTTATCTCTTTCATTAGCATCAATCGTCTGATAACTTGGTTTGGCGTCACATACCACAGTAGGGGTAATGTACAATGTCCCATCTGTCAACCAACCGGTCTGTCTTTGGATGTGGGAGCAAACTGGACCATCCTGAGGAAACCCAGGCAGAACTTGCAAACTCCACACAGACAGGACCAGTGGTCAGGTTGAACTCAGATCACTGGAGGTGTAGGACGGCAGTTTTACAAGCTGTACCACCGTGCCACCTCAACTGCCTTAGTTCTCTACTTGGTTTCAGCCTCTTCCGATCTGGTAACTCCATCACGCTGCCTCTTCCATTCTTCATCGGGACTGCCCGTACCCTGCGGCATCGTCCCGTTCTGCTGTATCAAGATCCAAACCCAGCCTCTTAGTTTTATAGCATTACAACACATAAGGCGGGTGCTGGAGCAATGACATCAACAAGGGTGATACCAACAGGCTCAATAAACTGATTAGAAAGCAGGCTCTGTTATAGGGGTCAAAGTGGACACACTGGAGGCTGTGGTAGAACAAAGGACTCTATGGAAAATCCTGGCAATTTTGGACAGTTTCTCATACCACCTTGGTTGAAAAGCAGAGAAGCACTTTTAGGAATAGACTAAGATAGCTCCAAAGAGCGCTATATGAGGTCATTCTTACCCTCGGCCAGAAGGCTCTATAATGAGCCAACCTATAGCCGGGGAAGTGATGACTCCTCTCTGTTAGACTGTTTGAGGTAACTCATGTTTTACCCTTTTGTACTTCTCTTCTACTATTCGTATATCTGTGCACTTGTAATGCTACACTGATACCGTAAATTTCCTTTGGGATCAATACAGTATCTATCTATTTTGCCCACTGGATTCATTCAAGCTCTCATCAGAGCAAACGGTCCCACTTTCCCTCCTTATTTCCCTGCACCCTTGCAACATATTCACTCTCACACGAGCCATTCAACGCCTCTTCGCTTATTTAGCCATGAAGGCCATTTAGCCCACCGGCAGAACTTAGAGATGTGGGAGGAGAGCAGAGTACCCGGAGTTGGGCGTCACGGTACCGTGGTGGTTAGCGCGACGCTAGTACAGCCCAGGGTATTCCGGAGTCCGGAATTCAATTCCGGTGTCGTTCTGTCAGGAGTCTCTGTACATCCTCCCTGTGGGATGTGTCGGGTTTCTCGGAGTCCTCTGGTTTTCTCCCACACTCCAAAGACGTGCCGGGTATGTTAGTTGGTCATTGTAAATTTGCCCCGTTACTGGGGTTAATCGGGTTTGTCGGGAGTTGCAGGGGGCGACACGGATCAACGGGCTGGAAGGGCCTGCGCTGTATCAATCAATCAATCAATAAACTCACAAAGACACAGGGCGAACTTGCAAAGTTCAGGACCAAAATCAGGACTGAACCCAGCATTTTGGAGCTCTGAATCAGAAGTTCTACTTACTGTGTCAATATACTGCAGTGTCCGATGGTGAGGTACTCCAGCGGCTGACAGAACCAGAGGTATAGGACAGGTATCCCACATTATCAGGAACTATATCTTAATCCTGGGTATAAAATCCCAGTCCTGACACCAATAAACTGCGGATATCTGACTGGACGAGATTCAGCCGGGTTACAAAATCCTTATTTCCATGAGCAGAAATAGAGAGGAAATTAACCACCTCAGACTCCTATTAATCCAATGTACAACTCCATCCACCTAGTTGATGTCAGCACTCATGATCTGTCGAAGATTCCTCTCACCTTTACCGAACCCATCAACACATCCATTCCTTCTTGTCGATGGTCTAAATCTCTGTAAAGTTTTCTGTGGTTTCTGTCCCCGTTACTCCAGGTTGAACCAGGTTACATGTTCTTCTGAGTCTTTAGTAATTCCCTGTTGGATTTATTTTTAGCGCCTACAGAAATGTTTTTCACAACTCCTCCCCCCCCAAGACCCAGACACACATATGCCAACCCACAGATAGACACGCACACACGTGCATATAGACACATGCAAACACACGCACACGTACGTGCATACGCATGCAGAGCACACACACACATAGACACAGAGTGGAGATATTTCCTGATAGGCTATTTAATTAACTTCTTCAATGAAAAGCCTCTGTTGGATCATCCCTTAGTCTTTTATCGATGAAAAGTATGGCCTGCACCCCCTTGGTTTTGTTCCGTCATACTCCACTTCCCAATCTCCACCTTAAATCTGAACTAAGGAAATCGGAGCTGGAGTGGATTATCCAGCGCCACTTACTTCCATGGCTGACCCGCTACTAGGCAGCTGGTGGTGTAGCGGTATCCGCACCGGACTTTGGGGCGAGTGGTCTTGGACCTAGTGCTTTCTCGGCATACATGACAGATAAACTCGGGTACAAATCGAAGTCAATCCTATGACCACTGCGAAAGGATCGTGAAGGAATACCTGATTAATACCATCCACGACCCTGTAAGGAAGCTGAAGTCGCAGCTTTTGTGGGTCGAAGATGACCTGGGTTCATTCAGGACGGCTGCCTTCCCCGTGAATGCGGAGCAGCGTACATCAGCCAGGCAGGATGCACGGTGGAAACCCGCATCGAGGAGCACAGGAGGTGTATCCATTTGGGTAACCCAGAGAAATCGGCGGTAGCAGAGCACTGCATTCGCAATGGCCACGGGACTGACTTCGACGGCAGAAAACTACTGCGTGCCACCTGTGGGTTTTGGGAGCACCTGGTGAAGAAAGCCATTGAAATAAAACGAGAGGAAAAGAACTTTAACAAAGACGAAGGTCTCACTCTAAGAACTGGAACTCGGTTATAAACAAGGTGGGACGGCGGAACCCTGACTGGAGAGGACTAATCAATCAGGAGGGGCGGATGTCATACAGGGGTAGATATACTACCAGACTAGACACGCCCAGGCACCATCCCGGATGGAGATAGCAGAGTTTATCATGGAAACGTCGGTTAAAACCGATACCTGTACCCGGCTGGAAACCCGAGAAAAGTTTATTCTAGTGGTTCCGGGTTCGAATCCAGCCAGCTCCTTGCACTCTTTTCATCCGTGTTGGGTTGAGCATCGAGCTAGTAATTTGGCCTAAAATGCTGAAGCGACAGTAAGGTTGCCACCTGGTGCGCCACAAGGCGCGGAGAGGACAGCGATGACCTGCCACTACGGCACCCTTTCCCAGCTCTGTCCCCTATCCCTTAATTCACATAACAACCAGAAATCCAACTACCTGTGTTTTGATTGGACACAATGACTCCACCGCGCTCTCACTGAAGAAATCTCTCCTCATCTCAGTCCTAAATGGCATAATCCTTGCCCCAAAACTGTGCCCACTGGTTGAAAGCTCCTCAACGGGGGGGGGGGGGGGGGAGCCTCTTCCCTGCACCGGGTTTGCCAATCCTTTCAGATGATCTAAACTCTAGGGAATACAGTCCCAAGTCAGTTTAATTTCTCCTCTTAAAACAAACTGCTGTCTGTGGAACTTGTTTATTGAAATCCTTGCTGCATCATTTCTTTGGGTGGCAAATACATCCCTCCTTAGGTAAATCCAAAACTGGACATGATATGCAGTGTGCATTATCTATATAGCAGCTACTCACTGAGACTCCTTAGACAGCAGATTCCAAACCTATGACTTCCACAAGCTGGAAGGACCAAAGCATGGGGAACACAACCTACTGAAATTTCCCTCTGAGCCGTACACCATCCCGACTTGGAAATTGATGGCCTTCCTTCACTGACCTAGAACTAACGGCACTGTGGGTTTACCAACACCTCAGTGATTGCAGCAGTTCAACAAAGCAGCTCACCATCTTCTCAAGGTCAATAGGGCAATTAATTGCTGGCTCAGCTTGCGAAGACCACATCCCCAAAACAAATATTAAAAGATTACGGCCTCTGCACAGTTGCTGTAAGGTTTCAATAGTTCAATCTAATGTCAGAGAAATGTATGCAGTATATATCCTGACATTCTTTTTCTTCACGGCAGTAACAAAATTTGTAACACTGGCTTTCTCAGTATAGAAACCCCAAAACAGAACACAAAAACCATCATATTAGTCCTTTTTTGTTAGACTTAAGCAGTAGGAGTAGGGGGAGACATTACTCAATAATCCTGACAACTGGCTTATGCACCACCTTGTTAAAATCAGAAACTTATTGGAACGATTCATTAGGCTGCTAGAATCTTTAACCTTTATTTCTTTTCCCAACCAGTCTTTTTATCCCCAGGAGATGCCAATTAAATCCTTGGGATTTAAAAATTAATACTCTTAGTATGTTGACCACTAGTCCCTATAAGCTGCATGGCTGCACAGTAACTGAAATGCCCCCACACACATAGCCTTGTTACCTTGCAGCTGGAAAGTTCACGAAACATGAAAGATTTTCTTTGTTATACTATATTTCATTATATCCTTCAATTAATAACTACAATCAAAAGCATGTGACTTTTCAATTTTAAGTCTAAATATTCATGGTATGCATATTAAAAAAAAGTGCCACCCAGTTTTCAGGCCGTGTAAGATTTTTCCAGCTCAGAGCAGTGATTGTTCTGCACAACTGTTATAAAGATTAGAGGGAACATTGATGTTGACCTCACAGGCAAGGCCAGCATCAACAGAAAATCAAAAAAACTTGCAGATGTCAGAAATCTGAAATAAAATGCTGGAAACTCTCAGTAGGTCAGGCGGCATCTGTAGAAAGAGAAACAGAGTTAATGTCAAAGACTTTCCATTCTTCCAGCATTAGCTGCACTGACGATATACAATTTGCTGGGCTACTTCAATTACTTAAGAATGAATTTTGTTTTTCGTGGACTGGAGGTTCATGGACGTTTGACTGCGTAATGTTGGCAGGTGTCCTTCCTACAAGAATCTTAGTGGTTTTGAAGGCAAGTGGTGGAAATCTCACTCAGCACTGACAGATAATGATAAAGCAGGGAAAGATGTGGGCAAATTATCTATGACCTCCTGTTTGCTAGGAAAATGTCTTTTCGATGCATTTATTCTGTTTTATAATATGACGAACCATACGAAGTAAGTTCAGTACCAATTATAGTTGTTCTCATTAAGAGAGGCACGAGAGACTGGAAATGCAGGAATCTGGAGCAACACACAATCTGCTGGAGGTTCTCGGTGGGTTGAACACCATCCGTGTGAGGAAAGGAATTGTTGACCTTTCAGGTTGAAACCTGCTTCAGGATTTCGAGGGTGGCTGATTCCCAAAACCAGACTGAAATAAGGAGAACGAGAAGAAAAGAAGGCAATGAACCTGAGGGCCAGGAGTGGGCCTTCGACCTGGTCTGTGGTCTAATTAGATCACGGCTGGTATTTCCCTCAACCCCATCTGCTCGCTAACAGTCTGTCATGTTTAATATTAAAAAAGGTCAGTCATGAAATTTCTTACTGATTTTCCATTTTGATCTGTTCTTGTTCCAATATAACCACCATGTATTTAGAAGTTAGAACAGTATGGTAGAGAAACAGGCCCTTCAGTCCACAATGCCGTGCCGAACTGATTAAACTAGTAATTAAATGCCTCCTAAACTAATCCCTTCCACCAACAAGTGAGGTTATCCACTTTAGTGGCAAAAACAAGAAAACAGATTATTTAAACGCAAACAACAGATTATTATCTGAATGGTGGCCGATTAGGAAAAGGGGAGGTGCAACGAGACCTGGGTGTCATTATACACCAGTCATTGAAAGTGGGCATGCAGGTACAGCAGGCGGTGAAAAAGGCGAATGGTATGCTGGCATTTATAGCGAGAGGATTCGAGTACAGGAGCAGGGAGGTACTACTGCAGTTGTACAAGGCCTTGGTGAGACCACACCTGAAATATTGTTTGCAGTTTTGGTCCCCTAATCTGAGGAAAGGCATCCTTGCCATAGCGGGAGTACAAAGAAGGTCACCAGATTGATTCCTGGGATGGCAGGACTTTCATATGATGAAAGACTGGAATAACCAGGCTTATACTCGTTGGAATTTGGAAGATTGAGGGGGGATCTTATTGAAACATATAAAATCCTAAAGGGATTGGACAGGCTAGATGCAGGAAGATTGTTCCTGATGTTGGGGAGGTCCAGGATGAGGGGTCACAGTTTGAGGATAAAGGGGAAGCCCTTTAGGACCGAGATTAGGGAAAACTTCTTCACACAGAGAGTGGTGAATCTGTGGAATTCTTTGCCACAGGAAACAGTTGAGGCCAGTTCATTGGCTATATTTAAGAGGGAGTTAGATATGGCCCTTGTGGCTAAAGGGATCAGGGGGTATGGAGAGAAGGCAGGTACAGGGTTCTGAGTTGGATGATCAGCCATGATCATACTGAATAGCGGTGCAGGCTCGAAGGGCCGAATGGCCTACTCCTGCATCTATTTTCTATGTAACACAATGTCCATATCCCTGCATGCTCTGTGCATTCATGTGCTAATCCAAGAGCCTCTAAAAAGCCTCTATCATATTTGCCTCCACAACCACTCCTGGCAATGCATTCCAGATACCCACCATTCTCCCCCTCTATGTAGAAGGATATGCTCCACACACGTCTGCTTTAAGCTTACCTCCTCTCATCTTAAATACATGCCCTCTACAATCGGACATTTTGACTCCTGGGAGCGGGGAGGAAGCTGTTTACTTTAGCAGAATCAGGTTTATTATCACAGGCATGTGTTGTGAAATTTGTTAACTTAGCAGCAGCAGTTCAATCCAATACATAATATAGAAGAAACATAAATAAGTAAATAGATTATAGTATATATAATGAATAGATTAAAAATTGTGCAAAAACAGAAATAATATATATTAAAAAAGTGAGGTAGTGTTCACGGGTTCAATGTCCATTTAGGAATCAGATGGCAGAGGGGAAGAAGCTGTTCCTGAATTGCTGAGTGTGTGCCTTCAGGCTTCTGTACCTCCTGCCTGATGGTAACAGGGAGAAAAGGGCATGCCCTGGGTACTGGAGGTCCTTAATAATGGACGGTGCCTTTCTGAGACACCGTTCCTTGAAGATGTCCTGGGTACTTTGTAGGCTAGTACCCAAGATGGAGCCGACTAAATTTATGACCCTCTGCAGCCTCTTTCAGTCCTGTGCAGTAGCCCCCGCATACCAAGATTGGTATACCAAAGAAAACAGCCAAGTTTGTCCATCCCCTCCTTACAGCTCACAGCCTCGAATCCAAGCAGCCTTCTGGTAATTATGTGGGGCATCACATGAGCTAGGAGCAGGTGCTCTGCCATTCAACATGGTTCTAACTGTTTTGATTATAACCCTGACTGCACGTTCCTGTGTACCGGAAAAGCCTACAGAAAGTGGTAGGTACAGCCCAGTCCGTCACAAGCAAAGCCCTTCCCACCTTTGAGTACACCTACGTGGAGCACTGTTGCAGGAAACACCCCCACCACGCAGGCCATGTCCTTTTCTCGCTCCTCCTATCAGGCAAGAGGTACAGAGGCCTTAGGTCCCACACCACCAGGTTCAGGAACAGTTATGACCCTTCAGTCGTTAGGCTCCTGAACTGGTGTAGATAACTTCACACACCACATCTCTCAAATTATCATTCAAACCATACATAGATACAGCTGAACAAGACAGCGTTCCTCTGGGACCGAAGAGCAAAACATTCCAAATAGTGAGCATATTCACTCGAGCAGGGCCCTGAGCAATCGATGGTACAGTACAGTCTCCTGGCAGTGTACAGACGCATGCAATCCAGCCTGTCATTCCACTGCTCAAGCATGAGAGGGCAGCACCGACGGGAGAGGCCAGGCCCCAGCCGAGTGCAGACACCACACTGTGACGCTTCCATGCCATCATCTCACCTGGTGTGCAGCAGCAGGCAAGCCTGAGGCTTAAGGCCCAGTCCTTGCTACAACCAAGGCGACATAGCTCCCAAGTCATCTGTCCCACCACTAGACAAGGGTAACTGGCCTGTGGCACCTTATATTGTCACTAATTATTGCAATGCAGAGTCTTGCAATCGCCAGTGAAATGTCCGAGACAATCTCCCACGGTTAAGGCTGATTTATACTTGTGCGTCAGATGTACGCCGTAGGTACGGCGTAGCCGCGAACCTACGCCGTAGCCTAACGTGCACCTCTCCCAAAATGTAACTACATGTCGCAGCGACGCAGACCGCAGCAACTGTGATTGATCCACTTGGTAGCATCGCATTTCCTCCTACGCTGCAATAGCTTCCCATTGCGCGACTGAAGGGCAGGGAAGGAACTCTAGCTGCAATGCTTTCCATAAAGCTTTACAGACCTCCGAAATTATGGAGGACCCTGTGCTTGATGCCAGTTTGTAGCTAGCTGCTACAGCCTCTTGACTTCCACCTGAAGCTAAAACTCGAATGGTGATTGCCTGTCTCTGAGTATACTGTGCGTACACTGATGCGAAATAAATGGTTGGAGACGATGAACCAAATCGTCAAATCTACTTGCCGACATCCGAAAATATTTGAAATGCATTTCCTCATCCATGTCTCTCAGTGGCCGGACAAGCACAGAAAATTCACCCGCCTTCAGTTTCAGTTGCCATTGTTTAAAGTTCGAGTTTCCTCATGTTGAGTTTCAACACGAAGAAACTCAACACAGTGGCATAGAAATCCCACCACCAACTAGCGTTTTGGCAGTGAATTACAGAGAGACGCAGACACACCAACGCACAGGTATAAGTGCTTACAACGGCGTAGCCCACTTGTGTAGGCTAGGCGTAAACTGGTACTCACAAGTATAAATCAGCTTTAAGGTTCAAAAACAGCTACTTCCCTTCAACCATTCGGTTCTTGAACCATCCCGCACAACCCCAATCAGTATTGTAACTGCTTTGCCCTACAATGGACTTCTCGTTCTGTTTTAATCGTGTTTTTCCTTGTGTTATTTTCACAAATTCGTGTTTTTTTTTGTTGTGGGTGTCGTGTCTCTAATGCTTTGTGCCTGAGATGCTGATGGAAGTTTTTTTCATTGCCCCTGTGCACTTTGTCCATGTGAGAATAAACTCGACTTTGACATCCTGGAGAGACAAACAGTTGCAAGTTCTGGGTCTGTGACCATCACAACTGGAGGAAGAGAAAGATAGACATGGGGTTGGGTTGAGGTTTTCTGCGACCATAGTAATCCATTTGCACACGTTTCGTCACAAGACGGTTTTCAGCAGGGGGGAGGATGAGGGGAGAGATGCACGGAACAGGGGGAGTGTCAGTGATCGCAATGAGAATATGATCGATATGAATTTCAACCTCCCTCAGTTTGTGTTGGTGGTGGTTCAGGCAGCGGTCCGGCCACCCCGCTGCTGGGGTCCTCATTGAGCCTCTCCCAGAATCCTTCGCTCTCTTCTAGCTGCGGGAACCAAGATGGTGGGTTGAATTGGAGCGTTGTTGCCGCAGAATCTGCTGTCATCCGTTAGCAACTGCGGGTCCCGGCCATCGGCACCGGCCCAAACAGATGTGGCACCCATCTGACCGGACCTATCCGCCGATATTGCGGGCGGGGAGTGGATGGAAGCGGAGATAATGGGTCCCGGAGTATCTGCTTTCCTGGGCCCTGAGTCCCTGCTTCCGAGTTCGGGTGTCACTGGCCGCGGGGAACCGGGCTAAAGAGGGAGCAGGTTTCGGGCTTGGGCTGTCTAGCGGGGGCTGTGCTGAGTACCCGTATCTGGGATTGCGCTGGTCCCGGGTTGTATTGGTATCTCTGGCCCTCAGGTTGGGCTGGTATCCCAGTCTGTGATTCTTTGGGCCGGCTGAATCGGAAGGTTTCATCCGGTTGGAGCCTTAGACGGCTTCGGAGGTGGGGGGGGGGGGGGGGGGGGGTGAAGAGTTGTTGGTGATCTAAATTAAAATGTTAACTGATTGCCCATCCATAGAGCTGAAAAGGAGGATGCAAATTATTCAGAACTGTGAAGAGTTTTGAGAGAGTAAATGATACCTGTTTCCCGGTGACAGATAACAGGACAGACGGGTATTTGTAAGATAACTGGTAAAAGCCAGAATGGGCATAATTTAATGCAGCGGATGTTGATTTAAAAGCCAGAGTGTTGCTGGTTTAAAAAAACATTGCAAAGCATGTGGAGATAGTGGAACATAAATAGGACAGGTGAGCATATTTAATGTAAATTGAGGCAGATATTTGGATTAGTTTATCTCAAGTTGACCCTTGGGTACCTTGTGTAATTCCAATTGAATGTGAAATAAATTTAATATTTAAATTAATTCACAGCATGTTCTGGAAGAATGTAGTTAGTATACTGCCTTCTTTGGAAGAGTGGGGAAGAAAATTGTTGCAGTGTTACTTAATGTTTTGCAGCTGATTAGAAATGGAGAGTCTACGAAAGCTGTAGTGAGAAGCACATTAATACAGAGGTTGCTGCACCCCACTTGAGGGAGGTGCTATCTGAACTTTACCTTGTGTACCTGGTAACTTGAGCTGTTTTATTCAATCGACTTAAGTCATGCAGCACATCCCGGACTGGTGAAGTTTTGCTGAATGATCTCCAGAATTGTTTGGAATGCACGTGCTGTTTTATGTGCTGCCTCTGGGTTGCTGTTGAGTGAAGAGCGAAGATGCTTAACTGTTCCTGTCCTGTTAGGGTCGCGTCAGGACTAAGACGGTGAAGAAGGCCGCTCGGGTGATTATTGAGAAATACTACACCCGACTCGGCAGCGACTTCCACACAAACAAAAGGGTTTGCGAGGAGATTGCCATCATCCCCAGCAAGAAACTCCGCAACAAGATTGCAGGGTAAGAAATGTTAACCCTCCCTTAAGACTTCTGTGACCAGGTTGCTTCATAACAGTGATGGGGTATATCAACTTATTTTCCTGTGATTGCTCCCTCTGACACGTCTCTTAATACCACTGTTTGGTAATGGATCCTGTGTACACCCTAATTTCCATTTATAGATTTTACCTGTGATGCCAGTGGGTTGGGGAAAGAGGTGTGGAATTGTTTTGGTAACCATTGTAGATGAGTGTTACTTCGATATGTGTGGGGGTTTCCCCATGTAAAACCATGGAGTGTGCGCACATTGCTTTCTTGCAGATTTTATTAACATTTGAAGATTTTTTGCCTTCTACTGAAGGTTCAATAGGTACATTTAATATCAGAGAAATGTATATAACATACATCCTAAAATTCTTTTTCTTTGCCAATGTTCATGAAAACAGAGTAGTGCCCCAAAGAATGAATATTCTTGAATAATCAGCCTGTCTCTGGAGCCACAAAAATGTGGCACCCTGAAGGCGCGCTAGTCTTCCAGGCCGGGTCAAAAAGCGGCCGGTCGTGAGGCCCTGAGAGCAGGTCCCATTCCCGCAAAGAACCAAACTCAAGAGTGTAACTTGGTCAGGGTCTTCAAAGGAACCTTGAAAAGGAAAAGAGATATCAAAGATAGAAATAGAGCTGTTTCTAAAGATGCAAGCGAAGGGGTCGCATTTAGCGTCACCTTGACTTTGCTCTGCTTTCCATGTCCATGATTACTTCAATTGTTGCCTCAAAAATGAGGTAGCTCACTTACTGGAATTTGAATGTTTGTTTAAAATTGTATGAATTACAAAACGGCTCCTTCACAATGGGCTCCAATGAAGACTGAATAATTAGCCACTGACAGCAGTTTGTCAGAGCCCTCTGTCCTGGACCAGTCTTTCAAGATGTGCCCAGGTGTAGCCCCGTCTTTGAAGATCATTCCTCTCCCAAGGATGTGGTTTTTGGAGCTTCTGTTGCATTCTATAGCTCTGGGTTTTTGTAGGATGGGTTGCTGACCTCCTGGCCAACCCTTCTGCAGCCAGGCTTTGTATCGTCCATGGTGGAATTCCTATTCTGATTGGATCTATTTTTTAAAAAAAGTTTTGTAATTTGTTGCTATCTGTTTGCAAGCATGGGAATTATTGAATAGAAGAACAATGAAAATTTACAAGGTTCTATATATTTTAACCTAGGTATGTGACACACTTAATGAAACGCATCCAGCGAGGACCAGTTCGAGGCATCTCCATCAAACTGCAGGAAGAAGAGAGAGAGAGGAGGGATAACTATGTCCCAGAGGTGGGTTGATTTGCCTTTTATTGAGTTCATTGACTCCTATCCATTTACTTAAGACCTAGGGGCTTTGCATTTAATTGTCAGGATCTGTAAATGATCATAAAGCAAAATACTTGCTAACGACTTTTGGGGAGAGGTCAATTGTCGTGATATTGTTTACATGTGACTGCACTTTGTCATTTATCTCCTGCTGTAGGAGACTCAAACCCAAATTTAGTTAATGTTCCTGATTATTGGTTCTATTGGATTGGATATCTGGGTTAGAAAATTAAAATTGGGCTGACTAAGACACCTGATCTGAGGAATTTACTCTGGTACATAATAGTGAAGAATTCTTTCTCAGCGCAGGGACATCCCATAATTCTCATGCACTCCATCCAGCACTCCCATGTGCTTTCAGCGTTTAAAATACACATCCTATGCAAACTGAAGGTTGGGTAGCATCTTTTTGCCTTTCCTCTTCCAGCCAAACCCACTCTGAGCCTACCTGAGTCTGGCCCTCTCATTCTGCCTCCATTCAGTAGCAACTTTTCTTGGTGCCTAGTCAGATGTGCCTGGCACACCCCAGAAACAACAGCCATTTTCTTCCCTGAGCAAGTACCCTCAGCGCCAAACCCGTACCTGCTGGACAAAATGTGGGAATATATGACAGCTCATGCCCTTCTTTGGGCTGAACTCAGCTGACTAGTCATTGGTGGAGGTTGTCGACAGGCCCCCATAATGCGTCCTCTCGATAGGGCACAGCATAAATAGAGAACTATCATGGTCATCTTTGAAGAGAACTGAAATTGTCATAAGAGATTTTAATCTGTAAAGCTAACTAGCAAGAGTATTGTAGGAGAAGTTGTGGAGTGCATCAGGATTGCTTCTGAAAACAAAACGAAGCGGAACCTACCCAGCAGCAGTCCTTATTTTGGATTTGGCATGAGTAGTGAGGATTAATAAGAGATCTTGTAGTTAAAGATCCTCTGGAAAGTATTGGCCACAACGTGATAGAAATCCAGATGGAGTTTGAGGGAGAAATCGCTGTTTCCAACATGCATAAGGCCAGTTATATAGTGGTATAAAGCTGGAGTTTTCTGAAGTGGAGTCAGAAAATCAGCTGAGGGATGGGTTACTGGGCAAACAGTGGATATTCAAACAGCTGGTCCAAAATGCTCAGGAATTTATCCCCACTTAAAAATGAGGGATTCTGTGAGAAAGAGGCACAAACGTGATTGACAGATTGCGAATAATGTTACACTTGAAAAGTAAGACATTGGAAGTAGCTGGAGGAGTGGGAAGTTTTATGGGCTTTTTGTATTTCACTACTATATACTCAGATGGAAATTTGATTTGAGAGTGAGGGTTAGGGATAGATTGAGGGTTACAGAGGAGTTGAGGCCTGTGTTGATCAGCTATAATGGTATGGAATGGTGGAGCAGGTTTGAAGAATCTGGTGATGTATTTTTTTTTAGCTTCTCTCATTCACTATTACAGTGTTGGATTGGTTAGTTGCTGCTGTCTGTCAACTTCCCATTTCCTTGTTTGATAAATCTGCATCCTTTGCTTTAATCCAGTGTTGAGCTGCTGTTCATACAACCTGTTTGGAACACCTGCAGCTAAATCTTCAACTAACTCATCTCAGCAATTGTTTTCTTCTCTGTTATGGAGAGCTTTGTTCCCTGGCTCTGAGATTACTGAGTTAGATGGTATTTGTTTTGACCTTCAGTGTGTGCTTTTGAATTGGGGGGAAAAAATAGAGCTGTCATAACCTGCACTATGATTCACCGATCTGGCAACTCCTGTACCTCATTTCTTTTCCTGTTTGATCCTCAACACCTTTGTGTTTAAAGATCTATTGATTTCACTGTAGTGTCATCATTTTACTGTTCATAATTTCACCAGTCTGATTGTTTGTACTCCATGTGTTGAAACAATATCGTTGTTCACAGTGTCTGCTGTTTGACTAGAATTCATCTTTGCTTGTGTTTTGAAATGGTTCATTCTGAGTTACTGTTTAAATTGGCTAGTTTTGGGCCCTTCACAAGCTGCTGCCATTGTCTAAAGATGAAATTGGTTTAGTTTGTTGGATGTACAGCATGTGCAGTGGATGGGTTGCATTTAAAACTGGCTTTGATCGGTTGTTGCTTCTGTATATGCCTGGGCCGGGTGCAAGTGGCTGATCATGTCTGCCTGGCTAAACAAGAAAAGTCCACGTCCACAGGATGTCTTAAAGCTTTATCCCTTAATCAAAGCTGTTATTGCACTTAAATGCTTTCTGTTTGGAGACAGTAAAATAAAATCAACAGGCAAGTAGTGTAGTGGTTAGCACAACGCTTAAAACGGCAGCACCTAGCAATCTGAGGGGCTCAGTGATGAAAAGGGGTGGCAGTGCACCAGTGATCCCGCACATTACAGACCAGCAGCAGGGTTTCATGCTTTTGGCGGGGAATGGAAGCACTGGCAGTGTCTTGTTGTGCAATTGCAGTTGTGTTGGTAAATGTAGTTACAGTGCACAGAAAGGTTCTGTGGGAAAGAAAATTAATAACTAACTGGTTTAAAGTCTTGTCCAAAAGACTTGCTGGCCTAGAACATGTGCAGTTGGTATTACACCTAGAACTATTGAGAGGTGGAGCACAAAAACAGCCCCGCAACCCAATGTCTATCTTGGCGATCCAGTCACCTACTTCAACTTATCCTAACTTAACTTGTATCTTCACCGCAGATTCTATCCCTCATCTGCACACTAAAGGCATTTTATGGCAGCTAATTAACCAACTGACTTTCATGTCTTTGGGGGCATGGGAGGAACCCCACACATCAAAGGGGGGAGCGTGGAAACTCCACGTTGACAGAACTGGGGTTCAGGATTGAACCTGGAGTAGTGAGGCAGTGCGTATCAGCTGTATCACTGTGCTGCCCAGTTGTAGCCTGAAACTGAGGTCTGGTGTTGATGCTACCAGTGGAGTGTAAGGAGGCTGTGTCTGGCCGAAATGAGTGATCTTTACCCTCTTTTTTTGTTTCTCCCAGGTCTCTGCTCTGGATCAGGAGATGATTGAGGTGGACCCAGATACCAAGGAAATGTTGAAGCTGCTGGTGAGTGATGAGTCATTGCTGCTTTGCAGTGTTAATAAGATATGGCCTTTGTTACATAAATTTTGGATGAAGTGCTATCCTGATCTGCCCTCACTATTAGGCCTTGCTTAATACAAGATGAGGAACAATACAGCACAGGAACAGACCTTTTGGGCCACAATGTACTAAAACAATTAAATTAGTAATCAAATGGCTAACTAAACTAATCTCTTCTGACTTTTGAACTCATTGCCTCAACTAATAGAGAACAAGAATGCCATATGCCCTCTTAATCACCCTGTGAACCTGTGCAGCCACTTTCGGGGAGTTATGAACTTGAATCACAAAATCCCTCTGCTCATCAATACTGTTAAGGATCTTACCCATGGCAGTGTACTGTCTCTTTGCATTTGACCTAACAAGCTGTAACACCTCACATTTGGCGGAGATAAACTCCATCTGACATTTCTCCATCCATATCTGCAACTGATCTATATCCCATTGTATTCTTTGTCAGTCTTCTATGCTGTCTATAACACCACCAACCTTCGTACCATCTCCAAACTTAATAACCCACCCATTTACATTTTCACTCAGGTCATGCCAACCTTCGGAGATCCCAGTCTCAGTACAGATCCCTGTGAAACTCTCCGTAGAATAAGTCCTTTTGACCAGTACCTTCAGTCTCCTATGGGCAAGCCAGTTCTAAATCCAAATGGCCATTTCACCATGGGCCCTGTGCATCTTAATCTTCTAGATGAGCCTCCCATGAGGGAGCTTGTCAAATGCCTTACTATAATCTACATAGACAACATCCACAGCTCTACCGTCATCAATCACCTTTGTCTCCTCTTTTTTTTAAAAAAAGAATTGAAATCAAGTTAGTAAGAGCTGCCTTGGTCTGCACAAAGCCATGTTGATTCTGCCTAATTAGATGGTAGTTTTCCAAATGCTCATAAATCTTATCCCTTAAGAATTCTCTTCCACAAACTTTCCTACCACTGATGTGAGACTCGGTAGTGGATAGTTTCCAGCATTATCCCTGGTTCCCTCCTTAAATAATAGAGCAACGTTAGGGACTTGTCAATTCTCCAGGACCTTGCCTGTGACTACAGAGGTCACAAAGATATTGTTTAAGTCCCCAGCAATCTCTTCACTTGCTTGTCTCAATAACCTGGGATATATCCCATCAAGCCAGGGGACTTATCTACCTTACTGCTCTTTAAGAGACCTAACACAACCATCTCCTCTACCTTGAAGTGCCCTAACGTCAATATGCTCAGCACTGATCTCCCTGTTTCTTAGTAAATACTGATATAAAGAACTCACCCACATCCTATGCATCCAAGGAAATGTTCCCTCCTTTATCTTTGAGTGGCCCTTCCCACTCTCTAGTTATCCTCTTGATCTCAATGTACAGTGCCTATAAAAAGTATTCATCCCCATTGGAAGTTTTCATGTTTTATTGTTGTACAACATTGAATCACAGTGGATTTAATTTGTCTATTTTTGACACTGATCAACAGAAAAACACTTGTGTCAAAGTGAAAATAGATCTCTACAAAGTGATCTAAATTAATTACAAATACTAAACACAAGATAATTGATTTGTATAAGTATTCACACGTTCAAGTCAGTATTTAGTAAATGCTCCTTTGGCGGCAATTACAACCTTGGGTCTGTGTGGGTAGGTCCCTGTCAACTTTGCACATCTCAACACTGCAATTTTTCTACATTCTTCTTTACGAAACTGTTCAAGCTCTGTCAGATTGTGTGGGGATTGTGAGTGAACAGCCCTTTTCAAGACCAGCCACAAATTCTCAATTGGATTGGGGTCTGGCATGGCTACTCCAGGACATTAACTTTGATTTTAAGCCATTCCTGTGTAGTTTTGGCATTATGCTTGGGGTCATTGTCTTGCTGGAAAACAAATCTCTCAAGTCACAGTTCTGTTGCAGACTGCATCAGGTTTTCCTCCAGGATTTCCCTGTATTTTACTGCATTCATTTAACCCTCTACCTTCACAAGCCTTCCAAGGCCTGCTGCAGTGAAGCATCCCCACAGAATGTTGCAGCCACCACCATGGTTCACTGTAGGGATGGTGTGTTTTTGATTATGTGCGGTGTTTGGCTCATGTTCTGATAGCCAAAAAGCTCAATTTTGGTTTCATTTGACTATAGGATATTCTTCCACTGCCATGAGTCTCCCATAAGCCTTCTGGCAAACTAGCTGAATTGTTTAAACAGTGGATTTCTCTTTGCCAGTCTCCCATGAAACTGCAACTGATAAGCACCAGGGCATCAGATGTTGTATGAGTGGCCTCTCCCATCTCAGTCACTGAAGCTTGTAACTCCTCCAGAGTTGTCATGGGTGGCCTCCCTCACTATTCCCCTTCTTGCACGGTCACTCAGTGTTTGAGGACAGCCTGCGCGAGGCAGATTTACAGCTGAGCCACATTCTTTCCATTTCTCGATGATTGACTTAACTGTACTCCAAGGGATATTCAGTGACTTGGAAATTTTCTTGTATCCATCTCCTGACATGCTTTTCACGGAGTTGCTTGGAGTGTTCTTTTGCCTACATGGTGTAGGATACTGACTCACCAGCAGTTGGACCTTCCAGATACGGGTGTATTTTTACTACAATCAATTGAAACACCTTGACTGCGCTCAGGTGATCTCCATTTAACTAATTATGTGACTTCTAAAACCAACTGGCTGCACCAGTGATGCTTTGGTGTGGCATATTAAACGGGGTGAATACACACAATCAATTATTTGTGTTTTATATTGGTAATTAATTTAGATCACTTTTTAGAGATCTGTTTTCACTTTGACACAAAAATTTTTCTTTTGATCGGTGTTGAAAAAGCCAAATTAAATCCTCTGTGATTCAGTGCTGTAAAACAATAAAACATGTAAACTTCCAAGGGGGTGAATATGTTTTATAGGCACTGTGTATATATAGAATAACTTGGGTATTCTTTAATCCTTCTTGCCATGAATCCTCCTGGTTTTCCTAATTTCCTTCTTGAGTTGAATGTATTTAAAGAAGTGGATGTCTCTTACTAGCTTTTGGGAGTAATCCAAAACAGAAGTTGTATTATAAGTAAATCACTTTCATAGTTCTTGTTTATAAGTCAGTTTCACTGACTGCAAATAGGTGTACAAATTGTGTGAAGGACCTTGTGACAGTGTATAATCTTAAGCTTCCCTGGTAATTTCAGTAGAGCAACATTTGTATATCAAGTCGTCACTTTTTATTGTCACTTCAACCATAACTGCTGGTACAGAACATAGTAGAAATGGGACCATGTTTTCCGAGACCATGGTGCTACATGAAACAATACAAAAACTATACTAGACTACAGACCTATCCAGGACTGCATAAAGTGCACAAAACAGTGCAGGCACTACAATAAATAATAAACAAGACAATAGGCACAGTAGAGGGCAGTAGGTTGGTGTCAAGTCAGGCTCTGGGTATTGAGTCTGATGGTTTGGGGGAAGAAACTGTCACATAGTCTGGTTGTGAGAGCCAGAATGCTTCGGTGCCTTTTTCCAAATGGCAGGAGAAAGCTTGCTGTTTCATATGTTGGCGTTAACAACCGACGAGCAGCTTAGAGTTTTCCCGGTGGCTGTATGGATCTTCCAGTCAGGAAGAAGTTGTTCTTGTCTGTAAACATTTGCATTATATTGCACTGAAGGCCATGGCTGACCTTTCAGCTGTGGGGTTTGTGTGTACACAAGTGTTCTTATCTGGCTAATACAGGCCATTGATGACAATGATAAGAGGGTCTGCCCTGACAACTCAGTCCTGACGAAGGGTTCCGGCCCGAAATGTCGACTGATCATTTCCACGGATGCTGCCCAACCTGCTGGGTTCCTCCAGCGTGTTGTGAGTGTTGCCTTGGTCCTTGTGTGTGACCAGTCTTGGATGTTTTTTTACTCAGTAATTTACTGGTTCTGTTGAATGGTGGAGAGTAGAATAAAAAGACCATAAAATGGGAACCTGGTACATTTAATGTTAGAAATATATACAATATACATCCTGAAATTCTTTTTCTTCGCAAACATCCACGAAAACAAGAGTGCCCCAAAGGATGAATGACAGTTAAACCATTAAACCCCAAGGCTCCCCCTTCCCACGCACAAGCAGCAGCAAGGCAATAACCCCTCTTCCCCCCACCCCCACCAGCAAAAAAAGCATCAGCGCCCTCCACCGAGCACTCAAGTGTGCAGCAAGCATCAGTAAATACACAGACTTGCAGTACCCCAAAGACTACTCGTTCACTCGGTAATTTTGTCCTACCACAGGCTCTCTCTCTCTCCCTAATAAAGGAAAAGAGGTGTCCCCATTTCACAACAAGAGGGGAGGCATAATAAACAACTCACTGGTTTACAATGTTAAAGGTCTGTTGCCTCGCTTTTTCCGAGCTCTCTGGACACACAGTCCCCGGCAGCTAATCCGATGTTCTGTGTTCTCCCACGATACTTCAGTCAGAGACATCGGCCTAGAATCGGCACGTCTCCAGAGCCACAAAAATCCGGAACCCTGAAGGTGTGCTCACCTTCCAGGCTGCATCCTTAGGGTATCACGTGTCTGTATCCATTCTTAGAATTTCCTTAGATCCATGGAGTGCACTGAGCTACTTTTTCTTATTTATTAACTAGTAGAGTGGAGAATGTTAATACAGTTCTCATCCATGTGTCCCTGAATATCTTGCTGTGCAATAGTATGTAATGAACTTTACCAGTTGGTTTGCTTTGTTTAATGGATTTCTCACCCGTTCCTTACAGGACTTCGGCAGCTTGTCCAATCTTCAGGTCACACAGCCTTCAGTGGGAATGGCCTTCCGGACTCCCAGACTCTAAAGTTGTTTCTACTATGTCCTTAGAATAATAAAACAATAAAAAGGAATTGCTGGCTTTGTGTTCTTATTTATGTTCTGTAACTCAGCTTCTCCAGCTGCCTCCGCAGTTTGGCAGTAAGGTGAGTGACCCGTGTGTTCCTGGAGTGCAGTTAATGTGGCTTCTGCAGGTTTGACAAGATGTGGTATAAACTGAAGGTTTGAAGCATTGTTACTGAACGGGGAATGGCAAGACGACAGTACTTATTGCTGACTTTAAAGACAGCTACCAACTGTTTTACGAAACACTCTGGAAACCCTAAATTAGAAAACCTTGAATAGTACAGGCCCTTTGGTCCATGATATTGTGCTGACCTTTTAAACTACTCCATGAGCAATCTAGCCTTTCCCTCCCACGTAGCCCTCCAGTTTTGTCTATGTGTCTACCTAAGAGAAACATTTTGAAATATTCTACTTAAAAATTGAATTCCACAATTCTTTAAAAACCTAGCTGGTTTGCTGAGGAGGTGGTACAGGAACCACGCTGTTTTTAGGAATAACTTTTCAGATTTCTGAACAGTCCATGAACGCAACCTCAATATTCCCCTTTTGCAACAATATTTTTGTTTTGCACTACTGTAAAAACAAATTTCCTGATGTGTCCATGACAATTTTAAATTTTACATTTTGCCTTTGACAATAAAAGCTGAAGGCCCAGCTATGCTGGTAATGTTAGCCATGCTGTATTCACATTTTCACTTGGAAAGTTCACCATTGCTTCCAGGACTGACAAGTACTGAGGAAAAGCTTGAAAACTTCAAATTGAACTGGGCAGCAGTCTGCCTGTGCTAAAACACTCCCAAAATATGGAACGCAAACAACAGGAATTCTGCAGATGCTGGAAATTCAAGCAACACGCATCAAAGTTGCTGGTGAACGCAGCAGGCCAGGCAGCATCTCTAGGAAGAGGTACAGTCGACGTTTCAGGCCGAGACCCTTCGTTAGGACTGACGAAGGGTCTCGGCCTGAAACGTCAACTGTACCTCTTCCTAGAGATGCTGCCTGGCCTGCTGTGTTTACCAGCAACTTTGATGTGTGTTCCCAAAATATGGACCTGCCTTTGTTTTCCAAGATCTAACTGTGGATCTTAATTGTTGGGGAAATGGGTGGGGGGTGGAATTGTACAGCCAGGGCATTTTGGCAGGTGTTCAGCTGGTAGAGCTGCTGCCTCCGCCAGAGACGGGTGCAATCCAGACCTGGTCTCTGGTGCTGTCAGTTGAGCTTACAAGTTCTCCCTGTTAACTGGTCACCTTAAATCTGGCTACATCTATGGACAGAGACGGACTGTTAATGTTCTAGGCCACGAATGTCAGCCCTCTCCACTTATCACCTCCCAGCTTCTAATATTCCCACTTCCCCTGCCCTGCCACCTCTTTCTGTACCCAATCACCTCACAACCCTTTGACACTGGTTATCTCTTCACTCTTGGTGAAGATCTTGATATGAAACATTGTCCATTCCCTCTATAGATGCTGACTGACTGACTTCATTTCCTTTGTGTGTTGCCATGCAGTCCCTTGTGTCTCCAAGTCACTCAATTATCTCTGGTATGTAGGTGAGTTGTAGAATGTTGGGTTTGATGCGAATGTAG
The DNA here is from genome assembly GCF_963921235.1 of Mobula hypostoma. Taxonomy (NCBI): domain Eukaryota; kingdom Metazoa; phylum Chordata; class Chondrichthyes; order Myliobatiformes; family Myliobatidae; genus Mobula; species Mobula hypostoma. The sequence continues at coordinate 53,753,934 of NC_086114.1, read as the reverse complement.
AGGAAAATAAATTGGAGGGCTGTATCTCCCTTTGACTTAATGGCCCATTCTCTCCAGTCTAAGTGAGCTGCCATTGATTTGGACCTTTCAAAATGCTTGTAGATTACCAACCAATCCCAGTTATGGGATGTGTTGGCACATAGTTCTTAGTAACTTCTACCATCTCCATTGGGATCCCACCACCAAGCACATCTATCCTCCCCTTCACTTTCTGCAGGGATTGCTCCCTTGTCTGTTCACCCTTCCCCACTGATCACCCCCCTGACACTTAAAGTGCCACACCTGCCCCTACACTTTCTCCTTCACTGGCATTCGAGGCCCCCACCAGTCCTTCTAGGTGAGGCAACATCTACTGGAGCCTGTAGAGGTCATCTACTGTGTGTGGTGTGGCCTGTATATTGGTGAGATCTGATGTAGATTGGGAAACAGCTTTGCCAAGCACCTACACTCAGCCAGAAAAAGTGGGATGTCCTGGTGGCCACCCATTTCCTATTCCCATTCCGAATGTATCCATGGCCACCTCTGCTGCTGCAATAAGGCCACACACAGGTTGGAGGAACAACACCTTGTATTCCATTTGTCTAGCCTCCAACCTGAAGGTATAAACATCAATTTCTCGAACTTCCAGTAATTTTGCTATTCCCCCTCACCATTCCTCATTCCTGTTTCCTCTCTCACCTTATCTCCTTACCTGCCCATTACCTCCCACTGCGGCTCCTTCCCCTTCTGTGGTCTTCCATCCTCATTGGATTCCTCCTCCACTCCTTTATCTTTCAACTATCAACTTCCCAGCTCTTTACTTCACTCCCTCCCCCCTCCTGGTTTTACCTATCACGTACCACTTTGTATTTCTTCTCCACCCCACCTTGTTGCTCCAACCTCATCTTTTTTCCCAGTCCTAATGAAGGGTCTCAGCCTGAAACGTGGGCTGTTTGTTTATTTCTATAGGTGCTGGCTGACCTGGTGAGTTCCTCCAGCATTTTGTGTATGTGTAGGTTGGATTTTCTGAAACTGCAGATTTTCTCATCTATGTGTTGGACAGTGAGGTGATGGTGCTAAAAATTAAAATCCTTGAGGGTAAAATAACGGGTGTTTGTTCATGTGGAATAAAGTATCATTTAATATATTAGAGATGTGGTATATTAACAGGCTCTACCAGCCCAATGAGCCTCCACTGCCCAGTTACACCCATGTAATCGATGTACCAACCCATACATGGGATGAAATCAAAGTACCCTGTGGTTGAGATTATTGTCAAACTCCTTACAGGCAGTGGTGGAATTGAACCCGGTTTAGTAGCACAGTTACAGTGCTATGCGCCTGTACACAAAGATGTAAAAGATGACATGACTTTCCTGTCATTTGGGGCAGGCTAAGGGACCAATTGGACTGAGTCAAATAGAAGAAATTGATGTTAAAAACAGGGAAATGAGGTGACAATCCCAAGTACACGCAGAAACCCGCTTCTTGGAAGGAAGTCATGGTCTCCACCAGAGGGAGCTCACACTTGGTATACGTAATCACCAAGTCAAAGTTCAAAATTAAATTTATCGGCGTATATACATGTCACCACTGAGATTCTTTTACCTGCAGGTGTACTTAGCCAATCTATAGAACAGTAACTGTAAAAAAGATCAATGAACAACAAACTGCAAATGCAATAAAATAAATAGCAATAAAAAACGAATATGAAATAACAAGTATAAAATGTCTTTAAAGTGGTACCATTGGTGTGGGAACACCAGAGATAGAATGAGTGGAATTATATCCTTATAGCCTGATGGTTGAGGGGTAATAACTTCCTGAACCTGGTGGTGCGAGTCCTGAGGCACTCGTACCTTCTACCTGATGGCAGCAGCAAGAAAAGAACATGGCCTGGGTGGCGAGGATCTTTGAGGATGGATGCTGCATTTTTACGGCAAAGTTTCATGTAGATGTGCTCAGTGGTTGGAAGGGCTTTACCCGTGATGTACTGGGCTGAATCTCCTACCTTTTGTAGGATTTTCCACTCAAAGGCATTGGTGTTCCCATATCAGGCTGTAAAGCAGCAGTCAGCACCGAGATTTTTGATGGTGTGCTGAATCTCCGCAGACTGCTGAGGAAGTCGAGATGCTGTTGTGCTTTCTTTGCAATTATATTTATATGATGGGTCCAGGACAGGTCTATTGAGATTGTGACACCCACAAATTTAACGTTATAGACCCTCTCCACCTCTGATCCTCCGGTGATTTCTGGCTCATGGACCTCTGGTATCCCTCTCCTGAAGTCTACAATCAGTTCCTTGGTCTTATTGACATTGAGTGAGAGGTTGTTTTTATTACTCCACTCAGCCAAAAGTGCAGTTCATTGTCATGCACAAGAAACGTAGAACCCCTACAGCACAATACAGACTCTTTGGCCCACAATGCTGTGCCAAGTATGTACTTACCTTAGAAATGACCTAGGGTTACCCATAGCCCTCTATTTTTCTAAGCTCCATATACCTATCCAGGAGTCTCTTAAAAGACCCTATCGTATCCACCTCCGTTACCGGCAGCCCATTCCACACACTCACCACTCTGCGTAAAAAAAACTTACCCCTGACATCTCCTCTGTGCCTACTTCCAAGCACCTTAAAGCTGTACTCTCTTGTGCTAGCCGTCTCGGTCCTGGGAAAAAGCCTCTGACTATTCACACCATCAATACCTCTCATCTTGTACACCTCTATCAGGTCACCTCTCATATTCCGTTGCTCCAAGGGGAAAAGGCCGAGTTCACTCAACCTATTCTCATAAGGCATGCTCCCCAATCCAGGCAACATCCTTGTAAATCTCCTCTGCAGCCTTTCTATGGTTTCCACATCCTTCCTGTAGTGAGGCGACCAGAATTGAGCACAGTACTCCAAGTGAGGTCTGACCAGGGTCCTATAAAGCTGTAACATTACCTCTCGGCTCTTAAACTCAATCCCACAATCGAAGAAGGCTAATGTGCCATATGCTGCCTTAACCACCGAGTCAACATGCGTAGCAGCTTTGAGTGTCCTATGGACTCGGACCCCAAGATCCCTCTGATCCTCCACACTGCCAAGAGTCTTACCATTAATACTTTTTTCTTCCATCGTATTTGACCTACCAAAATGAACCACCTCACATTTATTTGGATTGAACTCCATCTGCCACTTCTCAGCCCAGTTTGCACCCTATCAACGTCCCGTTGTAACCTCTGACAGCCCTCCACAACATCCCCAACCTTTGTGTCATCAGCAAATTTACTAATCCATCCCTCCACTTCCTCATCCAGGTCATTTATAAACATCACAAAGAACAGGTGTCCCCAGAACAGATCTCTGAGGCACATCACTGGTCATGCAGAATATGACCTGTCTACAACCACTCTTTGCCTTCTGTGGGCAAGCCAATTTTGGATCCACGAAGCAAGGTCCCCTTGGATCCCATGCCTCCTGACATTCTCAATAAGCCTTGCATGGGGTACCTTATCAAGTGCCTTTCTGAAATCCATATACACTACATCAGGGGTACCCCACCTTTTTTTGCACTGCAGACCGGTTTAATATTGACAATACTCTTGCGGACTGGCCGACCGGGGGAGGTGGGGGGTGGTAGGGTTGCCAACGGACAAGAGTAGCAGTCAAATACGTTGTGCTTACCCCGAGAAAGACTACCATGACCATGAAGCCTTGCGCGGGCACCAGTGCGCATGCGTGTACATGCAGATTTTTTTTCCCGGGGGGGGGTGGTGTTAATCACGACTGGAATATAGGTGGATAAGTGGCTAATACACAAGCTGGGGTCTGATCAGTCCCAGCTGGGTCACCTGGAGGAGGTTGTATGATGTTGAAAGACCCACAACACCTGATGATTCCAGGAACATCACTGAAGATGTGTCCAGAAGCATCAGTAGATGTATGTACACAGCGTTTCTAAAAGGGTTTATCTAACGAATTTAATATTAAACACACAGCGCATATTTTCCTCGCATGAATATAGTGATAAGTCACTTGTAAGTCAATAGCATCATAATATTTTAAGTAACGTTTGGGTACTAAACACACAGCACATATTTTCCCCGTATGAACATATAAAATCATTGCAACACACCAATATCGCTGAATCAGTGGGAGCCCTGGGCTTGTTTCCCTGCAACAAGACGGTGCCATCGAGGGGTGATGGAGACAGCGATACTCAAAGGGGGTTCCTTATGTCCAGTCTATTCCACAATTTAGTTTCCATTACATTCATTGCAGAGATATGTTGGAAATGGAAACAATGTTTTCAGTGCTTTCGTGGCTATCTCAGGATATTTAGCCTTGACTTTGATCCAGAATACCAGCAGAGATGTTATGTCAAACATACTTTTCAGCCCGCCGTCATTTGCAAGCTTGAGGAGTTGATCTCCTTCCCGCGCTGACACAGATGACGTGCGGGTCATGACCTCGCATGCGTAATGGCTCAACAGTGGGCTTGACAGGGAATGAGGAAAGGTGCAGCTGACTCATATCGTTTCCTCGCGGCCCGGTAGCACAGGCTCTGCAGCCCGGTGGTTGGGGACCGCTGCATTACATCTACTGCTCTACCTTCATCAATGTGTTTAGTCACATCCTCAAAAATTTCAATCAGGCTCGTAAGGCCTTTGACAAAGCCATGCTGACTATTCCTAATCATATTATACCTCTCCAAATGTTCATAAATCCTGCCTCTCAGGATCTTCTCCATCAATTTACCAACCACTGAAGTAAGACTCACTGGTCTATAATTTTAAGGGCTATCTCTACTCACTTTCTTGAATAAGGGAACAACATCCGCAACCCTCCAATCCTCCGGAACCTCTCCTGTCCCCATTGATGATGCAAAGATCATTGCCAGAGGCTCAGCAATTTCCTCCCTCACCTCCCACAGTAGCTTGGGGTACATCTCGTCCGGTCCCGGTGTCTTATCCAACTTGATGCTTTCCAAAAGCTCCAGCACATCCTCTTCCTTAATATCTACATGCTGCATATTCATTAAGTACCTCTGCTATCTCCTCCGGTTCCATACACACTTTTCCACTGTCACACTTGATTGGTCCTATTCTCTCACGTCTTACCCTCTTGCTCTTCACATACTTGTAGAATGCCTTGGGGTTTTCCTTAATCCTGTCCGCCGAGGCCTTCTCATGGCCCCTCTGGCTCTCCTAATTTCATTCTTAAGATCCTTCCTGCTAGCCTTATAATCTTCTAGATCTCTATCATTACCTAGTTTTTTGAATCAAGTTGTTATTTATTTGCAGTAATGTGCACAATATTATACAAGGTGCAAAGTGTTATATAAAAAAAACAAATGGTGCAAAGTTGTAAAGCACTGAAAATTACACACAGTTTAGTGCTCAAATATAAGTGTGGAAAACATATAGTGTAGGAACTGACAAAATGTTAAATTATTAAATATCAAAATATTAAAATATGCAATTGTTCATTGTTTCTGCTGCTGCCTCTCAAATAGCAGTTTGTGGACATTGAACATTGCCTGCGGCCTGTACTCCTCCGGCAGCCCCCGCAGCACCCGCAGCACGTCTCCAACTGTTTGCCCAAACCTGGAGAGCTCATCATTTTCCTGCAACAGTCTACGTTGCAGTTCCACCCTGCGTTCATCCAACTGGGCGACCTGCTTCTGAAACCAGTCGTCATGTTCTTTCCTCTTCTTCTTCTGTGCCATCCTTGGGCTGGAGGACAGAGGAGATGGCTGGGTAACAGAGAAGGTGGCTGGGGGACAGAGGAGATGGCTGGGGGACAGAGGAGATGGCTGGGTAACAGAGGAGATGGGTGGGGGACAGAGGAGATGGGTGGGGGACAGAGGAGATGGGTGGGGGACAGAGGAGATGGGTGGGGGACAGAGGAGATGGGTGGGGGGACAGAGGAGATGGGTGGGGGACAGAGGAGATGGGTGGGGGACAGAGGAGATGGCTGGGTAACAGAGAAGGTGGCTGGGGAACAGAGGAGATGGCTGGGTAACAGAGAAGGTGGCTGGGGGACAGAGGAGATGGCTGGGGGACAGAGAAGGTGGCTGGGTAACAGAGAAGGTGGCTGGGGGACAGAGGAGATGGCTGGGGGACAGAGGAGATGGCTGGGTAACAGAGAAGGTGGCTGGGGGACAGAGGAGATGGCTGGGGGACAGAGGAGATGGCTGGGTAACAGAGAAGGTGGCTGGGGAACAGAGGAGATGGCTGGGTAACAGAGAAGGTGGCTGGGGGACAGAGGAGATGGCTGGGGGACAGAGGAGATGGCTGGGTAACAGAGAAGGTGGCTGGGGGACAGAGGAGATGGCTGGGGGACAGAGGAGATGGCTGGGTAACAGAGAAGGTGGCTGGGGAACAGAGGAGATGGCTGGGTAACAGAGAAGGTGGCTGGGGGACAGAGGAGATGGCTGGGGGACAGAGAAGGTGGCTGGGTAACAGAGAAGGTGGCTGGGGGACAGAGGAGATGGCTGGGGGACAGAGGAGATGGCTGGGTTACAGAGATTTCTCACTACTTGATGATGATTCTGCACGTGAAGATGGAATGTCTGGTGGCTGGTTTTCCTCAGCAACTGAAGAGGTGGACAACCCTGAGGTTGAATCATTTCCATCCTGTGGTTATGAAAGAAATTGCAAATAGTTTGAGTTAGTCTTTGTAATTATACATACAGGTAATATATGCATTCAGTGTCTGTACACGGATTGGCAGAGCTATGAAAAGGAGAAAACGGCATATGACTACATTGGCAGAATACTGGTTATTGCGTTTGCATTATGAGCAAGCCAGATACAATTACAGCCTATTACATTTTTGTTTCACAGAAGCATTATATTTGCACAAATTATTATGCCGTGTTTATAACTAGACAGTATTGCTAGCTTGCTAGCTAGCCTAAACACTTACTACAACATTTATATAGGCATCTGTTAGTCTCGTGAGACCATGGATTTGCGCCTTGGAAGGTTTCCAGGGCGCAGGCCTGGGCAAGGTTGTATGGAAGACCAGCAGTTGCCCATGCTGCAAGTCTCCCCTCTCCATGCCACCGATGTTGTCCAAGGGAAGGGCATTAGGACCCATACAGCTTGACACCGGTGTCGTCGCAGAGCAATGTGTGGTTAACTACAACATAGATGTTTATGATACAAAGAGCATGTTATATTTACCTTGTTGTCATCATAATTTGACTCTGTTTCCTGGTGCTTAATACGCGGTGCCAGCCAGGAAAGAAGCAAATAAAACACGGCACTTTTTTTTCCGCCTAGGTCCCCGCTCCTCTTGGCAAGTCTTTTCTGGTCGCGCACGTACTTGTCCTTCAAGTTTTTCCATTTCCATGACGTCCAAACTGATGTTTGTGGAAAATTCTTTCCACAAATTTGATGCCATTTGGCAGTCTTTATAGTCTGGCGACGAAGAGTCGTACAAATGTACATATTTTCGGACTTCCTCAATTAACCTCTCCTCGATTTGGTCCATTTTCCATCTCACGTTCTCCTTCTCTCTTCTCTCTCAATTCGAAAATGGTGGGAGGAAGCAACCGGAAATGCGTAGGAGAAAATGCGATGCTCTCAAGCGGACCAATCACTGTTGTTGCAGTCACTTCTTCTCCATCTTGTTTTAAGGCGCTTGGCACCCAGCTTAATGGTGCATTACTGCCACCTTCTGCTCCAGAGTGTGCAATACACTTACATTCTAAATCCTTTCACCCAATCTCTCTCACACACACACACACACACACACACACACACGCCCTAACCTGCACTTTATCCTCCCATCTTTGGCCATCCTAGTATAGGGTGGCCAACTGTCTTGTATTAGCCAGGACATCCCGTATATTGGGCTAAATTGCTTTGTCCCATACGGGACCACCCCTGTCCCGTATTTCCCCCGCTAAGGTAGAGCGTTCCTATGAAACCGTTCGTAAGCTGAAATGGTGTGAAGTGAAGAAGCAATTAGCATTAATTTATATGGGAAAAATTTTTGAGCATTCCCAGATCTAAAACATAACCTACCAAATCATACCAAATAACACATAAAACCTAAAATAACACTAACATATAGTAAAAGCAGGAATGATATGATAAATACACAGCCTATATAAAGTAGAAATAATGTATGTACAGTGCAGTTTCACGTAACAGAATCAGGAAAATTAAGCTAAAACCGATTTGTAGAAAAAAATCAGCACGTTACGCATGCGCACACAGGTGCCCGCGCAAGGCTCCATGGTCATGGTAGTCTTTCTCGGGGTAAACACAAGTGTCCTGTATTTGACTGCTACTTTTGTCCCTTATTTGAGAGTGAGAAAGTTGGCAACCTTATCCTAGTACCCTATTCCTGCTTATCCATCATATCCTATAAAAAAAAACCCTGTAGCTCTTAAGAAAGCTAAAAATACCCGAACCTGTGCTTTCTCACCCATGCCCAGCAACCCTTTTAATGTGATTTTCTGCACCCCCAACTCCCTTAGATTAATTCTCATCATCTCTCTCTGTATCCCATTCTTCCTGCAACTCAGAACTACATGTTCTACTGACTCCTCTTCCTGACATTCCTCACACAATCCTGTCTGGTGTCTCCCTATCATTTTCAATGTTTTGTTTAATGCACAGTGCCCCAGCCTTAACCTAGTCCACACAGTTTCCTCTCTTCTGTATCCACTACCTACCCTAGTACCTGCAACGCTCTTTCGTATTTGATATAAATGCCTCCCTTTCCCCTCCCTGTCCCATCTTTTTTGCCACATTTGGTTTTTTTTTCCCCCCAGATTACACACTTAACCTCTGCTTTACTGATACTAATGTGCATTTCTATATTTTCTTTCTTTAATGCCCTCTTTGCCAACTCATCCACCCTTTCATTCCCCTTCACCCCTACGTGTGCTGAAACCCATAGAAATTTTACCTGACCTCCCTGATTTGCAATTCTTGTGACTGACTGAAGGATTTCATAAAGTACATCTTGCCGACTGTTTGAGTGAAAAGACCTTAAACTTGCTAGAACTGAGGATGAATCTGAACATATCAACACTTTGACTTGTCTAGCTTTCTCCATCCATCACAACACAACCAACACTGCCAGCATCTCCACTGTAAACACCCCTAACTTATTAGATGTTCTTCTGCTGATTCCAATTTCTTTTGCTGGTATAGCCACCCCAAACCCTGTCATTCCTGTTTCAGATTCCTTAGCACCATCTGTATAAACCTGAGTATAATCACTATACTTTTCCATCACATGACAGTTAAATGCATTTACCAAATCTGTTTTATATCTTTCTTTCCTTTTTACCTCTAACAAATGCCAGTCTATGTCAGACCATACAAGCTTCCATGGAGCTACAACCGGATAAACTACTGAAGGACTTATCCTTAGATCAAACACTCCATATCCTTTAGCAATATCATTGCCTACCCGACTAAAGGTATCCCTCTGAAACCTCCCATTTTCCCAGCACTCCTGCAACACTCCTTTTGCAGGGTGAGAATCATTGTGCCCCTGCAAATTAGCCCAGTAGTTTGCCATCAATTGCATCCTTCTTAGTTCCAAAAGCATTATTCCCATTTCTACCTGTAGGGCTGACACTGGTGATGTTTTAAAAGCCCCACTGCACACTCTCAAAGCCTGAGCCTGAATCACATCCAGTTTCCTTATAAGAGACCTAGCTGCTGATCCATATGCTATATTTCCATAGTCCAACACAGATCTTACTAAAGCCACATACATTCTCTTCAACGCTGAACAACTTGCTCCCCATTCCCTACCAGTCAAACATCTCATCACATTTATTACTTTTTTACATTTCTCCTCAACTTTCCTGATATGGTCTGCCCATGTTAATCATAAATTAAATATAAATCCCAGAAATTTAAATGATCCAACCCTTTCTAATTCAATCCCATACATCCTTTACTTCTTCCCTACCTCAATTCTTTTCCTGGTGAAAAATACAGTTTGAGCTTTTTCTGCTGAAAATCTATATCCCCAATCATAACCCCACTCCACCACTTCATCAATTGCTCCTTGTAGTTTCCTGATCATATGCTCCATGTTCCTGCCTCTTTTCCACAAGGCCCCATCATCCGCAAACAGTGACCTACCTATATCCACTGGTACCTTTGTGAAGACATCATTGATCATAATGATGAAAAGTAATGGGCTAATCACACTACTTTGAGGTGTGCCATTTTCCACTATGTACTGATTTGATAATTCTGATCCAATCTGAACATGAATTTTTCTACCAAACAAAAAATCTTTTATCCAATTAAAAACTCTCCCACCAACCCCCATCTTGTGCAGTTTAATTAATAATCCTTCCTTCCACGTCATATCATAGGCTTTTTCAATGTCAAAGAACACTGCCACTACTGACTCTTTATTTGCCTGGGCCTTCCTTATTTCAGTCTCTAACATAATCACTGAGTCCATGGAATTCCTTCCCTTCCTAAAACCACTCTGATAACTTGCCAGCATTCCCCTCTTCTCAAGTTCATATGATAACCTTTCTGTTATCATCCTTTCCATTATCTTGCATATATTTGATGTTAATGCTATTGGTCTGTAGCTAGTGGGTTTTGACGGATCCTTGCCAGGTTTCCTTATTGGAATTACTACTGCTTCTTTCCATGCACTTGGTAATCTTCCCTCCTCCCACACTCTGTTATAAAAATGCAGCAACTTCAAGAGCGCTCCTTCCTAGAATTTTTAGCATCACAGAGCATATCAGATCTTTCCCTGGGGAGGTTGGTCTCGATCTCTTTATTGCTCTCACCATTTCTGCCAACGTAAATGGATCATCAATTATATCATCTGTTTCTTCCCTCCTGTTTAACACACCTATGTGTTGATTCATTGTTCTTTCCCTTGACCTTCTCCTTCTCCCTTCTTCAGACAAATTTTCTGCACTGTGTATCTGTACAAACGACTTGGCCATGATCTCAGCCTTATCCCTACTGGGGACTGCTGTTTTCTCCTCAGATAACTTTACTGGATATTCCCATTCCCTTCTATCTCCTCCCATCCTCTTAATCATTCTCCATATCTCTCCCACAGGTGTTGTTCTTCCTACCTTGTTGCAAAAACTCCTCCAACTTGCCCTTTTAGCTTGACGTATAGTTCTTCTCACCACTGCCTGTGTTTTCTTATATTGAACCAAATGCTGCATATTATGGGTTCTTTTAACTAGCCTGAATGCTCTATTTCTGTTTTTCACAGCCTGACAACATTCCTCTGTCCACCATGGTACCAGTTTCCTATTCATCCTATTTTTACTCCTAGGTATAGAATCCTTCTGCTGCCATGATAATTGCTGAAGTCACCTGACTGTTTAATTCATCTATATTTCCAGAAATGTCAATCTTTGTCAACCCTTCTTCACTCAACTTCTGGAACTTGCCCCAGTCTGCTTTTCCAAACACTCACTTTGGGATTCCACCACCTGGTCTTCAACTCTTTCACCCACTGAACATAAAACTGGGTAGTGATTACTGCCTACTGTTGAAGCAGTCCAAACTTCCCAGTTACTAACGCCAGCCAAGGTATTAGACACTCACGTAATATCTAACACTGACTCAGTTCCTGTTGTTATGTTTATCCTTGTTCCTCTACCATCATTCATACGCACCAAATTCCTTTCTTCCATCAAATCTTCAATTACCTTTCCATTTGAATCTGTAATCGTATCCCCCAATATTGTGCTGTGAGCATTGAAATCTGCACACCACACTACTTTATGTCTGTTTTGTCCTTGTATCCTTAATAGGCTGTCCAAATCCAACCTTTTACATGGATTGTAGTAGTTAATTATAACCACTCCCTCCCCTCTCTCCCACACTTCCACCACTATGTATTCCTGATCATCTCCTTTCTCCAGTACCCTATATGGTATACCTTGCTTGATTAACATAGCACAACCCCCTCCTCCCCCTTGATTTCTATCTTTCCTTATCATTGTATACCCATATACCACAAAGTCTAAAGTTGGTTTCAACCAAGTTTCCTGAATACACACTACATCCGGTTTTACAACCATTTCTTTAATAAAGTGCTTGAATTCCTGGCTATTGGCCAGTAAGCTCTTTGCATTCCATTGCAAAAGAATCACCATAATTAGTATTAACCAACCCATGACACTTCCTGTCTTGACCGATTAGTGAGATTCTCCCTCACTTTTTCCCATGTCAGTCCTACTAACCCTAAATGGTTCACTGCTGCTTTGACCACCAGCTGAATTTTGTCACTTTTTGACTTTATCTCAGCCGTACTATTAATCACTCCTGCAATGAATGTTACTAGAGCCTTTTTGTCTACATAAATCCTGTCATTTGTTCTTTGTGGCACATCTCACATCCCTATTGCTCCCTTTTCATTAGGAGCATTATTCTGTTCTCTTGACATTCTTACAGCTTGTGCATAAGTGATCTTTTCACTCTTATTTCTTGAATTTTATTCTCCCATCTCATAACCTCATACCCACTATATGCCACATTATGAGCTCCTCCACAATTGCAGTATTTTGGTTGCACTCCTGTTCCGCACTTTCCATATTCATGATCACCCCCACATCTAGCACATCTCCTCTGCCTTTTACAATTTTTAGCTATGTGTCCAAACCTTTGACAATTATAGCACCTCAGTGGCTTTGGCACATACACCCTTACTGGGTAACTCATGGCACTCTTTCTTCTTCAAATTCAATCAATACAGATTCACTTTCCTTTTTCACTCCATCCTTTGTTGTTTTCAGTCTTTGAACATTCATTACTTTTCCTCCTTTGATACTCCTCTTTAACTCCTCCATATTTATACTCATTGGTACCCCCGTGATCACTCTTTTACATCCACCGCCATTTCGTGCTCCCACCCTCCCTGTGTATTCCACCTTGCATTTTCCTATCTCTTTTAGCTTGAGTGCTTTCGCAAGTTGTTCCTCATTTGCACATCTTACCAATAGGTTGCCATCATTAAGGACTTTTGCAAATGCTATTTCCCCTATCTTATTTGCCAGAGTTGTTGTTAGCACAAATGGGTTAATTTTCTTCATGTTTCAGATGTCTCTCTGGTGCTTCCCACTCCCTCTCCTCTCTCCCTTTTCACAACCATGATTCCCCTCTCCCTGCCTCTTTCCCACTCTCAGTCCACAATAGAACATAGAACAGTACAGCACAGAACAGAAACAGGCTATTCAGCACACTGTGTTGTGCTGAGCCATCTCAACAGTAAATCAAAACGAATCCCTTTGCCCTACACAGTATCCATATCCCTCCATTTCCTTACACCCACGTGCTATACAAACGTTCCTTAAAAGCCTCTAATCTTCTCCGTGGATTGTCACCTTGTCGTGGTGGAGAAGCTCGTGTGGTCCTGTGATCCCGAGAGCGATGCCGTCTGGAGCTATGCTCCTGGTAGGGTCACCCATGGCGGTAAGGTCGAGGGTGAGGTCCCTGACAAAGAACAATCCAACCAAGACCTCAATGTGGAACAGGCGGATGAAGTTACTTCGAACTCAGCGGCTGTGAAGGCGGATGAAGGCTGCTACAAATCCATCAGCTCCAATCGTCGTGGTTTCCATGTCATTGGAATCAGTTGGTTGATTTGTGAAGTATCGTGTGCTTCTTGGAGTGCAACATCAAGTACACGCTAAACAAATACACACATAGGCATCTTCACTCTGTGGGCCACTTCTTCAGAACGAAGACCATCGTCCTTGACCTCGAGGGATAGCCACGACGACGATGACGAAAAGCCTCTAATGTATTTGCCTCTACCACCATACCAGACAGTGTATTCCAGGCATTCACCACTCTCTGAGTAAAAAACATACCCCTCACATCCCCTTTGAACTTACCCACTCTCACCTTCAATGCATGCCCTCTGGTATTAGACATCTCAACCTCGAGAAACTGATGCCCCCTGTTTACTCCATCTATGCCTCTCATAACCTTATAGACCTCTAACAAGTCTCCCCTCAACCTCCACCACCTCAAAGAAAACAACCCAAGTTTATCCAGCCTTTCATGATAGCACATGCCCTCTAAACCAGGCAGCATCCTGGTCAACTACTTCTGCCCCCTCTCCAGAGCCTCAACATCCTTCCTATAGTGAGGCAACCAGAAATGTACACAGTACTCCAGATGTGACCTAACCAGATTTTTATAAAGTTGCATATAGAGACCCATATCAGAATCAGATTTATCACCACTCACATATGTCATGAAATTGTTTTGTTTGTGGCAGCAGTACAGTGCAAAGTTTTTAGGTACCCTAGCTATTTGTTTGTGCCTAAGACTTCTGCACAGTTCTGTATAAAGAATCATTCAATTAGCTTAACACTATTACAGCACTAGTGTAGGATTTTGTGAATAAAACGTGCAAGAGTCATTTTAGGTGCTAACAAAAGCCTTTTATTTCCATTATAAACAGACCAAAAGCAGTCGCCATTGACGTCATTGAGAAAGTGAGCACAACAACTTAATGACAGTGTTTGTGAATTATGTGGACCAGTTTCTGTAATGAATAATATCTGTCTCCCATTACATTACCCTACGCGAGCGACCAGGGTTCAATTCTATTGCTGTGTGTAAGGAGTTTGTACCTTCTGCCCTTCTCCATGTGGGTTCCCTCCCACACTCCCACAGACAAGTGGGGTAGAAGGGTAATTGTTCACAGGGGTGTAATTGGGCAGAGTGAGTCAGAACGGCCAGTTACTATGCTGTATCTCTAAAAATAAAATAAAAAGATTCTAGTGCACTGAGTCATAGACACAAGAGATTCTGCAAAATGCCAAGAATCTTGAGCAACACACACAAGATGCTCTGGGTGTCAGTAAGTCAGGCAGTATCTGGGGAGGGAAATAAACAGTTGACATTTCAGGCCGAGACCTTTCATCAGGGTGTGATTATAAACCCTGAGCCTGACATTCAGTCGGTGTTGCAAGAAACAGATGGCATTCCTTTCAATATCTGATCACACCGAAGCGTTTATCAAGCTGCAGAGCTGGCGGCATTTTAATATACACACATGGATCCACGCCGGCCAGCCCTGGCACAGTTTGCAGGCCGTTATGTCTTACAAGGTGAAACCCAGCATCAAGTGTGGATGTAATGCTTTCACTCCCAGATGAGCTCAACACCTTTTATGCGCAGTTTGAAAGGGAGAATAAAACTGCATCTGTACGGATCCTGCAGACTCCGGTGACCCTGTGATCTCTGATAGAGTACTTGGCAGGGCACTGAAATCCTGTGCCAACTGATTGGCGGAAGTGCTCAAGGGCAACTCCAATCTCTCACTGCTGCAGTGAAGTTCCCACCTGCTTCAAAAGGGTGACCATCATACCAGTGATCAACAACTATTGACCAGTTGCACTCATGCCTACTGTGATACAGTACTTTGAGAGGCTTGCCATGGCCAGAAGCTATGACTATCACCCAGTTGCAGTCACACCTACTGTGGTGAAGTGCTTTGAGAGGTTTGTCAATGCCAAAATCAACCACTACCTCAGCAAGGACCAGGACCTGCTGCAATTTGCCTATTACCACAACAGGTTTACCACCAGCTGGTGGCATAGTGGCATCAGCGCCGGACTTCGGAGTGAAGGCTTCCGAGTTCGAATCCAGCCGGCTCCCTTGCATGCTTTCCATCCGTGCTGGGTTGAGCGTCGAGCTAGCAACTTGGCCTTGTAAAAGTAAGAAAGCCTTTTAAAAAAAAACGGTGTCATGACGGCGTTCCGATGACTCCACTTGGAGTTAAGGGCTTTCTTCTACAATAAGTCTACAGTGGATACAAGCTCACTGGCTCTCCACTTGGCCTTGGATCACCAGACTATAGCAATACCTACATCAGCTGCTGTTTATTGATTACAGCTCAGTGTCCAATACCATCATACGCTCTAATCAACAAGCCCAAAAATCTGGGCCTCTGTACTTCACTCTGTAACTGGTCCTTGACTTCCTCATTGGGAGAGCAGAGTCACTGTGGATCAGAAATATCATCTCACTCTCCCTGACAATCAGCACTGGCGTGGCTCGAGGATGTGCGCTTCGCCCACTGCCCTACGCCCACAACTGTGTGGCGAGGCGCAGCTCAAATGCCATTCTATAACTTTGCTGGTGACACAACTATTGTTGGCAGAGTTTCAGATGGTGACAAGGAGGCGTTCAAGAATGAGACAGATCAATGTGTTGAGAGGTGTCACAGCAACAACATTGCACTCAGCAACAGTAAGACCAAGGAGATGACTGTGGTCTTCAAGAAGGGGAAGTCAAGGGAATAGACACTTATCCTCATCAAGGGATTAACAGTGAAAGGGTGAGCAGTTTCAAATTTCTGGGTGTCAACATCTCTCAGGATCTATATTGGGCTCAACATATTGATGCAATTACAAGGAAGGCACGACAATGGCCAAATTTCATTGGGAGTTTGAGGAGACTTGGTATGTCACCAAAGATTCTTGCAACATTTCTACAGATGTATTGTGGAGAGCATTCACCGTCTGGTATGGAGGGGCCACTACACAGAATCGAAATAAGCTTCACCAAGTCGTAAACTCGGTCAGCTCCGTGATCGGCACTAAGCTCCCCAGTATCGAGGACACCTTCAAAAGGCAATGCCTTAAACGAGGCCCCGTCCATCTTGAAGGACCCCCATCACCCAGGACATGCCCTTTTGTGATTGCTACCATCAGGGAGGAGGTACAGGAGCCTGAAGACACACACTCAACATTTCAGGAACAGCTTCTTGCCCTCCGCCAACACAGCGCTGAATGGACATTGAAAACATGAACACTACTGGAGTATTTTTTTCATTTTTCTTTTTGCTCTCTTTTTGCAGTGCTAATTTAATTTATTTTATATATATTTCTTATTGTTACTGAGAGTTTTTCATTATTATGTGTGGCAATGTACTACTGCCACAAAGCAGCAGTTTTCACGACACGAGATAATAAACCTGCTTCCCATTATGATTCCGATGGAATCTCCTGCCGTGGTGTTTCATTCGCTAAAACAACCAAGAATAAGCTTCCACTAAACCAGGGGTCCCCAATCTTTTTTGCACCGCGGACCGATTTAATATTGACAATATCCTTGCGGACCGGCCGACTGGGGGGTGGCGGGAGGTGCTCAAGTAGGGTTAAACTCACCTCAACATGTCTTTTACAGTTAGAGTTGCCAACTTTCTCACTCCCAAATAAGGGACAAAAGTAGCAGTCAAATACGGGACACTTGTGTTTACCCCAAGAAAGACTACCATGACCATGAAGCCTTGCGCGGGCACCTGTGTGCGCATGCGTAACGTGCTGATTTCCCCCCCCCTACACATCGGTTTTGGCTTAATCTTCCTGACTATACTGTATATACATTATTTCTACTTTATATAGGCTGTGTATTTATCATATCATTCCTGCTTTTACTATATGTTAGTGTTATTTTAGGTTTTGTGTGTTATTTGGTATGATTTGGTAGGTATTTTTTTGGGTCTGGGAACGCTCAAAAATTTTCCCATGGAAATTAGTGGTAATTGCTTCTTCGCTTTACGCCATTTTGGCAAGAATGGTTTCATAGGAACGGTCTACCTTAGCGGGGGAAATACGGGACAAGGGCGGTCCCGTATGGGACAAACCAATTTCGCCCAATATACGGGATGTTCCGGCAAATACGGGACAGTTGGCAACCCTATGTTCAAGTTCAACAGTGAGTGACAGGGAATGAGGAAAGGTGCAGCTGACTCATATTGTTTCCTCGCGGCCCAGTAGCATATGCTCTATGGCCTGGTATCGGCCCATGGCCCGGTGGTTGGGGACCGCTGCACTAAACCATTGTAAAAATCTTCCACCAATGTGGATCAGCTTCCAGAACTTCACCAATACCTCCAGCACAGTCTCTGAAGGTCTGAGGAGAAGGCTGAAGATCAAACCCAGCAGAGAGCAATGCTCCCTGCCCTCTCAGCTCCTTCATGCCAACAGATTAATCGGAGAATGGGGAAACGGTTTTCAAAGCCTCCTGGCAAAAGTGAAACATCCCAGCACGTAGGTATCCTGGGCCCATGGCCATACAACATGAAGAAGAACGTTTTAGGATTGAATGAGGGGAGATTTGACAGAGGTATATAAGGTTATAAGGGGTGTAGATAGGGCAAGCAGGCATTTTCCCCTTCAGGTTCAGTAAGACTAAAGCTAAGAGGTCATAGGTCTAGGGTGCAAGGTCAAGTTGGCATAATACAGTGCTAGTGACTGGGGTTCATTTCCACTGCTGACCATAAAGCGGTTATACGTTCTCCCCCTGACCGTGTGGGTTTCCTCCCAGAGATGTATGGGTTAGTAGGTTAATTGGTCACATGGGTGTAATGGTGATCTGGGCTCATTAGGCTGGAGGGCCTGTTACTTTGCTGTATCTCTAAATAAAATAGCATAAACAAATATGCCAAAGCCTGGCATAAACAAGGAAGGAACACACCTCCTTTTGCACGACACACTCGCCTACCCCAGCTGGTCTCTCCTATCCCATTCTGTGTCTGCAGGGTCGCCTTCAGCCACCTCGCGTCCCAAAGGACTGAAGTGAAGGTAAACCCTCCTCATACCACAGGAGCCTCCTCATGAGAGAGATGCCACAGACAAGACCAATGTTTCTTCAAATGAAATCACCCTGGTCATTTTCTGCATCCCTTGTTGATGGCGGACGACAGCAAATTCAACACATATCCAGGAGTTGGTATATTATTTGAAGTTGTAGAAGACGTTGTTGAGGCCGAGTCTGGAATATTGCGTGCAGTTCTGGAAAGATATCAATAAGATAGAAAGAGTGCAAACAAAATTTACACAGATGGTGCCAGGACTTGAGCACCTGAGTTTTAGGGAATCGTTGAATAGGTTAGGACTTTATTGCCTGGAGTGTAGGAGGATGAGGGGAGATTTGACACATTATGAGGGGTATAGAGAGGCCAAATGCAAGCAGGTATTTTCCCCTCAGGTTGAGTAAGACTAAAACTAGAGGTCATAGGTCTAGGGTGCAAGTACTTCAGGGGAATCTGAGGGGAGCTTCTTCACTTAGACAGTGGTGTGAGTGTGGAATTTGCTGCCAATGGAAATGGTTGAGGCAGTTTCAATTGTAACATTTAAGCAAAGGTTGGATAAGTAGATAAATGAGAGGGGTATGGAAGGCAATGGTCCAGCTGCAGGGAGTAGGGACTAGGTAGGAAATCAGGCTGGTACAGACTAGATGGGTTGAATGGCCTGTGCTGCTCTGTGAATCTAGAATTTGAATTCAATAAAGCCCGTTTATATTTATTGGGTGGCGAGGTGGAGATACGTCTCTACTAAAGGAGGTACTTCCCTCTGCCAGCCTGCAGGTCACCCTTGGGCAAGGTGTAGCACCTGCTTAGCCCCTCCCCACCCCCTCCCAGTCCCCTCCCCACACCCCCCCCCGCCCCAGATCAGGGTCACGTTAAGCCATGGGAGCAGGTGGTGGATGGTTGTATGAGCAGCTGGTGTTATGCCACCACTGATGCCAGGCAGACCATCTCTGAAGATATTGATAATGGCTGGGGCCACCCATCTTGTAAAGACACTGCCCAGAAGAAGGCATTGGCAAACCACTTCCATAGAAAGATTTGTCAAGAACAATCATGGTCATGGAAGGACCACAATCACCCACGTCAATACGACAAGGCACGTTATAATGATGGCATTGCTACATTTCAGACAGTGCTCTGAATCTTTTTGTGTACTGGGGATGGCAAAGAAATGTCAAAAGGTGACTGTAACTGTACAGCACTGGACAGGCGATTTGGCCCACAGGTTGTGCCTTTTAGCATCAGTTGACCAACAACATGCAAGTTGGCAGTGGCGTGCACTATGTGGGAGTGCACCTATTGGAGGTGCATCTCTCAGGACAGATTTAACGGGGCAGCACATGGCCCAGCGAGTCTACCTCACAGTGCCAGAGACTCAGGTTCAGTCCTGACCTCAGGTGCTGTCACACGGAGTTTGCACTTTCTCCCTCAGCTGGTCCAGTTTTCTCCCAGTTCCCAAAGACACTGTTGGTAGGTTAGTTTGGCTGCTGTACATTGCCCTGGTATTGGGAGGAGAGGTAGAACCTAGGCAGGGGTCCTAACCTGTGGGCCATGGTATAAACAAGGTTAGGAGCCCCTGGAACTAGGGGAAGCTGATGAGAATGTGGGGAGAATGAAAAGACAAGTGTTTAGTGAAGGATTGTGGCGCATGGCCAAGTGGTTAAGGCATTGGACTAGCAATCTGAAGGTCGTGAGTTCGAGCCCCAGCCGAGGCAGTGTGTTGTGTCCTTGAGCAAGGCACTTAATCACACATTGCTCCAGTCCACCCAGCTGAAAATGGGTACCAGCAAAATGCTGGGGGTTAACCTCGCGATAGACTGGCATCCTATCTGGGAGGGAGTCTCGTACTCTCAGTTGCTTCACGCCACAGAAACTGCCATAAGCACTGGCCTGATGGGCCTATAAGGCTCGGGACAGACTTCAACTTTAACTAAGTGAAAGATTAGCTCAGCACAGACTCGGCAGGCCGAATGGCCTGTTTCGGAGCTCTGTCATTAAACAGGTGTGAAAAGCGGCGTAACAGCACTGAGGAAAAGCTGGCAAGTTACTCCCAGTGACTTGGCCAATATCTACCCCTCAGCCAACACTCCTGAGGAGATTTTTGGTCACGGTTGGGTTGCTTGTGAAAGTTTGCTGTGCACAAATGCTGCCTGGTACCCAGGACTATGCTGGCTGCAAAGTGCTTGGGGATGAGAAAGTTAATATACAAATGCAAGTTTAATTTCAACCCTCAAATTCAAATTTAAACAAATTGGTCTATTGTATAATGCAATTTCTAAATAAAATGACAAAGGAATGGTTTTGTCCCATGTACAATAACACTGAGTGAAGCAATTGTGCTTGTGTGCCATCGAGGCAGATCATTCCAGATGGAAGTGTAAGAGATTCTGCGGGTGCTGAAAGTCCAGAGTAACACACACAAAATGCTGCAGGAACTCTGCAGGCCAGGCTGCCTCCATGGAGAGGAATACACAGTTGACGTTTCAGGATGAGACCCTTCATTAGGATTCAACGCTCTCCTCATAGCTCTAGCTCCCCAGTCCTGGCAGTTTTCACGAGGAGCTTTTCTCCTCCCTCTGGTAGAAGAAAAGCAAAATGCATAATTTACTGTTACAGTTACAGAGAGAGAGCAGTGCAGGGTGACTGTAAGGTGCGAGGCCCAGATGAGGCAGGTTAGGAGATCAAGAGTTCCGCTCAGCACATGAGGGGTCAGTACAGGAGTCCTGGTCGTCGGAAGATCACCAAGCCTGAAAGTAGAATTAAAATAACATCTTACAATCTTGGTGTTGAGATTTAAAAGAATAGAACGGTTGTAATAGATGTAATGAGAGGATCTAGTGGGGCAGCTTGCAGAGAGTTGTCACACTCTGTGGAGTGTCCAAGGGCCCCCCCCCCATGACCCACCACCAAACATAGAAACATAGAAAATAGGTGCAGGAGTAGGCCATTCGGCCCTTCAAGCCTGCACCGCCATTCAGTATGATCATGGCTGATCATCCAACTCAGAACCCTGCACCAGCCTTCCCTCCATACCCCCGGATCCCTTTAGCCACAAGGGCCATATCTAACTCCCTCTTAAATATAGCCAATGAACTGGCCTCAACTGTTTCCTGTGGCAGAGAATTCCACAGATTCACCACTCTCTGTGTGAAGAAGTTTTTCCTCATCTTGGTCCTAAAAGGCTTCCCCTTTATCCTCAAACTGTGACCCCTCGTTCTGGACTTCCCCAACATCGGGAACAATCTTCCTGCATCTAGCCTGTCCAATCCCTTTAGGATTTTATATGTTTCAATCAGATCCCCCCTCAATCTTCTAAATTCCAATGAATATAAGCCTAGTTCACCCAGTCTTTCATCATATGAAAGTCCTGCCATCCCAGGAATCAATCTGGTGAACCTTCTTTGTACTCCCTCTATGGCAAGGATGTCTTTCCTCAGATTAGGGGACCAAAACTGCACACAATACTCCAGGGGTGGTCTCACCAAGGCCTTGTACAACTGCAGTAGTACCTCCCTGCTCCTGTACTCGAATCCTCTCTCTATAAATGCGAGCATACCATTCACCTTTTTCACCGCCTGCTGTACCTGCATGCCCACTTTCAATGACTGGTGTATAATGACACCCAGGTCTCGTTGCACCTCCCCTTTTCCTAATCGGCCACCATTCAGATAATAATCTGTTTTCCTGTTTTTGCCACCAAAGTGGATAACCTCACATGTATCCACATTAAATTGCAACTGCCATGAATTTGCCCACTCACTTAACCTATCCAAGTCACCCTGCATCCTCTTAGCATCCTCCTCACAGCTAACACTGCCGCCCAGCTTCGTGTCATCCGCAAACTTGGAGATGCTGCATTTAATTCCCTCATCCAAGTCATTAATATATATTGTAAACAACTGGGGTCCCAGCACTGAGCCTTGCGGTACCCCACTAGTCATCGCCTGCCATTCTGAAAAGGTCCCGTTTATTCCCACTCTTCGCTTCCTGTCTGCCAACCAATTCTCTATCCACATCAATACCATACCCCCAGTACCGTGTGCTTTAAGTTTGCACACTAATCTCCTGTGTGGGACCTTGTCAAAAGCCTTTTGAAAATCCAAATATACCACATCCACTAGTTCTCCCCTATCCACTCTACTAGTTACATCCTCAAAAAATTCTATGAGGTTCGTCAGACATGATTTTCCTTTCACAAATCCATGCTGACTTTGTCCAATGATATCACCGCTTTCCAAATGTGCTGTTATCACATCTTTGATAACTGACTCCAGCAGTTTCCCCACCACCGATGTTAGGCTAACCGGTCTATAATTCCCCGGTTTCTCTCTCCCAACTTTTTTAAAAAGTGAGGTTACATTAGCCACCCTCCAATCCTCAGGAACTAGTCCAGAATCTAAAGAGTTTTGAAAAATTATCACTAATGCATCCACTATTTCTTGGGCTACTTCCTTAAGCACTCCGGGATGCAGACCATCTGGCCCTGGGGATTTATCTGCCTTTAATCCCTTCAATTTACCTAACACCACTTCCCTACTAACATGTATTTCCCTCAGTTCCTCCATCTCACTGGACCCTCTGTCCCCTACTTTTTCCGGAAGATTATTTATGTCCTCACCTGGTTCTCGGGGGCACTGACCTCAGAGGGAACAGGGACACCCAGAGAGACTCCTACTGTGGTTGAAGTGTTGGAAGGGGTCCAGCAGACAAACCCTACACGAGTGGCTTTCGTCTCTCTTTTCTCTGAGCAATAGCAACCCGTTTATTCCAGTCTAGCGCGGTACGTAAGTGAGCATTGTTTTCAGAGTCTCGGTAGCGCAGTTCTCTCGATCAATGCCCTTAGTCTTGTGTGCTGCCTCTTAGTGTCTGCGCTGCGTCAGCCCGCGTGTTTGTCCTGTAGCTGTGGGTTTGAAACTGAATAAAAAGCTGGCTGGGAGGAGGTTTATTTTGTGAATCGCTTCTGGATGAAGGGCTTTTGCGCCAAGTAACAAGGGTATGATCCCAGTGTCAGGAATGGCCTGCGCTATTTCTTTAGGAGACTGAGTGACTGGAACTTGTTTATGGAAACCTCCGCCACTGAGAGTCCCATAAAAGTCTCCCAACCTTGGGACCTGAATATCTGCAAGGACTCGGGGTGTGAACACGACAGTGTGGTGCGTATCATCGCACCGTTTATCAGCAACGTACAATTCGCCCATTCCTGACTAACAGAATAGTTTAGCTTCCAAGTTTATATATAAAGGGCTGCCAAAACCTCTTCTATATGAGCCTTATAAATGTAATTTGTATAAACGTAAAATGTAATATGTTTGAGGAGGGCTTGCAGTGATATTTTTGGAGGAGCGGGGGAGAGCAGAGCAGGGCATAATTGGCTCCTTCAGTGGGCTTGCACAGACACAATGGGCTGAATGCCCTGTAGTGACTTACCTGCGATTAGCTCCACCTTTTCTTTGTATTAAATACAAATAATGATAGGAGCTAATGTTGCCGTTCTGTTATGAATTATTTCGTAGGTGTTACATCTCAGATGACCTGATGTAACGAGTGTCTTTACTCAACTTAGATTGATATCTCCGCCTCTTTTATGGGCACAGTATAAATTGTCTCATATGGATTCACCCAGAATATTGATTTGTATATTTATCATCATGAGTTGATATTTTGGATCCTGTCTGCATAAATTTGAAATGAAATATTACCTTGTAAACGTGAATTTGCGTATAATAATACACTGATAGTTCATGTATCCCTTCTCAGCTGTCTATCGCTCTGTGTTATCAGGAAGGGGGTGAATAGGGGATTCCAATGGAGAGATAGAACAGGTGAAGTGGGCCAAATGGCCTCCTTTGTCTCCGTCTCGGATCGCAAGACCCTGCAGCGGATAGTGAGGTCAGCTGAGAAGATCCTCGGGGTCTCTCTTCCCGCCATTACAGACATTTACACTACACACTGCACCTGTAAAGCGAACAGAATTATGAAGGACCCCACGCACCCCTCATACAAACTCTTCTCCCTCCTGCCATCTGGCAAAAGGCACCGAAGCATTCGGGCTTTCACGACCAGACTATGTAACAGTTTCTTCCCCCAAGCCATCAGACTCCTCAATACTCAGAGTCTAGACTGACATCTACGTCATTTATTATTATATTGTAAGTTGTCCTCTACTGTGCCTATTATCTTGTTTATTATTTATTGTACTGCCCTGCACTGTTTTGTGCATTTTATGTAGTCCTGTGTAGGTCTGTAGTCTAGTGTAGTTTTTATGTTGTCTTACGTAGTCTAGTGTAGCCTTGTGCTGTCTCACGTAGTCTAGTGTAGTTTTGTGTTGTTTCATGTAGCACCATGGTCCTGAAGGAACGTTGGTTCATTTTTACTGTGTACTGTACCAGCTGCTTATGGTCGAAATGACAATAAACTTGACTTGATTTGACTTGACTCCTGTGCTGCTGTCACAATGGGGCATTGGGAACAGACCCAAATGAGAGACATAGACACTGAAGTACAAGGAACAGGACTTGACTGGAGTAGGGACGTGACAGGATACAGGCAAGGAGCAGGGACAAGAACACAAACTTGGGCTAGGGAATGCCAGACCAGGACTAGAAACCATGGACTAGGAGACAAGGCTTGGGCTCCAAGCTCGAGACTGGACAAGGACCCAGAACCTGGGTCTTACCTCAGGCTCGGACCCCAGAACCAGGCAAGGACATGACATGGCTTTAGGACAGGATGTGGCTGGGGTCTAGAATCCTGAGCGTGGAGACAGGGTGGTGTCTTGGGTTCTTGGAGCCTGGCTGCGGGACTGTTGAGGTTTGGGTTTTTGAAATGCAGAGGCTGATAACTCAGAGGCTGAAGCTGAGACACCAACTGGGAACTGAACATTAACATAGAGCCAGGACTTGTCCTTCGAAAAGCCAGGACTCATCATTAACACAACACCAACATGAGACAGGACAGCACATAGACATAGAGCTGGGACTTATACTTAGACAAGCCAGGACTCAACCTCTCCACACCAAAGGGGGACAGGTCCACCTGTTGGGTAACAGCAGAACGGCCAAACTTACCTGGAGGCAAAGCCAAGACATGTCCCCCCACAGGGCAACAGCAAAACAGCCTGACTTACCCCACAGAGGCAAAGACAAGACATGACCCCCCCAGGGCAACAGCAGAACAGCCTGACTTACCCCATGGAGGCAAGGACAAGACATGACCCCCCCCCAGGGCAACAGCAGAACAGCCTGACTTACCCCACCACAGAGGTGAGGACAAGACAAGACAGATCCCCCTGCAGGGCAACAGCAAAATGGCCTGACTTACCCCACAGAGGCAAGGACAAGAAGAGACAAACACCAAAGAATGACTGACAGATCCATCTCTGCTTCAGGGTTGCTCCGAGTCACAGTTACAGCCAGCAACCTCCACTGGCTACGTAAACAGCCAGATCCTTACCTAGCTCAGAGGGGCTAACGGCTACTCAGCTGGTCCGGGAAAGAGCCAAATCCATACCGCAAAGACTACTCAAACAACTGGCAACAAGGCTCCATGAAGCAGTGGTCCTCCAACCAGGCCTAGAGATCACAAATGGTTTCATCAGCAGGTTGCTCCAAGGGGGGCTGACAAGCCAAACCAGCACCCACACTTAGCCCCAAGGCTACTTATATTCCAAGCCCCAAGATGGAATCAGGTGCCTATGATTAACTTAATCAAAGGAGGGACAGCTGGAAGACCCGGAGTCCTGAGTCCACAGACTGAACCGTGAACCGGAATGCGGACTTCACGGACCGGACCATGACAGCTGCGGAGTCTTATGATTCCGAAAAGTGTCTATTCTCCAAGAGTATCTCCTGTTTTTGAGGCTTTAGGAAATCTCCATTTAAGCAGGCTGCAGTCAGCATTGAAATATGAATGAACAAGAATCTCTCAGAAGATGGTGAACCAGCCACAATCACGTTGAATCGCAGGACAGGCTTGAGGGGTTGAGTGGTCTGTGCCTGCCACTTTCTTGTCTCATGTGTATATTATGTCATGTACCCCGTGACGGGGGTAAAGAACCAGCAGAAATAGAAACCACTTTGGAGTCTCGTATTGCTATAAACTGCTAATATTTATTAGTAACTACACTGTACAGTAATATAAATGTACATAAATCAAACAGATTAGCAATGATTATATATAAAAGTAAGTGTGGAATATATATGTATGAAAACCAAGCTTCTTTAAGTCTAGGGGTAAAAAGATACAGCCTTACGATGTTGAGTAAAGTTCAGTTCAGTTCGTGGTATTTAGTTGAGTAGTGATGGAGAGAGAGGGAGAGAGAGAGAGAGAGAGAGAGACAGAGAGAGACAGAGAGAGAGAGAGAGAGAGACAGAGAGAGAGAGAGAGAGAGAGAGAGAGAGAGAGAGAGTGTGAGTGAGTTGAGTCTTCAGGTGAGCTGATTCTGTCGATCTTCTCGTCGTCCTCCGAAATCCTTTACAAGTCACTGACTGTGACTTTAACCTGGGGGAGCAGTTTTCCTGTGGTGGAGCTATCACCCTGGTAAGGGTGGACACATAGACAACTCCCCACCAGTCAACCCCTTCTCCTCAAACTGGAATAGCAATTTGGATTGATCCGCCTGATCGATCCTGCAAAACCCACTTTCTCTGCGGGCACCACAATGCTCATTCAGTGTCCAGATCATGTGTCTGAGGTCTGTATCATCTGACCTCCTATTTATTTCACCAGGCTGAGCATCACCTGTCATTCAAAGAGTCCCTCCTTCCTTTGACTGCAAAGAAATGCACAAGCAGGCAACAAGTCCTTAAAGAAATATCAACAACCTGCTGACAATCATAACATCGAGTGTCCATTAAATAACACTGCCTTCGGTCACCATAGCAACTTTCGAGCTGCTCGGGGCTGTCTCCAACTCCAAACTCAGTAAAAATCCAAAGTTACTTCCAATGCCTTAAAGTGACAGACCAACCATTAATCTTTGTCTCTCTCTCTCTCTCTCTCTTTTCAAAAGCAACATATCGGTGGTAAATAACTCTGTCTCCCTCTCCTTTCCAAACAAACCATCAATAATAAATGTCTCTCTCCAAATAGTTAATAGGGGCACTCCAGGATCCCCTCACAATTAGTAGTGAATTCTCTGCCCAGAGAAGCAGCTGAAGCTACCTTGTTAAATATATTTAAGCCACAGTTAAATAGATTTTTCATACTAAGGGAATTAAGGGTTATTGGAGGAAGAGCTGGGTCCACGGCCAGATCAGCCATGATCTTATTGAATGGCAGAGCAGGCTCGACAGGCCCAGAGAGCTGACTCCTGCTCCTATTTCCAAAGTTCTGATGTTCTATTAGAGGGAATGGATATCCAAATTCCATTGACTGGCCGACTGGTTAACTCCCGAGTAAGCAAAGGCATCAGTTTACAAGGATGTTGCCTGGATTGGGGAGCATGCCTTATGAGAGTAGAACGTAGAATCATGGAACATTATAGCACAGAAACAGGCCTTTTGGCCCTTCTTGGCTGTGCCAAACTATTTTTCTGCCTCGTCCCACTGACCTGCACCTGGATCATATCCCTCCATACACCTCCCATCCATGTATGTGTCCAAATTTTTCTTAAATATTGAAAGTGAGCCAACATTTACCACTTCATCTGGCAGTTCATTCCACACTCCCACCACTCTCTGTGTGAAGAAGCCCCCCCTAATATTCCCTTTAAACTTTTCCCCCATCACCCTTAACACATGTCCTGTTTTTTTTCTCCCCTAGTCTCAGTGGAAAAAGCCTGCTTACATTCACTCTATCTATACCCAACATAATTTTATATACCTCTAGGTTGAGTGAACGCGGCCTTTTCTCCTTGGAGCGACGGAGGATGAGAGGTGACCTGATAGAGGTGTACAAGATGATGAGGGGCATTGATCGTGTGGATAGTCAGAGGCTTTTTCCCCAGGGCTGAAATGGCTAGCACGAGAGGGCACAGTTTTAAGGTGCATGGAAGCGGGTACAGAGGAGATGTCAGGGGTAAGTTTTTTACACAGAGAGTGGTGAGTGAGCGGAATGGGCTGCTAGTGATAATGGTGGAGGCGGATATGATAGAGTCTTTTTACAGACTCCTGGAGCTTAGAAAAATAGAGGGCTATGGGTAACCCTAGTAATTTCTAAGGTAAGTACTTGTTTGGCGCAGCTTTGAGGACCGAAGGGCCTGTATTATGCTGTAGATTTTCTGTGTTTCTACCTTCTGAAGTGTGAAATTGCTTGCTTTTAGAGGCTCAGCTCCTGCCCAGCCCTGTTCAGAAAGGAATCCTTCCAACCTGATCTTGACGTGTGTGGGGAACAGTGAACTTATAGCCTGTCCCATATCCTTTCGTTCATCACTGAAAAAGAGTGAAGTAAAATGGACTATACTGGAGGGGTGGCGTGGTACAATGCCAGTGATTGAGGTTCAATTCCCACCACTGTCTGGAAATTCTCCCCCTGACTGACCGGATTTCCTCCAGGTGCTCTGGTCTCCTCCCATAGTCCAAGGACATACGGGTTAGTCAGCTGTGGGCATGCTATGTTGGCGCTGGAAGCCTACTTGGAGGCTTCCTCCAGCACATTCTTGGATTTTGTTAATCTTTGAATCTACCTCTTAATACCCGGTTAAGACTTCCCTTCTGAGGATGGGCGATTGGAACTTGTTTGGGGTGGGGTATGGTATACGTTCTGTGAGGGGGGCAGGTGAGTCAGAGCTGGATGCAATTGAATGTTCACAGTAATGTTGAACTAATGGGTGGGTATTCACGGAATCCTACAGAGATTCAGCATGGAAATAGGTGCTTTGATCCTCAGAGTCCACACTGACCACCGAGCACCCGTTCACACTAACCTACCCTGACCCAGTTTATTTACTGAGTCCTCACTGAGCATTAAACACCCTTTCACACTAATCTACCCTGACCCAGTTTATTTACTGAGTCCACACTGACCATCGAGCACCCGTTCACACTAATCCTACCCTGACCCAGTTTATTTACTGAGTCCACACTGAGCATTAAACACCCTTTCACACTAATCTACCCTGACCCAGTTTATTTACTGAGTCCACACTGACCATCGAGCACCCGTTCACACTAATCCTACCCTGACCCAGTTTATTTACTGAGTCCACACTGACCATCGAGCACCCGTTCACACTAACCTACCCTGACCCAGTTTATTTACTGAGTCCTCACTGAGCATTAAACACCCTTTCACACTAATCTACCCTGACCCAGTTTATTTACTGAGTCCACACTGACCATCGAGCACCCGTTCACACTAATCCTACCCTGACCCAGTTTATTTACTGAGTCCACACTGACCATCGAGCACCCGTTCACACTAACCTACCCTGACCCAGTTTATTTACTGAGTCCTCACTGAGCATTAAACACCCTTTCACACTAATCTACCCTGACCCAGTTTATTTACTGAGTCCACACTGACCATCGAGCACCCATTCACACTAACCTACTCTGACCCAGTTTATTTACTGAATCCTCACTGAGCATTAAACACGCTTTCACACTAATCTACCCTGACCCAGTTTATTTACTGAGTCCACACTGACCATCGAGCACCCGTTCACACTAATCTACCCTGACCTAGTTTATTTACTGAGTCCATACAGATCATCAAACACCCATTCACACTAATCCTACCCTGACCCAGTTTATTTACTGAGTCCACACTGACCATCGAGCACCCGTTCACACTAACCTACTCTGACCCAGTTTATTTACTGAATCCTCACTGAGCATTAAACACGCTTTCACACTAATCTACCCTGACCCAGTTTATTTACTGAGTCCACACTGACCATCGAGCACCCGTTCACACTAATCTACCCTGACCCAGTTTAACTTCCTCATAATACCTTCCAAATCCTCCCAGATTCCACCCCAGCAACAATTAGAGCAGCCTATGAACCTACCCGCCCCACAACCTCGTGGTGTGGGAGGAAAACCGAGCAGCCGGAAGAAACCTATGCCGTCACAATGAGAACGTGCAGACTCCACATAGACAGCACCTGAGGCCGGGATCGAACCGGGGACCCTGGAGCAGTGCAGAGTGCAGCTCCACCAACTGTGCCACTGTGCCAACCGTGAGGGACTGATGGGATTCCTAATGGGTCAGAGGTAACTGGATGCTTCTGGGACATTTGTCACCGATGGATAAAGGCAATGAGAGGGGAACCGTAGTCTTTCCTGAGGCATTAGTTCCCAGTGAATATTGGTAGTTGTTGACCTGATACTGGAGTAAAACATATATTTTTGTCATTAACTTCTCTTTAATCTAGCTCGGCATTTCTGAAGCCCACACTTGGTGAAGAATGGGTTCTTATGGGACTGCACCGAATATTCCACACCTCTGAGCTGAATTTGGGACTCGTCTTGTGGCAGCAGTACAGAGCAAGGTGTAAAAACCGCTCTAAATGACAAAAACAAAAAGGAATAGTGAGTTAGTCCTGACGAAGGGTCTCGGCCTGAAACGTCAACTGTACCTCTTCCTAGAGATGCTGCCTGGCCTGCTGCGTACACCAGCAACTTTTATGTGTCTTGCAAGGAATAGTGGGATAGATTTCGTGGATTCACTGAGAATTCAAAAATCTGATGGCGGAGAAGAGGAAGCTGTTCCAAAGAAGTCAAATCAGTGATTGATTGAGACTCGAGAACCTGGAGCAATAAACAAGCTGAGGTACTCGGAGGGTCAGGTGGTGTCCGTGGAGGGAAATGGACGGTCAGCTTTTCGGGTCACCTGGCCATTCCTCTCCATGGATGCTGCCTGACCCATTGAGTTCCTCCAGCAGATTGTTTTGACTTTCTGTGATTGACTAAACTTAGTCAGAATTGAGGGACGGATTACTCCTCCTGATGTCACGCTCCTGTGTCTGAAGCCTGAAGCACCACATTCACCAGACACCTCAGCGACTCTACTGGAGGGTGATGATTGCGATGAGTACTTTTTGTGTCTGTGACGGGATCCTGAATTACCCCTGTGAACTGTGCTCGATTACTCCTGTGAACTGTGCTTTGGAAAAGAGAGAGAGAGAGAGAGAGAGAGAGAGTTATTTAACACCAACAACTTGTTTTGAAGAGAGAGAGAGAGAGAGAGATGAAGACTGCTCACAGGTTGTTTATACTTTCTTCAAGGACATTTGCCTGCTGGCATTTCTTACAGAGAGAGAGGAAGGAGGAGTTATTTGAACGACAGCTGGTATCCAGTACGGTGAGATAAATAGGAGGTCAGATGATATAGACCTCAGACACATGTTTTGGACACTGAATGAGCTTTGTTGTGCCCGCAGAAAAAGTGGGTTTTTGGAGGATCGATCACGCGGATTGACCAGCGGCTCTTGCAGTGAAAAGGAAAGGGGTTGACCGGTGGGGAGTTGTCCATGTGTCCACCCTCGCCTGGGTGATAGCTTCACCACAGAAAACCGGTCCCCTTTGTTAAAGTCACAGTTGGTGACTTCTAAAGGATTTCGGAGGACAACGGGAAGATCGATGGCGTCAGCTCACCTGAAGATTCAAATCTCTCTCTCTCTCCATCACTACTCAGCTCAATACCACAAACTGAACTGAACTTTACTTATCATTGTAAGACTGTATCTTTTTACCCCTAGACTTAAAGAAGCTTGGTTTTTCATATATATGTTCCCACACTTACTGATATACTTACTTATATATATAATCATTGCTAACCTATTTGATTTATCTACATTTA
The DNA here is from genome assembly GCF_963921235.1 of Mobula hypostoma. NCBI lineage: Eukaryota > Metazoa > Chordata > Chondrichthyes > Myliobatiformes > Myliobatidae > Mobula > Mobula hypostoma. Next base: position 53,721,638 of record NC_086114.1, on the reverse strand, counting down.
TATTACTGTATTGTGTAGTTACTAATAAATATTATTAGTTAATAGCAATACTGGACTCCAAAGTGTTTTCTATTTCTGCTGGTTCTTTATTCCCGTCACGGGGTACATGACATGTCCGACCTCACTTAGTGCCAACGGGTACTTTAAACCTGGTCCAGGGTCCTGCCTATTCCCGTCAACTTGTTCAGTTTGGAGAATATAGATTCTTTCCCACATTGGTCAATGGGACGAGACACAAATAAACCAGAATTAGAGTCAGGTTTATTATCCTTGATGTGTGTTATGGGATTTGCTGTTTAGTGGCAGTCGGACAATGCAAGACATTAAAATTACTATAAACCTGAATCTAAATAGCGGAAAAAGTGAATGATGAGTGTTCATGACCTGAGCTCCATTTAAAAATCAGTGTCGTCAAGAGAGGAGAGGAGAGGAGACTGTTAGACTATCAGACAGTGGAGATATAGTAATGGTAGCTGAAGGAGTAGCCACTGCAGTGGTCTACACACTGGATTAGTGAGTCAAAGCCTCAGCTTCCTCTACCAATCCACACACACCACAGAGAAGCTTAGATGTAGCAGAGGTCAAGTGTGGAGCAGCTGATTGAATTGTTACATACACTGGATTCCAGTGTTGCATCTCCACATGGAGTGTAACGGTTGTGGGCGATCACACCTCTTCTGTTTGTTTCCATTTAGATGTCATAAGAAGCTGGGAAAGTCAATAAGCCAGGCCAAGGAAGCCATCTCCCAACTGAGACAAAAACTGAAGGCCCAGAATGGTAAGGAGAGCGAAGAATTTCTTTACACAGATCTGTCAAGGAGATGCCAAAAGCCAAGGGCAGCCTGTTCCGTATGCCCACCACCCTCTGTGTCCCCTCAAGTCCTTTCTTAAACCTTTCCCCTCTCACCTTAAATCTATGCTCCACACATCAAAGTTGCTGGTGAATGCAGCAGGCCAGGCAGCATCGCTAGGAAGAGGTACAGTCGATGTTTCGGGCCGAGACCCTTCGTCAGGACCCAAATCTATAAATCTATGCTCTCTAGTTTTAGACTCCCCCCCCTCGCTGGCTCTGGGAAAAGACTGTGATCATCTACCTTACCTGTGCCCCTCCTGATTTTGTGCATGTCTGTAAGGACACCCCTCAGCCTCCAGCACTCCAGAGTAAAAATGCCCTATCCAGCCTCTCCTTCAAGCCCTCCTATCCTGGGAATATCCTCAAGAATATTTTCTGCAAAGTTACACATGGATCGATTGCATGAGTTATGGGAATCCCAACACAGAAACCAAAGGGAATGCTTCACCTTCCGATTGTACGTTGGGATCTTTTACATGCATCTGGATAAACAGGTATGGTTTCAGAACATCTCACCTGGAGGAGGGGAGCTTTGAACATACAGAACTCTTTCTGTATGACACAGGAGTGTCAGCCTGGGATTTGTGTTCAGACCTCTGCAGAAGGATTTGAACACACACTCTTTGGCACAGAGTCAAGAAAGAGGTAGCTGAGTCACAATCCTACAAACAGAAGTACTTGAATAGAATATAAGAGTTGGGAAGTTAACATTGCAGCTTTTACATATCATTGGTTGCACAGGCTTGGACTAGTGGAAGGACGTAATTGTGTTGGAGAAATTTCAGAGGAGATTCACCAATATTTTCTGGACTGGAGACTTTGGTTATGGAGCGAGATTGAATAGGCTGGGCTTGGTTTCTCTGGAGTGAAGGAGGCTGAGAGTGTGAATCTGATTGAGGTAGGTGAAATTATGAGAGACACAGAAGAGACAGGCAAAATGTTTTTCTCATGTGGAGCTACCAAATACCAAAGGACATATGTTTAAAATGAGAGGAAGAAGAGTTAAACGGGATTTGAGGGGAAGTTTTATACACAGAGAGCAGATGATAGCTGCCAGAGGTGATGGTGGAATCAGATATAATCACTGTTTGAGAGACTTTGAGACGGACACTTAAATAGGCAGGGCATAGAAGGATATGGTCCCGATGCAGGTAAATGGGATTAGCGCAGATCAGCAAAAAGGTTGCCATGGAAGAAGTGGGTTGAATTGCCTGTGGTGTGGCATGATCCCCACCATCCCAGAAATGCCATAATTTCACCACTACCAATGGGCACCTGGTAGCTGTAGTTCAGGAACACTTCAGGAAATTCACCAAGTTCAGGAAAAGTTATTACCCCACAACCATCAGGTTCCTTAGGCCACCATGGATAACTTCACTCACCACTACTCTGAGCTGATTCCACACACCACAGACTCACTTTCAAGGACCCTTCACAACTCATGTTCTCAGTAATACTTTACTTTCCACAATTTATCTTATTTGTCAATCTTTGTCTACTTTTTCCTGATGAGGAGTCTTGGTCCGAAATATCAACTGTTCATTCATTTCCTTAGATGCTGCCTGACCTGCTGAGTTCCTCCAGCATTTTGTGTGTTTTGCCTTGGATTTCCAGCATCTGCTGATTTTCTCATGTTTGTATTTGTTTATTTATGTGTAGTTTTTCATAAATTATATTCTAGTTCTTTTTCCTGCAATAAAATTAATCTCAAGGTAGCTTGGACAATAGTCCCATTTGGTGGAGGGACCTCCAGTAGTCCCACTGAAAGTGCTGCCCCTCGGCCAGCAAAGACCTCCAAATCCATCCCCTAATGGACTTCTGCAGCAGGAGTTCTGTCAGAAATTCATTCGGGCAATGTAGTATATGGTAACAAACATCTACTTTGATAATAAACTTATTTTGAACTTTGACCTTTGAACTCTGACTCTAAAGGTGGCAAGCTGGAAATGGATGGAACAGAAGTATTTATAAATAATGACAGGCATGGCCATGTCGTTAGCGCAGAGCTGGAAGCCAGGGATGGGACGTTGACCAACCTGCAGAGACAGTCAGACCAGGCTGAAGGAGATCCGACATCTCCTGTCCCAGCTGGACATCACGCGGGTCTGGGGAGTCCCCCCAGAGACTCCCTCAACTTCAGCTGTTGTGTTGTTTATTACTAGAACTGCTGCAAGAGGATATGTTTGTTGGTTTAAACGGTTCCTGTGGATAATCTCACCTACGCACTTGGGTGTGTTGGTGGAAGGTCAACACCTTGTTGGGATGGAAGATTTGGAACTCTCCTTCTTGGACAAAGCAGCCTCCTCGATGGGACTTGTGCACTACCCAGCTTGACCCTCCAATCCCTCCTCTGACACGGCACTCCGGACGCAGCGAGTCCGATCCCGGTTGTTCCTAGTGCGATGTTATTATGGTGCCAGCGAGTCAGGTTCAAGCCCACCGTTGCCTGTATGTTCTCCCCGTGACCACGTGGGTTTCCATAGGGGGTTCCAGCTTCCCTCCACATTCCAAAGACGTACAGGTTTTTGGGTTGCTGCCCGACTTGCTGAGTTCCTCCAGCGTGTTGTGAGGTTTTTAGGTTAGTTGCTGACATGGGTGAAATATGTGCAGAAGTGGGTTTGTGAGTCGGGAAGTCCTGTTACCGTCCTGTATCTCTAGATAAAACAGAAAAACCTGGTGGCTCCTGTCCACCATGTAGAAACCAGGGGAGACGTGTGTGAGTTACTCTTCCATGTCATATACTGTCCTGGATGCAAGGTCTTCACTAGGGTCTCCCAAATGGAATTCCTGACCAAACGCAGTGTAGGAAAGCCTTCACCGGAGGGAGTGCCATGTCTCGTCACCACCTTCTCAGGGTATTCACTTCTAGTCAGGTGTGAAGGGTGGGGTAGGAGAGAGGAGGTGGATGGAGGCGTGTGTTGTGGCCTTCCTGCGGTACCACGGTGGCTGTGTCTCCATGGGACGCAGGCATGAGGCCAGGGAGGTGAAGGACCGAGGAGCGGAGGAGGATCAGAGCTGAGGAGAGCTCCAGCATTCATCACTTTGCAACAGGAGCGAGAAATGGAAACACTCTGACATCCCCAGAGTGATGAGAGAATTAGACAGCTGAAGTTGGCTTATTATTGTCTCTCGTAGCAGGGTGCAGTGAAAAGGCTTTGTCTGCATGCCACCCAGACAGATCATGCCCATAGCAGACAAACTGTCTGTACATCGAAGTAGTAGAAAATGCAAAAACAGAATGCAAATTATAGTACTAAACTTACAGAGGAAGCACAGTAACGGCAGACATATAGAGTGCAGGGGCCGTGACGAGAAAGACTGGGAGATCCATAGGAGGTCCATTTAGGGTCTTCTAACTATGGTATAGAAGCTGCTGTGTCTCCATGTCCTAGTGGAAGGGGAGAGAAGAGAGAATGCTCAGGGTTCAGATCCTGATGCAGGGTTTTGTCCCGAAACGTCGACAACTCCTTTCTCCCCACAGACACCACTCGACTCGCTGAGCTCCTTCAGCAGATTGTTTGTTGCTCCAGATTCCAGCATCTGCTGACTGTTTTGGCTCCATTTGACTGTGCAGATCAGGATTACAAAATTGAATCTGCATCCACCATTACCACTGGAAGCTCATTCTACATTTGCACCCCCCCCCCCCAATCATGTTCCTCTTAAATATTTCACCTTTCACCCTTAACCCACAACTTCTAGTTCTAGTCACAGCCAACATCACCGGATAAAGCCCATTTGCATTTACCCTGTCTATGCCCTTCATGATTTTGTACACCTCTATCAAATCTCCGCTCATTCTCCTATGCTCCAGGGAATAAGTCCTAGCCTCTTCAACCTTTCCTTATATCTCAGATCCTCAAGTCCTGGCAACATCCTTGTAAATTTTCTCTGCACTCTTTCAATCTCTATGATATCTATCCTGTCTAAAAGCAAAATACTCCATATACTAGAACAAAAAAAACCCTCAGAAAATACTGGAAACAATCACCAGGGCAAGGCAAGGAAAATTTTTGAAAGAAATATAAAATAAAGTCTCAGGTTGATGCACTACCAGGTAAGTTCTTCCCTTCTTACTGATACAAAGTGCCAAAACATCACACAAATGCAGCTCCTGATATAAGGTTATTGATCTGAACCAAACTCTCCACGGATGCTCTCTGATTTGCTGAGAAGTCCCTGCATTTTCTGTGCAGAATTTTCAACAGGGAATACCTCACCCCAAATAAAAACATACGCGTTGAACATAAAGGACAACTATGGAGTACGGCTTTAATGAACACAAGAGGTTCTGTAGATGCTGGCAATCTCGAGCAACATGCACAGAATGCTGGAAGAACCCGGCAGCTCAGGCAGCATCTATGGAGAGGGGTTAACAGTCGATGTTTTGGGCTGAAACCCTTCAACAGAATCCAAAACGGGAACTGTTTATTCCTCTCCGTAGATATCAGACTTGCTGAGTTCCTCCAGCACTTTGTGCTTGAGTACGTTTCTAACCCAGCTTGTCTTTGTATTTGTGTCTTTGGGAAGTTGTTACCTGGCCCACTCGATGGGGTAAGGCAGATGGTTCAGCAGGCTGAAGGTGTAAGAGGAATAACGCACAATCTCCGTGAGTGTCCAGGCAGCAATAAATAGAACACTGTTCTCACTCTGCACCTGTTTCACACTGTGTGAATTTCTTTTTTGTGGTGTGTACGAGTCTGTGCGTGCGCCCGTGATGATGTCTTTTTCATGGCTTTTACAAGGTGCGGAGAAAGAGAGAGAGAGAAAGAGAGAGAGACTGTGTGGCACGTCACTCCTCATACGGACATTTTTTGCAGTATTTTCTCTTTGTTTTATGAGGTCGAGTTGCGGTCTTGACATTCAACCCGGCACGGATGGAAAGTGTACTCGGGAGCGGACCCGACTAGTTTCGAACCCGGGAACCTCCGCTCCCGGGTCCGGCACCGATGTCGTTGTGCCACCAAGCCAGTCCTCACACTGTGTGTATTTCATGGAGGAAGTGGGAGAACTGTGCCAAGAGGGAATAAATGAACATTTATTGCCCTCGAGAAGGGAGTGAGCCACCTACGTGAACCCCTGCAGATTCTCCTGTTGTCACAGTATAATTGGGAAGATTGATGCAGGATTTACATCCAGCGATGATATCAGACTGGCACTGTATTTCCCAGCCTGGGTGCCAGCTGCTCCAGTGGGGACCCTCTGGATGGTGGAGTTTCACTGTACCCACGACTCTTGGTGCTAGAGTTTGCAGGTCTGGCAGGTGGTATCAGTGTGTTTTGGGGATAGTGGGCACTGGGTACTGGAGATGGAGGGGATAAATACTGATCTGGCGCCGATCGAGCGGTCTGCTTTCTCCTGGACGTCATGGAGGCACAGAGCACAGCATGAAAGCAGACCCTTCTGCCCATTGGCTTCTCTGTTCCTCAGCGCTGACAGAACTCAGCGGGTGCTGCGTTGGGAAGACTCAATCATACACCTGACGTCTGCCTTGTGGACAGGGGAAGTTGCCTTCGGGGGTGGGGGGATAGGTTGGATCATGATTCTTTTCAATCTGCTCCTGTTTGAGTTTTGAAGATCAGTGTGGGGAGGAACTGTCTCCACTGGCAGAAGGATAAGACGCTGGTGGGTGACAGAACCATGGATAATCTGAGGGATGGTGCTGGGGGATTTCATTTACCATCTTGTTGGTGGAAAAGGAATGGCAGGGTTCTCGGTGGAAATTCGGTCTTTAGGCTTTGGAGCAGAGGTTCACGAACTGGGGTCCATGGACCCCTCAGTTATAGTAGGGCTCCCTTGGCATGAAAGAAGTTGTGAATCCCTGCTGGAAGAGTTTGGAGAATGAAGAGTGATCGCGTTGAAAACTGCAGGATATTGACAGGGCTTGATCTTGAGATGTTCCCACAAGTGGGAGAGTCTGGAATGGGAGGACTCAGTAACAAGATTTGCAGACAGTCATTTTAAACCCGAGGTGTGTATGTTGGTTGATATCTGGAATTCTGTATCCCTTGGGGGAATGGAGGCTGAATCTCCAGGGTATTTTAAAGAGAAGTTAGAGAAAGTTTTGAACCATTGGGGAACTGAGGACAACTGGGAAGAGGCACAGGACAGTAGATGAGGCCAGGAGTGGATCAGCCATGGTGGGGAAGGTTTGAGGGGCTGAATGGCCTACTCCTGCTCATTTTCTTGTGTAGCTGGCTGGAAATTCACGCCGTTCCCTCAGTGCCCCATGGATTCTGGATTACACTCTCAGTGCTTACTTGAGCCCTAACCAGGAGCAGAGGGGGCAGCAACTGAACCCGATTCTTCCAAACCTTCCAGGTACTTTCACAAGTTGAGGCAGCAGGCCATTTGGCCCATCGAGTTGATGCTGCTTCTCAGCTTTCCCACCAGTCGCATTCACCCACACATTTCCCTGTCTCATGCCAACCACCCCCCCCCCCACCAACTCACACAGTTCTCCAGCCACTCACCCCTGCACTGGGGGAAACTCACTGTGGCCAGTTCACCTACTGACCCTCTTTGTGAGGTGGGAGGGAACCAGAGCATGAGGGAGGGACCAACATGGTCACAGGGAGAACGTACAAACGCCACACAAACAGCGTGGGAGGTCAGGATCGAACCCAGGTAGCTGCACTGGTGCTCCAGCCCTGCACTGGAGTAAGCACTGACATCCATGCTGACACCCTGTTGCAGAACCAACGGCGTGCAGCGTTATCAAAGGTGCAGGCTTCCGGACGAGATACTAAACTGTCGGCCATGCCTGCCTGTTTGTGTAAACACAGATGTTTCTGTGGCACCATTTCAGTGACTGGACCAATACGTGTCCCTTAAACAATGTGACAAAATCAAATCAACCCATCGTTATTGCTCTGCGGGATCTCACTGTGCAGGGCGGCTGCTTCGTTTTGAAACTTGGTAGAAAAATTTCCAGTTGTCTATAGATCCAGGATTTGAGTCTAAGCTCAAAGTTTGGGTCTTATTGTGCATGCTTGCAAGGGATTATACTTAAAGGAAGAGCAGGAATAAATTAACATGTTTCACAAAACATTCATTTTCCTCCCTGGGGTCCTGAACCAGGAACTGGACTGATGAGTGAGAAAGCTGGATACAGTGATGACGAGTCAGAACATGTCTCCATGAATAAGGTACAGAACCTGTTTCCTCGTGTCTCTTTTCTATTTTACCCCTATATTATACTTCACTGCGTCCCACTGACTGCAATTCTGCCTTGTCCTTCCTCACAGTCTCACACTGACTGCAATTCTGCCTTGTCCTTCCTCACAGTCTCACTACACACTGTCTCTATTTGTACACCAACAGTCCCATCACTCTGGTTCCCATCCCCTCCCCTGCCAAATTAGTTTAAACCCTCCCCAACAGCTCTAGCAAACCTGCCAGCAATGATATTGGTCCCCCTTGGGCTCAAGTGTTGCCCGTCCCTTTTCTCTGGTTATACCTTCCCCAGAAGAGATCCCAATGATTCAGAAAGCTGAAGCCCTGCCCCCTGCATCAATTCCTTAGCCAAATCATCCTATTCCTCTCCTCACTGGTTCGTGGCCCAGGCACCAATCTAGAGGTTACTACCCTGGGAGTCCTGATTTTCATCTTTCTACTTAACTCCCTATATTCTCACCTCAGGACCTCTTCTCTCTTCCTGCTTATGTCATTGGTAACAATCTGTAGCATACCACGATTTCTAGCTGCTCTCTCTCCCCCCTTCGAACGCTGTGGACCCGATTTGAGACATCCCTGACCCTGGCACCTGGGAGGCAACGTACCATCCAGGCATCTCTTTCAGGTCCACAGAATGTCCTGTCTGCTCCACTAACTATGGAATCCCTGATCACTACTGTACTCCCCTCCTGCCCCCTCCTTCTCTCTGAGGCACAGAGACAGACTCACCTAGTTGCTATGGCTTCCCCTGGTAGGCCATCCTCCCAACAGTATCCAAAGTAGTACACTTATTATCAATGGGAATGACCACAGGCTAGCTATTCCCTTTTCCTCTCCCGACAATCACCCAGGTACCTGCCTCCTGAAGTTTAGGGGTGACTACCTCCCAGTAGCTCCTATCGCTCACCTCCTCATTCTCCCGTATGACCCGAAACTTATCCAGCTGCAGCTCCAGTTCTAGATGCTGTCTCAGAGGAGCTGCAGGTCGGTGCACTTTGTGCAGAGGTATTGAGGAGACTGGAGGTCTCTCAGAGTTTCCACATCCTGGACCCATTCTCACTGCACTTAGCTCTGAACTGAAAGAGAGAAAAAAAACTTACTTAGAGCCTCCGCCAAGCCTGGTGAATGAAAGCCCGACCACTCTAATACTGCCCACTCCAACAATGGCTGCTCTGCTTACACCCTGCTTCTTTTTATTAGCACTTGCTGAGTGTCCAATAGATCATTACGATTGCAACCCACCAAAAGTCCCGAAAGGCCCTGAACTTTTTTTAAAGTCTCAAGCCACCTCAGCCAAACAAGCAACTGCTTGCAATGATTACAGCCCACCAAGTGGGAGGGGGAGAAGAGAGAAGGTCTGGGGAGGGTGGGGACTTTGACTATGCTGACTGCTTTACTGAGACAGTGAGAAGTGTAGATAGAATTTATAGAGAGAAGGCTAGTTTTCATGATGTGTCCATAACACCGCGTGGTTTGCTGCGGTCACGTGCAGAGTAATTGCTATACTAAGCCGTGATGCGTCCCGATGGGATACTTTCCATGATGCATCAGTAGAAGTTTGGGAGGGTTAAGGGGGATATGCCAAATTTCTTTATCCTCCAGAGGAAGTAGAGGCATTAGTGAACTTTCTTGGCTGTGGCGTCCATGTGATTGGACCAGGATATTTATTTATTTATCTATTTATCTACAGAATAGGCCCTCTGGCCCTTCGAGCCTCCCGGCCCAACAATCCCCGGATGTAATTCTAAACTAATCACAGGACAATTTACAGCAATCAATGACCCTACCAACCAGTACGTCTTTGGATTGTGGGAGGAAACCACAGTGGTCACAGGGAGAACGTACAAACTCCTTACAGACAGGGGTGGGAAATGAACCTGGGTCACTGGTACTGTAAAGGGCTGTGTTAACCACCGCGCTAATGTTCCACCCCGTTGCTGTTGGTAATGTTCACACCTCGGAACTTGGAGGCCTCAGTCCTCTTGACCTCAGCACCTGTGACGTAGGCAGGACCATGTGCTCTGCCCTCTCCTTCTGAAATCAATGACCAGCTCTCTTGTTTTGCTGTCATTGAGTTAAAGGCTGTTGTCATGACACCATGTGTCTAAGTTCCCTATCTCCTTCCTGTACTCCAACACATCGTTATCGCATGGGTACGGCATCAGCGGTACTCTTACAGTAAACTGCTTTGCTTTGATGCAGGAGCCTGAGATGCAACAAAATCCAGGCAGGACCCGGTGTCAGGTGGCCCCTGATCACCCCTCCAGTGCTCTGACACCAGACGCTGAAGAGACTGCTCCCCAGGAACCGTCGCAGATGGAAATAGAGGGCGAAATGCTGTTGGTCGCTGGAGCTGCAGGTGAGTGTGCGATGCTGTTGGTCACAGGTGAGTGTGCGAAGTTTGCGCAGGTAGTGCGCAGTCAAAGCGGGGTCAACGGGTAACTGTGTGACTTGAATTCAAGTGTCACAGAAAATTACCCCTTCATGTAGGATAATTGCAAAAATATAATGAATCTCTAGGGAGTTGAAGGGCACAGAGAGAGACAGAGAGAGAGAGAGAGAGAGAGAGAGAGAGAGACAAAGATAGTCAAAGAGACAGACAGTCAGAGAGACAGAGAGAGAGAGAAAGACAGACACTGAGATAGAGAGAAACAGACAGAGAGACAGACAGACAGAGAGAGAGACAGAGACAGACAGTCAGAGAGACAGAGAGAAAGACAGACAGTCACAGAGATAGAGAGAAACAGACAGAGAGAGTCAGAGAGAGAGAGAAAGACAGACACTGGGATAGAGAGAGAGAGAGACAGACACACAGACAGGCAGAGACACAGACAGACAGAGAATAGTTTAGGGGTATAAGGAGAAGGGGGTTTAGGATTGAAGGGCGTGGCCTGATTAAGAACATAATTTTAAGAAGGCAATCAACTATCAATGCAAAACCTTCTAGTGTTTCATTGCTCTCTGGGAGAACGTGAGACAGTGTCTCCCTTAGTCCAGCTTGGTTTCATGGTCATCCACCTCTTAAATAATCCCCACTGCTCACATTAGCCCCTTCGCCTCTGATCAATTAGCCTCTCTGGCCCAGAGAGAGGGGCCTTGGATACAACTGACCTACGTCAGTAGTTACCTTCTATCTGCATCTTCTTCAGAAGTGTGAAGTAAGACCGAAACTGCTTCAACACTATCTCTCTTAAATGCAGCCAGCTCCACGTTCTCAGCACTCTGCGAAAACAAGTGCGATATACTGTCGATTGGCGCGTTAATGGTTTCTTAACTATACACTCTTATTCCAGACAAACATAGCTCTAATTTAATTGCATACCTATATAGTTTAAAACACCCGGACTGACACCTCTGTCATACCCTTAGCGGAGAAAAGTGAATCGCCCACCCGGTCAGCTCCCGGTGCCAGACTCTCTCAGTTAACACAGTCTAAACCTTAGCTGCAGATATGCTGATACACAGAGAGCACAATTGTTCAGTTACAGTTACCTGCGCACACTTCACTTGTGAAGTAACTTTAATGTTTTATCAGAAAAATGATCTGACTTAACACTATTTTGAAACATTCCTTCTAGCTGTTACTGAGAAGTTCAACAAATATATTTCCCCCCCCCACAGGAATTCAGGAAAATAGCGAATCACAGTTTGAATCAGCAGATTATGGTGTGGTCTTATAACCAATAGCAAAGCCTGAGGTTGAGGTATTTCACACATTGGCTAAGGGTGACATCATGGAGTCTCACCCAATGGCTGAGGACGAGGTCATGGAGTCTCACCCAATGGCTGAGGACGAGGTCATGGAGTCTCACCCAATGGCTGAGGGCGAGGTCTCAGGGTTTGCCCCGAACGGTGAGGACAAGAGATCTGAGTCTATCCAGAGCTTGTCTTCTGGTCAAACACCCTGTCTTGATGTGTCTGCACTGGGAAGAACTGACAGACTGTGTGACAAGAGCATTCAGGTAAATCTTCTTTCATCTGATATTAGATTGTCAGGTACCCTGGATAATTGGCAGGTGTGGTGGTTGATTGGCAGCTACCTTGAATGATTGACAGGCACTGAAGATGACCGGCAGGTGAGTAAGTTGTGAGGATACTGGCCTGTTGCCCAGGGTACACTGTTCCTCCTCAGACAGTCTATCAGGGTGTGTCACTGCTTCCACTCTAGTTCCAAAGAGAAGAACTTGCCTGTGCATGATTTTTTTAAACTAAGGGAGAGTTTGCACATCGACACCCCACAGCCTAAACAGAGTAAGACTCTAATCCAAAGGCAAGGACTTCAGGACTGTGATATACAGATTGAGCTAGACTATCTCCGAGGACACACATGTGTAACCTTCCCACTCCGTTGGGATATGGTGACATATTTTTAGGATTTGTCTGCAACTGTCCCACTGTTATTGAGTGAGAAAGTGAGCTGGATAATGCATTGCAATAATAACTCCGTTTATTGCAACCGTGGAGTCCAGTGAATCCAGTGAAGTCCGTAGTCACCGGTGAGCTGCAGGCAAGGGGGCATCCGGTTTGCACAGATCCTATGAACAGTAACATACAGCAGGGAAACAAGCCTTTCAGTCCATCTCATCCATGCCAGCCCCTTTTGTCTGAGTGCATTCATCCTATCTATATCCCTCATGATTTTTCACACCTCTGTAAATTCACCCCCCAGTCTCCTACACCCCAAGGAATAAGTCCCAGCCTATCCAACCTCTACTTGCTGTATAACACAGCCCCTTGAGTACTGGTAACAGAACTGTAAATCCTGATAAAACACAGTCAGTGGCCACTTTGTTGGGCACAGGAGGACCCTGTACAGGAGCGTATTTCTGAATGTCCGTGGTCTTCTGCTGCTGCAGCCCATTCCACTTCAAGATTCAACGTGTTGGAGATCCAGAGATGCTCTTCTGCACACCACTGTTGTACTGCGTGGTTATCTGAGCTACCGTCACCTTTCTGTCAGCTTGAACCAGTCTGGCCATTCTCCTCTGACCTCTCTCATTAACAAAGCGTTTTTGCCCACAGAACACTGCTCAGCAGATGTTTTCTTCTGTTTTCTACACTATTCTCTGTAAGCTCTAGAGACTGTTGTGGGTGAAATCCCAGGAAATCTGCAATTTTTGAGACACTCAAACCACCCCGTTTGGCACCTTGGTTAAAGTCACTTAGATCACATTTCTTCCCCATTTGGTCTGAATAATAATGGAACCTTTGAACCATTTCTGGATGGTTTTATGCATTGAGTTGCTGCCACGTGATTGGCCGATTGGATATTTGGATTCACGAGCAGGTGTACAGGTGTACCTGATCCAGTGGCTACTCAGTGTTACAAACTCCACAGATGAATGAGCAATTAGTGCTTATTCTGTTACCCAAAGTTAGATTTGTCCTCCTAATCACCCTCCCACTTCTGTATGATCTGCCTAGAAGTACAAATTAGACCATAGGATATAGGAGCAGAATTAGGCCATTTTGGCCCATCGAATCTGCTGTGCCATTTTATCATGGTTGATCCATTTTCCCCCTCAATTCCAATCACCTGCCTTCTCCCTGTATCCCTTCATGCCCTGACTAAACATGAATCTATCAACCTCTGCCTTAAATATACGTAAAGACTTAGCCTCCACAACCTGCTGTGGCAATGGATTCCACAGATTCACCACTCTTTGACTAAAAAAATTCCTCTTCATCTCTGTTTTAAAAGGACGCCCTCTATTCTGAGGCTGTGTCCTCTGGTCTTAGACTCTCCCACCGTTGGAAACATCCTCTCCACATCCACTCTATCAAGACCTTCAACCATTCAATAAGTTTCAATGAATTCTTCTGAATTCTAGTGAATCTGTACAGGCCCAGAGCTATCAAACACTCTTCATATGACAAGCCTTTCAATCACAGAATCATTTTTGTGAAACTCCTTTGAACCCTCTCCAATGTCAGCACATCCTTTCTTAGATACAGGGCCCAAAACTGCTCACAATACTCCAAGTGAGGCCTCACCAGTGCTTTATAAAGACTCAACATTACATCCTTGCTTTTATATTCTAGTCCTCTCAAAATGAATGCTAATATTGCATTTGCCTTCCTCACCACTGACTTAACCTGCAATTTAACCTTTGGGGAATCCTGCGTGAAGACTCCCAAGTCCGTTTGCTCCTCAGATATTTGAATTTTCTCTCCATGTGGAAAACAGTCTCTGCTTTTATTCCTTCTATCAGAGTGCATGACCATACACTTCCCGACACTGTATTCCATCTGCCACTTTGCTGCCCATTTTCCAAATCCGTCTAAGTCCTTCTGTAGCCTCTCTACTTCCTCAACACTACCTGTCCCTCCACCTATCTTCATATCGTCCACAAACCTGGCCACAAAGCCATGATGCCTGATCTTGAGCAGGAAATTGGTCTCAACCGATAATGTCAACTACCCCTCTGCCTCCACAGGTGCTGCCTGTCCCACTGAGTTCTTCCAGCATTTCGATTTTTGATCAGACTCAAGTATCAGTAACCTACTGCAGTTGTTCTTGTTGTCATGCAGAGTCCTGAAGCAAGCGGTGGTGAGAAATGGGAGTCTCTGGATTCAAACGGAGGATCCCACCACGGAGAGTGCAAACACGGGACTCTGGGTAGATTGGAGTCAGAATGACTTGCGTTTATATACACAAAGGATTCTGCAGATACTGGAAATCCAAAGGAGCAAACACAAAATGCTGGAGGAACTCGGGCAGCATTTAGGGAGAGGAAAGAATGTTGGACGTTTTGGGCTGAGACCCTTCATCAGGACTGGAAAGGAAGGGGTAAGATGCCAGAACAAGAAGGTGGGAGAAACAAGATGGCCAGGTGATAGGTGAAGCTAGGTGAGGGGGAAGGTAGGTGGGTGGGTGGTTGGGGGAGGAGATAGGTGGAAGAGATAAAATGCTGAAGAAGGAATCTTATGGGAGGGGAGAGTGGACTATGGAAGAAAGTGAAGGAGGAAGGGTGATGGGCAGAAGAAGAGAAGAAGTACGAGGGGGAGCCAGAATGGGGAATGGAAAAAATGTGAGCACGTGGGGTGGGGAGAATTTTACTGGAAGTTAGAGAAATTGATGTCCTTGCTGTCATATTGGAAGCTACCCAGACAGAATATAAGAGTCTGTCTCCGGAGATGGAAACAGAGAGATGGAGAAAAGGGAGATGGGTGTCCGAGATGGACCAAGTTAATTTGAGGGCAGGGTGGGAGGTGCAGGCAAAACTGATGAAATTGACGAGCTCAGTGTGGGTGCATGAAGCAACAGCAACGCTGTTGTCAGTGTAGTACAGAAAGTGTTGCGGGATGTTCCCAGTGTGGGCTTGAAGCGTGGTCTGCCGGTTTGCAGATAGTGGGAGGAGCTGAAAGAGAAATTGTTGAGGGTGAGGACCAGTTTCGTCAGATGGAGGAGGGTGATGATGGAGGGGAACTGGCTAGGTCTGTTGTCGGGAAAGAAACAGAGAGCTGTTTGACAGGGGATAGAAGTATGCAGAGTCTGGACACCCATTGTGAAAATAAGTACCAGTGAACATAGTGCGATATAAATCGCATTTATAAAGCAACTCTGCTTTCCTGAAGTACTTTATAGCCAATGAGCCATCTTTTGTCTAATTACTGTTATCACCTACGAAATGTGGCAACTGCACAGGGGATCCCGAAATGGAAATCTGATAATAACCATGGCTAGCACAGATTTAACCACAATTTCCAAAAGGTGGCTTGGACCAGTTTTTTAAGAAGTTTGATCAGCCTCGGGACAACACAGTCAAAGCCGCCAGTGCTTCCTATCTCTGACCCACCCTGACCTTTTACATGTACTGCAACTAAATCTCCTCAGGAGCAGAGGGGAATGACACTGGGTGCCTTGGTGGGGCTGGGTGGAATTGACACTGGGTGCCTTGGTGGGGCTGGGTGGAATTGACACTGGGTGCCTTGGTGGGGCTGGGTGGAATTCCATCACAGTCTCCTCACCAGTATCACCACCTCACAGAATTCACTCTCCTCTGGTTGGACATTGCAGCCATCACAGCTGGATGTCTGACTTGTCAAAGGAGAATGAATTCTGTTGGACCAATAATGATCATCTTTAATCTTTAAGTGTGTTAGTTTAATTTCTTCTAAATACAGTATCTCCTCCAACACTCAAGAGTTGTGAGACTCAAGACGGTAGCTTTGTAAATCAATACAGCCAAAGGCCCAGTCCATCATGGGTAAATCCCTCCCCCCACTAAACACATCTACACAGCGCGTTGCCACAGGAAAGCAGCATCCATCATCAGGGACCCCCACCACCCAGGTCGTGCTCTCCTCTCACTGCTGACATCAGGAAGGTGGTACAGGAGTCACAGGACTCACACCACCAGGTTCAGGAACAGTTATTACCCCCGCCCCCCCAGCCATCAGGTTCTTGAACCAGTGGGGATAACTTCACTCAACTTCTCTTGGTTCTCTCCATCACTGAAATGTTCCCACAAGGACGCTCCTTCTCATGTTCTTGGTATTTCTTTATCTATCTGTCTAGTTATTTATTTAGTTACTTATCCAACCATTTCTTTCTTTCTTTTTGCATTTGCAATTTGTTGTATTTTGCATACTGGTTGTCTGCTCTATTGGTGCGGTCTTTCATTGATTCCATTATGGAATCGTTATTGGATTTATTGAGTATGTGTACAAGGAAGTGAATCTCACGGTTGTAAATGGTGACATGTATGTACTTTGAGAGGCTTATTTTCCCACAGAGCCCTGCAGAGCAGTTGTTGTTCTGTTTAGTCTAGGAGGCTCACCCCTCTTGCTGTCTGTCATTGTAATACAGGCTCTGAAGTTCGAGCAACCTGCTCCGGCTCCGATCCAAAGGTCTCCCTCAGGATCCATCAGACAGTGAACCAGTTCACAGACACCTCGAACAGAACGCTCCTCCGGAAAAGTACTGTCCCTCATTCCTACTGGTTGCCGTTGCTTCCGGGGGGACCGACGGGGAGGAAATCCAGTGGAAGTGACCGAGTTTCGGCGTGGCAGGTGCCAGAGGATGGATGGACACAAGACGTCCCCCTGATTTCAGTCAGCAGTGGCACCAATAATTGGGGCAAGTTCATCAAAGTGGGGCTGGGGTTCGGCTGAGAGAAGCTAGTGGTGTGAACTTGGCTTCTATACTTGGAGCTTAGAAAACTAAAGACTGGTTTGATCAATAATTGAAGGACTCGGTGCAGATAACAGGAAAACTCTTTCATGGAAGAATCAGGAGTACATGAAAAACTAGCAAAAGTTAGGGGAAAAGGTCTTACAAAAGTATAAAATGAGAATTTGGAGTATCTCCCTGAGTGGGTGCTGGGGGTCTTTTGCCCCTGAATTTTGCTGGTCCACACCTTCCTCCCTGCAACCGTGTGGGTTTCCTCCAGGAGCTCTCATTTCCTCCAACATCCCAAAAACATGCAGGTTGACGGGTAAATTCCCCCCCCCCGTCTATGGGTGAGTTAGAATCTGGAGGGAGGTGTTGGGAATGTGGGATGAATAAAGTCGATTAGTGTAGCTGTGTACATACATCTATTGATGCTTCTCGACACATCTTCAGTGATGTTCCTGGAATCAACGGGTGTTTCGGGTCTTTCAACATCATACAACCTCCTCCAGGTGACCCAGCCGGGGCTGATCAGACCCCAGCTTGTGTCCAGATGGCTAGCTACTTATGACTCCATGGCTCCCCTCTTTTGAACCACAGCCATCTTGAGGCCCTCTCTGCCGCATCGGTGGTCCTGCGGATGGCTCTCCTCTTCCTCTCTCCCTCGATGCCCAAAATGCTGAAGGCTCTAACTAAGGAACGGGCTGCGAATCCCCTACAACCAATCTCCACTGGGAGACACCTCGCTCTCCATCCAGCCTGCTGACAGTTGCTGACCAGTCCTGTGTACTTGGAGAGCTTCCTTTCAAAGGCCTCTTCCAAGCTATCTTCCCATGGGACTGTCAGCTCCAGCAGCACCACTTGCTTAGTAGCCTCAGACACTAGGACAATGTCTGGTCGCAGAGCGATGGCTGCGATATGGTTGGGGAACTTCAGCTGCCCTTGCAGTGATGCTGGAGACTCATTAATGATCGGGTTCTGCACTTTATCTCCCTGTGACTCTAAATATTTGTATTTATGGACAAAACAGAATGAAGAGGAAAGGAAGTTAGGGGAGGCTTCCCAGGAATGTTAGCTTAAACTGGACTAGAAAGTGATAACATATAATGTGCAGAACTATTGGCTACAACAAGTTCGACCCCAGTACATGTACGGAGGGCAGTGTAAAATGCCCTCTTATCTCTCTACCCGCATGTACACAAAAACTGTGATGGTCAAGAATGAAGATTGTTTTTTTTGTCATTCATCAGTACAACAAGTGTAAAGGAGATTGAAATAATTATTACTCCAGATCTGATGCATTATAAAAAAACACAAAAACATAATGAACACAATAAATATAAACACATAAGATTAGCTTCTATACTGTATATAAACTGATGCTAGTTACAGGGGTGTCTGTACATAAAGTGACTCTGACAGGAAGTGGTAAACTAGTGGAGGTTGGGAGTATGGTGAGGAGGGTTAGTGGCTGGAGGTGTTGATCAGCCTGATGGCTTGGGGGAAGTAACTGTTCTTGTGCCTGGTGGTGCTGCTGTAGATGTTGTATAGCCACCTCCCTGACAGGAGTGAGACTAACACCGTACTGACCACCAGTGAGATCTGATTGCTGTATCCCAATCCAGAGACCGGACAGCTTCCACATGCACTGCCTACAAAGCAATCTGAAGGAATTATCTGAATTGACTTTATTTCTTACATCCTTCCCATTACACGAGAAGTAAAAATCTTTACGTTACGTCTCCATCTGAATGTGCAACATGCAATTTATGGTAATTTGTAATAAATAGTGTGTACAACAAGACAGTCAATACAGCACAGAGACAGAAACACAGACAGAAACTCTGATGACCTGGATGCCAAACACTTCCTAGATTTGAGTGCACTTCCATGTGGGGTCATTTTCACCAGGTAAACAATAGCAGGATTTCCAAAGACATTCTCTCTGGAGAATTAACCTCAGAAACGTTAGAATCAGGTTTATTATATCTGAGATGCAGTCCTGTGCAAATGGAGAGGGGAATTATGGTTGGGAAAAGGGAAAAGGAGAGGGGAGGGAGCGGGAAGGTGGTGTTCGTGGACAGGATAGTGATTAGATTATTAGATTATAAGGACATGCAGTCCTCTTTTATTGTCATTTAGTAATGCATGCGTTAAGAAATGATACAATATTCCTCCGGTGTGATATCACAGAAACACAGGACAGACCAAGACTGAAAAACTGACAAAAACCACATAATTATAACATATAGTTACAACAGTGCAACAATACCATAACTTGATGAAGAACAGGCCATTGCACAGTAAAAAAGTTCAAAGTCTCACGAAAGTCCCACATCTCACGCAGACGGGAGAAGGAAAAAAACTCTCCCTGCCATGCCCGACCACAGTCCGGCTCTGAGTCGTCCGAAAACTTCGAGCTCCGATCAGCCCTCCAACACCGAGCACCATCTCTGCCGAACGCTTCGACCTCAGCCCCGGTCACCAGCAGCAAGCAAAGCCGAGGATTTTGGGGCCTTCCCTCCGGAGATTCTCAATCGCACAGTAGCAGCGGCAGTGAACCGGGCATTTCAGAAGTTTCTCCAGATGTTCCTCTGTGCCTTCTCACATCTGTCTCCATCAAATCAGAATTGTGCACGGCCCCTATTTAACAAATACGATATCATTTCACCGGAGAGGCTATGCACGCTGTGTCACGCCGCCATCTTCTCCTCCCTCCTTCTAACTCCTTCGAGGTGGTGTTCGTGGACGAGGTAGTGAGGTGGTGTTCGTGGACGAGGTAGTGAGGTGGTATTCGTGGACGAGGTAGTGAGGTGGTATTCACGGGTTTATGATCTGTTCAGAAAATTGATAGTGAAGAGGAAGAAGCTGTTCAGACAGTCATGCAATTAGTCAGAATGCTGCCCACCATCTGTAGAAATTTTTGAGAATTTTTGGTGACATACCAAATCTCGTCAAACTTCCAATAAAATATAGGGTTAGGGTCAACTAGGCATCTATATCTGGGTGTCAATGACATCTGTAAGGGATAAGAGGCATAAATATGGACACCAGGACACGATCGAACCATAAATGCAGCAAGGACCTCCAAAGGTGAGAGGAGGAAAGACTACATGCAGAGGAAAATAGAGACTGCAGGAAGAAAAAGTCCGGCCAAGTTCTACCAGCATATCAACTTCACAGCCAGAGGAGAGACCTGGTTTACACCAAAGTTCTTGGAGCCTACAAGGCTGTCCCCTGCCCTTATCTCAGATACTCTGACTACAGATCCATTTTGCTAATCCCTGCACTAGTGAAGTGGGTCAAACCAGTTCACAGGGAGATCAGGACCTGTCCAGAAGATGCCACTCCAGCGCTGCAGGACTGCTGGAAGGCACAGATTGGAGCGTATTCAGGGAGGCAGCTTCCTACGGTCATCATATCAACATTGAAGAATATGCGGGATCGGTGACTGGTTATAGAGGAAGGTGCATCGAGGATGTTACTGTGATTAAACACTGCACTGCCAGGGCAAACCAGGAACCATGGCTGACTGCAGAGGTTTATGTGCTGCTTAGGGACTGGGATTCTCTCTTCAGATTGGGGGACAGGACAGCTCTAAGATGAGCAAGAGCTGTGCTCTCCCGAGACATCAGGAAGGCAAAGCCTGAGTGCGCACCGAAATTCCACGGACACCTTTGTGACACCAGGGACGTGTGGGTCATATGGCAAGGTATACAAACCAGAGACTGTGCGGCCCAGCTAACAGAGGTCTTAACGGACAGCTTTAGTGTCTCTCTGAAACTGTCCATCGTCCCTGCAGGCTTCAAGGCAACCAACATCATTCCGGTGCCCAGGAGAGCAATGCTTTCGGGCCTTAATGACTACCGGCCAGTGGCACTGACTTGGACAACCATTAAATGCTTTGAGTGGCTGATAATGGATCGTATAAAATCCCACTTTCCAGCTACATTGGACCCTTTCCAGTTTACCTGCTGCTCAAATTGGTCCACTGATGGTGTCATAGCCTTGGCTCTCCGCTCTGACCTGTCCCACCTAGAAAACAATGCCTTATACGATACGATGTTGTTCATCAACCTCAGCATTTAACACCATCGTCCCTCAGCGGCTGGTGGGTAAACTGCCCTTGTTGGGACTCCATACCCCTCTCTTGTAACTGGACCTTGAACTTCTTGATGGAAAAATCTCAGTCAGTCTGAGTTTGCAGCAACATTTCAACCTCCATCATGCTGAGGACTGGGGACACCCCCCTCCCCCTGGGGTTGAATGTTGAGCCCTCTGCTGACTCATGGCTGCACTGCCAGATACATCATCACGTTCGCTGGTAATGGTTGACCTCATCAGCAGCAATGATGAGTCAATATACAGAGTAAGTTAGGGCGGATTGTCAAATGGTGCTAGAACAACAATCTGGGTCTCAATGTGGACAAGACAAAGGAGGTGATTGTTGACTTCAGGAAGGCGCAGGTCGACCACTCTCCATCGCACATCAATGGCTCTGCCGTGGAGAGAGTGAAGAGCACAAAGTTCCCTGACGTGCACGTAATGGACGATCTAACCTGGACCCACAATATCTCCTCACTAGTCAAGAAGGCACAGCAGCGTCTACACTTTCTGAGGAGATTGAGGTGCGTAAGGCTGCTCACCCCCATTCTAACAGGAGGACCACCGCGAGTGTCACTATCTGGCTGTGGAGGCTGCAAGGTACCGGTCCACAAGACCCTGCGGAGGACAGTTCAAACCACCAAGAGGATCATCGGGGTCTCCCTACCCCCATTTGTGACACTTACCAGGAGCGTTACAGACGAAGGGTCTAAAGCTTTGTTGAGGTTCCCTACCACCCATCCCACAATCGCTTTGAACCACTACCATCGGGAAGGAGGTACAGGAGTATCAGGACTAGGACTTCCAGGCTGGGGAACAGCTTCTTCCCTCAGTCTGTGAGACCCTGTCACCAACGAGGTCTCAACATTAGCTCAACGTGCTGATAACTGTTTATTTGTGCCGCACTTTACTAAATGCATGCTGAAATATATTTTATTAACTTATTTATAGTATAATATGTTATTTTATGAGCTATGTGAGATATATGTTGTTTTGGTACGCTGTGGTCCAGAGGTGCGTTGTTTTGTTTGGTTGTATATATGTGTAACTGACTGGTAAAGGTCTTACTGCTAATGTTGTAAGGTATTTCATGTAATGGTCTTTCTATATAACCACTGTGTTCTGCTGGCAGTGTTTGGGTTACTGTTAATGATAAGGGATGCTTAGGGATGCTTAGGAAAGTGTGTCATCCAATCAGGAGAGTGGAACTTGGAGTAAGTTCTAGAGAACGCTGGGTGGGGAGCAGTTTTTGTGATGAGCACTGAGGTGAGTCAAAGTCTTTGTTCGGCAGAAAATGGAGAGAGAAGGGTCTTGAGAGAACAGGCTGTAGAATTTGATCCGGCGGGAATGTGCAATCCAATGGAACCCAAGCAGGGGAGTTTTACCAGGAAGCAGCGAATAGGAGTTGCTGCAGTGGAAAACAACGGCTTCTGGAAGATTTGAGCTCCACTGTGCACGTGTCTGTTTCAGTGTAATGGGACCTTTTTGCTTTTTTTTTCTTTCTTTCCTTTAATAACTGTCTGCTTAAGTTAACATTCTTAAATATACTTGTTTATAGTTGTATGCAGTGTATGATCTGTTATTTCATGCCGACAGGGGCAGTAAGTCACACAGCATTCACACAAACCGTGTTTGTGTGGGCGAGACATCCTACCCTAACAGGTTTGGCGGGACCAAAGTCGTATACGCTCTAGACCTGAGGAAGTGGGGTTCCTTGTCACAGAGTCCAGTGGCTGTTATTGAGGTGCTAACGAGCCGCATTTCCAGAGACCCCCAGTAAACGGGGGTTTCATATGTACAGTCAGATTATAGCAAACTTGAACAGATGCAAGCACCCATATAACACTTTCCAGTAAAGCAGATATAACAGTGACCTCCCCCCCCCCATACAGACCAGAGACTGCTCTTCAGCTGACCGTAGATCCTTTCTAGGAGGTGGATCCATCGTCTCTCCACCTGAAGGAGCACTGGGGGAAGAGGGGTTGCATTGCCTCAGTGATTACTGGGAGCTCACATTGGTCATGAGGGTGGGGCTTTACACAGGAAGGTGTAAATGTGGCACAGAGTCTCACCATCTGATCCAGAGGGTGTCTGCCTACACTGGGACTGGCCTTTCACTGACAGAGGTGGAAGGTTGTGGAAATGATAAATTCATTGGCTATGGAGTTTTGTCAGTGCCCAGAAGGTGTAAGAAAAGGATTCTCTGTTCAGTCTGACTTTTTGACTGTATAGTAATACATCAGGTGATTTCCCATGGAGCCTCATGTGTGTTAAGTGCTCAGATCCCTAGCCCTGTTCCTTTAAAATTGGGCAGGCTGCACTAGGCAATGACACGCTATGGATCCCGGGAGTTTTCGGCTCTAGAGAAAACACTTGCGGTGCAGCACTCTGTAAGTAACTCAGCCTGTTCCATTGTGGGTGAACTCTTCCCATCTCCCCGTTGAAGTCATCTTCAAGAAGCGATCCCTCAGAAAAGTGACAGCCAGCAACAGGAACCCCCACCATCCAGGCATTCCCTCTTCTCCATGCTGCCATCCGGAAAGAGGTAGAGGAACCCGAAGATCCATGCCTGAAGGCTTAAAAGAAGCTTCTTCCCCATTCCCACCCTGTCTTGTACCAACCTGAAAAGCCCTGGCTCTACCTCAGACTACATTCCTTTTTCTCTCTCAACTTGCACTAATGTCATGTTTATTTTGTCAGGTATGTTAATTTAGGTTTATGTGAGTTTACTTTTGTCAAGTTGCTGCTGCTGCAAAAAGCTAACTTTCATGGCGTTTATATGTACAGTATGCCTATGACCCTAACCTTGAACTTGAAGGCACTAAACCACTGGGCCCCAAGGCAAATTGGGAGTAATGATCAAAGCGACCACCAGGTGGAGACAGAGGTCCAATATTTATGAATTCACCGTTCAAGAAAGCACCAAAGACCCGGAGAAGTCTGGCTGTCTCTGCCAGACCTGCGAGTTCCTGCCACTGGGATGGAGAGTGCCTGCTGGGGGTGGCTTGGAGTAGATGGGAGGGAGGGTTGGGTTGGTAGACCGAAGATCCTAGTTCATGGACATGCCAGTTTCCAGATGCAGTGAGAGGACTGTATTGTGGCCAGGAATGTGCTGCTCGGACAGTGTGGTTTCCCCTTCCCCCGAATGATGTGATCTTGTCTGGGCTTGATGGGAGAATCATGTGGGGGATTGTAAATGGTGCCGCAATTCCCAGTGGGATTTCTGGATCTAAAATCCCATACTACATGTAGTGCAGGTAGGTAAATGCTAACTTGTTCAGCAGGACTGGATTTGTGTTAGTCAAGGATACTGAAGACTCTGGAGACGAGTTGTGTGGGTTAAGAAGGATGCAGACCAACCAACATCTAGCTAAAGGATAGGACAGAAAGAAGGGCTGAATGTCCCCTTCCCGCTCCTATGTTCACTATGGTTGCTCTGTAGGATCAATAAGTAAATGCTACACCTTGTAGGGAAAGAGTACATACATCAGGGTTTTGTGTGAGGCAAATTGCCTTTCTGTCTACATGGCTTGACCTGACAGTTGCCTTGAGCAGTGGTTCCCAATCTTTTTGGAGTTATTGTCACCTTGTTGAACCTGGTGGTCCAAGTCCTGAGGCCCTTGTACCTTCTACTTGATGGCAGTAGCGAGAAAAGAGCATGGCCTGGGTGGTGAGGATCTTTGATGAAGGATGCTACGACAGTGTTTCAAGTAGATGTGCTCAATAGTTGGGAGGGCTTTACCCGTGATGTACTGGGCCGAGTCTACTACCTTTTGTAGGATTTTCCACTCAACGGCATTGGTGTTCCCATACCAGGCTGTAAAGCAGTCAGTCAGCATCTTTCCACCAGACATCTCTAGAAGTTTGCCAAGGTTTTTGATGACATGCTGAACCCCCACAGACTCCTGAGGAAGTAGAGGCGCTGTTGTGCTTTCTTTGCAATTATATTTATATGATGGGTCCAGGACAGGTCCTCTGAGATAGTGACACCCAGGAATTGAAAGTTACTGACCCTCTCCATCTCCGATCTGATGATTACTGGCTCGTGGACCTCTGGTTTCCCTCTCCTGAAGTCTACAATCAGTTCCTTGGCCTTACTGACATGGAATGAGAGTGTTTTGTTATTACACCACTCAGCCAAGTTTTCAATCTTCCTCCTCTATGCTGATTCATCACCGCCTTTTGATACAGCCCACAACAATGGTGTCATCAGCAAACTTGTACATGGTGTTGGAGCTGTACTTAGCCACACGGTCATGGATGTGAAGCGACACTTCATTTGAAAAAAAAGCCTTTTCACACAACAGACACATTGGCTACTGTTGGTTCTGGTATCAATCCATATTTCAGATACTCCACACCATACTGTCTAGACTTCTTTTTCATTTGGTCTGCTTCAACTTCTTTATGGATTAACGACCATGATCAATCGCCTATTGTTTAAGTCTGCACTCAAGTGCTGCGATCAATAAAGGGGAAAGTTATGATGTTATCATAGCTCAGGCAAAACCTGACTCTCTGCCTGAAGGTACAGAAAGTGGGGCAGCAATATCTCGGTTGGGCTGCGGGCTAGAGGAATTCGAAAGGGCAGATTCTGAACTTGCCCCCATTGCACACCATATCCTAATTCACAGGAGTTGTGGTGCTGTGTGATTGGAGAATGGGAATTGCAGCAGGTCAATAGTTCACAAACTTTATTGTGAACAGTGTTAAACAGAAAATAAACATTAAACGCTAGGCCAAATAGGGCTGTTAACTAAAACTTTCAAATGGGAAACAAAGCCTGCACCTGTGACTGAAAAGAAAATCTGAACATTAAACGGATACCGCTAGGCTTCAAAGTCAGTTGACTCGAGAGTCCAGTTTCTCAGGGAAGGCTGAAGGCAAACAGGCAGCGAAGCGTTGCTGTGCTCTGTCCAAGTCTCAACAAACATTACGACGACAGGTATGGAGTTAAATACTATCATGATTAACTAATAATTAGCTGACACGTGCAAATTCACAAACGCAATTGCCGTACCTACTGCGCTGCCAAATCCGTGTTGTGACACATGAATATTATTTCTATGTCGCTATCCTCCACGCTTTGTGATTTGCTGGATACAAACACTTGTGTTTTGGAAGGAATCATTGCTGATGTGTTGCTCGTGGATTGGAGGAGTCTGATGTGCTTCCCACGCCCCACGATTTTCAACTCATTGATTAGTGTGGTGGTATCAATACTCATTCTGATTATAACAAACCACTACAATTTTGTGTAGTTTTCTCTGAGCTTCGAGCACCTCTTCCCAGACTGAAAGCTGCGGATCACGGAGGGGATTTGGCGTCACTAGAAGAGGTGGTATCAGAAGATAGACCATCCTTCAAACTCACAGCCCCGTGAGTATCAAGCAAATCTTCTACATAAAAATCTGTAATAAAGCTCATCTGAATTACAGGTTTTCTCTCGTGTCTTTTGTCGCTTTGCTGTTCATTTTCACACAAGTGTTGCCCTCTTGTGCTCTGGTGACTGGTAACCAAATCAGCCAACGTTGTATGTGTGTGTTAAGGTCATTGTATGCCTTGTCAGATGGTATACACTTCTCAGTTGAGCTTACATTGTTCAAACAGAGCATTTAGAACTGGAAACCAAGCCACAATCAATGGCAACACCCTCTGCCAGTCCATCCAGAAAACTGACATAAGTACCTGTTCTTATCTCCAAGAGCACCATTTATTCTACAGTAAATACAATTGGGAGATGAATTTCATTCTACTCGTAATTCAACACATTTTCTTACAATGTGCCAAGTCTAGTCACATTTCCTCCTTAGACAATGCATTCAGGAAATGTTTAAGAGACTGCAACACAGGGAACAGCCTCTCAGTGTCCATTAGCAAGACCTAAAACTGTAGTCCTTTCCGTTAAACCTTTGCACCAAGTCTCAGTGCATCCCTTAGCATGTACACCTGCACCTCAGACTGCTCCTGGTGGCAGCGTTCCCTTATGAATCTCCCCATGCTGGAAGACCAACAGATCCAAGTACACCTTTCACCAAATTAGCCCATGGGACATAGGAGCAGGATTAGGCCATTCAGCCCATCGAGTCTCTTCCACCATTCCATCATGGCTATTTTACTATCCCCCTCCACCCCATCCTTCTGCCTTCTCTCCGTAACCTTTGAGGCCCTGACTAATCAAGAACCTATCAACCTCCACTTTAAATACACTCATTGGCTTGGCCTCCATAACTGCCTGTGGCAAAGAATTCCATAGATTTACCACCCTCTGGGTAAAGCAATTCCTCCTCACCTCTGTTCTACATGGACAGCCCTCTGTTCTAAGGCTGTGATCTGGCTCTAGGTACCTCCACTATTGGAAACATCCTCTCCACATCCACTCTATCTCAGCCTTTCAATATTCAAAAGGTTTCAATGAGATTCTCCTCCCATTCTTCCAAACTCCAGAAAGTACAGGCCCAGAGCCATTAAACGCTCCTCACGTGTTAACCCTTTCATTCCTGGGATCATTCTCATGAACCTCTTATGGACCCTCTCCAATGTCAGCACGTCTTTTCTTAGATAAGGGACCCAAAATTGCTCACATATTCCAAGTGCGGTCTGCCCAATGCATTACCGTAACATCCTTGTTTTTATTTTCTAGTCCTCTCAGAATGAGTGCTAACATTGCATTTGCTTTCCTTACCACCGACTCAGCCTGCAAGGTAACCTTTAGGGAATCCTGCTTGAAGACTCCCATGTTCCTTTGCTGCTCTGATTTTTTTAATGTTCTCCCCATTTAGAAAATAGTTTATGCCTTTATTCTTTCTACCAAAGTGCACGACATACACTTCCCTACACTAGATTCCATCTGTCACTTCTTTGTCCATTGTCCAAATCTATCCAAGTCCTTCTGCAGACACCTTGCTTCCTCAACACTACCTACCCCTCCATATCATCTGCAAGCTTGGCCATGAAGCCATCAATTCTGTCATCCAAATCACTAACATATGAACATTAAAAGAAGCAGTCCCAACAATGATCCCTGAAGAACTGCAGCCATTCAGAAAAGACGTCCTTAATTCCCACTCTTTGCCTCCTGCCAATCATCTATCCTTCTATCCATGCTAGTATCTTTCCTGTAATACCATGGGCACTTATCTTGTCAAGCAGCCTCATTTTGTGTGCAGTTTTGGTCCCCTAATCTTAGGAAAGACATCTTTGCCATAGAGGGAGTACAAAGAAGGTTCACCAGATTGATTTCTGGGATGGCAGGACTTTCATATGAAGAAAGACTGGATGAACTGGGCTTGTACTGGTTGGAATTTAGAAGATTGAGGGGGGATCTGATTGAAACGTATAAGATCCTAAAGGGATTGGACAAGCTAGATGCAGGAAGATTGTTCCCGATGTTGGGGAAGTCCAGAACGAGGGGTCACAGTTTGAGGATAGAGGGGAAGCCTTTTAGGACCGAGATTAGGAAAAACTTCTTCACACAGAGAGTGGTGAATCTGTGGAATTCTCTGCCACGGGAAACTGTTGAGGCCAGTTCATTGGCTATGTTTAAGAGGGAGTTAGATATGGCCCTTGTGGCTACAGGGGTCAGGGGGTATGGAGGGAAGGCTGGGGTGGGGTTCTGAGTTGGATGATCAGCCATGATCATAATAAATGGCGGTGCAGGCTCGAAGGGCCGAATGGCCTACTCCTGCACCTATTTTCTATGTTTCTATGTGTGACACCTGTTACGTACCCCGTAACTGGGTTGCCAAACCAGCAGAAATGGATCACTCAGTTGGAGTCTGGAGTACTAGAACTAAGAAAGTTTTATTAAAGAAACAAGCAACACAGTAATCGAAAGGATAATAAATGCAACAGTTCAGCAATGATAAACACACGTGCACAGAATTAAGATAACAGCATCAATCAAGCTCTATCGTCTAGGGGTAAATAACCAAATTTCAAAGTGACTCAAAGTTCAGTCCAGTTTAGTAGTTCAGTTCGCAGTAATCGTTGCCATGGCGATGGACAACGTGGGGGAAGAGAGAGAGAGAACAGGAACAACTGATCATTCAGACACGGCTTCACTCACAGACCGGCGAGATGGCTCACAAACAGCTTTTGGGCGGGTCCTTGGTGATGTCACCTGAGGTCACCGACTGTGACCCCTCCTCCAGATGCGGTCGATCCTCTGCAGTGAACCCGGCACCCAGGCAAGGGCGGACACACACCGGGTTCCCGCTGATCGTACCTTTCCACCCTGGCCGTTGTCTGGTACTTCCCACCGACTCGTGAGAAGCGTACCGCTTCCAGGGTCTCGTTACCTCGGGTGTCGTGTGTGTCCTGCCTTAGCGAACCGGTCCCTTTTTATCCCCCTGCTGGGGTATCGCCTGTCCATCACTTCAAACAGTTCAGGGTTCAAAGGGGGGAGCCGCTCCAGACAGCTCTCTCTCCCCCGTCCCTTCATTACATATCTCCAGACGCTGCTCCATTGTTCCTTATCTCTCCTTCCCCTGAGGGCAGGTGGCAGACCACTTGCTGATGCCACTGATGCTAACCCAGGCCAGCAAACATCTTAATTTTATGTGTATTCTCGTCACACACCTTGTCAAAAGCCTTCTGAAAATCCAAGTAAACAACATTCACTGACTCTCCTTTGTCTATCCTGCTTGTTATTTCCTCAAATAATTCCAAAAGATTTATCAAGCAAGATTTCCCCTTAAGGAAACCATGCTGACTTTGGCCTGTTTTATCATGTGCCTCCAAGTACCCTGAAACCTCATCCTTAACAATGGACTCCAACACTTCCCCAACCGCTGAAGTCAGGCTAACTGGCCTACAGATTCCTTTTTTGAGCCTCTCTTCCTTCTTAAAGAGCGGAGTGATATTTGCGATGTTCTCTTATTGATAAATTGCTCATTCAGCAGCAGTTAATGTTTGTCTCGTTATGTACCTCTGGGAACAGCCCCGAGATCAGCTCCACTGTTACATACTGCTTTGGGTTAACCGAGTCAAGGACCTTTTCCAAAGAGAGATGGATAATTATTTCTTCATGCATCGTACTATATTAAGGGTAATGTGTGTTGGGAGTGAGACTCCATCCATGCAGGCTTGATCTAACAGGGAGGGCTCCTCTCACTAATAGCCAAGCCAGGTCTTGGTTCTTGTTGGTGAATTCTGGCCATGAGATATTCTACCAAATGACATGGACAGTTTGTGTGTGAAATTACCCACTATGTATATTGTCCTTCTCCCACAGGCTCTGCAAGACTTTCCAAGCTGCACAACGCCTTAAGGATATGGTCAAGTCAAAGGTCATTATATGGGATGATGAGACCTCTTGGGTAAACCAGATTACCAGGATACACTGCATAAGCCTTCTACATGTGGTTGGAATTAACGTATGAGTTCATTGGTCCTATAGAGGGCCTGAGTACAGCACAGAAGAAGGATCTTTGGCCCAATTCATCCAGGCTGACCAAGATCCCCATCTGAGCTGAGCTCCATTTGGTTGTGTTTGTCCTACACCCATCAAAACCTTTTCTATCCACGTATCTGTCCAAGAGACCTTTAAATGTTGCTGTTATCCCTGCTTCAACCACTTCATCTGGCAGGTTGTTGCGTATGCACTCAGCCTTCTGAATGAAGAAGTTGTTCTTCAGGTCCTTTTTAAATTTTCCCATCTTCCCTTAAACCTATGTCCTCTAATTTTTGGTTCCCTTTTCCTGGGGAAAAGACTGTGTGTATTCACCCTATCTATGCCCCTCATGATTCTATATTCCTTTATAAAATCACCCCTCAGTCTCCTACACGCCGAGAAATAAGCTCCTATCCTGACCAATCCCCCCTCGTAACTCGGGTCTTCGGGTCCTGGCAGTATTCTTGTAAATCATCTCTGCACTCTTTCCTGTAATGGGGAGAAACTGTACACAATACTTCAGACTCACCGGCGCCTCGTACAACTGCAACGTAACATCCCAACTTCCATACTCAGTGACCTGTCTAATGAAGGTCAACGTGCCAAAAGCCTTCTTCACCACTCGGTCTACTGAATGAAGTCTCCCGGAACCGAGTAAAGGCAGATAAAAGATTGTAAATTGCGAGTAACTGATTGTCCACCAATAAGCAGGTACTTAACACTGGCCTCTGTCGTTCAGATTCTGTTTAGGGACTAAACAGTAACCAGTTCCAACAAGTATTGTGTCTGCAGCTGCAGATCTTGGTAATTATCAACAGCAATAACACAGAATGTGCTGGGACAAACTCTGCCCCTCTTCTCTCCAGTACACAAATGGAAACTGGATAAATAACCAGCAGGAAGTCAGCTTTAGGGACAGTGAGAGCACCACGAACTTCTTCCACTCCCTCAACACTTCAACAGGCCTTTGTACTTCGGAAATCCTCCCTGGCTCCAGGTTTAAAACTTCCACAGAGTGTTGAAGCATTTGGGGAGGCAGTGATGAGAATGTGTTCAAGCAATGCAAGGGGGCTTTTATGTTGCCTCTTGTTAACTCTGTTATCTCTGAGTGTGGGCACGTGGCCAAGTGGTTAAGGCATTCGACTAGCGACCTGAAGGTCATGAGTTCAAGCCCCAGCCGAGGCAGCATGTTGTGTCCTTGAGCAAGGCACTTAATCACACATTGCTCTGTGACGACACCGGTGCCAAGCTGTATGGGTCTTAATGCCCTTCCCATGGACAACATGGGTGTCGTGGAGAGGGGAGACTTGCAGCATGGGCAACTGCTGGTCCTCCATACAACCTTGCCCAGGCCTGCGCCCTGGAGAGTGAAGACTTTCCAGGTGTAGATCCATGGTCTCGCAAGGCTAACGGATGCCTTTACTTACTGATTTTAACTCAACTCTGAAACTATCAAGTAATTAACAAAGACGAGAATTCCTCCAGCACTTTGCGTGTGTTGCAAGTAATTAACAACATCCAGTACCAAATGTCTGTCATCGCGGAGAACGAAGGCAGCAAGTACACATGGACACCATCCCCTGCAGGTTCCCCACACAATCCAAATTTGGAAATAGGCTACCATTCCAGAGTGTAGTTGGGCCTAACTCTGGAAATCTCTACCCTACACTGTGGGAGCACCTATACCCGAACATAAGGATTAGCAGCAGGCGTGGCCCATGTGGGTCTTTGAGTTTGCTCCACCATTTATGAAGTTCACAGCTGACCCTCCACCCCAGCGCCAGTTTCCTGCACTCTCTATTTTCCCTGAAATCTATCAGTCCATCAGTCTGAAGAAACTTAACAGTGGAGGCACCACAGCCCTCCAGAATAGAGAATTCCGAAGGTTAGTCACTACCTGTATGAAAAAACATCTCATCTCAGTCCCCAGTGACCTACCCCTTGTTCCCTATTTGTGGCCCCTTGTTGTACTGTACTCTATTTTGTTATACCGTTCCATTAATAGATAAATTCAAAACTACGTGACTTTTTCATTTTCATTTTAAATATTTACAGTGTGCATTTTACAAAAAAAAATCTAACGTGTTGTGCGGTTTTCAGGCTGTGTAAAGATTTCCTGCTCAGAGCAATGATTGGTCTCTGTAGCTGTAAAAAAAAATTAGATGGAACGTGGACTTAGTCTGTCCTTGAGTAGCAAACCTGCCATCACTTGACTCTCAGTGCACTCTCTATATGGTAGGTGTATCCTTTCTCAGACAAGGGCACTGAACTGTGCACATATTCCAGGTGCGGTCTCATCAAATCCTTGTACAATTGCAAGAAAACTTATTTCATCCTGTAAGCAAATCCCCTTGTGACAAAGACAAATATACAAATTGCCATATTTGTTTACTGTACCTGTGCGTCAGCCCTCTCGTGACTATGCCAAAGAACACATCGGTCCCTTTGTACATCAAACTACACAATCTGACTACAAACACTCTGTCAGCCTCACAGTTTTCTACATTATGTTCCATCTGCTATGTTCCTGACCACTCACTCAGCTTGTAAATATCCCCTCTGACGCCTCATTACATCCCCCTCCATAGTCACACTCCCACCTAGTTCAATAAGGTTTGCATTCAGTCGGAGAGGATGAGAATACAAGAATGTAATGCTGAGGCTTTATAAGGCCTCACACACAAAAGTTGCTGGTGAACGCAGCAGGCCAGGCAGCATCTCTAGGAAGAGGTACAGTTGACGTTTCAGGCCGAGACCCTTCGTCAGGACTAACTGAAGGAAGAGTTAGTAAGAAATTTGAAAGTGAGAGGGGGAGGGGGAGATCCAAAATGATGGGAGAAGACAGGAGGGGGAGGGATGGAGCCAAGAGCTGGACAGGTGATAGGCAAAGGGGATATGAGAGGATCATGGGACAGGAGCCCCAGGGAGAAAGAAAAGGGGGGGGAAAGCCCAGAGGATGGGCAAGGGGTATAGTGAGAGGGACAGAGGGAGAAAAAGGAGAGAGAGAAAAAGAATGTGTGTATATAAATAAATAACAGATGGGGTACGAGGGGGAGGTGGGGCATTAGCGGAAGTTTGAGAAGTCAATGTTCATGCCATCAGGTTAAGGCCTCATTGGTCTAAGACCACAGATGTAAGACAGATGCAGAGGAGCAGAATTAGGCTACTAGGCCCCTCGTCTGCTCTGCCATTCCATCATAGCTGATTTATTATCCCTCTCAAACCCCATCCCTTGTGTTCTCCCCGAACAGCCTCAGAATAGAAGGAAGATCCTTTAAAACAAAGAAAATGAGGAACTTCTTTAGCTAGAGGGTGGTGAATCTGTGGAACCCATTGCCACAGACAGCTGTGGTGGCCAAGTCACTGGGTACACTTAAAGTGGAGGTTGATAATTTCTTGATTAATAAGTGCGTCGAAGGTTGCAGGGAAAAAAACCAGGAGAATGATTAGTGGAGCAGACTCGATGGGTTGAATGGCCTAATTCTTCTCCTGCGTCTTATGGTCTGATATCATCAGCAGACTTGAAAATATTAAGAAGGATTCCAGTAATACCAAAAAGGTGGCTCATTGCCATCTTCTGAAGGATATTTGAGGATAGGAAATAAATTATAGCTTTACCGGCTGTGCCCACATCTGGAAAAGTGAACAACCAAAGAAGAACTTCAGCTGAAATCTTCATTTGCATTGCTCAGGATGTGCAAGATCTATTTAGGAAGTCAATCATAGATCAGTCATCTTAATATTTCAGTAATTATCCTAAAACATTTCCTGGAATGAAAATGTTAACCTGCCACTAGAATGGGTACCCTAGTGTTCTGATCTGTATTGAATAACTTATTCAGCAAGAACAAACTGCAGGACATTGTCTTACCAAACTGACACACACAAAGTGCTGGAGGAACTCAGCAGGTCAGGCAGCATCTATGGAGATGAATAAATGGTCAACGTTTCAGGCCGAGACCCTTCTTTAGGACTGAAAAGGAAGGGGAAAGATGCCAGAATAAAAAGGTTTGGGGGGAGGGGGGGAAAGAGGATAGCTAGAGGCTGATAGGTGAAGTCAGGTGGGTGGGAAAGGTCAAGGGCTGGAGAGGAAGGAATCTGATGGGAGAGGAGAGTGGGCCAGAAGAGAAAGGGCAGGGGGAGGTGATAGGCAGCTGAGAAGAGGTAAGGGGCCAGAGTGGGGAATAGAAGAGGCAAGGGGGAGGGCTTTTTTTAACGAAGAGAAATAGATATTCTTGCCATCAAGTTGGAGACTACCTAGTGTAAC
Source organism: Mobula hypostoma (assembly GCF_963921235.1). Lineage (NCBI taxonomy): Eukaryota > Metazoa > Chordata > Chondrichthyes > Myliobatiformes > Myliobatidae > Mobula > Mobula hypostoma. The sequence continues at coordinate 53,686,729 of NC_086114.1, read as the reverse complement.
CCTCAGCTCGTATTTATCTAGGGGAAACCCCGTCCGCTACCCAATCAGTTGCTGTGCAAATGCCACCGGATTCAGCTTCAAACATCAATCATCAGCCAGCACACAATGTACGTTTTACAAATTACACTTTATATATCTTACTAGGACTATGAGATTAATAGAGGTACAATACAAAAGGGAATGAAAAAGGTGCCAGACTTATCAAAGTTTAATTTCTTTGTGCACGCAGCTGGAGCTCGGGACCTTCTTTCTTCCCCCTGTGATCCACTCTGACCCCCTCGACTCGCAGCGCGGGACTACCCGGAGTGATCGAGCAGAGCACTCTCAGCATGTCCGTTGTCCTCCCGGTCTCTCCTCCAACTCCCTCCAAAACCCCCGTTTCCCAGCCATATGAGACAGAGTTAAAAAATACAAGTGGACTAAGATGTTAGCTGCCCTGTGCTATCACCAATGGGATCATCAGCTGATCTGCCACTTGTCTTCAGGAGTTTCGGCCCGCTTATGATCAAGACTCCCTCGAGGTGGTGGGCCAGCAGTGCTAAAGCACCACCTCCCACTGATGAGCTTAAAAACTTGGCATCTGCCTCTATCAGAGTTGTTGGTCACTTCCATCCACAGATAGTCTGCTCTTCAGCTGTCTATGCAACTAGCATATCACTCCAAGAAAGATTAACATGGACGCCCATTGGTTCATTCGCCCTATTATCAATAACATCACCCAAGCAAACTGCTAGCTAGAGAACATTCTCAGCATTGAACATTTAATTAACATACGCAGTAACATAAAAGATTAACATAACAAAGAATCCTTTTTGATCAACATACGCAGTAACATAAAAGAAGAAACCCCTTACACTAGAATAGAACGTGTTGCTCCCTCAGCGTGAGGGTGACCTCACTGTGGCACAAGAGGAGGGCATGGGTTGATATGTCAGGACAGGAATGGGAATTGGAAATAAAGTGTTCAGTCACCAGCAAGTTCTGCTTTTGGCGGATGGGAGCCGAGGTGCTCAACGAAGCAGTCCCCGATTTATGACGGGTGTCACCGACGTAGCAGAAGCACCAGATACGGACCATCCCAGCAGATTCACAGGTGAAGTGTTGCCTCACCTGGAAGGACTGTTTGGGGCCCTGAATGGAGGTGAGGGAGGAGGTGAGTGGGCAGGTGGAGCACTTTAGCCACTTGCATTGATTAGTGCCGGGTGGGAGGTTAGTGGGGAGATATGAATTGACAAGGGAGCCATGGAGGAAGTGATCCCTACGGGGGTGGGGGGGGGGAGATAAAGATTAATTTAGTGGTAGGATCCTTTTGGAGATGGCGGAAGTTACGGAGAATGATGTGTTGTATACGGAGGCTCATGGGGTGGTAGGTACGTTCCCAAAAATGCATTCTTCCATGAATTAAAAAAAAGTCCAGTTTTTCAAATCCTCAGCAACACACACAAACTGCAGGAGCACTCAAAACGTCAGGAGCCATCTATGGAAGGAAATAATCAGTCAATATTTCAGACTTTTCCCAGTTCACACTTCCATGTCTTTAATTATGCTTTTACCCACTTTTACACAGCAGTCTATTAAACTCTCAGAACATCCTAGTAGTCAATAACATTTTGAAGTGCCTTCTCTTTTGCTTTGGAGACAACAGTTACTTTGGTATACTGAGGTCTCACAAACAAGGGAAGAGATGACAGCACTAGTCAGCTCTACTGGTGTACTGTTGGGCAAAATAGAAGTACTCTCCAAACTCTTCAACAAGTTCTCAAATTCTTCAACAAGTCCCCTAACTCTGCAGCAAGTTTCCAAACTCTTCAGTGAGTCCCCCAACTCTTCAGCAAGTCCCCTAACTCTTCAGTGTGTCACCCAACTCTTCAGCAAGTCCCCTAACTCTTCAGTAAGTCCTCCAAATCTTCAGCAAATCCCCTAACTCTTCAGTGAGTCCTCCAACTCTTCAATGAGACCCCCAACTCTTCAGTGAATCCCCTAACTCTTCAGCAAGTCCCCTAAACTCTTCAACATATACTGCAATGGGTTTCTTTTTTCACTTTTATCCAACTTGTTTTTCAGTTTTAATGTGCATTTAAACAACCAGGCGGGCTTTATTCCTGTTGACCTCAGTGTTAAAATGCCTCATTGCTAAATATTCCAATTCACATCCACAGCTCTTCTGAGGTGGCTGACCGCAGCTCTCTCTGTTGCAATGAGTATGTTTCCTCCAACCGTCAGGGACTTGAATTGACCTGCACAACCCTAATTCTACTTCAGCAGTGGAACACTACGGACTGCCTCTTGCACTACATGGACATGTCTTTGAATGAGTTCTTTTTACAGTAATTTCTTTGTTTACGCTGTATTTTTTTCTTCACTGTCTAATAAAATTTATGTTCTGTGTATTATCTAAATCTATCTGCCTGTTACACTACTGCAAACTTTTTGTATTGTACCTGTACCTCACTATACTTTTCAATCTCTGAAGAGTATTGATAATGGCTGGAGTCACCCATCTTGTAAAGACACTGCCCAGAAGAAGGCAATGGCAAACCACTTCTGTTGAAAAAATGCATGAACAATCATGGTCATGGAAGGACCACGATCGCCTACGTCGTATGACACGGCACGTAACAAATGAACCTCACTGTACATGTGCACATGACAATAAACTCAACTCGACTGGTGTCCTGAGTCTTATAGGCTCCATCAAGGATGGAGTGAGAAACACATGGACACAGAAATAAAAGCAGAAGATGCTGGAAACACTCAGCAGGTCAGGCAGCATCTCTGGAGAGAGAAACAGTTAAAATTTCAGATCTGGGGACCTCGAGATGATAAAGGATGAAAAAGAAACTATTTATTTATTCAATTATTGAGATACAGTGTGAAACAGACCTTTCAAGCAGCGCTGCCCAGCAACCTCCGATTTAACCCTAAGCCTAAACAAGGGACAATTTACAATGACCAATTAACCTGCCAACAGGTATGTCTTTGGACTGTGGGAGGAAGCCAGAGCACCTGGAGGAAACCCACGTAGTCATGGGGAGAACATTCCAACTCCTTACAGACAGTAAACAAGAGGAATTCTGCAGATGCTGGAAATTCAAGCAACACACATCAAAGTTGACCCTAGTCCTGACGAAGGGTCTCGGCCTGAAACGTCGACTGTACCTCTTCCTAGAGATGCTGCCTGGCCTGCTGCGTTCACCAGCAACTTTGATGTGTGTTGCTTACAGACAGTGGCAGGAAATGAACCTGGGCCGCTGGTACCGTAGAGCATTGTGCCAACCACTGTGTTAACTCTGCCGCCCCATTAGCCTGGATGGCAGAGAAGGTGGGAGAGGCCGAGGAATCAAAATTAATGTATCACTACAGAAACAGTGACCTTTGAAAACTCTTCTTTATCCCTCCATGTTGAGACAGGCAGGGCCAGTCTAATTGTCCTTGAGACATTGATGGTGGACCATGAGGTTAAAACCCTTCAGCCCTTCTGATGCAGACCTCTATGCTAGTTGAACAGGGAAAGGATTAGACCCGGTGACCATTAAACATTTCCACGTTAGGATGAGATGTGACATTCAGCTCTAATCGCTTCGTCATAGAAAGAAATCAGGAGCTTTAGAGAGAGTGCAGAGGGGACTTACCCAGATACTGCCCAGATTGAAGAGCATGTTTTATGAGGATAGGCTGAGTGAATGAGGGCCTTTCTCTTTGGTGCAAAAGAGATGAGAAGTGATGGTGTACAAGGTGAATGAGAGGCATAGATCAAATGCACAGCGGGAGACTTTTTCCCCCAGGGCATAAATAGCTAATAAGTAATTTTAAGGTGATTGGCAGAAAGTATAGAGGGGATGTCACAGGCTGATACATTAGAGACATTTAAGAGACCTTTAGATAGGTACATGGATGATATAAAAATGGAGGGATATGTGAGTGGGAAGGGTTAGATTAATCTTAGAGTAGGTTAAAGGGTCAGCTCAACATCGCAGGCTGAAAGACCTGTACTGTGGTGTACTGTTCTATGCTCTATACGACTTGAAGAGCACCCAGAGGAAACCCATGTGAGCACAGGAGAAGGTACAGACAACGGCAAGAATTGAACCTGTAAACTGTTGCTCTAGTCACTACGCTACCGCCCTGCCCAATAGGATAGCTGGGATAGAAGTGCAAACAATAACTCAACATGCCAAGGGTCCTCCCCTCACATAATAATTCTTCAAATGAACTTCGGAAAAGGTTCAACAAGTTGATTGGTTCCTGCTGTTCCCTTCTCGATCTCATCTGCTTTGGAGAGTGATCAGGGGAGATGCTCAGCGCACTGCACCTCATTGCAGGAGCGACAGAGGGACCACAATTCCAGACCCGAGAACAAAGGACCTGCTCACAACCTCCCTGACCACACCACCGTTTTCTTCACCCAGCTAGATATCGAGCGGAATCTGAAGGCAACACGCCAGGGCCTAGTTTGCGGCCGACTCCCAAAGAACGCTTACGAGGTGAGAGAGGTGGACAACTCTGGGTGCCAGATAGTCCTCTCTCAGAGGGTGGGGAGAGTGCGAAATGAACTGCCAGTGGAAATGGTGGATGCAGGTTCAAAATCAGCATTTAAGTGAAGTTTAGATAAGCACATGGATGCAAGGGCTCTGGGGGGGGCTGTACTCCAAGTGCAGGTCAATGGGACTAGGCAGCACAACAGTTCAGCACCACTAATGGGCTGAATGGCCTGATTCTGTGCTGAAGTACTCTATGACTTTAGTCAAGCAGTCAGACTAGGAAAGAAGCCGAACCAAATCTATTTTCATCTACTCTGAATGAAAATCTAAAAACCTTCAAAAGCTGGAAACCTGAACTAAAGAGCAGAAAATGTGGGAACACACAGCAGGTCAGTCAGCATCTGCGGAGTAGGAACAGAATCGATGTTTCAGGACAGGTCTGCAACATGAGGTCAGCGCCACATGAATGAGGCCAGTTGCGAGGCCCCAGAGGAGACACGAGAGGTTTCAGATACAGTACTGGAAATTGGGTCAACAAGCTGTCTGCTGGAGAAGTTCAGTGGATCGAGCAGCGTCTGTGGGAGGAAGGGATCGGCGATGCTTCGGGTCGAAACACTGCATCGGTCTTGACGCAGGATTCTGACCCAAACATCAACAACTCCTTCCCACCCATAGACGCTGCTTGACCTCCAGCTGATTGTTTGTTACTTCAAGCTCCCAGGTCTGTACTGACTCTGTATAAAAATCAGGGGGTAAAAAACTGCAGATGCTGAAAACCTGAAATAAGACAGGAAATGCAGAAAACATTCTCCGGGCGCCATGGTAACGTCGCTTGGGGCATCAGAGTTCCTAGTTCAATTCCGACAGCGTCTGTAAGGAGTTTGTATGTTCCTCACTGTGAACGTGCAGGTTTCCTCTGGGTGCTCTGGTTTCCTCCCACAGTGCATAGATATGCCAGTTAGTAGGTTAACTGGCCATTGTAAATTGTCCTGTGGTTAGGCTAGGGTTAAACTGGGGGTTGCAGAGCAGTGCCTTTCATTGGGCTGGAAGGACTCATTCCGTGCTGTATCTCTAAATAAATACAGGACTGTGCAAAAGTCTTGGACTCAAATATATAGCTAGGGTGTTAAAGGCTTTTTCACAGCACTTTAGTACTGTTATGTATGGCACTGTACTGCTGCCGCAAAAAAAGAACAAATTTCATGACATATGTGAGTGATGATAAACCTGATTCTGATATGGGTTTCTATTGTGGACAGAGAGTGGGAAGGGGGCAGAGAGAGGGGAATCATGCCTGGGAAAGGGGGAAGGGAGAGGGGAGGGAGTGGGAAGCACCAGAGAGACATTCTGTAATGATTAATAAACTAATTGCTTGTAATCAAATGAGCTTGCCTGGTGTCTCAGAGCTGGATCTGTCTACACTCATGCCACATCCCTGCCCCTGGCACTCCTCCTCTGCCACCTGTCCCACACCCCTCCCGCAGCCTTCCACCCCCACCATTCCCAACATCCTTTGCTCCCGCCAGATTTACAAACTCGCTTTCTACTCCACGTTGACAAAAACAGTACTGTGCAAAAGGCTTAGATGTCATTCTCTACCCAGTTTCATTCCACTGCCTGTCTTAATTCCCTCCGCTAATTACACACACACTATAACTACTTGGTCTTGTATCTCCTCCCCCAAATGATTCTATCTGCCCATCATCCCTCCTTTAATCTGGTTCCATTCTTCACTTTCCCTTCTTATCAGGTTCTCACGTCCTCAACCTGTTGTTCTTCCACTTGCTACCTTCCAGCCTCTGTTGCTACATCCAGACGACAGTGCCCATGATCTCTTGTTCCTTGCGCACGACCCTGGGTTCTAGGATTTAGACCAAGTGATGACAGATGGCCTCACCCCTCCCTCTCACATAGCTCCGAGCCAAGATGGTGCGTGGCTTGGGAGGGAATCTGTAGATGGTGGTGCTCCTGGGGACCTGCTGCTTTTTTAGGGAAAGAAGTTTTGGGTTGGAGAGAGACTGCAAAGAAGAATTGTTGGAGGGCTCCATGGCAGACATAGTGCTTTGGTGACTGGGAGAATGAATATTTCATGTCATGGATGGGGTGCTAATGAAATGTCCAGGCTGCCTTTGACTTTTCACCCCATTCTCACCACAATCGTTGGTCTCCTTTCCCCACAAATTACGTAATTACATCCCCATCCCGACCCTGACGAACTGAATTCAGACCGTTGCTGCGGTGATGGAGAGCCATGTAAAAATGCAGCAAGAGCGACTGTCCAGCCCGATGAGGAGTTACAGTAGCTTTGTGAGGAGCTGGGAGGCTGTGAGGAGGGCCAAGGCAGGAGAACCATCCCACCAGCCTGTCTGAACAAGGATGGAAACCCCACAAAGGCAAGTGAGAAACCCCCCCGTGGTTGAAAACCTGACGTGGAGCTCCACTCCAATCATAGCAGAACATCACGATGTAAAATCAGAACTTGAAACGTGAGATCATTTCAGAAATCCCAGCATCCAACGAGAGAGAAATACTTACTAGGTATTGAAAGCTGGGTTCCATCCTAAACAATATTCATTCAGGTGATTTATGAACATAGAACATAGAACAGTACAGCACAGTACAGGTTCTTTGGACTATGATGTTGTGCCGACCTTTTAACCTACTCTAAGACTAATCTAACCCTTCCCTCTTATATAGGCTTCCATTTTTCTACCATTCATGTACCTCTCTAAGAGTTTCTTCAATGCTTTGTAGAGATCTGTTTTCACTTTGACACAAAAGGGTCTTTTTCTGTTGTTCAGTGTCAAAAAAAAAACCAAATTAAATCCACTGTGATTCAATGATGTAAAACAATAACACATGGAAACTTCCGGGGGGGGGGGGGGGGCTACCTTTTATAGGCACTATCTCTGCATCTACCACCACTTCTGGCGAGATGTTCTGCACACCCACCACTCTCTGTGTAAAGAACTTACCTCTAACATCCCCCAGTGCTTTCTTCCAATCACCTTAAAATTATGCTTTTAAAATTAGTCATTTCAACCCCAGGAAAATGTCTCTGGCTATCCTCTCAATCTATTCCTCTTGATACCTTGTACTTCCCTATCAAGTCACCTCGCATCCTCCTTCGCTCCAAAGAGAAAAGTCCTAGTTTGCTCAACCTATCTTCATAAGACATGCCTTATAGTCCAGGCAGCATATTATTATTAATAATAATAGCATAATATTATAGAAAAGTTTCCAACTTTCTTAATTTGTCTTGGAGTCTCAAGCAATTAATTTGTCTCTTGGATGTCACACCTTGATGAAACCACTGGAAATTTCTAAAAAGGATTTTATTTTTAAAATTTTCATCTTATGCTTTTATATGTTCATCATAAAATTATTGGAGATGGGTAAATAGGTCAATTAGTTGGGTGAGGCAGGAAGTTACCTGACAATAATTAAAACAACTATTATCTATTAACAGTAAAGGTTCTTCATCTGAATGAACAGGGAAAAGAACTTCAGTGTTAATGCAACAAGATATGAAACAAATTCATTTATGGCTTTTGCCTTATTTAAACATAATTGTTATTTTCTTTTTAATTGATCTGTTCTCCAGATACAGCCTTCTACTCCTTAACCAAGACTTAAGATATGGGCTTCGCTCTCTGACTATTCTAGTGACTATTCCTGATGAAGGGTCTCGGCCCGAAACGTCGACTGTGCTTCTTCCTATGGATGCTGTCTGGCCTGCTGCGTTCCACCAGCATTTTGTGTGCGTTGCTTGAATTTACAGCATCTGCAGATTTCCTTGTGTTTGCCTAGTGAATATTTTGTATTATTGTCGACAGTAATTCAATTTATTCCAACGCATATTTCATCAGCTATTAAACAAAACTATTGCTAAGTGTAGGACATCTTGTGAAGCCAGAAAGCCAGTGTCAAGATATAAAATTCATTATTTTAATCCCTCCTTGTTTCTGTTCCACCTTTTCTCCACATATAATCGAAAACAGCCATCCTCTGCTGCTACCACATCCTGCCACTAGTTCCACACTCTACCCCTCCTAATGTAGATGATCTTGTAGTGCAGTTAGAGATTGGCAGGTACGATGTTGTGGGCATCACAGAGTGGTGGCTGAAAGAAGATCATAGTTGGGATCTTAACATCCAAAGATACACGTTACATCAAAAGCATAGACAGGTAGGCAGAGGGAATGGGGTGGCTCTGTTGATAAAAAATGAAATCAAATCCTTGGAAGGAGGTGACATAGGATTGGAAGATGTAGAATCCTTGTGGGTAGAGTTAAGAAACTGCAAGGTAAAAATACCCTGATGGGGGTTACATACAGGCCTCTGAACAGTAGCCAGGATGTGGGATACTAGTTACAAGGGGAGATAGAAAATGCATATCAGAAGGGCAATGTTGTGATAGTCATAGGGATTTCAATATGCAGGTAGATTGGGAAGATCAGGGTGGTGCTAGATCCCATAAGGGGGAATTTGTAGAATGCCTATGAGATGGCTTTTTAGAGCATCTTGCGGTTGGGCCCACTAGCGGACTGGCAATTCTGGATTGGGTGTTATGTAATGATCCAGATTTGAATAGGGAGCTCAAAGTAAAGGAACCCTTAGGAGGCAGTGATCATAATATGATAGAATTCATCCTGCAATTTGGGAAGGAGAAGCTAAAACCAGATGTGTCAATTTTGCAGTGGAGTAAAGGGAATTACAGAGGTGTGAGAGAGGAGCTGGCCCAAGTTGATTGGAAGGGGTCACTAGCAGGGATGACTGCAGAACAGCAATGGCTGGAATTTCTGAGAGCAATTCCGAAGGCGTAGGAAAGATACATCCCAAAGATGAAGAAGTATTCTAAAGGGAGGGTGAAGTAACCATAACTGACAAGGGAAGTCAAAGTCTACGTACAAGCAAAAGAGAGGGCATATAATAGAGCAACAAGTAGTGGGAAGTTAGAAGATTGGAAACCTTCTCAAAAAACAACAGAAGGAAACTAAAAAAGCCATAAAGAGAGAAAAGATAAAATATAAAGGTAAGCTAGCCAATAATGTAAAAGAGGATACAAAAGGTTTTTCCAGATATACGAAGATTAAAGGGAGACAAGAGTGGATATTGAACTGCTGGAAAAAGATGCAGGTAGGAGTGGAGGACAAAGAAGTGGCTGTTGAACTTAAGCATTTTGTTACAGTCTCACGTGGAAGTTGCTAGCAATATGCTAGAATTGTGATTACTAAGGACAAAGTGCTTTGGAAGCTGAAAGGTCTGAAGGTAGATAAGTCACCTGGACCTGATGGACTCCATGCCAGAATGCTGAAAGAGGTAACTGAAGAGATTGTGAAGACATTAGTAATCTTTCAAGAATCATTAGATTCTGGAATGGTTACAGAGGACTGGAAAACTGCAAATGTCACTCTATTCTTTAAGAAAAGAGGGAGGTAGAAGAAAGGAAATCATAAGATTGGAAAGATGTTGGTCTATTATTAAGGATGAGATTTTGGGCACAAGACAAAATAGGCCAAAGTCAGCATGGTTTCCTTAAGGGATTTCTTGATTGATAAATCTGTTGGAATTCTTTGAGGAAATAACAGGCAGAAGAGAATTGGTAGATGTTGTTCACTTGGATTTTCAGAAGGCATTTGACAAGGTGCCACACATGAGACTGCTTAATAAGATAAGAGACCCTGGTAGTACGGGAAAGATACTAGCATGGGTAGAAGATTGGCTGATTGGCAGGAGTCATAGACTGTGAATAAAGGGGCCTTTTCTGATATGCTGCCAGTGCCTAGTTGTGTTCCTCAGGGACCAGTGTTGGGACCACTTCTTTTCACAATCAGTGATTTGGACGAAAGAATTGATGGCTTTGTGGCCAAGTTTGCAGATGACACGAAGAAAAGTGGAGGGGCAGGTAGTGTTGCAGAAGCAGGATGTCTGCAGGAGAACTTAGACAGATTGGGGGAACGGGCAAAAGGGTGGCAGATGGAATATAGTGCAGGGAAGTGCATGGTCATGTGCTTTGCAAGAAGGAATAAAGGTGCGGACAATTTTCTAAATTGGGAGAAAATTCAAAAATCGGAGGTGCAAAGGGACTTGGGGTCCTCATGCAGAAATTCCTAAAGGTTAACATGCAGGTTGAGTCAGTGGTAAGGAAGGCAAATGCAGTATTAGCATTCATTTTGAGAGGACTAGAATTCAAAAAAAAGGATGTAATGATGAGGCTGTATAAGGCATTGTTCAGACTGCACTTGTAGCTTGGGGATCCTTCTCTACGAAAAGATGTGCTGGCATTTGAGAGGATCCAGAGGAGATTCATGGGGATGATCCCAGGAATGAAAGGGTTAACATGTGACGAGCGTTAGATGGCTCTGGTCTTTTACTTGCTGGAGTTTAGAAGAATGATGGGGGGTCTCGTTTAAATCTATTGAATATTGAAAGGACTAGATAGTGTGGATGTGGAATGGCGGAGGAGTCTCAAAGGGCTGAATAACCATATTCTGTACCCATGTCTTATGTTTTATGGTTTAATATGACAAAATCAAAGTAATGAGAAAAAAATAAAACTATTTGAATACAAGAGGAGAGATTCCCGTCATTTTAAACTGTTTGCTCCTCCTCAAAGTAAATTTATTCTTGAAGTGCATATATATATCACCTGAGATTTTCTTGCAGGCATTCACGTTAGAACAAAGAAATGCAATAGAATCAATGAAAAATTACACACAAGCACTGACAAACTGTGCAAATACAAAAATAATCAATTAATATATATAAACAGATTGGTGGGTAAATAAATAAATAATACTGAGAACATGAGTTGTAGAGTTCTTGAAATTGAGACCAGAGGTTGTGTTCAATGATCAGTTCAGTGTTGTGGTCAGCAAAGACGTCTATACCACGAATAAACTCTTCTTGGGCTTCCAGCCAGGTCCAGGTGTCAATTATAACCGATGTTTCGATGACAAACTCTGCCACCTTCATCAGGGATGATGCCTGGGCATCTCTAGTCCGGCGGTATTTATATATTCTTTCTCTCTGCTTTCATTATGCCACACCAATGGCTTTTGGGACCACCTGGTGAAGGAAGCCATTGAAATAACACCAGAAGAAAAGAATTTGAACAAAAACAAAGTTCTTGTTGTAAGTAAGAACCGGAATTCATTTGTAAACAAAGTGGGAGAACGTAAATCTTATTGGATGAGGAATATCCAATCAGGAGGGACAGGTGACGGGTATATAAGTATCTCCGGACTAGACATACCCAAGCATTATCCCTGATGAAGATTGCTGATTCATTGAAATTTGTAACAAAACACATTGATGAAGGTAGAGCAGCAGATGTAGTGTATATGGATTTCAGTAAGGCATTTGATAAGGTTCCCCATGCGAGGCTCATTCAGAAAGTAATGAGGCATGGGATCCAAGGAGACCTTGATTCGTGGATCCCGAATTGGCTTCCCCACAGAAGGCAAAGTTTGGTTGTGGATTGTTCATACTCTGCATGGAGATCAGTGATTAGTGGTGTTCCGCTGGATCTGTTCTGAGACCCCTCCTCTTGTGATTTTTATAAATGACCTGGATGAAGAAGTGGAAGGGTGGGTTAGTAGGTTTGCTGATGACACAAAAGTTGGGGGTGTTGTGGATAGTGTGGAGGGTTATCAGAGGTTACAGTGGGACATCAATAGGATGCAGAACTGGGCTGGGAAGTGGCAGATGGAGTTCAACCCAGATAAGTGTGAGGTAGTTCATTTCAGTAGGTCCAATTTGAAGACAGAATATAATATTAATGGTAAGACTCTTGGCTGTGTGGAGGATCAGCGAGATCTTGGGGTCCATGTCCATAGGACATTCAAAGTTGCTGCACAGTTTGACAGTTGTTGTTAAGAAGGCATATGGTGTGTTGGCATTCATCAACCATGGGATTGAGTTCAAGAGCCGTGAGGTAATGTTACAGCTTGGTCAGACTCCACTTGGAGTACTGTGTTCGGTTCTGGTCACCTCACTACAGGAAGGATGTGGATACTATAGAGAGAGTGCAGAGGAGATTGACAAGGATGTTGCCTGGATTGGAGGGCGTACCTTACGAGAATAGGTTGAGTGAACTAGTCCTTTTCTCCTTAGAGCGATGGAGGAGGAGAGGTGACCTGAAAGAGGTGGATAAGATGATGAGAGGCTTTTCCCAGGGCTGGAATGAGTGGCACGAGGGGGCATAGTTTTAAGGTGCTTGGAAATAGGTACAAGGGGGACGTCAGAGGGAGATTTTTCACACAGAGAGTGGTGGGTGCGTGGAATGCACTGCCAGCAAAGGTGGTAGAGGTGGACGCAATAGGGTCTTTTAAGAGAATCTTAGATAGGTACATGGAACTAGAAAAATAGAGGACTATGCAGTAGGGAAATTCTCGGCAGCTTTTACAGAAGGTTACATGGTCGGCTGAAGGGCCTGTAATGTGCTGTAGATTTTCTCTGTTTCTATGAAATGTCGGTTATAAACAATCCCTGCACCCGCCTGGAAGCTCGAGAAGAGTCTATTCATCACATACGCTGGGAGAGCACTAGATCTTTTTCCATGTCTGTAGCAGTTCAGGATGGTTGAAGGGTAATAACTGTTGCTGAACCTGGTGCTGGGGGACCTAAGGTTCCCGTACCTTCTTCCTGATGGTAGCAGTGAGAAGAGAGCGTGGCCTGGATGGTGGGAGTCCTTGATGATGGATGCTGCTTTCCTGGGGTAGTGCCCTTTGTAGATATTCTCAGTGGCAGAGAGAGTTCTTCCTGTGATAAACTGGGATGTAGTCCCAACTTTTTGAAGTTCTTGGGTACCGGTGTTTTCATACCAGACCGTGGTGCCATCAGTCAGGCTACTCTCCACTGCACGTCGAGAGAAAACCATCCTAAGGGTTGTTAGTTCTTCTCTTGGCTATTTGCTCCCTGCTCATTTGTGCCTCCCCAGAGCGGATGTGGAGAGGATGTTTCCTATAGTGGGGGAATCTAGGATTAGAGGGCACAGCCTCAGAACACAAGGATGTCCCTTTAGAACAGAGATGAGGAGGAATTTCTTTAGCATTGCATTTGGTTAATCTGGTTTTTGGTTAATTTGGTTAAACTGCTGAATTGATTTCTACAGTCAGCTGTGGAGGCCAAGTCATTGGGTATACCCTAAAAGTGGAGGTTGATAGGTCCTTGATTAGTAAGGCCATCAAAGATTATAGGCAGAAGGCAGGTGAATATGGTTGAGATGGATAATAAATCAGCCATGATGGAATGGTGGAGTAGACTTGATGGGCCGAGTGGCCTAATTCTGCTCCTTTGCCTCATTATGTTATGGTTTTTCTATACATCTTTTAGTATGGCAACTTGTTCATGTGCTTCAATTTCTCTGTGTTTCAGATGCTGTTTAAGTTGCACGTTTATAAATTCCGTGCTATCACTGTCTCTGTGTGCATATAGTAAGACCTTTGAGCTGGCTAGAGAACCTTTAATCTTCCTGATGTTTCATCGATGTGTTGGAATAATTGCAACACCAGAACAAGCAGGCATCATTTCATCTGTCTCAAATACCTCTGCACAGATTCTTAGCATAGAAGTCTTTTAAATGTTATTGCAGCCCATCTGTTGGCTTTAGGCTCTTTGGCTGAAAACCACTTAAGTATCTGTGCCTACTGTACATCCTTTCAATAAAGAGAATGAGGTAACAGCTTCTCTAATGCTAGGGTTTAGAAGGCACATTATCAACTTGTTCAGTAAATAACGTTTCACACTGTCATTTGAACACAATAAGAATATGAAATTGACAAGAGTGGTTCTCTTAAAACCCCTCTCAGAAGATTGGTGTTCGTCACTCTGTGTTCGGTACCATTCAAAAGGCCGATTTCCCCAACACAACTGAACAAGTTGTTTTATTCCTCGGAGAGCACAGGGCCGGTGCTAAGTGGACACAATGTACTCTGGGCAGAGGCTGCGCTGAGCAGCACTGCTGACCAGGACACTGAAGCCAGTGCAGGCACAGTCGGGCATTTTCTTGGTCGCGCCGGTCATCTCATGGAAGGAAAGGTAAGCTGAGAATTAATCCTGGAACACCGGCTGTATTTAATAAGGACTGGCAGACAGAGGTGGGACAGTGTACTGGAGGTTAAGCCTCGGACTGCTCCCCTTTAATGGGCTCTGTGTAAGTCTCGGCCTGTCTGCCTGTCTGCAGGAAATTTGTGAGATGGTGTCTGCCGTGTTTTTGGGGTTAAGATACTGGACCTTGATGAGGGTGAGACCATCGATCCAGGTAAGTGTGTTCAGATTCCCACCTTAGCAGCTGGAGAGTTTAAAATAACGTATTTTGTTTTGGAATTGGTTTACTATTGTCACATGTACCAAGATACGGTGAAAAGCTTGTCTTGCATTACTGTTCATACAGATCAAATCATTACACAGTGCATTGAGGTAGAATAAGGTCAAACAATAACAATGCAGAATAAAGTGGAAAGGCGATGGAAAAATGCAATTCAGGTAAGTGATAAAATGCAAGATCATAATGAGATAGATTGTGAGGCCGAGAGTCCATCTTATCATACAGGAGGCTGTTCAAGAGCCTGATATCAGTGGGATAAATGTTTTCCTTGAGCCTGGTGGTACGTGCTTTCTGGCTTTTGTATGTTTGGCCTGATGGGAGAAGTGGGAAGAGAGCATGTCCCGGGTGAGTGGGGTCTTTGATTATGAGGGATGCTCTTCTTTGGCTATGAGAAGTATAAAAAGAGTCCATGGAAGGGAGGCTGGCTCCTGTGATGGAGAGCTGGGTCTCCAACTCTAGTTCCTTGAGTTCACGACCAAAGCAGTTGCCATACCAAGCATTTATGAATCCAGGCCGAATCCTTTTTACAGCGCATCAAAAATCCATTGTTAAAGCAAGTCTCGCCAACTGTTGTTAAAAACTCATGGTTCACTAACAACCAGCAGGATGTTCGCTGCCTTGCCTGGTCTGGACTATCCAGGTCCTCTATTGTGGTCAACTCCTCACA
Organism: Mobula hypostoma; assembly: GCF_963921235.1. NCBI lineage: Eukaryota > Metazoa > Chordata > Chondrichthyes > Myliobatiformes > Myliobatidae > Mobula > Mobula hypostoma. Next base: position 53,671,248 of record NC_086114.1, on the reverse strand, counting down.
GCTCAGGGAGAGTCAGGGATAGACAGTCAAATGCTGTCAAATCAGTAACACTAACAAATACGTGGATTAAAATATCTGAAATCAACCCTCTGAACAAGACTATTTGAACACTCAGAGGCAACCTTTTGTTCTTTTTTCAAAACTTACCCCACCCAGCTTTTTCCTGTGAAACTTGTTAGGAATAAATTTTAAATCCACAGCTATGTCCACACTATGCCGGATAATTCTGAAAACGCCGGTCTTGAGTAAAAACGACAGGCGTCCACACTAAACCTTTTTCAAAATATCTCTGTCCACATTAAAGCAGATATTTGAGCGAATCTCCTCCTACTGGGCACGCGCAGGACACACAGAAAACAAGCGAAGAGGAAACGATATACTTGGTGAGTGTTTGTCCAGTTACAGAGCAGAAAAACTTAAAAGGAATTGCTCTTGGCTCTTGCGCAGGAGGACTTAAAACTGAAAAATAAAACAAATACTGGAGCATATGGAGGCAACCGATAGGGAGTTCACGGACAGTATGACCTGACTGATGACGAACATTGAAAAACTGACCAACTCTGTTGCATTAATAAAGCACCTTGTTAAATGTATAAAACATGACTGCATCAGTGTTATCTTGCATTTCCATACAATGTTACATTAGGCTGTTACACATCTATTGTCAGAGAAGTACTTGCATAAATAGGTAAACCACCTTCATACAAGCAAGGACAGAAAACAGGGCAAAGTGAGAATACTTATTTATTCAGTAAGCTATGGGTCAAAGTATTTGGTGAGTGCATTTCTAACTCTTCTGGCTTCAGTCTCGTTGCCATCTGTTCTGAAATTGTTACGTTCTGCGAAGCGCAGAATCAAGTATCGCTGTGATGATTGTACGCTCTAGTATCAATTCTTTGGCGACAATAAAGTAGTAATAATAAGAAGAAAACAATGAAATGGTGCGCTGTTGCATTTGTTCCGGCACGTCATGACAGCGGTTTTAAAAAGCTCTGGTTACCCCGTACACACTGCAATGGATATTAGGCGTTTTCAGATTTATTCATTCTGGAGACTGTTTCTGAAAATCTCCATTCTCAGAGGATGAAAACACTGTTTTAGTGTGGACGGAGAGTCAAGATGAAGAGAAAAAGCTTCATTTTCAAAATTATCCAGCGTAGTGTGGACGTAGCCCTACTGGAAGACTTCAGAACCAGAAACAAATAGTCATCGAAGAGTCCAGGAGGAAGTTGGAACCATTGGAATGCTGAACTCATTGTCACCTAGTGTGGTTAATCTATTTATGGGACGGGTGAGCCAGAACGATTTGTCACACATGCTGACGGTGTTAGATGAAGTCAAGGCACCCCTTCGTTTTCCTTGAGGGCCCACTGACTTGTTATGTGGGATATGCTATGTAAACTAAAAGAACAATAACTGTCATGAAATTTGTTGTTTTGCAGCAGAGGGATATGCAATATATAATAATTTTTAAAAACTACAAATTACAATAATAAATATATATATAATAAATTAAATTAGGTAAGTAGTGCAAAAAGAGCAAGACAAAAGGGTAAGGTGGAGTTCATGCTTTCATTGTCCATTTAGAAATCTGATGGCAGAGGGGAAGAAGCTGTTCCTGAAACGTTGAGTGTATCTCTTCAGGCTCCTGTGCCTCCTCCTTGATGCTAGCAATGAGAAGAGGGCACGTCCTGGGTGGTGGGGGTCCTTAACAATGGATGCTGCCTTCTTGAGGCATCGGCTTTTGAAGATGTCTTCGATGCTGGGGAGGCCAGTGCCCATGATGGAGCTGGCTGAGTTTACAACTTTCTGCAGCTTTTTCCGATCCTGTGCGGTGGCCCCTCCATACCAGACAGTGATGCGAGCAGTTAGAATGCTCTCCATGGTACTTCTGTAGAAACTTGAGAGTCTTTAGTTACATACCAAGTCTCTTCAAACTCTGAAGAAAATACAGCTACTGTTGTGTCTTCTTTGTAATTGCTTCAATATTTTGGACCCAGGATAAATCCTCAGAGACGTTGACACCCAGGAGCTTGAAACTGGTTGCCCTCTTCTCTACTGATCCCTCAATGAGGACTGGTGTGTGTTCCCTCGACTTCCCCTTCCTGAAGTCCACAATCTATTCCTTGGTCTTAGCTGTTGAAGTCGAAGTTGTTGTTGCAACACCACTCAACCAGCTGATCCATCTCACTCCTGTACGCCTCCTCTTCACCATCTGAGATTCTGCCAACAATGGTTGTGTCATCAGCAAATTTATAGATGGCATTTGAGCTGTGCCTAGCCACACAGCCGCAGGTGTAGAGAGAATAGAGCAGTGGGCTAAGCACACATCCTTGAGGTGCGCCAGTGGTGATCGTCAGCGAGGCGATGTTATTTATGATCCGCACAGATTGTGGTCTCCCACTGAGGAAGTCAAGGATCCAGTTGCAGAGGGAGGTGTAGAGCCCCAGGTTTTGGAGATTGTGGATTAGAAGTGAGGATATGATTGTGTTGAATGCTGATCTGCTATGAATTAAGAGCAGTCTAACATAAGTATTACTATTGTCCAAAGCTGGATGGAGAGCCAGTGAGATTGCATCTGTGGTAGATCTACTGTGGCAATAAGCGAATTGCAGTGGGTCAAGGTCCTTGCTTAGGCAGGAGTTAATTCTGATCATAACCAAGCTCACAAAGCACTTCATTACTGTAGATGTGAGTGTCATCGGGCGATAGTCATAGAGACAGCTCACCCTGGTCTTCTTGGGCACTGGTATGATTGTTGCCCTTCTGAAGCAGGTGGGGATCTCTGACGGCAGCAGTGAGAGGTGCCCTTGAACATCCCCGCCAGTTGGTTGGCGCAGGTTTTCAGAGCCCTACCGGGTACATCATCAGAGCCTGATGCCTTGCGAGGGTTCGAAAGACGTTCTGACATCAGCCACCAAGACAGAGATCACAGGGTTACCGGATGCTGCAGGGATCTTCATAACTGTAGTTCTATTCTCCCTTTCAAAGTGTGAATAAAGGGTGTTCTCACCTGGGAGTGAAGCATCACAGCCTTTCACGATCTACTTCCATCTCATCAGCTCTTGTAAAATGATGGTGCGCTCAGACACAACGGCTTCTTTGGGTCCAATCAAAGGAATTACTGTTTTTTAAAAAAATATCTTTTTTATGATTGCAAGACACTGCCGGACATTAAGAACTTCAAGAACTGTAGAACTATGCCATCAGCGAGTTGCTCATTAGGGGAGGAGCTGAACTTGGTGTGGACCTTGCTGCTGCCTGCTGAAGAAAGGTGTCAGAGTCCGTGCGCAAAGGTGGTGTCCAACATACTCCGCCTCCTCTGCCTGCTGTGCTGCCTTTGAACTTCCGCCAGCTGGGTAGTGGGGGTCTTAAGCCTCTGCGTTCCTATAAACAGTGCACCGATCCCACTTATGTTTTCTTAAAGGGACCTGATTCTACTCTCTGGGGGTCCCACAATATAGCTAGATTTGAATAGCAATAGATTTTTTTAAGCATCTTAGAAAGATGTTGCTTGCTGTAGTACCCATGGCTGTGACTGTGGATTTCAGCTGCAGTAGTTCTCAACAGGAATATATGATTCCCATCAGAGCTGCACACAAAGAGTGGCCACTTATTGGCGCCATCTTGACATTGAAAGTGGGGGAGAGATGTTTAGATCAAATGAGTGCCTGTGATAGGATGAGGTGAAGTGGCTTAATGGCGGCAGTTACAGCACAAATACTGGGACTGCATAATGGGTTAGAACATAGAACATAGAATAATACAGCACAGTACAGGTCCTTCGGCCCACAATGTTGTGCTGACCCTTAAACCCTGCCTCCCATATAACCCCCACCTTAAGTTCCTCCATATACCTGTATAGTAGTCCTTTAAATTTCACTAGTGTATCTGCCTCCACCACTGACTCAGGTAGTGTATTCCACGCACCAACCACTCTCTGAGTAAAAAACCTTCCTCTAATATCCCCCTTGAACTTCCCACCCCTTACCTTAAAGCCATGTCCTCTTGTATTGAGCAGTGGTGCCCTGGGGAAGAGGCGCTGGCTATCCACTCTATCTATTCCTCTTAATATCTTGTACACCTCTATCATGTCTCCTCTCATCCTCCTTCTCTCCAAAGAGTGAAGCCCTAGCTCCCTTAATCTCTGACCATAATCCATACCCTCTAAACCAGGCAGCATCCTGGTAAATCTCCTCTGTACCCTTTCCAATGCTTCCACATCCTTCCTGTAGTGAGGCGACCAGAACTGGACACAGTACTCCAAGTGACAGGTTGGACAGGTTCGGTGGTGGGATGTGCCCAGCAGGTTATACTTACTCAAAGAGGATAAGGAAAACAAAAAGAAAGTGGAAATCTGCTTAGTTTTTCCAGCATGTTCAAATTTTGTATTATGAGAGGGTCTGTGCCAACCCGTATTACACCATGTGGACATTTTTGAAGGGTGTACTTCATCCATGCAAAGTTATAAAATCCTCTGGATGCCAACCCAAAACAGCTGCCCTTTCCACTTCCATTGCAACTCTTTCTGTTGTTTCAAACCAAGTAAGACAACGAAGACTAAAATAAAAACAGGAAATGCTAGAAATACTCAGCAGGTCAGGCGGCGCCTGTGTGAAGAAAACCAGAGTTAACTTTTCAGGTCAAAGACCCTGAACTGTTATTTCTAGCTTTTTCTGTTTTCATCTTAGATTTCCGGTACCTTCAGTTTTCTGTTTATATTTCAATTCACTAAAGTTGTTCTGGAGAGAATGAGACACAAACTGGTTAGAGACCAGATGTGACAAGAAACCTAGGTGAGGATGCTCAGGACCCAAGTGCTGGAGTATCCGAGACTAGAATTGAGACTGAAATGAAGTCAGGTTTGTAAACTAGACGCTAGACGAGAATCCAAAGTTCACCTGATGATTGAGCACCGAATCTCAGTTCAGGTGCTCTTTAAATCGTGGCGCAAAAGCATGGCTGTCAGTTAGCTGGGTGAGCCTGAATCTTTAAAGGGGCCACATCAGCTATCCGTATTCCAGCGGGTTAGAGTGTCTGACCCCCGGGGGCGGGTACAGTCAGGGGTGTGTCGTAACACTAGAGAAATGTCAGCCTCTGTGTCCTGTACTGACCAGCACTCGATGACGAGAGCTTGAACATCAGCGATAAGTCCACTTTGGTAGTTACTGATATGGTTGGCAAGATAATTTTATACTCGACGAGGGTACATACAGGAAACCAAGGGAGCTCACAGGTGCAGGAACCCAGGCTCAATCCTGACCTTTGGTACTGTCTCTATGGAGCTTGCATGATCTCCCTGTGATCCTCTAGGTTTCATTTGGGTGCTCTGGTTTCCCACAGGTTAACAGGTTCTGTAAATTGTTCATAAATTACGGCTAAAGGCAAAAAGGATCAAATTAGAGTTGCTGGGAGTGTGTGAAGTAGGGTAGTTGCAGGTTGCATTAAATAAGGGAAAGAGGAATGGGAGGTGGGATTATTATTCTTGGAGCTAGAGCGGACCTGATGGACTGAATGGCTTTCTCTGTATCAGAGTATAAAATAAGAAGACATACATTAAATGAGAATGGAAATATTTTCTGACCCCATCCACCCCACCTCCACCCGTCTCCAGCTGCCCACCATCTCCATCCTCACCTGGTTTCACTTATCGCCAGCCAGCCCCTGCCTCACCCCTCTGGCTATTTCCCTCCACCCTCTCAACCTTGTGATGCAAGATCACAACTTGAAATGTCTGCTTCTTGTTGTGGATTCCATCGTCTCCGTGGAAATATTTCTCACTTGCAGTGAAAGCCGTTTTCAAAACTTGCTTTTGGTTTTAGGTTGGACTCCACAGGTAAGACCGCACATGCAGGAAGAACTCGATAAGGAAAAGGCGGCCGAGTAGATTGCTAGATTGCCCTCGACGTGTTCTCGCACTGCAGACGGACTGATGGGCAGTGAACAGATCTTGGGACAGGTACAGAGTTGGTGGAAGTGTAGGGGAGAAACAGATACAGTGAGGTTGTCCCCTTTTGACTCTCCATAGCACTAATGTGACAGTAAAGAATACTTTCAGAGTAATTCTTGCAGTTATATGGCTCTGCTTAATACCTTGGACAGTGTGTTGTTAATGTAGTCACAAGAGATTCTGCAGATGTAGGAAACACACACACACACACACACACACACACACACACACACACACACTCACTCACACAATTCTGGAGGAACTCAGCAGGTCAGGGAGCATCTATAGAGAGGAATAATAATTAATATAGTGTTTCTGAAAAAGAGCCAATTTATGCATGGCAACCTCCCATTTGCAGACATATTTGGCATGATCATCTGTTTTCAGTGTATTACTGAGTGTAAACAATCCGAAACAATCCCATTTAGGGACAGAGGCAGGAAACATGTTCCCGATGTTGGGGGAGTCCAGAACCAGTGGCCACAGTTTAAGAATAAGGAGTAAACAATTTAGAACAGAGTTGAGAAAAAACTTTTTCACACAGAGGGTTGTGGTTCTGTGGAGTTCTCTGCCTGAGAAGGCAGTGGAGGCCAATTCTCTGGATTCTTTCAAGAAAGAGTTAGATAGAGCTCTTAAAGATAGCGGAGTGAAGGGATATAGAAACATAGAAACATAGAAAATAGGTGCAGGAGTAGGCCATTCAGCCCTTCGAGCCTGCACCGCCATTTATTATGATCATGGCTGATCATCCAACTCAGAACCCCGCCCCAGCCTTCCCTCCATACCCCCTGACCCCTGTAGCCACAAGGGCCATATCTAACTCCCTCTTAAACATAGCCAATGAACTGGCCTCAACAGTTTCCTGTGGCAGAGAATTCCACAGATTCACCACTCTCTGTGTGAAGAAGTTTTTCCTAATCTCGGTCCTAAAAGGCTTCCCCTCTATCCTCAAACTGTGACCCCTCGTTCTGGACTTCCCCAACATCGGGAACAATCTTCCTGCATCTAGCCTGTCCAATCCCTTTAGGATCTTATACGTTTCAATCAGATCCCCCCTCAATCTTCTAAATTCCAACAAGTACAAGCCCAGTTCATCCAGTCTTTCTTCATATGAAAGTCCTGCCATCCAGGAATCAATCTGGTGAACCTTCTTTGTACTCCCTCTATGGCAAAGATGTCTTTCCTCAGATTAGGGGACCAAAACTGCACACAATACTCCAGGTGTGGTCTCACCAAGGCCTTGTACAACTGCAGTAGTACCTCCCTGCTCCTGTACTCGAATCCTCTTGCTATAAATGCCAGCATACCATTCGCCTTTTTCACCGCCTGCTGTACCTGCATGCCCACTTTCAATGACTGGTGTATAATGACACCCAGGTCTCGTTGCACCTCCCCTTTTCCTAATCGGACACCATTCAGATAATAATCTGTTTTCCTATTTTTGCCACCAAAGTGGATAACTTCACATTTATCCACATTAAATTGCGTCTGCCATGAGTTTGCCCACTCACCCAACCTATCCAAGTCACCCTGCATCCTCTTAGCATCCTCCTCACTGCTAACACTGCCACCCAGCTTCGTGTCATCCGCAACCTTGGAGATGCTGCATTTAATTCCCTCATCCAAGTCATTAATATATATTGTAAACAACTGGGGTCCCAGCACTGAGCCTTGCGGTACCCCACTAGTCACCGCCTGCCATTCTGAAAAGGTCCCGTTTATTCCCACTCTTTGCTTCCTGTCTGCTAACCAATTCTCCACCCACACCAATACCTTACCCCCAATACCGTGTGCTTTAAGTTTCCACACTAATCTCCTGTGTGGGACCTTGTCAAAAGCCTTTTGAAAATCCAAATATACCACATCCACTGGTTCTCCCCTATCCACTCTACTAGTTACATCCTCAAAAAATTCTATGAGATTCGTCAGACATGATTTTCCTTTCACAAATCCATGCTGACTTTGTCCGATCATTTCACCGCTTTCCAAATGTGCTGTTATCACATCCTTGATAACTGACTCCAGCAGTTTCCCCACCACCGACGTTAGGCTAACCGGTCTATAATTCCCCGGTTTCTCTCTCCCTCCTTTTTTAAAAAGTGGGGTTACATTAGCCACCCTCCGATCCTCAGGAACTAGTCCAGAATCTAACGAGTTTTGAAAAATTATCACTAATGCATCCACTATTTCTTGGGCTACTTCCTTAAGCACTCTAGGATGCAGACCATCTGGCCCTGGGGATTTATCTGCCTTCAATCCCTTCAATTTACCTAACACCACTTCCCTACTAACATGTATTTCACTCAGTTCCTCCATCTCACTGGACCCTCTGTCCCTTACTATTTCTGGAAGATTATTTATGTCCTCCTTAGTGAAGACAGAACCAAAGTAATTATTCAATTGGTCTGCCATGTCCTTGCTCCCCATAATCAATTCACCTGTTTCTGTCTGCAGGGGACCTACATTTGTCTTTACCAGTCTTTTCCTTTTTACATATCTATAAAAGCTTTTACAGTCCGTTTTTATGTTCCCCGCCAGTTTTCTCTCATAATCTTTTTTCCCCTTCCTAATTAAGCCCTTTGTCCTCCTCTGCTGAACTCTGAATTTCTCCCAGTCCTCAGGTGAGCCACTTTCTCTGGCTAATTTGTATGCTACTTCTTTGGAATTGATACTATCCCTAATTTCTCTTGTCAGCCACAGGTGCACTACCTTCCTTGATTTATTCTTTTGCCAAACTGGGATGAACAATTGTTGTAGTTCATCCATGCAACCTTTAAATGCTTGCCATTGCATATCCACCGTCAATCCTTTAAGTGTCATTTGCCAGTCTATCTTAGCTAATTCACGTCTCATACCTTCAACGTTACCCCTCTTTAAGTTCAGAACCTTTGTTTCTGAATTAACTATGTCACTCCCCATACTAATGAAGAATTCCACCATATTATGGTCACTCTTACCCAAGGGGCCTCTCACGACAAGATCGTTAATTAACCCTTCCTCATTGCTCAAAACCCAGTCCAGAATAGCCTGCTCTCTAGTTGGTTCCTCGACATGTTGGTTCAAAAAACCATCCCGCATACATTCCAAGAAATCCTCTTCCTCAGCACCTTTACCAATTTGGTTCACCCAGTCTACATGTAGATTGAAGTCACCCATTATAACTGCTGTTCCTTTATTGCACACATTTCTAATTTCCTGTTTAATACCATCTCCGACCTCACTACTACTGTTAGGTGGCCTGTACACAACTCCCACCAGCGTCTTCTGCCCCTTAGTGTTACGCAGCTCTACCCATATCGATTCCACATCTTCCCGGCTTATGTCCTTCCTTTCTATTGCGTTAATCTCTTCTTTAACCAGCAACGCCACCCCACCTCCCCTTCCTTCATGTCTATCCCTCCTGAATATTGAATATCCCTGAACGTTGAGCTCCCATCCCTGGTCACCCTGGAGCCATGTCTCTGTGATCCCAACTATATCATAATCATTAATAACAATCTGCACTTTCAATTCATCCACCTTATTACGAGTGCTCCTTGCATTGACACATAAAGCCTTCAGGCGCTCTTTTACAACTCTCTTAGCCCTTATACAATTATGTTGAAAAGTGGCCCTTTTTAATGCTTGCCCTGGATTTGTCGGCCTGCCACTTTTACTTTTCTCCTTTGTACTTTTTGCTTCTACGCTCACTTTACACCCCTCTGTCTCTCTGCACTGGTTCCCATCCCTCTGTTATGAACTAACCTCCTCACGCCTAGCCTCTTTAATTTGATTCCCACCCCCCAACCATTCTAGTTTAAAGTCACCTCAGTGACTATGGGGAAAAGGCAGGAAAAGGGTACTGATTGTGGATGATCAGCCATGATCACAGTGAATGGCGGTGCTGGCTCGAAGGGCTGAATGGCCTACTCCTGCACCTATTGCCTACTGTCTATTGAAACTGAACTGGGGTAGCCAATGTGACCGAGAGTAGACTAGGGATCCTGCAATGGGTAAATCACCTTCTAACTCCCCAGAGTCTGTCCACCCCCTGCAAGGGTCAAGCCAGGAGAGTGTCCACTTGCCTAGATTACTGCAGCTTCAACAGCACTATACAGGACACAGCAGCCTGCTTGATAGGTACCCCACGCACAACCGTTCACACATCCACCACTGATGTACAGAGGCAGCAGTGTGTACCATCAACACCATTCACGGCAGCAACTCAGCGCCTGCCAAACCCACCACCTCTACCAGCCGGAAGGACAAGGGCTGCGAATGCATGGGGACAACACATGGAAGCTGCCCTCCAAGTCACACATCATCCACCTTGGAAGTGTATCACCATTCCTTCTTTGTGACTGTGCCAGAATCCTGGAACTCTCTCCCTGTCAGCACTCTGGAAAGAGTGAGCAATTTCAGGTTTCCTGGGTGTCAATATCTCTGAGGATTTAACTGGACCCAACATATTGAAGCAGCTACAAAGAAAGCACGACAGCGACTATATTTCATTAGAAAGTTGAGGAGATTTGGTATGTCACCTAAGACACTCGCAGATTTCTACGGATGTACTGTGGAGGGCATTCTGACTGGCTGCATCGCAGTCTGATATTGGGGGGGCGGGGAGTGGCTACTGCACAGGATCGAAATAAGCTGCAGGGAATAGTAAACTTAGTCAGCTCCATCATGTGCACTAGCCTCCGTAGTACCCAGGACATCTTCAAAAGGAGTGGTGCCTCAGAAAGGTGGCATCCATCATTAAGGGCTCCCATCACCCAGGTCACGCCTTGTTCTCATCAGGTAGGAGGTACAGAAGCCTGAAGGCACACACTCAGCAATTCAGGAACAGCTCCTTCCCCTCTGCCATCTGATTTCTGCATGGATATTGAACCAACTGATGCACCATCAATAACTCCAAAAGACTGGAAGTAGAGTAAATACTGAAAGGCTTTTATTAGCAGTAAAATGTGACCTCCACCATGCTGAGTATCTGCTCCTGGACTGAGAGGAGGAGCAATGGCGAAATCGCCTTTATTCAGGGGTCTGTGGGAGGAGCCACAGGGGCAGTCAGCAGAGGGGCGTGTCCAGACAGGTCACCCAGTTACAACATATATATATGGTTTACCACACCAATGAACACTACCTCACTACTTTCTTATTTCTATTTTTGATCTACTTATTTAACTTAACTATTATATATACACTCACTGCAATTTACGGTGTTTTCTATTATTATGTATTGCTGCCGCAAAGACAGCATATTTCATGACATAAGCTGGTGATATTACACCTGATTTTCACTCTGATTCCACTTCTGCTTCGCTGTGCCTCTTCTGCACTACTGATATACAGTATTCATTTTGTTGTAACTGACAGTACAATTTCTTTGTCCTGCCTCTGCAGTGCTGCCCCAAAACAACAACTTTCACGACATACGTCAGTGATGATAAACCTGATTCTGAAAATTTGAAAGGATCCTGAATGATGGATCGCTTGTAGGTATGTTCAGGGTTGGGAGGACAATGGCAAAGCAAGGTCAAAGGACCACAAGGTTAACTGATGTTATGGTCCAACATCTGGCCCACCAGATGACGTTAGCTGCACTCCCTTTCAACTCGCTGTTCCCCTCTTTCGCATACTCACAGGGCCTGGATCCGGCTTTCCCCTTCCATTTGCAAGGGCCCTCATTCCTGTACACTGTCCATGCAATGGGGCTTCTGTCCCCAGGATATCTTCTAACTCATTGCGACCCTCATTCCTGTACACTGTCCATGCAATGGGGCTTCTGTCCCCAGGATATCTTCTAACTCATTGCGGCCCTCGTTCCCACACTCACTTTCCACTTTGCAGGTTCACTGCTGAGTTTATTATAGTATTGTGTAGCACCTTGAAAAAAGTGGATTCAAATTATCAATAGGAAGAACATCCAGCAGTCAGGAAAACTACCAGTCCAGCATCACCAAAGTCCCATGAGGGTGTCAGATTAGTGGAATTTTACTCTCTTTCATTTCCACCAATTTTCATCTTCAGCCCTGCGGGGGCAGTCTACTCCAGTGGTCTGAAACAACCTCTTTCGTGGGGGTATCCAAGTGAGCTTCAAGCACAGATATTGCTCTCGGCTGCCAACTTCAGGTCTTAGACCTTAAACTGGGATAATTTCCTAATAAGAATTCCTGAATCATTCCTAGAGTAGTGATCCAGAACTAGAATCAGGTTTATTATCGCTGCTTTATACAATATGGCTTAAAATATGTTGATCTTGTGCCACTAGTATTTCACTGCAAAGCTGGGAGATCCCACTTACCATTAAAAGGTCTCGTAGTCCAATTCTTTGTCACTGAAAAGTGCCACCCGTACAGGAGCAAGGTCATTATTCAGTGGGTAGCACCTACTTAGTACGAGTGCAATCACTCGAGTTGAGTATGACGTTCTCCTAAGGGGTTGTCTGTTAGTGGGTCCTCAGGTGGTTGTAGAGGCCAGTTGGGATCCACATATTCTGTTGCATTGTGGGCAAGTGGTTGGGTCTTTTGGTTGTTTGGTGTCTCCTTTCACAGCCGCCGCTTGTTCTCAGTGGCACAGGGGAGGTTCAGCTCATGTAGCTCAGCTCCCTCTTGAACAGATTTCCTCTGGGTTTTTCTATTGAGTGCAATGTCTTCTCAGTTTTTAGATGTAATAACCATATAACCATATAACAATTACAGCACGGAAACAGGCCATCTCGGCCCTTCCAGTCCGTGCCGAACGTTACTCTCACCTAGTAATGTTGAATTTCTTCAGGCTGATTTTGATGTTCTCATCTTCTTTGCCCACCAGGGGCTCACTGACTTCCTTCGACCGGGAGTAAAGTATCTGGTTGGGGAGACGTGAGCTTGGCGTCCAGGTGACATGACCTATCTATTGCAGTTGGCGTTGCTTTATCGTGGTGGAGATGCTGTTCACATTGGCCTCCTTCTGTGTACTGGTGTTGGTGTGTCTGTCCTTCCACCTGAGCCTCAAAATCTTTTGTAAGGTTTTTTGGTGGTGTTGTTCCAGAGCGTTCCAGGTGTCTGCTGCAGGTGGTCTATGGTTCAGCTCCACGTTGGAAGGAAGACTGCTCTATAGACCAAAAGTTTTGTTTCAACCTTTTGTGATCTTCAAAGACTCTTTCCTTGCATGGGCCCCACCAGCATTACTCAGGGGGTGGTCGATCTCTGAGCCAATGTCTGCTTTTGAGGAGAGAATGCTGCCTTGGTAGGGAACATGGTTTACATTTTCATGGGCAATATTGTTGACTTTTATGGAGGGCTGGATAAATGGCTGGTTGGGCAGTGGCCGATATAGGACCTGTGTCTTTTTTATATTGAAAACAAGACCAAGGGCTCTATATGCCTTGTCAAAGGCACTCAGGATACATTGGAAGTCTTCTTCGGACTAAGCTGTGGTGGCATTTGTTATCCAAGTACTGAAGCTCCGTGATAGTGCTGGTGATTACCTTGTTCTTGGCCTCGAACAGGTTGAGGTTGAAAAGCCTGTTGTTCATTCTACACATAATTGAGATTCCCTGTGGCAGGTCTTAGCCAATGAGTTGAAGGGTGTCAGCCATAAAGATGGCAGATAGGGTGGGTGTAATGATGCAGACCTGCTTCACCTGTTCTGACAGTGAAGGCAAACACGAGGAAATCTGCAGATGCTGGAGTTTCAAGCAATATACATAAAAGTTGCTGGTGAACGCAACCGGCCAGGCAGCATCTCTAGGAAGAGGTTCAGTCGACGTTTCGGGCTGAGACCCTTTGTCAGGATGGAAGTGACAGTGAAGGGTTCGGATTCAGCACCACTATTGCTAAGTACTGTGGCTGACATGTCATCATGTAGTAGCCTCAGTATTCGTAAGGACTTGTCAGGACAGCCATGTCTTGATAGTACACGCCAGAGAGCTTGGCAGTCTACTGTATCAAATGCCTATGTCAAGTATATGAAAGCCAAGTATAAGGGTTGGATTTGTTCATGGCATTTTTCCTGTAATAGGTGTGCTGTGAGGATCATGTCTGCTGTATCTCTAGATTGGCAGAAGCAACACTACGATTCAGGGAGTAAGTCTTCAGATAGCAGAAGGGGTCTGTTGTCAGAAATATGGGCAAGCCCTTTGCCTGCTGTTGACAGAAGGGAGATGGCCTCTGTAATTGCTGCAATCTGCCTTATCACCCTTCTCGAATATGGTGAGCATCCCTGAGCTCAAAGAGCTGTTGTTCCCTTTCCCAGACCTTCAGAAGCAAGGCTTGTATGTGGTGCAGGAGTATTGGCCCACCTTCTTTGAGGGTATCTGCTGAGATCCCATCACCACCAGTGGTTTTCGTTGCTTTCCAGGCATCATGGACCTCTTTGATCCCGGGACCTTCCCCCTATGTCTTCTCTCTGGAGGATTTGGCTAGCAACCCCTAGTTCAGCAATGCTGTCGTGGTTAAGGAGTTCTCGAAAGTGTTCTCTCCATCAATTGTTTATATCCTTCTGACCCTTTAGCAAGTTCCTCCTGTCTTTTTTTAGCTTAGGGGAGATAATCTGGTGGAACATGGACCACACACTGCCTTGGTAGCACTGAAGCAGCCTTCTGTGTTAGCAGAGTCTCTCAGTCTCTAGATTTCTGGGTTTTCTCAGTCCACCAAGAATTCATTAGCTCCCTCACCCTGCACTGGACATTTGACTTGGCTCTGAAGTAAGCTTCTGTTTTGGCCTTGTTGCCAATGTCATTCTGCCAGGCACAAAAGGCTTTCCTTTTCTTGGAGATGAGCTGCTCTATCTCCATGTCATTATCATCAAACCAATCCTAATGTTTTCTGGACTTGTACCCGAGGATGGTTTTGCAGGCATTGAGGATAGTGGTTTTAAGCAGACCCAAATGTTCTTCCATATCCTTTCGATACTTCCATTGGAAGTTTTCCCCAAATGGGGCCTGAAGGCGCTATTGGGTGGCAGTGTCAAGCAGGCTCTTGAGATTCATACTGAAGGTGAGACACATCAGATACTTTTGAGTTAGGACTTCAGAGACTCTCACGTGATCCCAATGAGAAGGTGTGAGGAAGTGAGTTTAGAGTGGAAGAGGGGAAAGGAGGATGGAGAGAGCAGGGAAGGACTGAAGAAGGAGAATGAGGAAGATGCATTCAGAATCCCAAAAGGGCAGAGAGTAGACTTTGAAAAGGGGGCTTTATTGGATGCACGGTTGACGTGCAGGGGGTGCTTTTATTAAGCTAGCCGCTGCGTATTGTGAGTAAAGTCTGCAGTGAAGAAGGGAGCAACAAGAGTTGGACTCGCTCACAGTCCCCGGAGAGGGCAGAAAGCACAGGCAAGACCTGCCTTAAAACAACACCACCGGCTTCCCGGGATGGACACGAAGACTTTGTGTAACTAATGCCAAGTAAGTGGAGCTGAAAGGTACCCACCCTGGTGCAGGCTGACATGTGCATGTCTGTGTGATGCATAAAATGACTTCCTTGCATTTAAATTCTTGAGAATATTTATTTGAGCTACCTCGCTGCCATAGCAGGATTCTGTTTGTATCTCCAGGCAAGGAATCCAGGCCTCTGCTGATTAGTGCAGTAACCTGACCACTGTGCTGCCATTTCTGTGTCAGTGCTGATGATTAATGAATATTAGTCGAGATGCTTGAAGCCTCCTGTGCTGTCCTTCATAGAGTCTTTAGGATCCTTTACAGTCTGCTTAGTGGAAAAGCAGTGATCTCATCTAATAGACAGCCACTATCTCCCCAACACTCTGCAAATAGAGATTCATCTATCCCCTAAATGCAAGGTTCAAATGCCTCAACTCACCCGGAAAATTCTGGCCCTATCATAACCTTAACAGCTCCATCCCTGCCTCTCTGTAACACACATAGACAGACACAGCTGTCAAACTGGGCTGGGCCTCGAATAAGCAATTAGCCCAATCAACTGAATCAAAAATAGGCAGTGATGTAAAGTGGGATGGTGTCTCCCTTATGAAACCCCACTGACTTCGTTGGCTGCATAAGTCTAGGGAAGACACACTCTGGTCCTGCTGAAACCATGAGATTGAGACCCGGTTTGTGTGGCCGCTGTGTAACTTGCTACCCTGTTATAACTCAGTGCCAAGAAACAACAGACAGCACACTGCATACGATTAAAGGAATTATATTTATGAATCTTAACATAACTAAAGGGTTAGTAAAGAAAAAAAACAAAAGGGTCTATTATAATTAAACAGTCAAATGTGCACAAGCTGGGGCTCAACTCTTCCCAAAACTCATATTCACCGATCAGTCGATCTCGGCACCTGGCTCTGTTGAATCACGGTCCCCCACCGGGTCGAATTCTACAACTGGTTCTCTCCAGCGTCTTCCCTCATCATCTCCCGCCGAACAAAGGACCCAGCTCCCATTCCAAAGCACCCATAACCCAAACACTGCTTCTACAGAAAGACCATTACGTAAGCAGTGAAACCTTTCCCGGGGTGTTACACATACTTTGCACCATCAAGCACAGTCCGATTCTGCTCCGCTGGTGCCTGAGCTGACAAATTCATCCAGAACTGGACCTAGTTTAAGAGCAGTAAAAGTAAATTACATTGAAAAACCAAAGTTCAAAGTAAATTTATTATCAGATTTACTTATTATTTACTTTATTATTTATTATCAAAATTATGGTATGTCACCATATAAATCCTGAGATTAACTTTCTTGTGTGTATACTCAATAAATCCAGTATAGAATAGTAACCATAATACAATCAATGAAAGACTTGGGCATTCAACCAGTGTGCAAATAACAAACATAAATAATAATAATAAAAAAAAAGCAATAAATATTGAGAGCATGAGATGAAGAGTCCTTGAAAGTGAGTCCATAGGTTGTGGAAACAATTCAGTGAGGGGAAAGTGAAGATGAATGAAGTTATCTCCACTGGTTCAAGATCCTGATGGTTGAGGGGTAATAACTGTTCCTGAACCTGATGGTGTGAGTCCTGAGGTTCCTGTACCTTCTTCCTGATAGCAACAGTGAGAAGAGAGCCTGATGATGTGGTGGGGGTCCCTGGTGATGGATGCTGCTTTCTTGCAACAACATTTTGTGTAGATGTGCACGATGAGGCTCCGGAGGGTTACTGTGCTGTGGAAGACGTCCTGCCTTGTCCCTGTGCCGAAGACGCCGCACCCCAGTGGCCTCAATGACTACAGACCGGTGGCATTGACCTCCCACATCATGAAGACCCTGGAGAGACTTGTTCTGGAGCTGCTCCGGCCTATGGACAGGCCACACTTAGATCCCCTCCAGTTTGCCTACCAGCCCTGACTAGGAGTTGAGGATGCCATTGTCTACCTGCTGAACCGTGTCTACGCCCACCTGGACAAGCCAGCGAGCACTGTGAGGGTCATGTTTTTTGACTTCTCCAGTGTGTTCAACACCATCCGCCCTGCTCTGCTGGGGGAGAAGCTGACAGCGGTGCAGGTGGATGCTTTCCTGGTGTCATGGATTCTTGATTACCTGACTGGCAGACCACAGTACGTGTGCTTGCAACACTGTGTGTCCGACAGAGTGATCAGCAGCACTGGGGCTCCACAGGGGACTGTCTTGTCTCCCTTTCTCTTCACCATTTACACCTCGGACTTCAACTACTGCACAGAGTCTTGTCATCTTCAGAAGTTTTCTGATGACTCTGCCATAGTTGGATGCATCAGCAAGGCAGATGAGGCTGATACAGGGCTACGGTAGGAAACTTTGTCACATGGTGTGAGCAGAATTATCTGCAGCTTAACGTGAAAAAGACTAAGGAGCTGGTGGTAGGCCTAAGGAGAGCTAAGGTACCGGTGATCCCTGTTTCCATCCAGGGGGTCAGTGTGGACATGATGGAGGATTACAAATACCTGGGGATACGAATTGACAATAAACTGGACTGGTCAAAGAACACTGAGGCTGTCTACAAGAAGGGTCAGAGCCATCTCTATTTCCTGAGGAGACTGAGGTCCTTTAACATCTGCCGGATGATGCTGAGGATGTTCTACAAGTCTGTGGTGGCCAGTGCGATCATGTTTGCTGTTGTGTGCTGGGGCAGCAGGCTGAGGGTAGCAGACACCAACAGAATCAACAAACTCATTCGTAAGGTCAGTGATGTTGTGGGGATGAAACTGGACTTTCTGACGGTGGTGTCTGAAAAGAGGATGCTGTCCAAGTTGCATGCCATCTTGGACAATGTCTTCCATCCACTGCATAATGTACTGGGTGGGCACAGGAGTACATTCAGCCAGAGACTCATTCCACCGAGATGCAACACAGAGCGTCATAGGAAGTCATTCCTGCCTGTGGCCATCAAACTTTACAACTCCTCCCTTGGAGGGTCAGACACCCTGTGCTGATAGGCTGGTCCTGGACTCATTTCCTGGCATAATTTACATATTACTATTTAACTATTTATGGTATTATTACTATTTAATTATTTATGGTGCAACTGTAATGAAAACCAATTTCCCCCGGGATCAATAAAGTATGACTATGAATATGACTATAGTGGGGAGGGCTTTACCCGTGATGGACTGGGCCGTATCCGCTACTTTTTGCAGGATTTTCCGTTCAAGGGCATTGTAATGCAGCCGGTCGATATACTCTCCACCACACATCTATAGAAGTTTGGCAACATTTTGGATGTCATGCAAAATCTTCACAAACTCCTAAGGAAGTGGAGACACTGTTGTGCTTTCTATGTAATTGAACTTATATGCTGGGTCCGGGACAGTCCTCTGAAAAAAACCAAGAACTTCATTCCATCTCTGTATTTCACAACAAACATTTGATGGTACCAGAATAGTGAAGCCAATTGCTGGTCCAAATGAAATATAAAATTATTCATTACAAACAAAGTAAAAAATTGATTGACACTGCAGTAGAATATAAATCAATTATGCTGTAAATTTTTTATAAGCTGGTTGTTGGTGCTGGACACACAAACTATTGGATTACTCTCAGTAATAACCCAGTACACTTTTAATTTGTTTTTTAGATGTTAGACAGTTGTTTAATAAGTTTTCTGGTGAACCAGCTGGGGATGAGGGTCAGGTTGGGGGTGGGAAATTGGGCCTTAATGAATTGAGTTCAAGAGGTGTATGAGAACAGGTTTAAGATGAGCTGATCGAGGGCTGGAGTCTGAACTTTGAGTCCTAGTTTCAGTTCTTTGTTCACCCCGGTGCCTCTCAGTTGCCGGAGGTGCTCTGGTGTTTATCGGCACACGAGGTGGAATCAAATTCTGGACGGAAGTCTTGGTTTTGCTTCAAGTGGAGTGCTTGTGGGACATCTTTTAACCATGTCAAAAGATGAGTCCTGGTGAGCTTAGGGGCAGCACAGAAACCGGGACCCTGGTGATTTTAAAGGAAGCACAGGCACCAGGAGTAAATAACCCAGATACCAAAACATTGGGATTCATCGGATTATTGAACTTTTACTGTATATTGAGGATACGGATGACTGTACAGCGATCAGTTCTTCAAGAAAGTGAAAACCAAAATAAAAAACTGCAGATGCTGGAAATCTGAAATAAAATCAAAAATTCTGGAAACATTCGGAAGGTCAGACAGCATCAGTTGAAATAGTAACAATATTAACATTTCACGACTAGACTAGATGAAGGCTGTTGGATCTGAAACTTAAATCTGTAATTAATTCCACCGATGCTGGCTGACTTGCAGAGTGATTCCAACATTTTCTGATTTTTTTAAAAATGCAGTTGTCAAACGCAATTATGGCACAGCTTAGAAGTGTTGTGAGGAAGACACCATAGATGAGCGGAAGTGCGGAGCCATATGACAGATTAAGTATTACACAGAAAGATGCAGCAATGAAAATCAAAATAAACCAGAGGGCACAATACCAAAATGAGATCTGGGGGTGTCTGCACGTCTTTGGAATGGGGTCAGATTGAGAAGGCAGACTGAAAAGCATATGGGATCCTGATATTTATAGATAGTGGCATAGAGTGGAGTCATGAAGCACCACAGCACAGAAACAAGCCCTGCTCATCTGAGCTGAACTGTAATTCTGCCTGGTCCCATCAACCCACAACTGACCGTACCCCTCCCATCCATGTACTTTCCAAACTTCTCTTAAATGTTGCAATTGAGCCCGTACCCACCACGTCTGCTGGCAGTTCGTTCTAGACTCGCACCACCCCCTGAGTGAGGAAGGTTCCCCCCAGGTTCACCTTTCACCCTTAACTATAACCTCTAGTTCTGGTCTCATCCAACCACAGTGGAAAAAACCTGTTTGCATTTACTCTATCCATACCCCATGTAACTCTGGATACAATGGAATACTTTCAAAGAGATTTTTCACAGTGCTCAGCAAAAGTATATTCCAGTCAAAAGTAAGTGTGGGGAGAGCCAGCCTTGGATAACTAAGGAAATAAAAGAGAGCATCAAATTAAAAGCTCATGTATACAAAGTCACAAAGAGTAGTGGGAGACTGGAGGATTGGGAAAAGTTTAAAAAGCAACAGAGAACAACTAAACAAGAAATAAGGAAAGGGAAGATAGGTATGAAAGTAAATTAGCACAAAATATAAAAACAGATAGCAAAAGTTTTTATGAATATGTGAAAAATGGTGAAAGATTGCAGCATGCTGTTGTGCAGAGGGACTTGGGAGTGCTTGTTCATGAATCGCAAAAAGTTGGCTTACAAGTGCAACAATTTATTAAGAAGGCAAACAGAATGTTGGCCTTCATTGCTAGAGGGATTGAATTCAAGAGCAGGGAGGTCATGCTGCAACTATACAGGGTACTGGTGAGGCCGCATCTGGAGTACTGCGCGCAGTTCTGGTCTCCATACTTGAGGAAGGATATACTGGCTTTGGAGGCAGTGCAGAGGAGGTTCACCAGGTTGATTCCAGGGATGAAGGGGTTAACCTATGAGGAGAGATTGAGTTGCCTGCGACTATACTCTCTGGAATTCGGAAGAATGAGAGGGGATCTTATAGAAACATACAAAATTTTGAAAGGGATAGATAAGATAGAAGTAGGAAAGTTGTTTCCATTGGTAGGTGAGACTAGAACTAGGGGACATTGCCTCAAGATTCCGGGGAGAAGGTTTAGGACAGAGATGAGGAGAAACTGTTTTTCCCAGAGAGTGGTGAATCTGTGCAATTCTCTGCCCAGGGAAGCAGTTGAGGCTTCTTCACTAAATATATTTAAGATACAGTTAGATAGGTTTTTACATAGTAGGGGAATTAAGGGTTATGGGGAAAAGGCAGGTAGATGGAGCTGAGTTTACAGACAGATCAGCCACGATCTTATTGAATGGCAGGGCAGGCTCAATGGGCCGGATGGCCTACTCCTGCTCCTATTTCTTATGTTCTCATGTAAAAGGAAAAGGTCATGAACTGTAAAAGGTACAATCATATTAGATACGGAGAAATTTGAGGCCCCAGCGGCCTCAATGACTACAGACCGGTGGCATTGACCTCCCACAACATGAAGACCCTGGAGAGACTTGTTCTGGAGCTGCTCCGGCCTATGGTCAGGCCACACTTAGATCCCCTCCAGTTCGCCTACCAGCCCTGACTAGGAGTTGAGGATGCCATCGTCTACCTGCTGAACCGTGTCTATGCCCACCTGGACAAGCCAGCGAGCACTGTGAGGGTCATATTTTTTGACTTCTCCAGTGCGTTCAACACTATCTGCCCTGCTCTGCTGGGGGAGAAGCTGACAGCAATGTGGGTGGATGCTTCCCTGGTGTCATGGATTCTTGATTACCTGACTGGCAGAGCACAATACGTGTGCTTGCAACACTGTGTGTCCGACAGAGTGGTCAGCAGCACTGGGGCTCCACAGGGGACTGTCTTGTCTCCCTTTCTCTTCACCATTTACACCTCGGACTTCAACTACTGCACAGAGTCTTGTCATCTTCAGAAGTTTTCGGATGACTCTGCCATAGTTGGATGCATTAGCAAGGGAGATGAGGCTGAGAACAGGGCTACGGTAGGAAACTTGGTCACATGGTGTGAGCAGAATTACCTGCAGCTTAATGTGAAAATGACTAAGGAGCTGGTGGTAGACCTGAGGAGAGCTAAGGTACCAGTGACCCCTGTTTCCATTCGGGGGTCAGTGTGGACATGATGGAGGATTACAAATACCTGGGGATACGAATTGACAATAAACTGGACTGGTCAAAGAACACTGAGGCTGTCTACAAGAAGGGTCAGAGCCGTCTATATTTCCTGAGGAGACTGAGGTCCTTTAACATCTGCCAGACGATGCTGAGGATGTTCTATGAGTCTGTGGTGGCCAGTGTCATCATGTTTGCTGTTGTGTGCTGGGACAGCAGGCTGAGAGTAGCAGACACCAACAGAATCAACAAACTCATTTGTAAGGCCAGTGATGTTGTGGGGATGGAACTGGACTCTATCACGGTACTATCTGAAAAGAGGATACTGTCTAAGTTGCATGCCATCTTGGTCAATGTCTCCCATCCACTACATAATGTACTGGGTGGGCACAGGAGTACATTCAGTCAGAGACTCATTCCACCGAGATGCAACACTGAGCGTCATAGGAAGTCATTCCTGCCTGTGGCTATCAAACTTTACAACTCCTCCCTTGGAGGGTCAGACACCCTGAGCCAATAGGCTGATCCTGGACTTATTTCAGAATTTACTGGCATAATTTACATATTACTATTTAACTATTTATGGTTCTATTACTATTTATTATTTATGGTGCAACTGTAACGAAAACCAATTTCCCCTGGGATCTATAAAGTATGACTGTGACTATGACTATGACTAAATTGTTCAGAGACATACAGTACAGTGCATAAGTCTTAGACACATACTATATATACAGCTAGGGAGCAGAAGACTTTTGCACAGTACTGTACTATTACTGCAAAAAAAACAAATTTCATGACGTGTCTGAGTGATAATAAACTTGATTCTGATATAGGTCTCTGTTGTGGACTGGGAGTGGGGAAAGGGGCAGGAAGAGGGAAAACATGGTTTGGAAAGGGGGAAGGGAGAGTAAAACACCAGAGAGACATTATGTAATGATCAATGAACCAATTGCTTGGAATCAAATGGCCTTGCCTGGTATCTCAAGGCTGACCCATCTCCCGACCCTGGCACTCCTTCTCTGGCAACTGTCTCACACCTCTCCCATGGTGCTGCACCCTCACTATTCCCAACTTCCTTTGTTCTCACCAGACTTACAAACTCGCTCTCCATTCCACGTTGACAAAGACAGTACCGTGCAAAAGTCTTGGGCACCTTAGCTATATACGTATGTGCCTGAGACTTTTACCCAGTACTGTAGAATGAAGGCAAAAGAACCAAGAGCGGGCATAAAATAAAACTTTTTGATGAGAAAGTGGTTAGAATCTAGAATGTAATACAGAAAAAGGATAGGATGGAGATTCAAAAGTGGCCATCAAAAGATACCTACGTGTCTCAAAGGAATGAATTTCTGGGGCTTTGGGCAGTCTGACAATCTACAGCTGGGCAACAGAGTGGTGCGGCTAGTACAGTTTCTACCCCGCAGCACCAAAGATATAGGTTCAATCCTGCCCTTGGGTGCTATCTGTGTGGAATTTCCACCTTCATAGAACATAGAATAGTACAGCACAGTACAGGCCCTTTGGCCCACAATGTTGTGTTGACCCTTAAACCCTGCCTCTCATATAACCCCCCCACCTTAAATTCCTCCATATTTCTCCCTGTGACTACCTGGGTATCCTCCCACATCCCAAAGACATGTGGGTTGGTAGATTAATTGGACACTGTAAGTTACCCCCAGTGTGTAGATGAAGGATGGAATCAGGGGAGAGTTGAAGAGAATGGGGAAGATTTAAAAAGAGTGTGTGGTGAAGAATTAGTGTGGAATGGGTGGTTAATGATACGAATAGTCTGAATGGGTCAAAGGGTCTACTTCTACACTGTTTGTCCGTATGGAAAATTTGATCAACACACATAAAAGTTGCTGGTGAACACAGAAGGCCAGGCAGCATCTCTAGGAAGAGGTGCAGTCGACGTTTCAGGCCGAGGCCCTTCGTCAGGACTAACTGAAGGAAGAGTGAGTAAGGGATTTGAAAGCTGGAGGGGGAGGGGGAGATCCAAAATGATAGGAGAAGACAGGAGGGGGAGGGATGGACCAAGAGCTGGACAGGTGATAGGCAAAAGGGTTACGAGAGGATCATGGGACAGGATGTCCGGGAAGAAAGACGGGGGGGGGGGAACCCAGAGGATGGGCAAGGGATATATTCAGAGGGACAAAGGGAGAAAAAGGAGAGTGAGAGAAAGAATGTGTGTATAAAAATAAGTAACAGATGGGGTACGAGGGGTAGGTGGGGCATTAGCGGAAGTTAGAGAAGTCGATGTTCATGCCATCAGGTTGGAGGCTACCCAGATGGAATATAAGGTGTTGTTCCTCCAACCTGAGTGTGGCTTCATCTTTACAGTAGAGGAGGCCATGGATAGACATGTCAGAATGGGAATGGAATGTGGAATTAAAATGTGTGGCTACTGGGAGTGGTTACCGGAAAATTTGATGATGTGACTAAATCTTCGAGAAAAACACATCTAACTCATGGAAAACACTATCTTAAAATTGACCTGTCTCTATTCCCCACCCCATGCAAAGAATTATGACAATTTTCAAACAAACTTTCAAAACTGAAAGCAAGCTGTGAATGGAGTCACACTAACCCAAGGGCACAATCCATGTGGTTTCTCCACAGACCTTCTGGGATATGAGTGCAGAATTTTCTCGTCAACATATAAGTGTTCACTGGAGTCACATCAACCAAGTTGACAGCAAGGATTAATTTAATCGAGCAGCTCCTGGTGATTGCAGGCTTATTTGGGTACAGGTGGTATCAGCAAGTGGCAGGGATTTATGTCAATCCGCCGTCACGTTTTGAATTATGGAAGTTGTACTTTGGGAGCAAGCCTTCAGAAAAATGCAGTGAAGCTGCAGATTGATTTCTTGCACAGGTGGGAATAAGCTTCTCGAGTGATTTCCAGGATGGGCTCTGTTCAGAGTCAGAGAGACGTTCATTTGAGTTGAACTTAGAGCTAAGAGTTTAAGTTATATTTCAACATTAGAATATGGTGGTCAAATCAGTAATAATGACTTGTAATAATATAGCATATAATTCTGTGACTTTGTGACATTTTTGTTATTATTTGTAGTGGTTTATGTTTTACTAGTTGTAGTGTTAATTCAGTTTTAACAAACTTTTAAAAGGGTTTCGGCTGTGCTGCTTTGTGAACTTCAGCTGGTCTTACTCGACCTAGATGGGCTCAGGGCAATAGGGAATAGATATAAGGAACAACTTGGTTGTTCCTCCATCGTCGTCGATGTAGGCCTTGACACCATGATGATGATGATGATTGTGTCGAGATTAAGTGAGGGAAAGTTGCGCAGCGACAGCCTCACTCTCTCTTCCCAATTCCCATCTGGATCCAGTGGCAAGACAAGAGTCTAGACGGCTGGAGATGGGACTAGGCAGAGTGGATGACCAGGACGTCTTCTGTGTCTTGTCCTGCTCTACACATTCCACGACGCTTGCAGAGACCGCCTTCTTGACTGTTGGACCTACCACTGGTCTCATCCGCTCAATCCGCCGGAGTCTGTCTTCACATGCTGGGATAGACAACTCCCTATCTCACCGAGGGATTGAGACCCGCCGGCTACCCTCACCTGGTTTAGCCGGCTTGTTGAAGCCGTTGCCCGGGGTGTGGCTGCTGTCACATGCAAACAGCTACGGGGTCACAGGTGAGAGCTGAGTGCCAGGTGGGGACCAAAGGTGGACTAACCGCCTGAAAAGGACGCAACATAATCCCCCACCAGAGGTGCTACCCCTCCCTGACACCCCATACAACTTATTAAAAGGACAAATGGCCTCCTTTGTCATAATTTTCCTGTGATCCTCAGTTTGGTTTAACATTAACACCAAGATGAACAACAACTTCACTCACTTACCCCCATGTTTCAGTTGTTGGGAGAGTTGTACATAATCTGTGGAAAGATGGAATGGATCCCAGTGTTCAGAAGGTAGGAACAATTTTCTGTGTCAACAAACCATGCCCCACCTTCGTCTTTCTCCACCGGAATCACAGCTTGAACAACTGAGTGAAAGAATCTCTGCTTTCCACCATCTGGTTACAGTGACTGACTGACTACAAATCAGGGCCCCCAGTGGAGTTCATAGTTCAGACATTAGCAACAGTAAGTATCCTTACTGTGCTAGATTATGTATGTGCCTAGATGTTAAATCATTAGATTCTCTGCTCTGTAATGAACTGTTAAATTTTAAAATGATAATCTATGTATATCACCTTGTGATGTTGTATAATGTCCCTGGTCTAAAGTCTGAAAGGTTTACCATTACTGCAAAGATCACTCAGCTTTGAAATAGGTTGGTCGCCTGAAATAACTTGTGCCAAAGATTGTCGTAACTCCCGCCCCTCTGAATCTCAACATAGTCTTTTTGAACAGTTCCTGATTTGCAAATAAGCACCTTTATACAGTTTGAATTGGAATTTCAAATGTTTGAGACTTGTATTTTGAATTGTATTCAATTAGCTAGTGAATTCTGTATAGTGAAACCTCTCAGTCACCTACTGTTATGGTATTTAATGTACACACTGGGGTGAAGCGTTGTGTCATTTGGATCCGACAGCTAGTATTCAGTCCTCTGTTCCACACATCTCCACAGCAACACGGTTGACAATGGGAAACCAAGGCTATTGGGAAGCACTAGAGATTTCCTTAATGTAGCTTTTTAATCAAACCTCCATTGTCAACCCTACCTGGATACCCAGCCATGAAATGTAACTGTCCATGAAATCAGACCCCGTTTGCTTCTCTGCTTCTGCTGTTTGCATTTATTCATAATCCATTCCTCAAATTACTATATCTAGCAAAATGTTGGCAAGTTTAAACACCTTGTGCTATAAATTTCCACCAGCACCAAACAGTACAAATTACCCTGATAAAGACAAGAAATTCCGCAGATGCTGGAATTTGTTTTGTGGCTTTACACAATGCCCCAGTCTAAAGTAAGAAAGGTTTACCAGCATTGGGAAAATCAGACAGCTGTGAAACAGCTCAGTTGCCTGAAATAAATACAGCTAAGATTTGTCATAACTCTTGCTCTACCAAAAATCCACTGATAATTGTTTCTTAAACTTTTAAGTGTTTAATTAAAAAGTGGGCTTTTACATTTTGAAAGGTGGAGAGAAATTCCACGAACAGGATCAAGTTGTGCTGTCTCTCAAATGATGGACATTACTTCTGTTGTCTAGTTGCTCTTCTGTTCATGAAGAAGCTTCTCCAATGGCCATTTACTGTAATGGTTTGGTGAGCTTGGATTACGTTTGGAATGTTGGTACGTGTGGTGTCTGCACTGTAGTCGCGGGAAGTGGCGCCACTTGAATTCATGACTTTGGCCTTCCACACTTTGAGTGGAGAGCTGCCAGGCAATAGCTTTCTCAGCAGGACTTTGGGAATCAGTCCAAGGAATGTGGATCTGCTGCCAGACAACTTCAGGAAAGAGTGAGGGGCAGCCAGTGAGCAGGGGAACCTTGTCTTCCACCACAGACGAAGATAACAGAGTGAAAACCTGCACTCTTTCTCTTTCTCTCTGCAAGGAGACCAGCAAACATTCATAGTGATTATACTGTTTTCACAACAAATATATAATATCCCAGTATATTAAATTCTATTTCCTGGCAACTCATTGATTTAGCTTCTGTTGCATTGTAAATGCTACAGTTACAAATGCTTCATATAGTAAAAACTGAATTTTTGTTTTGAAATGTTTTCTTCCTCTTGGGGTATTTCAAGTGGGCAGATTTAAACTGGAACTCAGGACTAAGGTGTGGGCGGGAAGGGTTGCAGAGGGATGAATTTATATCTTGACGAGGAATGCAAGTGGGTGTCTGAGCATCCACATAATATAAGACCAGCACCTCCCAGTGCACTCTCATCAAATATATTTAACCTAAGTTCTCCTCGGCCAGCTCATCGGTGCAGGGTGGGAAGCTGTTGCCACACAGTTCCCACTCACAACCTGGGTTCTATCCTGATCTCTGCCTGGAAGTCGAACGTTCTCCGATGTGGAATTCCTCTTGGTGCTTCACTTTTCTCTGACCTGCCAAGGGTGCTTGTGTTGGTAGGTTATATGGCCACAATAAATTGCCCCTGGTGTGTAGGTGGGTGGTACAATTGATGGGGATGCAGCGATATAGTTTATAGAGATAATTAGCGAGGAACAGGATGAGCTCTGTGAATTGGTATAGACTTAATAGGTCAACTAATAGGTCACTTGGAGTTTTGGGCCCCTTATTTAAGAAAGGAATTGCTGATATTGGAGAGGGTCATGAGAATGATTCCAGGAATGAAAGGTTTATCATATGAGGAGTGATTGATGGTTCTGGGCCTTTACTTCCTAGAATTAACAAAAAAATGAGGGGGGGATCTCATTGAAAGCTAACAGAACGAAAAAGTCTAGATAGAATATCTGTGGAGAGGATGTTTCTTATGGTGGGGAAGTCTAGGACCAGAGGGTACAGCCTCAGAATAGAGGGATGTCCATTTAGAACAGAGATGAGGAGGAATTTCTTTAGCCAGAGGGTGGTGAATCTGTGAAATTCTCTGCCACAGGCAGCTGTGGAGGCCAGGTCATTAAGTTCGTGACTAGTCAGGGAGAGAAAGGTTACAGGGAGAAGGCAGGAGGATGGGGTTGAGAGGAAGATGAATCAGTAACGAGGAAACGGTGGAGCAGGCTCGATGGGCCAAATGGCTTAACGGTGCTCCTTTGTCTAATGGTCTAACTAGAAGGAAAAAAACAGAAATAAAGAATACCTAGTGGTAAATAGGCAGTGCTTGCTATACATTTACTATTGTCTGTCCGCAGACTTGTGCAGTTTTCTGAGAGAACATTTACTATACAGCATGGTGCTGAGTTGCAACAGTGTGTTGGCTCCTCAACCAATCCTCGCTGAAGTGTACTGAGGGTGAACTGGAACATCTTAATTCAGTGTGGAATGACAGGTAAAGAAAGGTGGGGGGGGGGGTTGTGAACAATGCAAGAGTAATAACATCTAAATGTATTTTTTTTTACAAAACTGAAACTATAATTCAGAAAGAAGGAATATCTAAGTGCAATATAAAACCCTGATAATCTTGCACCCTGGGCATTTGGTAGTGCTGGACTGGGAGATGATTTGGACCCTTGGATGTTATTTCTCATAGAATTATACTTACTGCCTGTTACCCCGCTGGCGTTGGGGGCAGCAATGATGGTCCTCCATCTCTGGTGGTGTTCAGGCCTTCCTTCATCGTGTCAGGAGCTTCCTCTTGGTTTTCACTACTGCTGGCTGGAGGCTCAGGAATACCGTCACACTCAGATGTAGAAGGAATCTTCATTATTCATACAGCGCAGAAACAGCCCAGCTTGTGCATGCTGATTGAGGTTCCTTCCAGAACTGGAATCACTTGCTTACGCGCCTTCATTATTTTCCTGTCCATGTACCTGGGTGAATGCCTTTTACATGTTGTAATATTGTACTCACCCATCTCCTCTGGTAACTTTACCATGTACCCAAGTGGAAAAACCCACCCCTTGGGGTTCCCTTTAAATATTTTCTCTGTCGTCTACAACCCGTGTGCTCCAGTTTAGGACTCCTCTACCCTGGGGTGGCAGGCACTCTTTCCTTCTACTAGGCTGCAGGTCACCGTTGAGCAGGGTGTAGTGCCCGCTTAGCCCATCACCACCCCCCCCCCCGATCAGGGTCACGTGAAGCCATGGGAGCAGGTGGTGGATGGTTGTGTGAGCAGCTGGTGCACATCACAAGGCCTGGTTATGCGACCACTGACGCCAGGCAGACAATCTCTGAAGAGTATTGATAATGGCTGGGGGGAGGGGTGGTGTCACCTGTCTGGTAAAGACACTGCCAGGAAGAAGGCAATAGGCCAACCACTTCTGTAGAAAAGTTTGCCAGGAACAATCATGGTCATGAGACCATGATCACCCTCGTCATATGACGATGACGACCACCCTGGGGAAAAAGACTATGACTGTCCATCTTATCTATGTTCCCCCATAATTTTAAATTCCTCTGTAATAAGATCACTCCTCAACCTCTCACCCTCCAGGGGAAAAAAAATCAAGCTTATTGCGCCTCTCCTTGTAACTCAAGCCCTCCAGTCCTGGTAAAATTCTTGTTTAATTTTTTTGCACCCTTTCCAGCTTAATGACATCCTTTCAGAGCAGGGCAGTCAGAACTGCACAGAATACTCCATGCAGTTTTATATCAATACTCCACTACATTTTCCCAAGAACATGGAAATGATAATGTGTGTAACAGAAAAATAAAGCATAGTACGTTTAAAGGGAGTGTGGGGACCACGGTTCCAGTGAGTGGAAAGGAATCATGTGGTGAACCAGATGCCAAAACGTATTTCTAAATAGTCCGAGTTGTACATCTCGTATATCTATAAGTAATCAATGTCTAAGTGGTTTGAGGGACTAGTAATTTCAGAATATAAGTATGACCCTTTAGAATGGAGATGAGGAGAATTTTTTTTCAGCCAGAGGGTGAATCAGTGGAATTCATTGCCACAGACAGCTGTGGAGGCCAAGTTATTGGGTACATGTAAACCAGAGCTTGATAGGTTCTTGATTAGTGAGGGTGTCCAAGTTACAGGGAGAAAGCGGGAGGATCGAGTTTAGAGGGGAAATAAACGAATCATGATGGAACAGCAGAGTAGAATAGATGGGCCGAATGGCCTAATTCTGCTCCTATGTCTTACAGTTGCTTCGCACCAGTGGCAATATCATTTAAACTTCACATAGCTGAATGCATGAAGCCCTGTTTTGTTTGGCCAGCTTAACTGGTTAGTTGGTGCTAAAACCGGCAACTTTACTTTCTTACCCCCGAGTGTTGAACTTTGAGCATGATGTGATTCTGCCATGGAGAAGCTGTACCCACAACATCCTGATTCCTGCATTTAATTAGTGTGTCTATGCTGCAGGATGCTGTCTGGTTCACACTAGATTAATAATGAACACAGACAGCCTCTCCACTTATTATCCAAGCAAAATCAGGGCCAATATATTTCAGAAAAATTATTCAGATGCTTGCAAATGCTTTTGTTTCTGGCATGTGGTGCCTCGGGAGCGAGGGGTGTTACATTGGCAGAATGAGTAGAATGCTGTGTGGGTTATCACGTAGGTGGAGTTTAATGCAAAAGACTGAAAATTCATCTTGAATTTGACGGGGACTGCAGCTTTAATTTACACTTCTGACTATTGTTTCCAGAGGTTGCATTATTATCCTGACACATGCCATGCTGCCTACCTGAAATTAGTCAGTCGTGATTTAGGTACTCACTTTGAGCAGGGCAGCAAAGAGCTTCTGCTTCATTGGAAAGGAAAGTGAACATGTTATTCCCGATCGTGATTACCTCCATTAGGTAGCGTGGGTGTAAAGTGATTTCAGAAGTAAATTAACCTAATGTAATGCATTCGGTTCCTTTCAGCAATGCTGGAGATTGGCAGTGGGGGTGGGGTGGTAAGATATCATGTCAAACTCTGCCTGCAGATGGGAGCTGATGTTCCCTTTCCAATAGTAATGACTTTATTTTCTGAAAATGTGGGGATTAACAGTGTAGTGGTAATGTTGTCAAGCTAGTAAACTCTATAACTGGTCAATGTTTCAGAGATTTTTGATTTTAGATCCTACTACAGCAATTGAAGAATAATCTGCAATTCAGTAATTTACCTATTCTGATGAAGATTGTCCAACTTGAAATGTTAAACAACTTCAACTGTACCTCTTCCTATAGATGCTGCCTGGCCTGCTGCATTCACCAGCAATTTTTATGTGTGTTCCTTGAAATTCCAGCATCTGCAGATTTCCTCATGCTTGCGTTGAAATGTTAAATCTGCTTCTCTTTCCACTGCTGAGTTTTCTGAGCATTTTCTGTTTTTATTTCTAAAACCTGAGGCCCCCTGTTGGTCAGTTTGACCATAGATGTTGCGTCCCAGCTGTCTACATGATACGCGAGCCTGGCCAGTACGATATGGAGAGCGAGCTGTTGCCCATGCAACGGGCTCCCCCTCTCCACGCAGCTGATGAACCCAAAGGAACGGCAGAGACCAATACAGTTTGGCACCAGCAGTGTCACAGGAGTTGCCAGTCAGTGTTAATCTCAATGTAGGACTCCAGCTCTAGATTTTCCCTGGAGATTTATTCCCAAAGCCTTCCTCTTGAGTGGAGGGTGCGGAGGTTTGAGAACAGAGTTTTCCCTCTAGATTAGCTGCCAACTATGGGTGACGTGCCCCATCTCCCCGAAGCGACTGGGTTTAGGCATCAGTTGCTCACCTTTGCCCCTCCTCCCCTCGGTAGAAACGGTTCCGCCAGGGTTAGTAGCTAAGCCACATGTGAAGGCCAGGAGATTGACTTGGTTGTCAGAAGCTATCTGAGTTGCACGCCTTTGAGAGCATTTCATTGGTAGTGGGAACTTATCCCCACTACCCACCCCAGCTATGGCAACCTTGAAAAAACCTTATTTCAGCAACTGTAGTGCTTATAATATTGGTAATGAGCAATAATTGATGCTTTAAACCTGTCCAACCTTTAAGGGTTGCACCATATGACTAAATGTTTTCTGGTTTACAGGAGTACAGGAGTACATTCAGCCAGAGACTCATTCC
The DNA here is from genome assembly GCF_963921235.1 of Mobula hypostoma. Lineage (NCBI taxonomy): Eukaryota > Metazoa > Chordata > Chondrichthyes > Myliobatiformes > Myliobatidae > Mobula > Mobula hypostoma. The sequence goes on along the minus strand of NC_086114.1, from coordinate 53,638,622 downwards.
ACCGAGATGCAGCACAGAGCGTCATAGGAAGTCATTCCTGCCTGTGGCCATCAAACTTTACAACTCCTCCCTTGGAGGGTCAGACACTCTGAGCCAATAGGCTGGTCCTGGACTTATTTCATAATTTACTGGCATAACTTACATATTATTATTTAACTATTTATGGCTCTATTACTATTTATTATTTATGGTGCAACTGTAACAAAAACCAGTTTCCCCCGGGATCAATAAAGTATGAGTATGACTATGACTATGACTATGACTATGACTATGTTTGCTACAATATATGTAGGAAGACAACATGGATAAAACATTGAACGGGATCCTTACGGTACACTGTGATGGATTTCATTAGAGGTAAAACTGCATTCTGCACGGACAATGACAATAGTGTAGCAAAGTGACAAAATTATTGAAGACATCGAGTGACAACATGAGTGTGTGAGTCTGAAGGATCCGTGCTTAATTACTGGCTAGCCTCTCACTTGATGACAAGTATATCGATTCCTCCTTCAGGTTAAAAAAAATTCTCTCCCTCTCTGCTCTTTTTTTATTCCCCACTCTGAACCCATACCTCACCTCACCTGCCTATCACCTCCCCCTGGGTCCTCTCCTCCTTTTCTTTCTCCAATGGTCCACTCTCCTCTCCTGTCAGATTCCTTCCTGTCCTGTCCTTCACACTTCCCACCCACCTGGCTTCACCTATCACCTTCTAGCCATCCTCCTCCCCCCCCACCTTTTTATTCTGGAACCTTCTACCTTCCTTTCCTGTCCCGATGAAGGGTCTCGGCCCAAAATGTCAGAGGTTTATTCATTTCCGGATGCTGCCTGACCTGCTGAGTTCTTCCTGTGTGTTACTTTGGTATAATCCTAGATTAATTGATGAACATATCCAGTCCAAGTTATTAATCTCGCTGAAGCCTCCTGTGGAAGTGGCTTCTAAAACTGAAAAGCTCTTTTGGCTGGCATGCAGTGTTGTTGTAAATGTGCAATGCTGACCGTAGTCAGGGGCAATGGTAGGAACTTGAGTATCAGGCCTGGTTCATGGGAGCGGTGCAAACAGGGAGAATCACTCAGCTCAATGTGTCAGGTCAGGGCAGCACATTCTTTCAGTACGTATGTAATAATTTTTGAGTATTTAGCCTTTGTACGTCAGAATCAGAAGAGAATTATAATCAGGTTTGTTATCACTGTCATGAAATTTCTTGTTCTGCAGCAGAACAGTGCAAGAAAAAGCTTACTGTACATTACAAAATAGAAACTAGTGCAAAAGACAAATAACAAGGTAGCATTCACAGGTTCATGGACCGTTCAGAAACCTGATGGCAGAGAGCAAGAAGCTCTTCCTAAAAACATTCAGTGTGGGTCTTCAGGCTCCTGTATCCTCTCCCTGATGGTGGTAATGAAAAGAAGGCTTGGGCTGGATGGTGAGGGTCTTCAATGAAGGATGTCCCCTTCCTGAGGCAATGCCTCTCAAAGATCCTCGACTGCAGGGAAGGTTGTGACCACGATGGAGCTGACTGAGTCTTCAACCTTTTGCAGACTCTTTTAACCCCGTGCACTGCAAGCCCCTCACCGGGCACTGATGTAACCAGCCAGAATGCTCTCCACCTGTTGAAATTTGCAAGAGTTTTTGGAGACAGAGCAACTCTCCTTAAACTCCTCATGAAGTATTGTCACCGGTGTGCCTTCTTCATAATTGAATTATTGTGTCGGGCCCAAGATACATAATCTGACGTGTTGACGCCTAGGAACTTGAAACTGCTCACCCTTTCCACCACTGACCCCTCAATGTGTGTTCTCCTGACTTCCCCTTCCTGAAGTCCACAATCAATTCCTTGGCCTTGCTGATATTGAGTGCAAGATTGTTGTTGTGACACCACTCAAGCAGCCCATCTGTCTTGCTACTCCGCCTCCTCGTTGCCATCTGAGATTCTACCAACAACAGTGGTGTCATCGGTGAATTTATAGATGGCATTTGAGCTGTGTCTAGCCACACAGTCATGAGGGTAGAGAGGAGAGAGCAGTGAGCTAGGCACCTATGTTCCCTCTAAGCTGTGCGCGTGCGCACACGTTTTTCAACCAGCGCACAAAGGAAATTAATGTGCGCACAAAAGGTTAGTTACCTAAAAATAATGTAGTAATTAATAATTATACTTACTGAAAATAATCTTTTAGCTAAATGTTTCTGTTAACTAGTTAGTCGGTTTTTCAAATACCACAACGTACGTCACTGTTACTCTGTGCAGTTTTATGTCAAATATTTTGTAAACCTACATAAACTGTGCCATGTGTGCATTCAGTGCACATATAGTTTTGTCACAGGAAAAATATTTGCAGAACCTAAGATTTTTGTGCACTGAGGCTCAGTGTCAGTGGTCACAAACCACAGCTACAGAGGCAGTTCAACACTGAGGTGAGTGCCAATGGTCGCAAACCATAGCTACAGGGGCAGTTCAACACTGAGACGAGTGTCAGTGGTCGCAGATCACAGCTACAGGGGCAGTTCAACACTGAGACGAGTGTCAGTGGTCACAGACCACAGCTACAGGGGCAGTTCAACACTGAGACGAGTGTCAGTGGTCACAGACCACAGCTACAGAGGCAGTTCAACACTGAGACGAGTGTCAGTGGTCACAGACCACAGCTACAGGGGCAGTTCAACACTGAGACGAGTGTCAGTGGTCGCAGACCACAGCTACAGAGGCAGTTCAACACTGAGGCAAATGCCGATGGTCACAGACCACAGCTACAGGGGCAGTTCGACACTGAGACGAGTGTCAGTGGTCGCAGACCACAGCTACAGAGGCAGTTCAACACTGAGGCAAATGCCGATGGTCACAGACCACAGCTACAGGGGCAGTTCGACACTGAGACGAGTGTCAGTGGTCGCAGACCACAGCTACAGAGGCAGTTCAACACTGAGGCAAATGCCGATGGTCACAGACCACAGCTACAGGGGCAGTTCGACACTGAGACGAGTGTCAGTGGTCGCAGACCACAGCTACAGAGGCAGTTCAACACTGAGGCAAATGCCGATGGTCACAGACCACAGCTACAGGGGCAGTTCAACACTGAGGTGAGTAAATCTGATGGAGTAGCGAGCTGAACACCGGTTTCTCCTTTGCCCTCGGCCTTGTCACCTTAATCTTTTTAACCTGACTTGCACTTAAATTGGTCAAATATTGGTTCATCTCTTGCTCTCAGGTGCAGGCCCTGCCACTCCAATCCAGCCCCAGGTGCACTCCAGCAATGGCGGAAACGTCAGTTCATTTTTCATTCTCGAGAGTCCAGTTTGCTGATTCCTTAGGATACCACAAAAACTCCAGGTGGTAAAGATGTCTTAAAAGTGCAACTCCTAAATGGAAATTACAGGCTGTGCGTTGCAGTGATCGTAGTCCAGAAACAGTGTAATTGATAGAATAGTTAGTAGCTTTGTTTGCTGCCTGTAAAGTGCACCGTGTTTCACCAGCATCATCTTTACCCATCCCCACAGCTCTGTGGAAAAGTACTGAGATTGCATCCACTGTAGATCTGTTGTAGTGATCAATAAGTTGCAGTGGGTTCAGGTCCTCACTCAGGCATGGTTAATTCTAGCCATGACGAAGCTCTCAGCACACTTCATTACTGTAGATGTGAGTGCAACACACATCTACAAGAGTCTTTGAAGCACCTTACCCTGCTCTTCCTGAGCACTGCACTGGTATGACTGATGCCCTTTTGAAGCGTGTGGGAACCTCTGATTGCAGTAAAGAGAGATTGAAGTTTTTTTGAACACTCCAGGCAGTGAATCAGTTACAGTAAAAAATAACACACACTTAAGATTTCACATAATACTGAGGAGAAGCAGCATTGTCAGAAGTCACTAGATGATTAATAAAATAGCCATTTCAAAACATACTGATTAATATCTAATACTGTACATCAATATGTATGGCTATGCAAGCTGCTAATTGCATTGTGAATTAAGAAATTACCTCATTCGACATGGAAAAAAAGCTGAAAATGCTCAGCAGCTCAGGCAACATCTGTGGAAGGGTCTCCAACATGAAGCATTAACTCTGTTTCTCTTTCCATAGATGCAGCCTGACTTGTAGAGTGTTTCCAGCTTTTTCTGTTTTTATTTCAGATTTCCAGCATCTGCAGGTTTCTTTGATTTTCATGCTGCAACCCAAGTCTTTGCAGCTTTGCGAAGATTATAAAATAACTCCCTGAAAGAGGGGAGAGTAATAAACAGTATCTACTGCCTACCCCTTGAGATCTATATGCCAAATCAGCAGGGCAACATGTACGTTTGGTATGCCACGTCTAGCTAAATGTAAATTGAAGAAGAAAGCCAATGCAAATTGAAAGCTAACACCAATGGGAGTTGTACTTGTATGCCAAGTTCTCTATGGAAATGCTGTTTACCAGCAATGTTCCCAATGACTATGGATATGATGCTTCAGGAGTCTAGCATAAAACATAGAACAATACAGCACTATACAGACCCTTCAGCCGGTAAGATGCTGACCTTTTAACCTGCTCCAAGATCAATCTAACACTTCCCCTTTGCACAGCCCTCCATTTTGGTTTCATCCTTGTGACCATCTAAGAGTCTCTTAAATGTCTCCAAAGTATCTGCCTCTACCACCACCTGAAAGCAAGTTCCAGGTACCCATCACCCTCTGTGCAGAAAGCCTACCATTTACATTCCACCAATCACCTTAAAATTATGCCCTCTGTAACTGGCACTGGAAAAATGCACTTGCTGTCCACTCTATGTATGCTTCTTATTATCTTATACACCTCTGTCAAGTCACACTCCTCCTCCTTTGCATTAAAGAGAAAAACTCTAGCTAACTCAACCAGTCCCCAGCATCTTGGTAAATCTCCTCTGCACCCTCTCTAAAGATTTCACATTCTTCCTATAAAGAGGCAGCTGGAACTGAACACGATACTCCAAGCATGTGCATTGCCATCAGACGCCATTCTAGTTGCAATTGTTAAGGATAAGGGAAACCTCTGGATACCTGAGAAAATGTTTGGAACATTAATGTCAAGTTCAAAGAAAGAAAATATGCTTTCCTGAATCAAATACACTTGTAAGAAAGTGAAAATAGCTGCCGCCAGTTGAAAGTAAAGTGGAGCCGTGATTAATTTCAGTAAGCAGGAGAAGTGCACTTGAGCTCTGGTCATTTCTGGGCACAATCTAAACCTGCAGGAGATTTCAACCTCGCCTGCCACAGTATTGACTCCTCTTCATCTGCTGTTACAGGCTAAACCAGTGTGGTGAGGAGAAGGCCAGCGAAGAGTTTATTATTGGAGCATTAAACCCCAGACAGAGCATCTTTTCTAATCCATTACATCTGTTGTGTGCTCAAGTCTGCTGGAGATGCTTCTAGCTAAGGAGTAGGGAGGGGGTCGGCCGCATCTTGGACAGCAGCCTCGAGAAACTTCTTATTTTATATACACACACTGACCAAAGGTGAAAATAAAAACCCTCAGATGAAGAGGAATCATCAGAAATGATGAAGTTTCACCACCAGTTCTTGGTGAGAAGACTATTTATGCTAGTAGCAAACAACAAGCATTGGTTGCCTTTTTCAGAGCTAATATCTGCTATTCCTAAGAGGTGAGCCATTCTACTGTCTCAAAACAATCATGACATCGAGTGCAGAACATACAAACAGAAGTCTGCTGAGTACCTCATGGAGAAGTAAATACAGAAAGCATACGTTATATTCTACAGGCGGAGGAAGACATACATATTTCCTGTGTCTGCAATGGAAATAGCCAGAGCTAACATTAAGACCTAACTTTGGAGGAAGTGTATAAACATATGTTAAACGCATCGACTGTTCAGACACTGGATTGAACGAAGACACAGACCATAAGAATCATACACCAATTGAGAATGCATAAAAGGGGTCAGAGAATAGTGACTGAAGGAATTGCAAAGCAAGACTATGGAGGAACAACACACACAAAATGGTGGAGGAAGTCAGTAGGTCAGGCAGGATCTATGGAAAGGAATAAAGAATCAAGGTTTCATTGACTCTTTGATGATCGGAATGCTGATCATCTGGTTGTCCTCCTCCCACCTGCATACAGGCACCAGAGGTAAGGATAACAAAAACGTGGTTGCTGGAAGCAGAGGAGCGGATATGGGATAGCTCCAAGTCTGTGGACTGGGCCATATTCCAGGACTCATCAGAGGATCTGAATGAAAATACCACAGTTGTCATGGACTTTATAAAAACACTCATGAATGAGTGTGCCTCCACAAAATTATCCAGAAGCCCTGGATGAGTCATAAGATCATAAGACATAGGAGAAGATTTAGGCTACTTGTACCATTGAGTCTGCTCCGCCAATCTATCATGGCCAATTTATTATCCCTCATAACCCTATTCTCCTGCCTTCTTCCCATAACATTTGACATTCTGACTAACCAAGAACTTAACAACCTCAGCTTTAAATATACTCAATGACTTGGCCTCCATACCCATTCATGGCAATGAATTCCACAGATTCACCACCCTTTGGCTAAATAAGTTCCTTCTCATCTCTGTTCTCAGTGGTTGTCCTTCTACTCTGAGGCTGTTCCCTCTGGCCCTCTGGTCACCCACTATAGGAAACATCCTCTCCACATCCACTCTGTCTAGGCCTTTCAGTATCAGATAGGCTTCAAAGAGATCCCCCTCATTCTTCTGAACTCCAGTAAATACAGGCCCAGAGCCATCAAATTCTTCTCATAAGTTAACCCTTTCATTCTCAGATTCAGCCTCGTAAACCTCTTCTAGACCTTCTCAAATGCCAGCACATCTTTTCTTAGATAAAGGGACCAAAACTACTCAAAATACTCCAGCTACAGTCTGATCAATGCTTTATCATCGCATCCTTGCTCTTATATTTTAGTCCTCTTGAAATGAATGCTATCATTCAGATTCACTTTATTGGCAGCATATGAACATACCAGAATGGATTGTGGTTCAGTGCCAAACATAGAACACAGGACAATACCCCAGCTGACAACCCAATAGCAACTAATTTACAAGACAACAGTGCGAACAGCCTTGAGCAATCAACAATTAGCAGAAAGGTCACGTAAAGAATAAATGTGAACATATGAACAGACTAAATAGGTATCAACAGAACAAGGAGAGCAGGAAAGACCACTTAATAGATGGTGTACAGGGACAGTGAGGGTATTACACATGAATGAGTTTTGATGAGAAGCTGGATATGAACAGGAAAGAAGCTTCAGAGATGACGTGTAGTCACCGTGGTGATGGACTTGTAGCATTTCCCTGATGGCAATTTGGGGAATAGGTGAGTGCTAGGGTGGGTGGAGTCAGCAGGAATTCTTTTTCAGCTTTGTTCTTCACTCTGGCAGTGAACAGGTCTTTTAATGTCGATAGCTGAAAGCCAGCGATCTTCCCCGCTGAGTGGACCTGGACTTGGAGAGGGAGGAGGTGGTGGGAACACCAAATGGTGGTAGAGGTGGCAAAACACACAAGATGGTGGAGGAACTCAGCAGCTCAGGCAGCATCTGTGCAAGTGACTAAGCAGTCGACATTTTGGACCAAGACCCTTCATCAGGACTGGAAAAAAAAGATGAGAAGTCAGAGCAAAAGGTGAGGGCAGGGGAGGAAGAAGCACAAGGTGGTCGGTGATAGTTGAAACCAGGAGAGGGGGAGGGGTGAAGTAAAGAGCTGGAAAATTGATTGATGATATAGATAAAGGGCTGGAGAAGGGGGACTCTGATAGGAAAGGGTAGAAGACCAGGGAAGAAAGGGAAGGAGGAGGAGCACCAGAGGGAGGTGATGGGCAGGTAAAGAGAAAAGGTGACAGAGGGAAACAGCGGTGGGGAATGATGAGGTGGGGGGGGGTGCAATTATCAGAAATTAGAGAAATCAATGTTCATGCCATTAGGTTGGAGGCTACCCAGATGGAATATAGGGTGTTGCTCCTCCAACCCAAGTGTGGCCTCATCACGGCAGCAGAGGAGGCCATGGACTGATATGTCAGAATGGGAATGGAAATGGAAATAAAATGAGTGGTTAGTGGGAGACCCTGCTTTTTCTGGTGGATGGAACATAGGTGCCCAGCGAAGCGGTCTCCCAGTCGGGTGTCACCAATATACAGTAGATGACCCCAACAGAGTCACAGGTGCAGTGTCACCTCATCTTGAAGGACTGTTTGAGATCCTGAATGGTAGTGAGGGAGGAGGTGTGGCAATTTTTCCCATTTGAAGGATAAGCACCAGGTGGGGAGGGAGTCGGGTAGGGAGCGATCCCTGTGGAAAGTGGAAATGGCGGGGGGGGGGGAGGGAAAGATGTGCTTGGTGGTAGGATCCCATTGGAGATGGTGTAAGTTATGGAGAATTATGTGCTTGTCGTGGAGGCTAGAGGGTAGTAGGTGAGGACAAGTGGAACCCAATCCCTGGTTTGACAGTGGGAGGATAGGGGGAGGGCAGCATTGATGGTGGAAGAAAGAAAGTCCATTTCTTTGAAGAAGGAGGACAGCTCTTTAGATCTGGAATGAAAAACCTTATTCTGAGAGCAGATGTAGTAGAGGAAATTGAGAGAAGGGATGGCATTTTTACAAGTGACAGAGTGATAGGAGGTATAGTCCAGGTAGCTGTGAGGATCAGTGGGATTATAAAAGTTATCAGTAGATAGACGGTCTCCAGAGATAGAGACAGAGCAATCGAGAAGGGGGAGGAAGCTGCTGGAAATGGACCAAGTAAATTTGAGAACAGGGTGGTAGTTGGAGGCAAAGTTGATGAAGTCAATGAGCTCAGCTTGCGTGTAGGAAGCAGCACCAATACAATCATCGATGTAGTGTAGAAAATGCTGAGTTCCTCCAGCATTTTGTGTGTTTTGCCTCGGAATTCCAGCGTCTGCAGATTTTCTCGTGCTGGTGATAGAGGTGGTCATAACATTGCATTTGTCTTCCTTATCTCTGACTCATCCTGCAAGTTGACCTTAGGGAATCCTGCACGAGGACTCCTTTGCGCCTCTGAGTTTTGAATTTTCTCCCCATTTAGAAAATAGTCTACACTTTTATTTCTTCTACCAAAGTGTATGACCATACACTTCCCTACACTGTATTCCATATACCACCTCATTATCCATTCTCTCAATCAGTCCAAGTCCTTCTGAAGACCCCCCTACTTCCTCAACAAAGAAAAATGAAGTAGACAAGTTCAGCCCAGCTCCTGTGTTCTTCTTTCAATTAGTTTCTGGAATTATAAAGCATAACAGAGGTGAGGAGGTTTTAAAACAAACCCGAGAAGACTACCTACCTGTTGAAGTACAGAATATTTTTCTTCAGAAGGGGAGAGAGAAAGACAGAGACGTTTGAGTTAAAGAAAAGAGCAGTGCGTTTTTCTTCGGAAGAGAAGAGAAACATCTGAGTTAAAAATATAGCACAACACATTTTTATTCAGAAGGGTAGAGAGACATTTGAGTTTTTAAAAAGTCAGAAAAATGGACATTATTAACAAGCAATGAGTAAGGCCACAAGTTCATAAACAGTGAGTGCCAGGTGATAATAATAATAATAATTTTTTAAAAAGCTGGCTAAAAAGGTAGATGCATTTGATTGCAGAAAAGATAACTGGATGAGGTACACTGGAATGAATTGAACAGTATTTTGAAACAAATGAAATAGCGGATGAAAACCGAATGCTAGTGTTGCTGAGTGCAATGAGTGAAAAAGCACACAGTTTGCTTAGAAGTTAAACTGTTCCAACCAAACCAGCCAAAATGAGCTTATCTTATATCATGAATGTAATGCAGGAACATTTAGAACTGAAACTGTTGCTGAACGCTTTAGGTTTCATAATTGGAATCAACAAAAGTGGGGGGGTCTATTTCAGCTTATTGGCTGAAATGAAGGAATTGTCTGAGCATTGTCAGTTCAGCGATGGGCTTAATGATGCACTGAAAGATCATTTAGTTTGTGGAATCTTACAAGAAAGCATTCAAAAATGGCCCCTAACTAAAATGCAATTCAAATTTAAAACAGCAGTTGAAATTGCTGTATTAATAGAAACAGCAGTCAGAGACACAATTATGCTGCAGTCCAGAATGAAAGTGAACATGAACAAAATTGCAACATCATAAGCAGAAACCAGCCTGGCTGAACAAATTGTGTTACTGTTGTGGCAGGGGCTCACATACACCAGATCAATGCAGATTTAAAGGCAAGCTTGCAGAAAATACAACAAAGTAGGACACATACAAACAGCATGTCAGGTAGACAAAAATAAATGGACTGCAAAGGAAGAGTAAAAGATAAAAAGTCAAGATGCAGTTTCAAAAACAGCATTAATCTGCATGCTGTTGATGAAAAATCAGACAATGACACATGACTAGGTAGCCTTGAGATTTACAATATGAAAACTAACAATAAACAGGCAAGATGGCTTACGCCAGAAGTGAACGGTAAATTAACTAAAATGGAATTGGACACTGGCTTGGTTGCTTCAATCATTCCACAAAATGAGTTTGAACACTATTTCAACTGAAGACTGCATATATCCAACTAAGAACTTATACTGAAGAAAAGATAACTCCTGTGGAATGTTATTCATAGAAGTGAAAGACAACAATCAACAAGCTACATTGGGTGTGTATGTGGTAAAAACAGGAGGGCCAGCATTGCGGGGCTGTGATTGGCCGAGACAACTCAACTTGATTGGAGAGCCATCCACTATTTGCATGCCACATCCCCTGCAACCGAAAGCAAATTAAGGAAGGTACTGGATGATGTCAAAGCAGCACGCACAAAGCGCTGGAGGAACTCAGCAGGTTGGGCAGCATCCGTGGAAACGAACAGTGAACGTTTCGGGCTGAGACCTTACGTCAGGACTGGTGGGGGGGGGCAGGGACCATATAAAGAAGGTTGGGGGAGGGTGGGAAGGAGAAGGCCGGTAGGTGCCAGGTGAAAAACCAGTAAGGGGAAAGATCAAGGGGTGGGGGAGGGGAAGTAGGGAGGGGATAGGCAGGAAAGGTGAAGAAGGAACAGGGGAAAGCACAATGGGTAGTAGAAGAGCCTCACTACCTATTGTGCTTTCTCCTATTCCTTCTTCACCCTTCCTGCCTATTCCCTCCCCCACCCCTTGATCTTTCCCCTTACTGGTTTTTCACCTGGCCGCCGGCACCAACCAGCCTTCTCCTTCCCACCCTCCCCCCACCTTCTTTATAGGGCCCCTGCTCACTCCCTCTTCAGTCCTGACGAAGGGTCTTAGCCCGAAACGTTGACTGTTTGTTTCCACGGATGCTGCCCGACCTGCTGAGTTCCTCCAGCGTTTTGTGCGTGCTGCTTTGACTCCAGCATCTGCAGAATATTTTGTGCTTGTGATGCCACAGCAGTGTTCAAGGATGGAATTGGGAAACTCAAACATGTCAAGGGTAAAACAGTGTTGAAACTGCCACACCCAAGTTTTACAAAGCCTATCAAGCTCCTTATACCATCCGTGATAAAGTAGCCAGTGAACTAGTCACATGGGGGCTGAAGGAATTCTTTCCAGCGTTGAGTGGAGCCCATGGGCAATACCAGTGTAGCCTAGCAGGATGGGTCTGTCAGCATCAACCCAGTACTGAAAGTAGATCAATACCCTCTGCCCAGGATAGAGCATATCTTTGCAAACATTTCTGGAGAGCAACACCAGCAAAGTGTCTTAGCTCAGAAATCCTACAGATGGACATGGAAGAAGATTCCAAAATGTTTCTCGCCATAAACACTAACAAAGGGTTTTGTCACTATAACAGGCTTATTTTTGAAGCAACATCTGCACCTGCACTCTGGCAGAAAGCTATGGACTCAGGCACTCAGTGTTACATGAATGATATCATTGCTACCAGTGAGGAACATCTCCAAAATCTCCAGACAGTGTTAAAAAGATTAGAATATTATGGGCTCAGAGCACAATGCAACAGGTGTAAATTCTTCAAACCACACATCTCTTACTGTGGTTACACCTTTGACGCACATACAGTATATATAACACGAGGGCTGAGAAAACTCAAGCAGTGGTGGATGCCTCAAGGCCAAAGGGTGTATCACAGTTGCGGTCTTTTTCAGGATTTCTCAATTACTATAACAAGTTCCTGCCTAACCTGGATACTGTGCTCCACCCCTTGAACTCATTCTACAGGTCAGGAAGAAATAGCAATGAACAAAAGGAAAAGGAAGTGATGACGTCAGACACTGTACTCACACATTATGATCCACATCATCCAGTAAAGCTCGCCTGTGATGCCTTGCCTTATGGTGTAAGTGCAGCCATGTTATGAGTCATGGGAGTGAACGCCCCATAGCTTTTGCATCACATTCCCTTACTGCTGCAGAGAAACATTACGTACAGATTGATAGATAGAGGTCTGATTTGGGGTGTAAAATGTTTCAACTAGTACTTGCGTGGGAGAGAGTTTACCCTCATTACCGGTCATCAAACACTGGTGCCCATTTTCAATCCAAAGAAGGGTGTTCCACTAACAGCAGTAGCATGAATACAGAGATGGGCTCCATTTCTTGGAGGATATAATTACAAGATCAAATTCAAGATAACAACTAATCATTGAAATGCTGATGGATTGTCCTGTTTAACCTTGGAAAGGAAATACCTGAAAAATTTACAAAAGAGGACACTTCTCTTTATATGTTCTCCCTTTTATGGCAGAGATGATCCAAAGGGAAACCAGAAAAGACCCCACATTGTCACAGGTCTAAATGGCAAACAAAAATGGCTGGAATGAACAGCAGAAATCCCAGTTTCCTCATTTTTACCAGAGCCGGAATGGTCTTGCCTTTGATGGAGGTTGCCTTATGTGGGGATTGAGAGTTGTTGTACCATCCAAGCTGAGAGCTAAAACATTTGAGGAGCTACAGTACATGCCGGTCATCTGCACACGGTCAAAATGAAAGCACTAGCTCCAAGATTTGTCCAGTGGCAGATCGAGCAGCTCAAGCAGCTCACTGTGCACCGTCAGGATGCCAACACAATCAGAAGATGCCAAGGGCAGTGCCCCTCCATCCCTGGGAATGGCCTGAATTGCCCTGGTAGACGCTTCATGTGGATTTTACCAGATACCATTGATGGGCACAAATTTCTTGGTAGTGGTGGATGCAGCTACAAAGTGTTCCTCCACTACAGCCACACACTCTTGATGTGTTGAGAAGCCTTTTCTCAAGGACTGGTGTTCCAGAATACTTAGTCAATGACAAAGGACCACAGTTTGTGGCAGAACAGCTTCAGTCATTCCTGAAAATAAATGGAAAATGACATATTGCATCTGCACCATACCACCCAGTTACAAATGGCTTAGTGGAAAGGTTTGTCCAGAGTCTAAAGAAAACATTACGAGCAATGTCAGTAGAACACACTATACTGAATCAGAAGCTCACCAATTTCCACCTTGTATATTGCAATGTAGCACACTCCACAACCAATATCTCACCAGCTATGCTGTTCCTTCTGCTCACACTTGGATCTCCTCAAACCCAATCTCAGAAGGAGTATGCAGCACAAACAGCTGAGGCAAATTGAGGATCCTCAAACAAGGAGGTTGAGCATTTCACTCCTGGACAAGCAGTCATGGTGAGGGACAACAAGATGATCAAAAGTAAGTATTCAGAAAGACTAAGGACAGAACTGGACCGCTCTCCTACACAGCGGAGATTGCGTCTGATATCATCCAGAGATGACAGATCTATCAACTGAGGAAAGCAGAGTCAATTGTTGGAGAAGAAAGATGGCCAGAGCTGTCAGAACCACTTCCTGCAATTCCAGAGTCAACTCCTAGAACCACCACAGAGAAGGCCCCAGAACATAAGATTGTTTCACAGCCACAAGTCTCAACCGCCAAACAGAGTGACCCCTCTGGTCAGGAAAGATGTTATCCCACAAGAGTAAGAAATCCAGCACAGTGATTAAATCTCTAGGCCTGAATGGGACAATTTAAAATTTACTATGCTGTGGATGTCTATATAGTAGGTGTATTTTATATATGTATAAATGTTGATTAGAGAGCAGTATGTTACATATTTGAGTTGAAATACATTCTAGATTGAGCTGGAGTTTATAGCTAAACAGGGAGGAGTGTAATGTATTCAATAGTTCAGTAATATTTGAGTAATATTGTAAACACATTGTTTAATTAGGCATTCTTTGTTCATTTACATAATTTAGGGGTTATATGTAAGTAGTACATGAATGGCATACGTCATTATGACATAATGTCATATATGAGAGCCTCACTAAAAAGAAAATAAAAACTAAGTAGACAAGTTCAGCTCGGCTCCTGTGTTTTTCTTTCGATTAGTTCCTGGAGTTACAAAATATAACAAAAGGCCTTCTGAAAATCCAAGTAAGCAACATCCACTGACTCTCCTTTGACTACAGAATTTCCTACAGAATTCCAGGCAAGATTTCCCCTTAAGCAAACAATGCTGACTTTGGCCTGCTTTATTTGTGCCTCCAAGTACCCCCAAACCTCATTGTTAATAATGAAATACAACACCCCTCCAACCACTGAGGATAGGCTAACTGGTCTATAATTTCCTTTCTTCTGCCTCCCTCCCTTCTTAAAGAAAATTTGCAATTTTCCAGTTCTCTGGAACTATTCCAGATCTAGCGATCCTTGAAAGATCATTATTAATGCCGCTACATCTCTTCAGCTACCTCTTTCAGAACCCTGGGGTGTAGTCTATTTGGTCCAGGCGATGTATCTACCTTCAGACCTATCAGCTTCCTTCTCCAAGTAGCTTCTCCTTAGTAATAACAACTACACTCACTTCTGCCCCCTTGGACTTCTGGCAAACTACTAATGTCTTCCATAGGGAAGGCTGATGCAAAATACTTATTAAGTTCATCCACCATTTCTTTGTCCCCATTACTACCTCTCCAGTATCATTTTCTAGAGGTCCAGTATCTACTCTTGACTTTCTTTTACTCTTTATATATCTGGAAAAAACTTCTGGTACCCTCTGATATTTTAGGCTTGCTTACCTTCACAATTCATCTTTTCTCTCCTTATAGCTTTATCTAGTTGCCTTCTGTTGATTTTTAAAAGCTTCCCAATCCTTTAACTTCCCATTTTTTTTGCTATATTATATGCCCTCAGTTTCACTTTTATGCTGTCATTGACTTCCCTTGTCACTCATGGTTGCCTCGTCCTCCCATTAGAATACTTGTTCTTCTTTAGGATGTATCTATCCTGTGCCTTTGGACTGCCTCCTGAAACTCCAGCCATTACTGCTCTGTTATCATCCCTGCTAGAGTCCCCATCCAATCCATTTTGGCCAGCTCCTCTCACATGCCTCTGTAATTCCCTTTATCCACAGTAATAATTGATACGCCTGACTTTATCTTCTCCTGCTCAAACTGCAGAGTGAATTCTATCATATTTTGATTGCTGCCTCCCAAGGTTTCCTTTACCTTAAGCTCACTAATCATATCTGGTTCATTTACACATCACCCGTCCAGGAATGTCTTTCCTCCTCGTGAGTTCAACCACAAACTGCTCTAAAAAGCCATTTCATAGGCATTCTACAAATTCCTTCTCTTGGGATGCAGCATCAACCTGATTTTCCCAATATATTGTACCAGCGTATTGGGTTTAGTGACCAAGGAAAGTACAACAGGTCCAGGTATGACTTTCAAAAAGACATCTCTCAAGCATGAATTGCAAGTCCAGTCCATACTTGAATCACTGAAGGATGCTTGACAGCTGTGACAGGGCTTGAATGCTATTACTTCTTACAACATAAAACAAATGACACAGGTAACAACAGGGTTTCGCTCCCAGATCAGCTCAATGCCTTTCATGCTCACTTTGACCATCAAAACCTTCACAAGCTTCTCCAGCCCCCAACGACCTTGTGATTTCAGACTCTGAGACTGATGTGAGACCATCCTTCAGGAGAGTGAACCCATGGAGGGCATCTGACCAGATATTGTACATGGCTGACTACTGTAGACTCGGGCAAATCAACTGCCTGGAGTATTTACTGTCATCTTTAACCTCTCGTTTCGGCAGTCTGAGGTACCCACCTGATTCAAGCAGGCTTCAATCATACTGGAGCCCAAGAGGAGTGTGGAGACCTGTCTCAATGACTGTCATCCAGCAGCACTTACAGTACATCTACTTCGTGATGAAGTGCTTTGAGAGGTTGGTCATGAAACATCAAATCCAGCCTGAGAGGTGACCTGGATCTGCTCCAATTTGCCTGCTGTCACAACAGGTCAACAGCAGATGCTATTTTATTGACTCTTCACTTATCCCTGGAACATCTGCACATAGAAGATGCATACATGAGGATG
Organism: Mobula hypostoma; assembly: GCF_963921235.1. Taxonomy (NCBI): domain Eukaryota; kingdom Metazoa; phylum Chordata; class Chondrichthyes; order Myliobatiformes; family Myliobatidae; genus Mobula; species Mobula hypostoma. The sequence goes on along the minus strand of NC_086114.1, from coordinate 53,622,304 downwards.
TTTTTCATTGACTCCAGCTCAGCATTCAACACTATCATCCTCTCAAAACTAATCAATAAGCTCCAAGACCTTGGTCTCAATACCTCCCTGTGCAACTGGATCTTCAATTACCTAATTTGCAGAGCCCGGTCAGTTTGGATTGGCAACATTTCCTCCACAATCACCACAAAGCTGTGTGCTTAGCCCCTGTTCTACTTGCTTTATACTTATGACTGTGAGCCTAAGGTAGTTCCAAAGCCATATTCAAGTTTGCTGATGACACCACTGTTGTTGATCGAATCAAAGGTAGTGATTTAGGAGGGAGATAAAAATCTGGCCGAATGTACCACAACAACAATCTCTCACTCAATGTCAATAAAACTAAAATGCTTATTGACCATAGGAGGAAGAACCCAGAGGTCCATGAGCTAGTCATCATCAGGAGAGGGTCAGTAACTTTAAATTCCTCGGCGTGATCATTTCAGAGGATTTATCATTACAGGTGCCATTGCAAAGAAGTGACAAAGAGCCTCTACTTTCTTCGTTGTTTGTGCAGATTCGTCATTTCATGTAAAACTTTGACGAGCTTCTGTAGATGCACAGTGGAGTGCATCCTGACAGATCGGATCACGGCCTGGGATGGAAACACCAATGTCCATGAATGGAAAAGCCTACAAAATGTAGTGGATACAGCCCAGTCCATCACAGGAAAACCCTCCCCACCACTGAGCACATCTACAAGAAAGCAGCATCCATCATCAAGGACCCCCACCATCCAGGCTGTGCTCTGTTCTCAATGCTGTCATGGCAAAGGAAGTACAGGAGCTTTAGGTCCCACACCACCAGGTTCAGCAACAGCTATTACCCTTCAACTATCAGGCTCCTGAACCAGCATGGATAACTTCACTCACCTCAACACTCAACTGATTCCACAATCTATGGGCTCACTTTCAAGTTCTCTACAACTAGCATTTTCAGTTTTATTTACTAATTTATTATTGTTACTTTTTTGTGTTTGCAGTTTTGTCTTCTTTTGTACACTGGTTGTTTGTTCATCTTTATTGTGTTTCTTTGCGTCTACTGTGAATGCCTGCAAGAAAACGAATCTCAGTGTAGTATTTCATGACGTACAGTTTATGCACTGTGAGAATAAATTTACTTTAAATGCCTGGAGTGAAATGGGGACATCTCTTTTTCCCTTATTAGGGAGAGAGAGAGCCTGTGGTATGTCGAATACCAGGTGAACGAGTAGTCTTCGGGGTACTGCAAGTCTGAGTCTTTAGTGATGCTTTGCTGCATGCTTGAGTGCTCGGTGGAGGGTGCAGATGCTTTTTTGCTGGTGGGAAGGGGGAGGGTCGTCGTTTTGCTGCTGCTTATGCGTGAGGGGGGAATTTGGGGTTCCAACATTTAACTGTCATTCATTCTTTGGGGTACTCCTCTGTTTTTGTGGATGTTTGCGAAGAAAAAGAATTTCAGGATGTATATTGTATGTATTTCCCTGACATTAGAAAACAATCTCTTAAAGCAACGCTCCAGGCATGGAAATTGTCTACAAGGTAATTCCAACAGGTCTATATGGATTATTATGAAAAAGGAATGAATACCATTTGGCAATCATTCAGAGCTGTTAAAAATCACTCCTCCTGAAAGCATGCAAGGAATAATGCACCAGTTCACTTTTCCAGCTTCAAATGGCGAAGCATGTCAGGTCAAGAACCATTTGTCGGAAACACAAAATTTGGGGCCCTGAGCCAAAAAGTTGACAGATACGTTGCAAACAAATCTACTCTTATTTTTTTAAACTCCAGCAGATACAAGCCCTCCTCCTAAGATAACCCACCCAATCTGTAACTGGAGTCCAAGCAATAATGCCATTTATTCTCAATGTTTTCTTTCAATTCTGTTTGCAATTATCAACCAAATAGTTAGCAAATTACTCATTGCAACCACAGCCTAGTCTTTTGCAAAATATGAAATACGACACTGGGATCCTTCTGCGTCTCAAGAACTTTGTGATCTGTCCAGTTAGATGCTTTCGAAAAAGTTCTCCTAAAAGGACAATTTCATATTTTGCCACTTTGTATTTAATTTTTCTGGGGTGTACGGTGCGTCCAGGGAGGAGTAGCACCTCTGGTGAAGGGGCTTGTCGTGTCCAGTCTGTGGCAGCTGACTCACCTTTGGTCACTCAGCTCTCAGCTCCAAGTAACTGTTTGTACACGACAGCGGCCATATCAACCGCTTCGACAGGTGGGCTAAACCAGGTGAAGTTAGCCAACGGCCTCATACCCCAGTGAGACAGGGACATGCCTGTCCTAGCATGAGAAGTCAGACTGGGTGGATGCAATCTACAGTGAGATCCAACAGTTAGGAAGGTGGTACTGCCGAGCTCCATGGAGAGTGAAGAGCGTGACAAGGCACAGAGACATCATGGTCATCCACTGCAACCAAGGTAGATCCCAGTTTGTGGCACTTGTTCATACCACTGGACTCGGACTTCTGAGGTTGAGGGAGTGGAAGTGCCCCAGTACAATGGCTTTTCCATTTAAAAAACTTTACCACACAGGTTTCCTGTCATCGTCGGACATGATGGATAACCTCCACCATTTCATTTGCTAGATTTCTGCCTCTTCCCTCATAGCCTCATTATGCTCTCAATGTCAGTTACACCTTTATGTAAGGAGACCTGAACTTTATTAACCAAAACCAGATAAGACTTTTTGCCATTAGAGTTCCTCCTTTATATTAATTGATATCCTCATGTTGTTGACCCAGAATGTCCATAATTAACATCATAATTTATGGTGTAAATGTTAATTGTACATTAAAAGAAAACCTGAGGTAGGTGCAGAGTGAGTTCTATTGAAGGAAGCCTCCATGCCAGCAAATCAACTTCTGCTTCTTGTAAAATTTAATGGTGGTTGGCAGACCAACATTAGGTGTGTCGTTCTACCTATTGATATGGAGTGTGGAGCAACGAGACAGGATCCCCTCCTCCTTCCCTTTCTCCTATGGTCCACTCTCCTCTCCAGCCCTTTATCTTTCCTGCCCACCTGGCTTCACCCATCACCTTCTAGCTATTCCCCCCCCCATTTCATTCTGGCATTTTCCTTCTTCCTTTCCAATCCTGAAGAAGGATCTTGGCCCAAAACTTCGATTGTTTATTCATTTTCATAGATGCTGCATAGTTCCTCCAGCATTTTGGGTGGGTTGCTTAGGAAATATACACATTAGTTGCCCCCCTCACCAAACTCAAATATCAAAATGTCTAATGCTTTACAGACGGTCAAATATGCACATACATACATTACAATGGCAATGATATCCTGACAAACCTTCCATGTTAACCTGTGCCTGTCCCAAAGGTCTCAATTTAGCAATTAGATATTTCCTTTGCACTTCATAGAAACTGCATTCAAAGATGCTGCACCGTCTTCACTAGTGCACTACCCACAAATGTCTGTATCATGCATATTAATTCAGAACAAGGAATTAATCAACTTATTATTTACAATATGTAAATGTGTAAGTATAACTGTTCTCTGCTTTTATACCCATCTCCCAGTTGAATCCCCACCATTCTGAATTTTATATAAATACTTTCTTTGCATTATCCAAACTTTGCTGCCACAGCGATCAAATTGACATTTTAATTATGGCTTTCAACTCCCCTTTATACAAAGGCACCACATTTATATCCTTAATTTTCAGTGATTGATTGCCTAGTATGTCCGCCACTTTGTTTCCTTTAACCCCAAACTTAGACAGGACTCAGAACCAACACAGATCTGGACAAGCCTAGACCCTGCAGCATTACCAGGTAGTGTCCAATCTCAAGAAGAACGTCTCACTTACAAATCAACAAGTCAAGGTAGACTTTGGTGACTTATGACGCCATGAAGTGATGTGACGTCACTGAACACGGGGACTCTGATCCGGAAGCGGTTGCGTGCCAGCGGTCGGTATAGCAGAGCCACTTCCGGTTGGCTTCTTTGGTTTTTGCTTTTCTTCCGGAGGAGGAAAAAACAGAAAAAGCGGAGGGAAAGATCGGCGGAGAGCGGCAGGCGGCAGACCCGGCCCCACAGTACCGTACACGGTGAGAGCCCGCCGATCGCAGCACGGCCCGGGAGGGAACGCGATGCGGACAGTATTGGGAGCAGACGGGTGTGGGAGGGACACGGGGACGGGGAGTCCGGGTTGAGGAGTGAGGTTGGTGGGGGAGAAGCAGCGGCGGCGGAGAAGGAGAGGCGAGCGGATTCGGGGTAGGAGGTGGAGGAGAGGGGTATGTGACAGGAGGAGGAGTAGGAGGCGAGGGAGAGGGAGGACGGGTGTAGGAGAGGGGTCGGTGGCTGGGGACGAGGAGGAGAGGGGAAACGGTGGCTGGGAGAGGGGGAAGAGAGCAGGAGAAGGAAGCGCTGGGGAGAGAAGGGCGGGTTCAGGCGGAGGAGGAACGGGGTACGGGCAGGAGAAGGAGGGGGTGGGTAGGGGTACGGGGGCAGGTGGTGGAGGAAGTGGGGGAGAGGGGGCGGGGGTGAAGGAGAGGAAGGACAGTCAGGAGGCGGAGGTGGTGTGGGGGGAAGGGGGCAGGAGGAGGCCGTAGGGGTAAGGGAGCACGGGGGCAGGAGGTGGAGAGGAGCGGGAGGAGGAGAGAGGTACGGAATCGGAGTGGGGAGAGAGATTGGGTAATAGCAGAGGGAGAGAAAGTTGAACAGTGCTGTGTGGGGAGCATCTGTGGGATGGTATGGGTGCGTATAAAGCGAGGAGACAATATGGAATGAGAAGGAGTGAAGAAATGAGAATGGCAAGGTGGTGGGGAAGGGTGTAGTGGAGGTGGGCTAGTTTAATAATGGACTGCTGGAGGAGAGTGTATGGATGAGGAGGGTGCTGTTGGGACATGGTGAGCCAAATGAATAGGGTGGAACATAAGTTTGGGATGTGTGAGGGAATGGGGGTATTTAAGAGGTGAGGGGCTTGTCCAGAGTGGTGGACAGCATTAGGATGGTGGTGGCAGGTTGCAATTTGTGGGAGGGAGGGGCAGGTGGAGGAAGTGTGGATGTGAGATGCTGGCAGAGGTGGAGGAGGAGCTGGTTGGGCTGCTGGAGGTGTAGGGTAGGCAGTGGAGGACTGTCGTGGGGCCGGTGGAGGAGAAAATGAAGATGGGAGATGGGATATGAGCAAGTGGTGGTGTGGGGAGAAAAGGAGGTTGGAAAGGGAGCAGGAAGAGGAGAGCAAAGCATAATAGAAAGAGAGATGGAAGGAAAGATGTGGGTTCTGGCAGCAAGGAAGGAGAAGGACACAGAACTGAAGTGAAGACGGGGGAGGGAAAGGAGATGAATCAGGAATGATTTGCCTGACGACTAAATGCTCTTATGTTATGTAAATGAGCTTATGACGGGGCTGTAGAAATAAATTGGACTGTGAATAGAGAGCAAAGAGAGTTGGAATGGGCTCTGATGGGTGAGGGGTGTTTGGGTGCAGCAAGGTGAAGGGAACAATGTGCAAGTGAGTTGGCTCGCCTGAGAGAGGGCAGATGGCGTGCGGGTGGTCTGGGAATAGGGATGGAAAATGATTGGAAACACAGAGTGTTCAGGTTGGGGAAATGTCTGCGATGAGGATGGTAATGTTGAAGCAATGAAAATGGTGATCTTGAGCAACACATACACAAAATGCCGGAGGAACTCAGCAGGTCAGGCAGCATCTATGCAAATTAATAAATAACAGTCAATGTTTCGGGCCAAGATCCTCCTTCAGGACTGGAAAGGAAAGGGAAAGGTGCCAGACTAAAAAGGTGGGGGTGGGGGGAGGGATGGAGGACAAGCTAGAAGATAAGTGATGCCAGGTGTGTGAGGGAGACCGCTTTCCGAGGGATCACTTCCTCCAAGATTCCCTTGTCCATTCGTTTTTAACCCTGCAAGTGACAAAAATGCTACACCTGCCCATTCACCTCCTCCCTTACCTCCTTTCAGGGCCCCAAACAATTCTTCCAGATGAGGCAAAAATTCACCTGCGAATCTGCTGGGGTCGTCTGTTGTATCTGGTGTTCCCGATGTAGCCTCTACATTATTGAGACCCAATGCAAATTAGGGGACCACTTTGTTGAGCACCTCTGCTCCATTTGCTAAAAGTGGAATTCCCCAGTGGCCAACCATTTTAATTCTTATCCCTATTCTCGTTCCGACACATCGGTGCATGCCTTCCTCTTCTTCCACGACGAGGCAGCTCTCAGGGTGGAGGACCAACACCTCATATTCTGTCATGTTCACCTCATATCCACCAACCTGATGGCATGAACATTGATTTCTCCTTCTGGTAAAATGTTTTCCCCCTCCCTTCTTCTATTCTCCACTCTGGCCTGTTACCTCTTCTCTTCATCTGCTTCTTCCCTCGCTCCTGGGTCCATTCCCTTTTTCCTATATGGTCCACCTCCCCTCTTCTCTTCTCAGATTCCTTCCTCTCTAGCCCTTTATTATTTCCACTCACCTGGCTTCACCTATCACTTTCCAGTATCCTCCTTTTCCCCCCACTTTTTTATTCCAGTGTCTTCCTCCTTCCTTTCCAATCCCGAAGAAGGGTCTTGGCGCAAAATGTCGACTTGTTTATTTGTTTCCATAGATGCTGCCTGACCTGGTGAGTTCCTCCAGAGTTTTGCGTGTTGCTCTGCATTCCGGCATTGGCAGAATCTCTTGTGTTTAGGTGTCATTAACTTGCAATGCAGCTTCTTTCAAAACAGCCGGATTGGAACCTAATGGGCATGATGTGCCGTGTTTAAAGTTTTGTATTTACAAAAAGAACACTAAATTGATTTGAAACCATTTCGGGAAACGTGAGAAGTATGAAGTGAGCTGCTTCATGGTCTTTGATTCTTTTATTTAACTGAGGCTGGGGAGGCGCTCCGCAGCAGGGTCCTGCTGTTCTTGTCTCTTTGATGTGAGTGTTGGAAAGTGGGCTGTTCTTTGGTACAAGATGCATTGGCATTTAACTGGCAGCACCAAAGGTATGTTTTCTTCACACTGCTAGTGGTGAGCTCTCTGTCAGTGATTTGATGGGGCGATTAGAGGATATACTGTATAGTCAGCCTAGCTATATATGACATTTGCAGAGTACTGTAGTAATTTTATGTATTGCACTGTACTGCTGCTGCAAAAAAAGCAAATTTCGTGATGTGTGAGTGATGATAAACCTGATTCTGATGTGGGTCTGTATTGTGGACTGAGAGTGGAAAGTGGGGAAATCATGGTTGGAAAAAGGGGAAGGAAGAGGGCGGGGAGCGGAGTGCACCAGAGAGACATTCTGGAATGGTCAATAAACCAATGGTTTAGACTCAAACGACCTTGCCTCGTGCCTCCGGGCTGGGCATGTCTCTGCCACCAGTCCCCCATCCCTCCCGCGGCACTCCACCCTCACCATTCCCAACATCCTTTGCTCCCGCCAGATTCGCAAACTTGCTGTCCGCTCTACATTGACAAATACAGCACTGTGCAAAAGTCTTAGGCACCCTAGCTCTCTATATATACTAAGACTTCTGTATAATACTGTAGATGTAACAGCAGGGGGGTTTCATTTAAGGTTTATTCTGATTTAAACACTAAATAAAATTCTTTTTCAAGGTGAAACTGTTCAGAATTTGAAAAGTACAATTCCTTACGGTGATTCAGAAGGAGATCACATCAGCTCTCACAGGATCAATCCTGTTAGTCCTAGTCCTCTAACTCTCTGTAAAGTAGAGCTCATTTTCCCTCATACATGGCTGTCAATATTCCTTTGATTCATTTTTCTGTTAGGCCGTGCTGAGGGGTAGTTTACACTCACTAATTAACGTCTCTGGGATGTGGGAGGAAAGTGGAGGGCCCAGGGGAAGCCCATGTGGTTATGAAAAACATGCAAATGCCGTACTGATAGAATCTGGAGCAGAGAGGCAGCGACACTCTGCTCCCTGTGCCTTCCAAATTACTAAACTTGAGTAGATAGGTTTCTGTCAGAGATTCGCTTAAGTGCTTGACAAGGTTGGTCTGATGGGTTTATGGAGAAAATTGAGAAGAGGATATGTATACCAGCAGAGATCATTTGAGCTCAGAGACCTTTTGTCGGATAGTGAGTGATGGATTTTAGCAGCTAAACGGAATTTATAAATACTAAATTTGTAAATTGAAAACATTCCAAAAAATCTTTAAGGTTCAAAGTCACCATTTATAACCATGAGATTTATTTGCTTGTGGCCATACCCAATAAATCCAATAATGATAATAGAATCACCAACTGGGTGGACATCCAGTGTGCAAAAGATAACAATATGCAAATACAAAAAGAAAGAAAAATAATAATTAAGCAATAAGTATTGAGAACATGAGATGAAGAGTCCCTTGAAAGTGAGTCCATAAGCTGTGGGAACATTTCAGTGATGGGGCAAGTGATTTTTGAGTGAAGTTATCTCCTCTGTTTCAAGAGCCTGGAGGCCGAGGTGTAATAACTATTCCTGAACCTGGTAATGAGAGTCCTGAGGCTCCTGTACCTGCACCAGCAGCGAGAAGAGAGCATGTCCTGGGTGGTGGGGGTCCCTGCTGATGGAATCTGCTTTCCTGCGACAACACTTGGTGTAGATGTGCATTGTGGTGGGGAGGGCTTTAAACATGATGGATTGGACCGTATCCACTACTTTTTGTAGGATTATCCATTCAGGGGCATTGGTGTTTTCATTCCAGGCTGTGAGACAGCCAGTCAATATATTCTTCACCATAAGTGTGTCGAGGTATTAGATTTGGGCTGAAACTCTTCATCGCGAATCCTGATGGAGGGCCTCGGCCTGAAATGTTGACTGTTCATTCATTTCCATAATGCTGTTTGACCTGCTGAGTTCCTCCTGCATTCTGTGTGTTTTGCTCTGGGTTTCCAGCAAATGCAGAACACCTCTGTCCTAAAAAATTTACTACCATTCCCATTCTATTCTCCTATTATCTTGAAGGTGAGTCTTGCCAAGTGTTAGTAGTTAATGTTGATTGTTTGAGTTGTAAATTGAGTTTTGACTAATTGCTCATAATTACTTCCCGCTCAATCTTTAGATCCAACTGCCCCGCCTTACATTTTTAGAAGTAGTTATACACAGTCTAATCAAGATTGATGACAGCATTGGAAAATGGAACTTTATTTAATAGTCACAGGGATATGTTATTCTTCCTGAGCATTTAATTATAGCAATTTGTAGGCCTTTCTTCCACTCCACAACTTCTTTAATCAGAACAGGTTCTTTTATTTCCTTTAGCTGGTGATTAGAAAGTCCGGTTGGTGGTAGATGATATGACATTTCCAGTAGGTGGCTGGAAGAGATTCTTGTATGTCACCTGTTTCCCACGAATTTGAGCTCAACAACCTGTATCCACATTGTGTATCTAAGGCTTGAGGAGTTCACATATGTGTTTTAATCAATGTGTGAGGAATGGTTCTTTTAAGAATGTTGCTAGACTTCCATGCATGGGTTTGCTGCTCCTTGCACACCCCAGTGCCTTGTTTGCTGAAGCAGAGCACGGCAACGGATATCAGAGGACTGGCAGTCGTGGCCAGGTTGGCTTCAATGGCGGTGTGTGGGCATGGGGAAAGGCAAGCTTACAGACGGGTGGCAGACATCGTTGTGTGCACATGGCTGCCTAATCAAGTTTTAAGCAGACTGGTGATTGAGTTGATAAGATGTTCTGGCAGTGTTAGCAAGATGTAAGGGACGTGATTAAGGGGCTTGCTGATCTGGACTGAGTTAAATTCTGCTGATAGCTCTCTGAAGAACTTTCAGCTCAGATTGTTATAAAAACACATTTATGTAGTGCCATGCAAACCATGGCGATGTATGTATTTGTGCACATCTCATTTCATATCTTTACTTTAACCTCCAACTTTATATTTTATCTAATTCTTTATGCTTTGTAATGGTTGATTTTGTATTTTGCTGCATGACGCACCAGCACAGCAAATTCCTGTGGTGAATAACATTGATCGTTGAGGTGGCACGATGCTACTTATTGCTGTGGATCTGTCTCTAGCTTGCTGTCATGAATGCTGGAGCATTTAAAGTCAGGAGTTCTCTGGAGTTATAATTCAGTATTAATTATACATTTATCAAGTTGATAGTGATTTGTTCTCTCTGATGAAATGGAATGACAGTATCTCTGCCAGGACCGTTCTGTACCTTGACTGTACCACAGTTTGGACTAACACTGGATCTATTTAAAATATCAAAATTAACCAAGGTCAGCACGGTCATTTTACTAAGGTCAGAATTTTCTTCATTATTTGGGTGCAAAATATATTTGCCAACTTCTTGGAAGAACTTCAGGTGATTGGTGAGTTGCTGGCATGATTTTATGGGATGTGGCTAGAATGGCTAAGAGCACAAGATTGAGTTGGTATGATGCAACTTCACATGATTTGCTCACGTTGTTTCCTCTGCATTTGCTATGTGTAGGACAGTTTTATATATGGCATGGAGTTATATAGAACAGAAACAGGCTGTTTAGCTCAACTCACCAAGATGCCTTCCTGAGCCTAGTCGCTTGTGCCCGCGTTTGATCCATGTCCGTCTAACCTTTCCAACATTTGTACTTGTCTAAATGCCACTGGGTGGTGCACATTACTGTGGCTAAACTTGACCATGATTGTGCTTGGTTTGTGTTAGCTTGTGGAGATGTGGTGAAGGTTGTGGCTTAAAATCACGTCACTGTTACTCTGCAGATTTACATAATACTTGGGTTTCTGATTGTCACTTGCTTCTGGTCACTGTGTCTGCCTGCGGATTTGTAGCGTCATAGAGAGCTATGGCACAAAAACAGGCCTTTTGACCCATCTAGTCTGTGCCAGACTATTCTGTCTACTCCCATTGACTTGCACCTGGATCGTAGCCTTCCATACCCCTCCCATCCATGTATTTATCCAAACTTCTCTTAACTGTTGAAATTGAACCCACATCCATCACTTCCGCTAGAAGCTCATTCCACACTTGCCACGCTCTGAGTGAAGTTCCCCTTAAACTTTTTCACCTTTCACCCTTACCCCATGATGTCAAGTTCTAGTGTCACCCAACCTCAGTGGAAAAAGCCTTCTTGCATTTACCCAATCTATACCCTTCATAATCTTGCAGATATCTATCAAATCTCCTCTTATTCTCCTATGCTCCATTAAGTAAAGTTCTAACCAATACAACCCTTCCCTATAACTCGATTCGCAAGACTCAGAAACATCCTTGTAAATTTTCTCTAGACTTTCAATCTTAATGATATCTTTCTTGTAGGTAGCTGACCAGAACTGTACAGAATAATCAAATTAGGCCTCAGTAATGTCTTGTATAACTTCAGCATAACATCCCAATTCCTGTACTCAGTATTTTGATTCACAAAGGCTACTTCTGAGTACCAGGTTTCCCGTGAGAAGGAAGCATGCAGACTTAAGCCTCCACTATAAAACAGAAGCTGTTTCTTCTGTAGGTTTCTCACAGAAGTGGCCTGAAGATTCATCCTGACTTCAAAGTTGAAATTAAATTTATGATGAAAGTACATATATGTCATCACATACAGCCCTGAGCTTTGTTTCCTCGCGGGCTACTCGGTAAATCCAAGGACCATGATAGAATCAATGAAAACTGCGCCGAACAGGGCAGACAAACAACCAGTGTGCAAAAGACAACTGTGCAAATACAAAAAAAGAAAAAAAATTAATATGAAGAGCTCCAGGATAATCAAGCAACACTTATTTTAATGATATAGTAGCTGGAGGTTTTGCTTACAGTTTTGATCTTCTTACTTAAGAAAAGATTTGCTTGTTATCATTTTGCACTTTATTGTTTACCTGCAGTGCATTTTTTGGTAGCTTTTACACTTTATTCTGTATGTTATAGTTTTACTTTTTCTATCTCAATGCACTGTATAATGAATTGATCTGTATGAATAGTACACAAGGCAAGCTTCTCACTGTATGTCAGTGCAGGTGACAGTAATAACCAATACTCATACCAATTTACTTGCCATAGGAGGAGGGAAATAGAGGTCCTCTGGACCAGTTGCAGGGAGGCTAGCTTTGCAGTGTGAGGAGAGGTGGAGTAGACTGTGACTGTTAGGTAGTATTTAGTGAAATGAGAAGAGGTCTCATCAGTGGTGCGGCAGGTGCTGACTGTTCTTTCCTTCCACGTCCTAAAGCAGACTTCTGTGAGTATAGCCCTGATATGGATGTGTGGAAGGGGAATAACTGTAGGATGGGGAAGGGTTGGTGGTAGGAGAGGGGAAGTATTTTATTTATTTTTATCTGGGGATACAGCATGGTAACAGGCCCTTCTGCCCTAAGGAGCTTGCACCACTGATTTACACTTGTGTGACTGATTAAGCTACTAACCCATACGTCTTTAGGTTGGAGCACCAGGAGAACACCCTCGTGGTCACGGGGGACAAGCATGCAAACTCCTTATAGACAGCGTTGGAATTGAACCTGGGCCGCCGGTGCTGTGATAGTATTCCATTAACCACTGTGCTGCTGTGATGGGCATGGATGACAGAGAAATAAGTACAGGAGTGGAATTGATGGGAGCTAGCATAGACTTGATCTGCCGAATGGTCACCAGTGCCAGCTATAAATATGAGAAAAGTGTAGTTCTTACAGAGCTGAATACAGGAAAGCTGATGGCCCTGGCTGAGGAGTTCAGGTCTGGGACACAGTCTCAGCATGAAGAGTAGACCATCTTGGATTCTGGTGGGTCTCTGAAGCCTTCTGTCCCAGAGGCTGTGGAGGCTCAGTTGTTGTGTACATTCAAAACTCAGGTCAGTGAATTTGTAAATGTTAAAGGAATCAATAGTTGTGGGAATCGTTCTGGAAAGTGGCGCTGAAGTTGTGATCTTTACAAATGGCAGAGCAAGCTTGAAAGGTCCTGTGACCTTATCCTGACAACACAGGGGTGTCATAGTTTTTCAGCTGAAATAATGCCCGAGCCACTTTTCAAGGCTTTGCCCTGTGAGGGACCACCAATGCACAGGATGGTTGTATTTAACAAAGCTGACACTGCTCCTTTGAAGGTGCCCAAGATGATGTGGACGAGGAAGAACAGTCAATTTGAATTTCAGAAAGCTTTTGACAAGGTTTCAGTGATAGTTAATAGCTGAAATAAAATGTCACAGGGAAGTCCAAATGTAGTGTAAGATTGGACTTTGGTTTAAAAACAGGAAACTGAGAAATCAAGTAGATGCCCGAGGGATCAATTACTGGATCCTCTATTTATTATTGACCCAGCGGCAGTGACTCTGCTATTGAATATAAAAGCTTCCTGGTTAACTGTTGAGAAACTAGAGCCGAACTAGCCTGCAGTGAGCTTCTGTTAGCATGGGTATTCATTCCAACCTACATAACATGAGTGCTTGGTGCCATGTTGTGGGTCTGTGAGTCAATGGATCTTGTCTTCTTGAGGTAACCTGATGCCAGTCTGAGATTTCTCCCACAGCTGGTATTGATTGAATCCAGTAAGGAATGTCAAATATGTTCACAACTAGGAATGGTAATTCTGAGCGATAGATCAGATATTTGAAAGATTGCCCACTTGCCTTAGTTGGCCATACTGCTGGTACTGAAGTAAGGAATGATCTGGTGTTGATGTCAGTAAGTGAGGGGGAAGGCTTAAAGGGGTTGTGCTGGGCAAGTGTTTTATGTAGTGAGTGTTATGTTCCTTAAGGGATAGTGGTAAATAAGAAAAAAAATTGGCATTTAAAAGCTTTTCGATAGACACGAATAAGCAGGGAAAGAAGAGATATGGATCATGGGTAGGCAGAAGAGACCTAGTTTAATATGGCAGTGCCTTTGCAAAGACATCGTGGACTGAAGAGCTTATTTCTGTGCTCTCTGTTCCATGTTCTTATGCCATAATGTAGTAGTAGTACGATCACTTAAGTCTGATATTCTCCTGAGGTGTTATTCCCTTAATGGAGAATGCCTGTGCGTGACTTTATTTAATGTGGGCAGCCACCATGGTCCTTGACAGATTGGGGTTAGGATTCAGTGGCGTGGGATGTAAGACCACTGGGAACCCTTCACTACTGCAGCCTTTCTTCCCCTTCACTGCATTGTGTGTCACCATCTTCCACCAGCTCCACTGTTAATGAAGTCTTGGTCGAATCGCTGTTTGTCTGGAGCATCCCCCTTGACCTTACTGCTATAGGTGACCCTACCAGGTGCTATGCACCAGATGGCTAAACTCCAGATGCCATTGCTCTCAAAGTGTCCTCTTTAGGGGTACAGATGGATCTTTTGTGACAGATTTTAATTTCTCTCCTGTGTCCAACATTACTGCCATGTCTTGAGAGTTTCGATATTGTAAACAGCAGGTTGCTGAATCCTAGTGAGAGAAGGAAAGTGTCATAATTCATTCAGGAATGAATTTTGACATTCACAATGAATTATTACATTCTAAATTAATCCAAGAACAGGCAAGTGTGAGCGAAAGTGCTGACAACAGGAAAACAATTTGAAAGCACCAAATATCTTTGCTAAAAGATTTGTAGTCTAATACAAGCTCCAGATCTCACACTGATAGAGACTGCGGTCAACAAACTGGTGTGAGAATGCTGCTGATGAAGCCACTTGCGCTGCTTTCTGAGCACAAGTGATGGATCTGCTCAGTAGTCACCCAAATGCGTTGCGTGCAGCTCATTGGGAAGCACTTTCAGCTCATGGTTAGTTCTAGGCTTGAATCGAGCAAAGGCTGACACTTCAGTACTGAGGGAACACAGATCGGGTGAGAGGACACTGAAGACCTCTCCCCTCCCTCAATGTGAATGACCATACAGCATTGTTTTGAAAAGACTAGGGAAGTTCCTTATTGGACAGTATTTATTCCTCAAGCACAGTCAACAAAATGGATTATCCAATTACATTTTTCTGTTTTCTTCCTTTCGTCTTTGATTTTTACTTATTTCATGTTAAAGATGTTTTATATTCGTAATTAATTAAAAAAAATTTTAAATGTGATTGCACAAATTTTGGACCCATTTTAAGGCACTATCATCAGAAAAGTGAAATGAATTTCTTGTTTCAAGTATGTGAGAATGTATTAATTGTTTAGAAAGGACTTGAATACTGAGCCTTCTTGATCCGGACAAGCTTGACTTTCTCTTCCTTACAAAATATATCTGATTATATATTTGGTTAATAATGTGTGTAAACATTTCTTAACTGTGTTTTCATTAAAATTAATGTGAAACTGTGCCAGTTGCTCTAAATTTTTTGAAAAATATGGTGCATTACTGTATATATAAAAGGAATGGATATGAAGGACAAACAACAGGAATTCTGCAGATGCTGGAAATTGAAGCAACACACATAAAAATTGCTGGTGAACGCAGCAGGCCAGGCAGCATCTCTAGGAAGATGTACAGTTGACGTTTCAGGCCGAGACCCTTCGTCAGGACTAACTGAAGGAAGAGTGAATAAGGGATTTGAAAGTTGGAGGGGGAGGGGGAGATCCAAAATGATAGGAGAAGACAGGAGGGGGAGGGATGGAGCCAAGAGCTGGACAGGTGATTGGCAAAAGGGGATACGAGAGGATCATGGGACAGGAGGTCCGGGAAGAAAGACAAAGGGGGGGGGACCCAGAGGATGGGCAAGGGGTATATTCAGAGGGACAGAGGGAGAAAAAGAGTGAGAGAAAGAATGTGTGTATAAAAATAAGTAACAGATGGGGTACGAGGGGGAGGTGGGGCATTAGTGGAAGTTAGAGAAGTCGATGTTCACGCCATCAGGTTGGAGGCTACCCAGATGGAATATAAGGTGTTGTTCCTCCAACCTGAGTGTGGCTTCATCTTTACAGTAGAGGAGGCCGTGGACAGACACGTCAGAATGGGAATGGGACGTGGAACCAAAATGTGTGGCCACTGGGAGATCCTGCTCTCTCTGGCGGACAGAGCGTAGATGTTCAGCAAAGCGGTCTCCCAGTCTGCGTCGGGTCTCGCCAATATATAAAAGGCCACATGGGGAGCACCGGACGCAGTATATCACCCCAGCCGACTCACAGGTGAAGTGTTGCCTCACCTGGAAGGACTGTTTGGGGCCCTGAATGGTGGTAAGGGAGGAAGTGTAAGGGCATGTGTAGCACTTGTTCCGCTTACACGGATAAGTGCCAGGAGGGAGATCAGTGGGGAGGGATGGGGGGGACGAATGGATAAGGGACTTGCGTAGGGAGCGATCCCTGCGGAATGCAGGGGGGGGGGGAGGGAAAGATGTGCTTAGTGGTGGGATCCCTTTGGAGGTGGCGGAAGTTACGGAGAATAATATGTTGGACCCGGAGGCTGGTGGGGTGGTAGGTGAGGACCAGGGGAACCCTATTCCTAGTGGGGTGGCGGGAGGATGGAGTGAGAGCAGATGCACGTGAAATGGGGGAGATGCGTTTAAGAGCAGAGTTGATAGTGGAGGAAGGGAAGCCCCTTTCTTTAAAAAAGGAAGACATCTCCCTCGTCCTAGAATGAAAGGCCTCATCCTGAGAGCAGATGCGGCGGAGACGGAGGAATTGTGAGAGGGGGATGGCGTTTTTGCAAGAGACAGGGTGAAAAGAGGAATAGTCCAGACAGCTGTGAGAGTCAGTAGGCTTATAGTAGACATCAGTGGATAAGCTGTCTCCAGAGACAGAGACAGAAAGATCTAGAAAGGGGAGGGAAGTGTCGGAAATGGACCAGGTAAACTAGAGGGCAGGGTGAAAGTTGGAGGCAAAGTTAATAAAGTCAACGACTCTGCATGCGTGCAGGAAGCAGCGCCAATGCAGTCGTCGATGTAGTGAAGGAAAAGTGGGGGACAGATACCAGAATAGGCACGGAACATAGATTGTTCCACAAAGCCAACAAAAGGGCAGGCATAGCTAGGACCCATACGGGTGCCCATAGTTACACCTTTAGTTTGGAGGAAGTGGAAGGAGCCAAAGGAGAAATTATTAAGAGTAAGGACTAATTCCGCTAGAGGTAAGAGGTTTTAGTTTAAAAAAAAATTGGTAAGCTCTTGCTTCCCTCCCTGTGCCGTCCCCTTCAGGATAAATGCAAGTAGTTTTCTGTAAACCGTCGTAGTTATGGAGGAGCCTCCTAATAGTGAAGGTGAATAATGTGTAATTGATTAAATATTAAAAGGTATGAAGGGAGGGGAATTTTAGGGGAATTTTGACTTTGCTCTTTGTAATTATCTTAAAGGTGAACCAGACTTTGATTGCTCAGCAGGTGCCTCGAAGCCCGCTAACATTGCACAGTAGTGTATGCCCAGTGTGAGGAATAGGTCTAATTATTTACCTTGGTTCTTCTGCTCTTTTGAGTGAAGTTCCCTTGCTGTGGTTTTTGCATCTAGTAAATAGCTGTAAATCCTTGTCGATTGGAAACTGAGCATGGCCTTGTGTCTGTTATGGGGAGTTAGTCATTCACACTACGGACTGTGCTCCAAGACCATGTTGGTCTATGTATTTCTGTGTCTGTTGCTGCAATAGGGAGGATATTGCACTTCTCATTTCTCTTCTTCCTTGTTAAAATACATTGGCCTTCCCTGTAATTTCACTGTCATTCTGATTTAAATGAGAACCAAGATGTGGCCGGCATTTTCTATTTTTGCTGTTGAAACTGCCGAGGCAAAGGAAGAATGAAAAACAGAAACGTTGCTTATTTTGGGGTTATAAAATTTTTGGGGTTGTCTCCCTACATAAATAGAAGCTGCCTTCATTTACGCATGGCTTTTTACTGCCGGGATTTCATTCATTAGAGTATAGATGAATGAGAAGGGATCTCATAGAAACATTTTGAATGTTGAAAGGGTTGGACAGAGTAGATGTGGAAAGGTTGTTTCCCTTGGTGGGTGAGTCCAGGACAAGGGGCCACAGTCTTAGAATTAGAGGGTACCCAGTTAAAACAGAGATGAGGAGAATTTTTTTTAGCCAGAGGGTCATGGATTTGTGGAATTCGTTGCCACATATGGCTGTGGAGGCCCGATCATTGAGGGTGTTTAAGGAGGAGATTGACAGGTATCTAATTAGTCAGGGTATCAAGGGATATGGGGAAAAAGCCGGAAATTGGAACTAGATGGGTGAATAGTTTAGCTCATAGGGGAACTGCGGAGCAGACTCGATGGGCTGAATGGCCTACTTCTGCTCCTTTCTCTTGTGATTACAGAAAGGCATTGGATGAAAATTACTGATTTGCAATCACTTCCTTCAACTTTTGAGTGTTTTGCTGTCTGAAATTTTTAATATTTATTGAGCTGTGGGATGTTAGCTCAGTGAGTCTTTTCTCACTATGAACATGGTGTTAGGAGTGGAGAACAAAACTTGCTGCTCTGCCCTCTGGTAATATCTGTCAGCCACCGTGTCTCAGGAGCGAGTGTGAATTTTCCCACTTCCCACACCAGTCATTTGGCTGCCCCTTTCTGAGCAAGACTTGACAGTTTCTGTTGGTTTGAGAAGTTGTGTACCTGGTTAAAAGACCTAAAACTAAACCACAGGGGATTTCTCATCTTGTATTTGGTTTTTAAGTCTTCTTATGCCTTTGCCTGCAGAATTGTGTTTTTCTCTGCTCTCCTTGCTGGCATCCACTCTTTGATTTAGGATCATTTGGAACTCTGTTCAAAGTGCGTATATGTATCCAAGCTGGCTGGTGGTGTAGTGGCATCAGCACCGGACTTTAAGGCGAATGGTCCCAAGTTCGAATCCGGCCGGCTCCATGCTGGATTGAGCGAGCAACTTGGCCTTGTTAAATGCTACGGAAATGGCAAAAATACAGCCCATTGCGCCACAAGGTGTGAAAAGGAACAACAGAAACGTATGTCACCATAAACTACCCTGAGATTCATTTTCTTGCAGGCATTCACAGTAGAACAAAGAAATACAATAGAATAAATGTAAGAACTATGCACAATCAAAGGCAGGCAACCAGTGTGTGAAAGAACACAAATCATGCAGACATAATAATAAATAAGTAATAAATAATATTTAGAACATATGTAGAATCTTTGAAGGCACATTAGTGAAGTGGTTAGCACAACACTTTACAGTATAGGTGATCAAGGGTCATTAGCCACTGCTGCCTATAAGGAGTTTGTACGTTCTCCCTGTGACTGCGTGGGTTTCCTCTGGGTGCTCTGGTTTCCTCCCACAGTCTAAAGACGGACTGGGTTGGTGGGTTAATTGGTCATTGTAAATTGTCCTATGATTAGGTCAGAATTAAGCTGGGGGTTTGCTGGCCAGCGTGGTTCAAAGGGCTGGCAGGTCCTGTTCCACACTGTATCTCAATAAATAAATGAGGTTCCCTGTATCAGAACTTGTGCAAGATCTGTTCACCCTCCACCTGCTGTCTTGCATTGGCTCTTGGTTCTGCATTGTGCATTTTCATATTCTTGTTTCTGATGCCATAGATCTTTAAACTGGTCGGTAAAGTGATCGTAAGTGCATGCAGCTTGATTTCCTTTATTTATTGAGAGTTAGAATATAACAGCATAGAGGTTATGTTTGAATTATATGCAGTGTTTATATAAAACTCGCACAAAATGCTGGAGGAACTCAGCAAGTCAGGTAGTATCTGGTGGGGAATATGGAGGAGAATAAAGAGTCGACCTTTCAGACTGAGACTCTTTATTAGATCTAGGCCTGAAATGTCGACTGTTTACTCTCCTCCAAGATGCCCCCTGACCTTCTGAGTTCCTCAAGCATTTTGTGTGTGTTGCTCAAGATTTCCAGCATCTGTAGATTCTCTTGTGTTCTGTATTATATACAGTTCTTGTCACCATATAGGAAAGATGTCAATGCACTGTAAAGATTGGAATGGAGGAGGCTGAGGATGGACTTGTAGAGATTTGCAACGTGAGGGATATAGATAAGGTGGATGATCAGTCTTTCCCAGGAAAGGGAAGTCTAAAACTAGAGTGTGCAGATTTAAGGTGAGAGGGGAGAAGGTTTCAAGGGAATTGAATTTTTTATTGTTGTCACAGATGGTGAAAAGCTGGTCTTGTATACTGTTTAGACAAGTCTAATCATTACACAGTGCATTGAGATCATACAGGTAAAAATAACTGAATGCAGAATAAAGTGCAGTGTAAGTAGACACGGTGCAGGATCATAAAGTAGATTGCGAGGTCAAGAGTCCATCTTGCCGTACTTGGGAACTTTTCAGTAGTTGTTCGACAGCCAGATAGATAGTACGTGCTTTCAGACTTTTGTATTCTCTGCTCAGTGGGAGAGGGGGAAAACAGAAGTGTAAGGTGGGCTGGCAGCATTCCTTGCTCAAAGACCCCTCCCACCTTGCAATTCTCTTTGAGACAGCAAGAGAACGATGGAGTCCATTGAACGGAGGCTTGTTGATGTGATGTGTTGAGCTGTGCCTATAACTCTCTGCAGTTTCTTCTGGTCTCGGGCAGAACACTGGGCACGCCAAGCCATTATGCATCCAGATAGGATGCTTTCTATGGGGTATCAATAAAAATTCGTAAAGGTTGACAGGAAATGAACACCAAATTGCTTTAACCTCTTGAGGAAGTAGATGCATTGGTGAGCTGTTTTGCACTGATTGGATCAGGACAGGCTCTTGGTTATGTTCACTTCTAGGAACTAGAAGCTCTCATTATAACACTGATGTAGACAGGACCAGTCACAACACGTTGGAGGAACTCAGCAGGTTGGGCAGCATCTGTGGAAATGATCAGTCGATGTTTCGACCTGGAACCCTTCGTCAGGACTGAAGAGGGAAGGGGCAGAGACCCTATAAAGAAGGTGGGGGGAGGGTGGGAAGGAGAAGGCTGGTAGGTTCCAGGTGAAAAACCAGTAAGGGGAAAGATAAAGGGGTGGGGGGGGGAAGCAGGGAGGTGATAGGCAGCAAAGGTGAAGAAGGAATAGGGGAAAACACAATGGGTAGTAGAAGGAGACGGAACCATGAGGGAGGTGATAGGCAGCTGCGGAAGGGGGCTGAGTGAAATAGGGGTAGGGGAAGGGAGGGGGAGGGAATTACCGGAAGTTGGAGAATTCAATGTTCATACCAAGGGGCTGGAGACTACCTAGACGGTTGACTGATGGTTTCCATGGATGCTGCCCGACCTGCTGAGTTCCTCTATGTTGTGAGTTTTGCTTTGACCCCAGCATCTGCAGAGTATATTGTGTTTAGACAGGACCATGTGTATCACATC
This sequence comes from Mobula hypostoma, assembly GCF_963921235.1. Lineage (NCBI taxonomy): Eukaryota > Metazoa > Chordata > Chondrichthyes > Myliobatiformes > Myliobatidae > Mobula > Mobula hypostoma. The sequence goes on along the minus strand of NC_086114.1, from coordinate 53,601,187 downwards.
TCTCCCCACCTCCCCCACTGAAGTCAAAGATTGGCTGACACTGAGGAAATGTCATGACGCCATATTACTAAGCATTCTCTCTTGTACTCTCTCTCATTGTTGGAGATGTGGTCCACTGTGATGGTATCATCTGCAAACTTATAAATCAGGAGTGTAGGAGAATGAGGCGGGATCTCATTGAAACCTACTAAATATTGAAAGGCCTAGATAGGTGGACACAGATGTTTCCAATAGTGGGAGAGTCTCGTTCCAGTGGGCACAGCCTCAATAGAAGGCGTCCCTTTAGAATGGAAATGAGGAATCTTTTTAGCCAGAGGGTGGTGGTGAATGTGTGGAGTTCATTCCCACTGCTGTGGAGGCTGAGCCATTGGGTATATATAAAGTGGAGGTTGATACATTTTTCATTAGTAAGGATGTCAAAGGTTACAGGGAGAAGGCCGAAGAGTGTGATTGAGAGGGAAAAATCAGCCATGATGAAATGCTGGCGCAGACTCAATGGGCTGAATGTTCTTGTGATAGTCGATGTCAGAGCCCTTGGCCGGTGGTCATTAAGGCATGTTACCTTGTTTTTCTTAGGTATTCTGTTGCCTTAAAGCAAGTGGGAGCCTCAAGCTTTTCACATAGGGCAGTGGAAATACGGAGCAAGTTGCCAAACTAAACAGTAGAGGCTGTTACAATTGCAACATTTAACAAGCATTTGGACAGCTTCATGGATTAGAAAGATTGAAAGGGTTATTGGCCAAGTGTAGGCAAGTTCCAGGCGAAATCAGCTTAAGGGCCTTCTTCAGTGCTATATACTCTATGCCTCTGTGGCCCTTTTATTAAGTATACTTGCTCATTAATGCAAATATCTATCAGCCAGTCATGTGGCAGCAGATCAATGCATAAAAGCATGCAGACATGGTCAGACCAGACTTCAGAATGGGGAAGTGCCTTTGATTGTGAAATGATTGTTGGTGCCAGACAGGGTGGTTTGAGTATCTCAGTATGCTGATCTCCTAGGATTTACATGCACAACAGTTTCTAGAGTTTACAAAGAATAATTAAGTTCAAGTTTAATCATCATTCAACCATACATGAATAGAGCCAAACGAAATAGTTTTCCTCCAGGGCCAAGGTGCAAAATACATTACAAGTAGCACGCAGCTTGCTGTAAATAGCACATGTGGTTGCGATTTCAGAAAAACATACAACCATAAAGAAAAAAAATATAGCCCAAATCCCTGAGAGGGATGACTGTCAATTGTCCTGACCCAGCTTGTTCTGCCACCGAGTGAACACTGGAGGGCAGCACTGAGAGGAGGGGCCGGCCCCCAACCCAGCATGATTCCAGTGTGCCCAGGACAGGTCCCTGCTCTCTTCCCTGGGTAGCTGTAAAAGGCTGATATGTCCTAGGCAACCTTGCCATCAAGTACTCCCCACCATTTGGGTCTCGCCCCCATTTCATTGCTACCATCAAACAGGATGTACAGACCCTGAACACTAGCCTTCGAACTCTGGCCTCATTGATTCACATTGCTTAGAGATCACTGTCGCTTGTTCGTCTTGTCCACATGGAACTCTGATCCCAGAACCTACTGATGACTTGCTGACATAGGGAAGGGGTGGGGGCACTATCCCTCATCCTCCTTGATCCACTGACATGATATCTGACCAAAGATGTCCATGTCAGTAGCCTTTGAATGTGGAGTGGAGGCCTGGATTATGGGCTGACCTCTAATTCCCCCAAATCACTAAACCCTAACCTGACCCCTAACGCCACACTGACTTTTGCATGACTCTTTAACTTTAATTATTTTTTAACACACTAGCACTGCAGTCTTAGTTCTCTTTTTTCCTCTCTTTATTGTTTTGTATAATTTATATTCTGTGATCTCTGTAGCTCCATGCACATGATGTACTTGTGCACATGACAATAAGCTTGAACATAAATATGAGGGGTAATTTGATAGGCTGGTCTTGTTTTCTTTGCAAAGGCACTGAGAGGAAATAAATTTGAGTGTAAAAGCGTTGAGGGACCTAGGTGGCATTTAGAAGGACCAGCTTCCCCTGGTTGAGGGACAAGAGGTTGGGAACATTAATTCAGAGTAATTGGTTGAAGGATTGGAAGTGTGGTCGGGGATTTAAACCCTGAGGGTCGAAGTGGAATGTGTGTGGCAGAAGAAGCCACATTACATTGCTATCTGCAAGTATATTTCAAGGGATGTGATTAAGCGCTAGGTTGTAGGAATAGGTTGGTTAGCTCTTTTTTAAAAAACGTACTATACGGCCAAATAATCATCGTGTGTGTTGTTAGCTTTCCAGTATTTAGGGTGAGGTAATATTTGGCAATGCCAGTATTTATTGTTCATCCCTTATCAGGTTTGAAGTTAACCATTCCATTCCTGGTTAAGGTGCTCTCAGTTGGGTAGATAGTTTGCAAGTTTAGGTCAAGCAACTTTGAAGGATGGTGTTGATAGGAAATCTGCAGGTGATATATCCATATGCCTGATGCTCTTGTCTGATTTGGAGTGGTTGACTTTACAGGAATGTAAGAGTAGTCTATGCATGTAACTATGCATGTATGCATTTTTCAAAGGTGGGGGGGGTTGGTTAAGAGTTACCGGATAAAACCTCTTCTGGGTTGGAAACTATACAGCCATGAATGAATGGTGGAGCAGACAGTGCTAAATGGCCCTTTATTTTGTGGTCTTTGGATATTAGGACTTTTCCCTGGCTGATTTTAACTCTTGAAATGGAAGCAAGTGGAGTGTATTCCGTTGTATTCCTGACTTAGTCATTAATGAGAAAGGAATGGATTTGGGGTGTCAGATTTCGGGTCGCTTGTTGCAGGCTGGTCATAGGTTCCTGGCCAGTGGCAATTGGAAACAGTAGTGCTAATGCTCACAAAATGCTGGCGGGCTCAGCCTGAAACATCAACTGTTTGTTCCCCTCCATAGATGCTTCCTGACTTGCTGAGTTCCTCCATTTTGTGAGTTGCTCAAGATTTCTAGCATCTGCAGAACCTCTTGTATCTATATAGCAATGTTAATGCTATAGAGTTTCAAAGGTAGACATTTAGAGTGCTTTTTGGATTGGAGATGGTCATTGTCTAGCACTGTGTGATGCATATGTTTTTGCCACATAAATATCTAAATGTCAAGTCAAGTCGTCACTTTTATTGTCATTTCAACCATAATTGCTGGTACAGAACATAGTAAAAATGAGATAACGTTTTCCAGGACCATGGTGCTACATGAAACAATACAAAAACTACACTGAACTACATAAGAAAAAACACAAAAACTACCCTAGACTACAGACCTATCCAGGACTGCATAAAGTGCACAAAACAGTGCAGGCACTACAATAAATAATAATAAATAATAAACAGGACAATAGGCACAGTAGAGGGTCTAGTAGGTTGGTGTCAAGCCAGGCTCTGGGTATTGAGGAGTCTGATGGCTTGGAGGAAGAAACTGTTACATAGTCTGGTCGTGAGAGCCCGAATGCTTCGGTGCCTTTTGCCAGATGGCAGGGGGGAGAAGAGTTTGTATGAGGATGCGTGGGGTCCTTCATAATGCTGTTTGCTTTGTGGATGCAGCGTGTGGTGTAAATGTCTGTAATGGCGAGAAGAGAGACCCCGATGATCTTCTCAGCTGATCTCACTATCCTCTGCAGGGTCTTGCGATCCGAGATGGTACAATTTCCGAACCAGGCCGTGATGCAGCTGCTCAGGATGCTCTTGATGCATCCTTTGTAGAATGTGGTGAGGATGGGCGGTGGGAGATGGACTTTTCTCAGCCTTCGCAGAAAGTAAGAGACGCTGCTGGGCTTTCTTTGCTATGGAGCTTTGCTATGTTTATGTCTTCTACTGGGTAGAGAGTATCTGTTTCAGGAATCAGGGTTATGGTCAACATTGCGTGCCTAACATCAAAATGTGTAATTAGGATCTCGATGGGCATCAGTCTGAGAACTAATAATTGCAATTGTTTGTTTATTGGTGGTCCCTTCCTAGTTTGTTGAGGTGCCTGCTGAAGGTGGTTGAAGGCTCAGAAATGCACAGGAGGATAGGTATTGCTGCTGCCTGATGAGGGTTTTCTGATAAGCTTTAGGTCTTGATCTTCAACATCCTGCAATTGTTCAAAGCATCCATAGAGGGAAATGGAGAGTTGACATTCAGGTTGAGACCCTTCAGAATTACACTGACTGTCCACTTCCTTCCATAGACACTACCTGACCCGCTGAGTTATTTCACCTTGTGTGTGCTCAGCATCTGTGGTCTCTTGTCTCAATTGGTCAAAGGTTGTGGCTGGGTTATTTAAACATTAACACCTACATGATTTCAAACGTTATCATGTATGTCCCCTGAGGTTTTACCATGGTTCCTTGAAGCCACACTGGTTAAATGTTATCCAAGGCACTCACACTTGCCTCACCTGTGATCCACCTATTTTGGCCATATTTGTGCTGAAATTGTGATGGTATGGAGCTGTAGTCTTGGTGGAACCTAAACTGTATATTAGGGAGCTCAGCGTTACAACAAAATGTTGCCTGTTAGCATTTAGGCATTCTGTGACATAACCCATCAAGAAACAACACTGGAAGAACTTGGAGGCAAGTGGTGAATGTCATTATCTTTGGTCAAGAGGACTGTAGTGTCTTGATCCAAAATGTCGACATAGATCTTTTGCCTCCAAAATGCTGCTCAAGCCACTAAATTCTTCCAGAGCCAGGCAATTGTCATGTAGATTCCAGTTTGCTGATCGTACAGGAACAACTTGGTTAGTAATGTGGCTTGTTCTGACGTGCGCTACGTGTCATGGGCTTTGCCGCACTGTTTCTTGACTTGTGAGGAGATTTGAATTGGCTTAAGACTGGTTTCTGTGATGGTGGGGATCTCAGCAAGAAACTGAGATGGAATATCCACCAGCCACCTCTGGCTGAACAAGGTTGAACATCCATTACCCTTTGCCCTTTGCACATTAGGTCCTGTCATAGTTGAGGAACCCTTTCTTCTCATGGGATGTTTAATGGTCCAGCATCTTTTACAGCTGAATGTGGTAGGACTGTAGAGCAATGATCTAATCTTTTGGTTGTGAATCACCTAGCTTTACTACTTGCTGATTGTGATGTTTAGCATATCATTTAACTCTAGCAGTTTTGCCAAGTTGACTTTTTTTATGTGTGACTGGTGCTGTTCTGGACGTGCCTTTCCATAGTCCTTATTGAGTAAGGATTGATCCCTTCTGTGATTGTAGTTGACAAACTAGGAAATATAGCAGGTCTCGAGTTTGCTGCTGATGCGATGCCCAGCTTAGAGCTATCTGGTCAGCTCTGAGTCTTTGGCACTGTGGTAATGCACATAACACAAATAATCGGAATTATTGTTACTGACTTGTACGAAAGCAAGAATATCCAATCGGTCCTGTCATGGACAGATGCATTTTCAGTAGGTAGGTTAGTTGAGTTGATTCATCCCTTCCTGGTTCATTCACTCCCTTCTTTCCCTCTCAACTGGATACAGACGTAATCTTGCAACTGTGACTTTCATGATTTGACTGGCTCACTCAGTGGTTGATGCTAGATTATGGTTTAAGAGATTTCACCTTTTTGAAGTGCTGCTCAACATGAGAATATAATTATAAAGTTGAGTCCTCCCATGTTTGACTTAATGCTGTGGAAATGCATGCGATCGAGATTTCTCAGATCAGCCACTACATTCTTGTTTTATCTGTTTTCTGTTTAAACATAATGGTGCAGATACACCTGGTTTTCTGGGCCGTTTTTGAGCATAGCGTTATACTTCATGATATTATTGAATCAGGTGGGATTTTACAACAACTTGTTAGTTTTGACACCTATTTTTGAAAAGACTGGAAGATATTTAGGGATGGACCATAAATGTCATCTTTGTAACCGTAAGTGTTACATATCATACAAATAAATATCAAAATTCTCCTCTGAATTTTACATAGAACTGCCAGATTCGACACGAATCATCTGCAGGTGATAGAACCCCTTTACTCCCACTGACCTGTCCACAAGACAGGTTCTGTCTTTTTGCATCATCTAGTTCCCATTACAAGTTAATTGTAAATGATTGGATTAATTAATTTTCCTGGCAGCCCATTCTGTACACTGAGAGGTGTGTGTGGGTTCTAACTGGCAACAATGCCCATTTCCCAATTCTTTTTAAAAACACTGGCACTCGTGTGCTTTACTGAAATCCTCAATCACACGAGCACTTACTGTCCCTGTGAATTTGTGCGTGAAGGAGATGCAATTATCGGTGAATATTTAGCAAAGCATTAAATTTAGAGGACTTAAAAAAAAATTCCTCAAGATGTGCAGTGATGAATATGGTGACGCTGTTTTGCATGATAATATCTTTGGCTTGTGTATACGTCATTCCCCATGTATTGTTGGGTCTCCCCATGGGAAGTGTAAGTGTTTCTCAGACATATCCTGGCTAGTCAGTGGTTCTTTAAACTGTTCAGTTCCAACTATCTTAACTTATTTTAGCATTGAGCTGTGGGGAACTGTTTGGAATGGAAACCCCTAGATATCCGAGAGGCATTGGAGAAACATCCGGCCCGAGCTGATTACCGTCATCTGGCGGCCAGACGGTTCTGATGCTGTGATGGATGAGCTCGTCTGGCGATTCCCCTGTAAGCAGCTTCTGGACCAGCTGAAACCTAACCCGAGCCTTTAGCGAACACACCATCGGTTTCAGAACTGAAAGCAGAGCAGCTGTGCTCTTGGGAGAGATGACAGTCGAGCAACTCTGTTTATGCCGGAACTCTACAAATATTCCTATTGTGCTAGGCGTCATCACTACACAGAAGAATGGTGCCAGGATGCTCTGTGAAGCTCTCAATCTGGCTACTGCAAAGTGCAGGACAGTAGTCCAGAGGGTATTTTTCCCCAGCCCTTCATTTCTTTCACCTTTACATATTTCTTTCCTTCTTGATCTGTCAGACATTTTCTCTCAGTGCCCCCTCGTTCCCACCTTTCTCCCCTCTTCCCTTGAGGACCTTCCTTTTCCCCTCAAAGCAGGTCCTCACCCTCCTTTGTAACATGGTCCTTTCAGTTAGAAGCTCTTTGCCTCTGTACTGTTTATGAATTCAGGGTTACCTTCAGCATTTTTCTATTGGAACAGTCCATATTGGAAGATGTGTGTGTATATAAATCCCCAGTTTAGCTGTTTTTGCACACCCTTTAAAAGACTCTTTGTTCCAAGCCTTTGAAGAAATTGCATTGCTCTTTGAGGTGAAAGAGTACTAGAGGCAGGTAAATTTAACAAGGATCTATATTTGAGAAGGTAAACTATGTGAATGGAGCAGAATAGTGGGCTGTTGGTTAGTGCTTGTACAGTATATGTTGTAGGCTGAATGATCAAGATCACCTCTGTTGGTTCCTGTGATTTCATAGCCAAGTTTTACCACTTCTGGTTTGAAAATGTCTTTATTATAAAAATGGCAGCTTATTTTCTTTAGACTGAGGTTTTGGAGAAGATCTTGGTCTTTGTTTAAAAACTGCAAAACTAAATGAATGTCTTAAGATGTTTTGGACTTGAGTTTTAATTTGTCCATCTTCATATTATTGTGCAGTCATTTCTTGTTTCTCGGAAGAAATCTTCATTTCAGGTTTTAGTGCAGACTGCTTTTCTTAATTTTGCTGTATTGGGTTTTAGTGAGATTTTAATTCTGATTTGGTTATTTGAAGTCTAAGCTGAGTTGCCACTTATCTGTAAGTCAAAATAAAAATCTAAAATCTTAAATCTGAAAGTACTCAGCAGGTCAAACAGCAACAGAGATGTGTGTGTGTGTTTAATTTAAGATAGTGCAATTCGTGGACCTGAAATTGTAGCTCCATAGATGTTATCTGACCTGCTGAGTATTTTGACCACTTTATTTTTAACCATACCTCCTTGTGTTTGGTTATGCATCTCAGGGCATTTGAATAATGCATCACAAAATCATGTTCTTATTGTAGAATAGTAACACAAATTACTTAGTTCTGGTTTGCTTGAGTAAAGAAAATCTGATAGCATTAGCCTAGGCAATATGTGACCTCAGGTCTCTAATGCCCTTTGAAGCAGCCTTGCAGGGAAGGTTCAGAAGGCCGTAAAATGTTGGCCCTGCCAGTGGAACACAGGCCCTGGAAAAAGAATAATTTCAAATGAACTCTCAAAAAAAAATGTAGGAGGTGAAACCCTTGAAATCATTCAAGAAGCAACTAAGTGTGGAATGTCAGACACAAGTATAATTCTAAAAGAATGAATTTGGATGTAAAGGGTAGCCTCTTCATTTGAAATTACTTTGTGAATGCCTTTAGTTATGTTTTGTAACTCCAGAAGCTAATTGAAAGAAAAACACAGGAGCTGGGATATTTGCCTACTTAGTTGATGTGGTTGTGTAATGACGTATGCCATTCACTATAACCCATAATGATTTATGTAAATAAACAAAGAATGCTTAATCAAACAATATTTACAATATTACTCAAATATTACTGAAATATTAAATGCACTACACTCCTCCTGCCTAGCTATAAACTCCAACTCAATGAAGAAGCAACTCAACTCAAATATGTCAAGTATTGCCCTCTAGTCATCTTATATACACAGTATACTGTATCAGTGGTCCCCAACCACCGGGCCGCACCGGTACTGGGCCGCAAAGCATGTGCTACTGGGCTGCGAGGAAATGATATGATTTGGTGATATGAGTCACCTGCACCTTTCCTCATTCCCTGTCAAGCCCACTGTTGATCCATTATGCACGCAAGGTCATTACCCACACGTCATCCATGTCAGCGCAGGAAGAAGTTCAACTCCTCGAGCTTGCAAATGACGGTGGGCAGCAAAGTATGTTTGACATAACATCTCTGCCAGTATTCTGGATCAAAGTCAAGGCTAAATATTCTGAGATAGCCACGAAAGCACTGAAAACGTTGCTTCCATATCCAACATTTTTCTGCGAAGCGGAGTTTTCTGCAATGAATGCAATGAAAACTAAATTGTGGAATAGACTGGACATAAGGAACCCCATTTGAGTATCGCTGTCTCCCATCACCCCTCGATAGGACCGTCTTGTTGCAGGAAAACAAGTATTCAGCCCAGGGCTCCCACTGATTCAGCGATATTGGTGCGTTGCAATGGTTTTATATGTTCATATGGGGAAAATATGCGCTGTGTATTTAATATCCAAACGTTACTTAAAATGTTATGATGCTATTGACTTATAAAACCATATAACTATTACAGCATGGAAACAGGCCATCTCGGCCCTTCTAGACCGTGCCGAACGCTACTCTCACCTAGTCCCACCGACCTGCACTCAGCCCATAACCCGCCATTCCTTTCCTGTCCATATACCTGTCCAATTTTTCTTTAAATGATAATATTGAACCTGCTTCTGCCACTTCTACTGAAAGTTCGTTCAACACTTCAAGCTCCCCATCCTCCCCTGATAATTGACTTATCACTATATTCATGCGAGGAAAATATGCGCTGTGTTTAATATTAAATTCATTAGATAAACCCTTTTAGAAACGAAATTGAGTGTATTAACCACCTACCACTTGTATTCCGGTCGTGATTAACATCACCCCCCCGCCCCCGAACAGAATTGCCAAAAGCAATTTGCAGGAAAAAAATCGGCAGGTACAAGCATGCGCACTGGTGCCCGCGCAAGGCTTCATGGTCATTGTAGTCTTTTCTGGGTAAACACAACATATTTGACTGCTACTCTTGTCCGTTGGCAACCCTACCACCCCCCACCTCCCCCGGTCGGCCGGCCTGCAAGAATATTGTCAATATTAAACCGGTCCGCAGTGCAAAAAAAGGTTGGGGACCCCTGTACTATATAATATAATTACTATATAGAAATCCACAGCATAGTAAATTTTAAATTGTCCCATTCATGCCTAAAGATTTAATCATTGTGGAGGATTTCTTACTCTTGTGGGGCTGCGGCTTTCTTGACAACAGAGGTCACTTTGCTTGGCAGGTGAGACTTGTGGCTGTGAAACTATCTCAGGTTCTGGGGCCTCCTCCATGGTGGTTCTAGGAGTTGGCTCTGGGACTGCAGGAAGTGGTTCTGACAGCTCTGAACACCTTTCTTCAACAATCGACTCTGCTGTCCTCAACTGATCGATGTGCTTGATGACATCTGGAAATGACACAATCTCCACTGTGTAGGAGAGTGGTCCAGTTCTGCTGTTAATCTTTCCAAGTACCTGCTTTTGATCACCTCTGTAGTCCCTCGTCAGGACTGCTTGTCCAGGCGTGAAACATCAACAGACATCCCACCTCTCCCGGAAGTTCCGGGAGTCTCCCGCATATTAATAGTGGCTCCCTGATGCCCGCAAATTATATACAATATCACGGAAATCAACTTTTTTGAGAGAAAGCGAGAGAAAGCAAGAGAGAGCGAGAGCAAGCAATCAAGTGAGCGAGAGAGAGAAAGCAAGCAAGAGCGCACGAGCGAGAGAGAGCGAGAGCGAAAACGAGTGAGAGAAAGCAAGTGAGAGTGAAAGCGAGAGAGAGAGAGCTTGAGAGCGGGCGAGCGACCACGAGAGAGGGAGCGTGCAAGCGAGAGCACGCCATGGCAGAGAGTTCCAAAAAAAATATAAAACGTATGTCACCTCCGACTACACTAAAGTGTACCCGTCTAATAGGGGTCAAAGTAATAACAGTGTTGCTCGCTGCACTGTTTGCAACAGTGACTTTTCTATTGCCCATGGTGGGTTAAGACTGTAAAAGACATGTTGAGGTGAGTTTAACAGGTGTCATTCATTCATTAGCATAGCTAATGTTATTTAAACTAGCTGGCTAGCTGCTAAGGAGCTACTCTATTGCAGACATCCCAACTCTCCCTGGAGTCTCCCGCAAATTGATGGTGCTACCTTCCTGAAATGAGTTTTTGCAGGATGGGATGTCTGCATCAAGCCTCCTTGTTTGAGGACCCTTCAATTTGTCTCAGCTGTTTGTGCTGCATACTCCTTCTGAGATTGGGTTTGAAGAGATCCAAGTGTGAGCACAAGGGACGACCCAGGAACAGCATAGCTGGTGAGTTGTTGGTTGTGGAGTGTGCTGCATTGCGATTTGCAAAGAGGAAATTGGCGAGCTTCTGAGTTAATGTTTAGTGTAGTGTATTTTACTCACGATGCTTTCTTTAGACTGGACAAACCTTTCAACCAAGTCATTTGTAACTGCAGGTATGGTGCAGATGTAATGTGTCTTACTCCATTAATTTTCAGGAATGACTGAAACTGTTCCCCAACAAACTGGTCCATTGTCACTGAACTAACTGTTCTGGAACACCAGTTCTTGCAAAGAGGCTTCTCAATACATAAACTGTGTGAGGCTGTAGTGGAGGCCATTGGAAACACTTCTGGCAGCTTTGTAGCTGCATTCACCACTACCAAGAAATTTGTGCTCATGAATAGTCTGGCAAAATCCACGTGAATCCTCTGCCAGGGCAGTGCAGGCCATTCCCAGGGATGGAGAGGTGCTGCTGTTGGCATCTTCTGAATGTGTTGGCATCCCAAACAGTGTATGGCAAGCTGCTCAATCTGCTAGATAACTGGCATGTAGCTCCTCTAACACTTTCTCTCAGCTTGGATGGTGCAACCACTCTCAATCCCCATAAGGCAACCCTCATCAAAGTCAAGTTCATACCTGCGCTGGTACAAAGGGGGAACTAGAATTTTTGCTGCACATTCCAGCCATTTTGGGTTGTCGTGTAAACCTGAGACAGTGTGTGGTCTTTTCTGGGTTCCTGGAGAGTTTCAATTTGCATTAGGGAGAATATGTCAAGAGGAGTGTCCTTTTTTGTAAATATTTCTGGTATTTCCTTTTCCAAGGGTAAATGGGGCAATCCATCAGCACTTTCATGATCAGTTGCCCTCTTGAATTTGATTTTGTGATTGTGTCCTCCAAGGAACAGCCCACCTCTGCAGTTTTCCTGCTGCTGTTAGTAGAACACCCTTCATGGATTGAAGATAGACACCAGTGCTGGATGATCAGTAATCAAGGTAAACTCTCATCCATAATGGGTGACTTCAATCTACATGTAGATTGGGTGAACCAAATTGGTAAAGGTGCTGAGGAAGAGGATTTCTTGGAATGTATGCGGGATGGTTTTTTGAACCAACATGTCGAGGAATCAACTAGAGAGCAGGCTATTCTAGACTGGGTTTTGAGCAATGAGGAAGGGTTAATTAGCAATCTTGTCGTGAGAGGCCCCTTGGGTAAGAGTGACCATAATATGGTGGAATTCTTCATTAAGATGGAGAGTGACATAGTTAATTCAGAAACAAAGGTTCTGAACTTAAAGAGGGGTAACTTTGAAGGTATGAGACGTGAATTAGCTAAGATAGACTGGCAAATGACACTTAAAGGATTGACGGTGGATATGCAATGGCAAGCATTTAAAGATTGCATGGATGAACTACAACAATTGTTCATCCCAGTTTGGCAAAAGAATAAATCAAAGAAGGTAGTGCACCTGTGGCTGACAAGAGAAATTAGGGATAGTATCAATTCCAAAGAAGAAGCATACAAATTAGCCAGAAAAAGTGGCTCACCTGAGGACTGGGAGAAATTCAGAGTTCAGCAGAGGAGGACAAAGGGCTTACTTAGGAAGGGGAAAAAAGATTGAGAGAAAACTGGCAGGGAACATAAAAACAGACTGTAAAAGCTTTTATAGATATGTAAAAAGGAAAAGACTGGTAAAGACAAATGTAGGTCCCCTACAGACAGAAACAGGTGAATTGATTATGGGGAGCAAGGACATGGCAGACCAATTGAATAATTACTTTGGTTCTGTCTTCACTAAGGAGGACATAAATAATCTTCCAGAAATAGTAGAGGACAGAGGGTCCAGTAAGATGGAGGAACTGAGCGAAATACATGTTAGTAGGGAAGTGGTGTTAGGTAAATTGAAGGGATTAAAGGCAGATAAATCCCCAGGGCCAGATGGTCTGCATCCCAGAGTGCTTAAGGAAGTAGCCCAAGAAATAGTGAATGCATTAGTGATAATTTTTCAAAACTTGTTAGATTCTGGACTAGTTCCTGAGGATTGGAGGGTGGCTAATGTAACCCCACTTTTTAAAAAAGGAGGGAGAGAGAAACCGGGGAATTATAGACCGGTTAGCCTAACGTCGGTGGTGGGGAAACTGCTGGAGTCAGTTATCAAAGATGTGATAACAGCACATTTGGAAAGCGGTGAAATCATCGGACAAAGTCAGCATGGATTTGTGAAAGGAAAATCATGTCTGACGAATCTCATAGAATTTTTTGAGGATGTAACTAGTAGAGTGGGTAGGGGAGAACCAGTGGATGTGGTATATTTGGATTTTCAAAAGGCTTTTGACAAGGTCTCACACAGGAGATTAGTGTGCAAACTTAAAGCACACGGTATTGGGCGTAAGGTATTCATGTGGATAGAGAATTGGTTAGCAGACAGGAAGCAAAGAGTGGGAATAAACGGGACCTTTTCAGAATGGCAGGCAATGACTAGTGGGGTACCGCAAGGCTCAGTGCTGGGACCACAGTTGTTTACCATATATATTAATGACTTGGATGAGGGAATTAAATGCAGCATCTCCAAGTTTGCGGATGACACGAAGCTGGGCGGCAGTGTTAGCTGTGAGGAGGATGCTAAGAGGATGCAGGGTGACTTGGATAGGTTGGGTGAGTGGGCAAATTCATGGCAGATGCAATTTAATGTGGATAAATGTGAAGTTATCCACTTTGGTGGCAAAAATAGGAAAACAGATTATTATCTGAATGGTGTCCGATTAGGAAAAGGGGAGGTGCAACGAGACCTGGGTGTCATTATACACCAGTCATTGAAAGTGGGCATGCAGGTACAGCAGGCGGTGAAAAAGGCAAATGGTATGCTCGCATTTATAGCGAGAGGATTCGAGTACAGGAGCAGGGAGGTACTACTGCAGTTGTACAAGGCCTTGGTGAGACCACACCTGGAGTATTGTGTGCAGTTTTCGTCCCCTAATCTGAGGAAAGACATCCTTGCCATAGAGGGAGTACAAAGAAGGTTCACCAGATTGATTCCTGGGATGGCAGGACTTTCATATGAAGAAAGACTGGATGGACTAGGCTTGTACTCGTTGGAATTTAGAAGATTGAGGGGGGATCTGATTGTAACGTATAAAATCCTAAAGGGATTGGACAGGCCAGATGCAGGAAGATTGTTCCCGATGTTGGGGAAGTCCAGAACGAGGGGTCACAGTTTGAGGATAAAGGCGAAGCCTTTTAGGACCGAGATTAGGAAAAACTTCTTCACACAGAGAGTGGTGAATCTTCGGAATTCTCTGCCACAAGAAACAGTTGAGGCAAGTTCATTGGCTATATTTAAGAGGGAGTTAGATATGGCCCTTGTGGCTACGGGGATCAGGGGGTATGGAGGGTTCTGAGTTGGATGATCAGCCATGATCATAATAAATGGCGGTGCAGGCTCAAAGGGCTGAATGGCCTACTCCTGCACCTATTTTCTATGTTTCTATACCTGTACTTTTTGAAACATTTTACACTCCAAACCAGACCGAGGCCTCTCGGTCAATCAGTGCGAAATTTTTCTCCATAGCGGTAAGGGAATGTGATGCAAAGGCTACAGGGTGTTCACTTCCATCACTCATAGCATGTGACACGACTGCACCTATACCATATGGCAAGGAGTCACAGGCAAGCTTCATGGACAATGTGGATCATAATGTGTGAAGACAGTGTCTGCCATCACCATTTTCTTTGCCTTTTGGAAAGCCATTTCACCTCAGTCTTTCACCTCAGATGGTTGAGGAAGTTTGGTATGGGTCCCCAAATCCTAAGAGCTTTCTACAGGGGCACAGTTGAGAGCATCCTGACTAACTGCATCACTGCCTGGTATGGGAACTGTACTTCCCTTAATTGCAGGACTCTTGCAGAGAGTGTTGTAGACAGCCCAGCGCATCTGTAGTTGTGAACTTCCCATGATTCAGGACATATACAAGGACAGGTGTGTAAATAGGGCCCGTAGGATTGTTGGGGACCTGAATCACCCCGACCACAATCTATTCCAGCTGCTACCATCGGGGAAACGGTACAGCAGCATAAAAGCCAGGACTAACAGGCTCTGGGACAGCTTCTTCCACCAGGCCATCAGATTGATTAACTCACGCTAATTCGAGTGTACTCTATATTTCATTGACTGTTCTATTTATTATAAATTACTATGATTGCGTATCTAGATGGAGACATAATGTAAAGATTTTTACTCATGTACGTGAAGGATGTAAGAAATAAAGTCAATTCAATTCACTCTACTTTGTCCGTTGCCATTTCTCTTTGATCTACAGTAATGACAGAGTAACCAGGTTTGGCAGGAATCTGTTAAAGTAATTAACAGCCCATACAAAGGATCACAACTGCGTCGTCTTTGACCTTGAGGCATCTACCACTGCTTGAATTTTCTCAGCACCCTTGTATAATGCTTGTGCTTCAATGGTGTGACCACAGTAAGTGTAGTTTGGTTTAAAGAATTCCACTTGGCACATTGTTCTCTGAGCTCATAACCTTCTAACCTTTTTAGAACTGTCTTGAGATTTTGGAGATGTTCCTTGTCATCCTCACCAGTAATCCAGGTAACAGTGAGTTCCGGGACAACCTTCCAGCATTTGGTCAATTGCTTTCTGCCAAAGTGCAAGTACAAATGCTACTCCAAAAATAAGTCTGTTATAGCAATTAAAGCTCTTTGAGTGCTTAGGGTGAGAGACGCTTTGGACAATTCTTCCATCTCCTTGAATACTGGTGTGGCATCATCCAGAACCTTTCTTAATTTGTTTTCAGTTGACTCTATTGCAGTGGTATGGCATGCAAATCTGATCTCCAGTCAGATTGTAGTTCTGAGCGAATTACACTCCACAATGCTGGCCCTCCTATTTTTACAACATATGAGTTCAATGTGGCTTGTTGGTTGTTGTATTTTACTGTTACAAATGTCATTTTCACAGGAATTATTTTTTCTCCAGTATAAGCTTTTAGTTGGCTATCTGCAGGCTTCAGTTGAGTGTCTTTGAATTGGCATTCAAACTCACGTGGAATGACTGAAAGAGCCAAGCCAGTGGCCGATTCTATTTTAATTAATTTGCTGTTCACTTCTGGGGTAAGACATATTGCTTGTCTCTTGTTTTCACTTTATAAATCTCAAGGCTACTTAGTCCTGTGTCACCCTTATCACTGTTAGATTTTTCATCAACAGCATGCAGATTAGTGCTCTTTTTTTGAAACTTCAATTTGACTTTATCTTTCTCTCTTCCCTGTGCAGTCCATTTACTTTTGTGTGCCCAACATGCTGTTTGTATGTGACCTACTCTGTTGCATTTTCTGCAAGTTTTGCCTTTAAATCTGCATTGGTCTGGTGTATGTGAGACCCTGCCACAACGGTAACACAATTTGTTTGGCCAGGCAGGTTTCTGTTCAGACGTTCATGCTCGC
Organism: Mobula hypostoma; assembly: GCF_963921235.1. Lineage (NCBI taxonomy): Eukaryota > Metazoa > Chordata > Chondrichthyes > Myliobatiformes > Myliobatidae > Mobula > Mobula hypostoma. Next base: position 53,584,704 of record NC_086114.1, on the reverse strand, counting down.
TTTTGTTCCTGACTGCAACTCAATTGCGTATCTGGCTGATGTTACCATTGATACATTTAAAAAAGCAGTTAAAATTGCTGTGAGTCCTGCTTCAGTTAGGAATTGTTTTTCAATGGTTTCTTGTAAGATTACACACACTAAATAATATCTCAGTGCACCATTAATCCCATCACTGAACTAACAGGTTGGGACAATTTCTTCAATTCAGCCAGCCAAGCTGAAATAGACTCCCCTTCCTTTTGATTCCACTTCTGAAACCTAAAGTGTTCTGCAATCAACAATGGTTCCAGTCCTAAATGATCCTGCATTACGTTTGCAATATAGCAAAGCTCATTTTGACTGGTTTGTTTGGAGCAGTTGAACTTCTAAGTAAACTATGCTTTTCCACCAATTGTACTCAGTAGCACTGGCACTCGTTTTTCATTGGCTATTTCATGTGCTTCAAAATACTGCTCAATTTGTTCAGTATACATCATCCAGTTATCTGTTGTGCACTTGAATGTGTTATTCTTTATGATGTCGCCAGCCATTTCTGCTTTATTTATTATTGTTATCACCAAGTACTCACTGTTTATGAACCCTTGGCCATACTCGTTGTTTGTTAACTTCTTCCATTTTCTGCTTTTTGTTTTAAATACTCTAATGTGTCTCTGCCCTTCCAAGGGAATCAGCAGATCAGTAGTTGTCTCAGGTTTGTTTTAAAACTTCCTGGTTGTCACTGTTATGTTTTGTAACTCGAGAAACTAATTGAAAGAAAAACATAGGAGCTGGGATATTTGTCTACTTAGTTTATCCTTTTTTTATTGAGGTGCTCATATGACATGGTGGCGTAATGATGTACGCCATTCATGTAATTCATACATATAACCCGTAATGAATTATGTAAGCAAAGAATGCTTATTCAAAGAATATTACTCAAATATTATAGAAATATTAAGTACACTACATTTATGTTTGCAAAAGATGGAAGGTAGGTGTTATTTATACAGAACACTTTGCAAAAAGCAGAAGAAACTGGTGTTGGAAATCTGAAATAAAAACAAATTTCTGGGAATACATGGTAGATGGAAAGATGGAGGTTGGTGTTTCAGTCTGATCACCCTCTTCCCTTGTGTTTAAATTGCATTTTTTTTCTTTGGATGTACTATTGTCTTTTTATAATAGTCATGCAGTCAGAAATAGAACAGGGTTAAAATTTTGCTGCATTAAAATTCTGTAAGTTACTTAACGTTCATATATATATTCCTGTAGTTCTAGCTGTTATTTGTTGGAGTTACATTCATGATCACCATTTTAAATATTGAAATTGGGAAAGACTGTTTCTGATTCAGGTTAAATGGGTAAATTGGTTTATTGTCGCATGTATCTAGGAACAGTAGAAAAGCTCGTCTTACATACCAGATCAATTCATTATAACAGTGTGTTGAGGTAGTAATAAAGTGCTACAGTAGAGAAAATGTGCAGGTAAGGTGGAAGTCACAATGAGGTAGATAATGAGATTGAATATATCTTGTACAAGAGGACAGTTCAAGAGTCTGATAACAGCAGGATGGAAGCTGTCCTATAAGCTTTCAGGCTTCTACTATAACCATATAACAATTACAGCATGGAAACAGGCCATCTCGACCCTTCTAGTCCGTGCCGAACTCCTACTCTCACCTAGTCCCACCGACCTGCACTCAGTCCATAACCCTCCATTCCTTTCCTGTCCATATAGTTGTCCAATTTAACAACATCGAACCTGCCTCAAACACTTCTGCTGGAAGCTTGTTCCACACAGCCACAACTCTCTGAGTAAAGAGGTTCCCCCTCATGTTACCCCTAAACTTTTGCCCTTTAACTCTCAACTCATGTCCCCATGTTTGAATCTCCCCCACTCTCAATGGGAAAAGCCTATCCACGTCAACTCTATCAATCCCCCTCATAATTTTAAACACCTATCAATTCCCCTGTCAACCTTCTACACTCCAAAGAATAAAGACCTAACTTGTTCAGCCTTTCTCTGTAACTTAGGAGATGAAACCCAGGCAACATTTTAGTAAACCTCCTCTGTACTCTCTCAATTTCATTGACATCTTTCCTATAATTTGGTGACCAGAACTGTACACAAAACTCCAAATTTGCCCTTACTAATGCCTTATACAATTTCAACATTATATCCCAACTCCTATACTCAGTGCTCTGATTTATAAAGGCCAGCATACCAAAAGCTTTCTTCACCCTATCCACATGAGATTCCACCTTCAGGGAACTATACACCATTATTCCGAGATCCCTCTGTTCTACTGCATTCTTCAATGCCCTACCAGTTACCATGTATGTCCTATTTTGATTAGTCCTACCAAAATGTAGCACCTCACATTTTTCAGCATTAAACTCCATCTGCCATCTTTCAGCCCACTCTTCTAACTGGCCTAAATCTCTCTGCAAGCTTTGAAAACCTACTTCATTATCCACAACGCCACCTATCTTAGTATCATCTGCATACTTACTAATCCAATTTACCACCCCAACATCCAGGTCATTAATATATATGACAAACAACATTGGACCCAGTACAGATCCCTGAGGCACACCACTACACACTGTCCTCCAATCTGACACACAGTTATCCACCACTACTCTCTGGCATCTCCCATCCAGCCACTGCTGAATCCATTTTACTACTTCGATATTAATGCTTAACGATTGAACCTTCCTAACTAACCTTCCATGTGGAACCTTGTCAAAGGCCTTACTGAAGTCCATATAGATAACATCCACCGCTTTACCCTGGTCAACTTCCTTAGTTACCTCATCAAAAAATTCAATAAGATTTGTCAAACATGACCTTCCATGCACAAATCCATGTTGACTGTTCCTAATCAGACCCTGTCTATCCAGATAATTATATATACCATCTCTAAGAATACTTTCCATCAATTTACCCACCACTGACGTCAAACTCACAGGCCGATAATTGCTAGGTTTACTCTTAGAACCCTTTTTAAACATTGGAACCACATGAGCAATACGCCAATCCTCCGGCACCATCCCCGTTTCTAATGACATTTGAAATATTTCTGTCAGAGCCCCTGCTATTTCCACACTAACTTCCCTCAAGGTCCTAGGGAATATCTTGTCTGGACCCGGAGACTTATCTAGTTTTATATTCCTTAAAAGCGCCAGTACTTCCTCTTCTTTAATCGACATACTTTCCATAACTACCCTTCTTGTTTCCTTTACCTCACACAATTCAATATCCTTCTCCTTAGTGAATACCGAAGAAAAGAAATTGTTCAAAATCTCCCCCATCTCTTTTGGCTCCGCACATAGCCGTCCACTCTGATTCTCTAAGGGACCAATTTTATCCCTCACTATCCTTTTGCTATTTATATAACTGTAGAAACCCTTTGGATTTATTTTCACCTTACTTGCTAAAGCTGCCTCATGTCTTCTTTTAGCTTTTCTAATTTCTTCCTTAAGATTCTTTTTACATTCTTTATATTCCTCGAGCATCTCATTAACTCCAAGCTGCCTATATTTATTGTAAATCCCTCTCTTTTTCTGAACCAAGTTTCCTATATCCCTTGAAAACCATGGATCTCTCAAACTTTTAACCTTTCCTTTCAACCTAACAGGAACATAAAGATCCTGTACCCTCAAAATTTCACCTTTAATTGACTTCCATTTCTCTATTACATCCTTCCCATAAAACAAATTGTCCCAATCCACTCCTAAATCCTTTCGCATCTCCTCAAAGTTAGCCTTTCTCCAATCAAAAATCTCAACCCTGGGTCCAGTCCTATCCTTCTCCATAATTATATTGATGCTGGTATTGTGATCACTGGACCCGAAGTGCTCCCCAACACATACCTCCGTCACCTCCCCTATCTCATTCCCTAACAGGAGATCCAACACTGCCCCTTCTCTAGTTGGTACCTCTATGTATTGCTGCAAAAAACTATCTTGCACGCATTTGACAAACTCCAGACCATCCAGCCCTTTTACAGAATGGGCTTCCCAGTCCATGTGTGAAAAATTAAAATTTCCCACAATTGCAACCTTGTGCTTACTACAAATATCTGCTATCTCCTTACAAATTTGCTCCTCCAGTTCTTGGTCCCCATTAGGTGGTCTATAATACACCCCTATAAGCATCACTACACCTTTCCTATTCCTCAGTTCCACCCAAATAACCTCCTTGGACGAGTCCACTAATCTATCCTGCCAGAGGACCGCTGTTATATTTTCTCTGACAAACAATGCAACACCTCCCCCTCTTGCCCCTCCTGTTCTATCATACCTGAAGCAACGAAATCCTGGAATATTTAGTTGCCAATCACACCCCTCCTACTACCCGACTGAAGAACAGGGGTGAGAAGAGAATGTTGTATATGGGTGGGATCTTTGATTATGCTGGATGCTTTCCAGCACTGAAAGCTTTATATATTGGTGGAATCTTTCTTCTGTACTGCTCTTCATTATTAATCACCTCTGACCCCAGTCAGGTCAGCCCTCGATCCCCTGCAGTTTGCTTACCAGGAGCACATTGAAGTTGACGATGCTGTCATCTACCTGCTGAACAGAGCCTACTTCCATTTGATACGCAAGGCAGTACAGTAAGGATCATCTTTCTTGATTTCTCAAGTGCCTTCAATGCCATACAGCCCTCCTTACTGGGGAAAGAGCTCCATTCAGTGCAGGTTGGCACTTCCATTGTATTCTGGATAACAGACTACCTAATTGGCAGACCACAGTTTGTGTGGCTTCAGAGCTGTATGTCAGACATGGCTATAAGCAGCACTGAAAACCTACAGGGGACTGTATTGGTTCCCTTCCTGTTTTACCCTGTATACCTCAGACTTCAGATATAACACTGAGTCATGCCATCTGCAGAAATTCTCTGATGACTCAGCAATAGTTGAGTGTCTAAAGGGAGGACAGGGCCCTCGTGGAGGACCTTGTCAAATGGTGCAAGCTGAATCATCTGCAGCTCAACATTAGTATGACAAAGAAGTTGGTGATGGACTTTAGGAGGACTAAGCCTGCACTGTTCCCTATTACTATTGATGGTGAGGACCTACAAGTATCTTGGGGGTGCACTTGGATGACAGACCTGAATGGAGTGCCAACACAGAGGCTGTGTACAAGAAGAGCCAGAGTTGCCTCTACTTTCTGAGGAGATTGATGTCCTTTGAAGTACGCAGGCCTGTCCCTCACATGTTTAACCAGTCCGTTGTTGCCAGTATGATCATCTATGCAGTGGTGTGCTGGGGCAATGGCATCAACACGGGTGACACTAACAGGCTCAATAAACTGATTAGAAAGGTTGGTTCTATTATAGGAGTCAAGCTGGGCACACTGGAGGCTGTGGTGGAACAAAGGACCCTACGAAAAATCCTGGCAATTCGGGACAATGTTTCTCACCCTCTGCATGCCACCTTGGCTGAACAGAGGAGCATTTTTAGTAATAGACTAAGACAACTGTGCAGCTCCAAAGAGCGCTATACGAGGTTATTCTTACCCTCGGCCATTAGGCTCTGTACTGAGTCAGCCTATAGCGAGGGAAGTGATGACCGCTCCTGTTAGGCTGTTTGGGGTAACTTATTTTTTATTCTTTCTACCTCTCTTCTAATATTATATCTGTGCACTTGTAATGCTACTGTGACACTGTAATTCCCTTTGGGATCAATAAAGTCTGTATCTAGCTAGTTTGACACCATCTCCCTGATTTCTTTTCAGATTGAGTTGATTTGTGTTTTTTCCCCCAAGTTCACACATTAGTTCGTGGCTTTGATTGGCACATGGCCTGCAGTATGGCAATTTTCGCCCGTACTCTTTGTACTTACCAACTAGCCTTTTTGGGGAAAAGTCATTTCAAAGGTAATGAAACCTAATATCTGTCTGCCCAACTATCTCAATGTCTCAATACTCATGATCATTGTTCCCAAATTCCCGAATTCCTTCCTTGTTGGTCTTTCTTATTAAACTTTCATTTAAATAATCAATTTATCAATGTAATTTATATGCTAGAGTCTATAAACTAAGCTGCAGTTTCTGTGAGATTATCTTACAGATGCCAGACTGATTCCCATGTGAGAACCGTGTGTCAGTTTTAAAGATACTTGCTAACTTTTGGGTGATGTCCAAGTATGTTACCAATGCTGTCAATAGTTGGATGTTGTCAAGGCAGCTGAACTATATGGAAGAAATGTAGTAGCTAATAAGAGTTTCAAATTGATCACTGGGCCTTTCCAAAGTATTCAGCTGGCAGCTGTGGCCACTTTATAATGAGGGTGTTGGTTATGATGAATCTTGACATTCTTGCCTGTGTGTGGGTCTCGCCTTTCCTCATTCTATTCTCAAATCTCTCCCCTTCCTTTTTACAGTAAAAGCCCTTTGTCCAAATGTCATCTCTCTTAACTAGTTTAAGATATGTTTTTTCAACAACTCTGACGCGTTTTATGTTGCTGCTCAGATGGTAGTAATGTTTGCTTCAGGCATCATCCTTGGTTTGAAACCCCACTCAGCTGATACTATAGTGCAGTATTCCAGCGGGGTCTGCTGCCTACATTCATGGCTCCCCACTCTCCAGTGTGTTCAGTATTGATGCAGTGCTATACCTCATCTCCAGCAAATGTCTCACTAGATTTACAGACAAATGGGGAGACTGTTCAACCTATGTTGCCTCCACTCCAGAGCCAAGGTCATCAAACTGCAGAAGCTGCTCATTGTTTGAGTGTATTTTGAGAGGGACCTCCAAATCAGCTTCAGTTCTTTCACTGGAGCATCCAAGCATATGGGACTTCTATTTAACATCTGCAAAGCAAGTTCTACTGCAATCTTTCTATCTAACGCTGCCATTTGTCGAGGAAGGTTCATAGAAAATGTGGATCACTTCACCTATCTCTAGAGTGACCTCTCACTAAAGGTAGATGTTGGCAAAATTCACCATTGCTGATCTTGAACAAGCTGGAAATAATGAAAAGACTGTAGATCAAGAGGGCCAAGTTCATGGTCTACTAGGCAGTACCTTGCTTCCTACATGCTTCTGAGACATGGATTATTTACAACGCTGGAGTGCCATCGCCAATATTGAAAGGATATTACATCTCTGCTTTACCAATCCACCAGAAAGGTAAATGAACCTCTCACCAATCTCTTCCAAGCCACATCACCAACGTTGAGGTAATCGCAATCAAGATTGTTTAATATAATTTTCTAAGCGCAAACGTACAGGAGAACAAAATAATTCTTTCTCCAGATCTAATGCGACACAAAAAAACACCAAGTTAAAGAACACAATAATAAACAATAAATATATAAGCTAGCTTGTATATTTTAATTGTATATCCATGAAATGACGTATGAGTGTCTGTACATAAGGTGACTGACAGGAAATGATAAAGTAGTGGTGATGTGGATTAGAGGGTGGAGGTGTTGAGCAGCCTTTCTGCTTGGGGGAAGTAACTGTTTTTGAGTCTGATGCTACATAGTCTCCTCTCTGATGGGACAGGACAAACAGTCCATGATCAGGGTGGGTGGGATCCTTCATGATGTTGCTGGCCTTTCTGTTTATATGTTCTTGGTGGTGGGTAAGCTGCTGCTGGTGATGCATTGGGCAGTTTTTGACTATCCGTCTATGTTCAAAGTTCTGTTGGGCAGCCCGTGTTGGTCGCTAGCTCTACGCAGGCTCTCTATTCTTTACATTTGCAGCAAGAAGTAGCAAGATGGATGGAGGAAAAGATTCAAATGTATTCTTAAAGTCCTCTGGAAAAAGAATGAAATTCTCACTGAAGTCCAGGGTTATCAGGCCCATGACTCTTCAAAATGGAGCATCAGGATTGGTGATGACATTAATGACCTTGAGTTCAGTGCACCAGGAATCAAAATCGAGTTTGTCATGTGCTAAAGCACATGTGTGCACAGGTGCAATGAAACACTTACGACAGCTTCACAGCCACATAGCAAAAGATTAACAGCATTTACAAAAAAAAGGAATTAAAAAAACAATCATACACAAATTTTCCAAGAATTTCTGTTCTGCCATCATCAGAGTTACAGTTGATCTTTGAATGCTTCCTTCCTATTTATTTTCGTAATTCACACTAATTCTGTGTCTCGCAGTGTACTGTTGTTGCAAAACAACACATTGGTCATAAATCTGATTCTAAAAGAATATAGTTGGAACAAAAAAAATTCCATTTTAGTGCACAGTGTTCAAATTGGTCATTAGGTTGGTTCAAGAGCTAAATGGTTGTAGGAAAGTAGCAGTGTGGGACTTAAGGCTACTATACAGCCTGCCTTAGAGTGACTGTGAGAAGAGTGCATAACCTGTGTGCTGGAAGATCTTTACATGCCCTGAAACTTGGTATAAATGGTGAAAGGAGCCTTTTCTGCCCTCCCACCACATGGACTAGACTATGGATCCCACATAGACCTTGACAGCGATCATAAAGGCACCCCAGAACTGTTACCTCAGATTATGAAGAAGAGAAAGAAACAGAAGTGGGATTTTTAAAAAAAATTTGGGTGTATGGTGAGGTGTTGTCATGTAAAAGATTCCTTCTTGCTCTTTGAAGAAAAGCAGTGAAATTATGGAGAATAAAAAAAACTGCAGATGCTTGAAGGTGATAGAAAGAAAAATGCTGGACAGAAGGGTCACAACCTGAAGTGTGGACTATTTATTCCCCTCCATAGATGCTGCCTGACTTGCAGAGTTTCTTCAGCATTTTGTGTGTGTTGCTAATATTTCATGTCGAACGTCCTTTGTGAGAAGACTCTGATTCTGACCTGAAGCCTGTTGTCTGACCTGCTGAGTTCTTCCGTTATTTTCCAGTAGGAAATTTCCCTCCATTTCCTGGCCAAGATTTTATATATCAACCAATGTCGTAAAAATAGACTATTTTGCCATTAACTTTGTTGTCACGCCTAAACTACTTAGCCGTGTTTCCCACATAACAATAGTGTTGACAGTCCATTAGCTTTTCAGTGGCTGTGAATCACTTTGGGATTCCCTGAGGTCATGATTGCATTGTATGAATATATCTCCTTGTGCCTTGTTCTGTGGCTGCTTCTCACTGTGCAGCTGGAGCACCAGTTTATGTAATTGCTGTGCCTTTGGCCACAGAGGTTTTTATGTTGTGCTGTGCAGTGATGATCATCATCTGACTCTCATACCTCTGTAGCCTCCCTGTCCTCATAACTTTGGAGCTAATTTTTTCCTATGAGTCATTTAAGCATAACAGAAAAAGGTCAAATCTCGTTATAACAATATAACCATCCAGAGTGGAAGAGGATGGGCAATTCCCATGTCAATCAAACCTGGTCTCTGCTTAGCAGTTGGCAACTGAGCTTGATTTTGTGCTCAACTTAAATTGTAGCTACATATCTTCCAATCAGTCATTAATAAATTACTTTGCTGTTATTGGTAGAAGTGTCTGTCGTTTTGGTTGTATTTCCTCCATTCTGAGACTATTTTGTCTAAGTTGATGGCTGTTTTGCCTGTTCTGAGAACTCTGGGTGAATGATATGTTGTCAGTAGGCACTGTTAATAATGTTGTAGATATGCAGTAGATTCCAGTTACTTGGGCCGTCGGTTAATTGGGACAACCATATACTTGGGACAGCTCTTAAAGAGCAAAAACTAAATTGAGAAAATAGCTGGGATTCCCTTCATTTATTTGGGATTTTATGCTACTTAATTGGGACAGGAGACTTACCAAAGATTTTCTAACTAGCGTTGGTGAAGTACACTTGCGTAGCCTTAAGATAACCTTTTTTGCACTGCGGACCGGTTTAATATTGACAATATTCTTGTGGACCGGCCGACCGGGGGGGGGGGGGGCGGGGGGTAGGTTTGCCAACGGACAAGAGTAGCCGTCAAATACGTTATGTTTACCCAGAGAAAGACTACGATGACCATGGAGCCTTGCGTGGGCACCAGTGCGCATGCGTGTACCTGCCGATTTATTTCCCCGCAAATTGTTTCTGGCGATTCTGTCCGTGGGGGGGGGGGGCGGTGGGGGTGATGTTAATCACGACTGGAATATCGATGATAAGTGGCTAATACACTCAATTTTGTTTCTGAAAGGGATTATCTAACAAATTTAATATTAAACACGCAGCGCCTACTTTCCTCGCATGAATATAGTGAGAGGACAGGGGAGCTTGAAGTAAGTATTGAACGAACTTCCAGTAGAAGTGGTAGAGACAGGTTTGATATTATCATTTAAGGAAAAATTGGATAGGTATATGGACAGGAAAGGAATGGAGGGTTATGGGCTGAGTGCAGGTCGGTGGGACTAGGTGAGAGTAGCGTTTGGCACGGACTAGAAGGGCTGGGATGGCCTGTTTCTGTGCTGTAATTGTTGTATGGTTATATAAGTAAGTCAATAGCATCATAACATTTTAAGTAACGTTTGGATATTAAGCACACAGCACATATTTTCCCTGTACGAACATATAAAATCATTGCAACACACCAATATCGCTGAATCAGTGGGAGCCCTGGGATGAATACTTGTTTTCCTGCAACAAGACGGTCCTATCGAGGAGTGATGGGAGACAGCGATACTCGAAGGGGGTTCCTTGTGTCCAGTCTATTCCGTAATTTAGTTTTCGTTGCATTCATTGCAGAAAACTTCACTTCGCAGAAATATGTTGGAAATGGAAGCAACTTTTTCAGTGCTTTCGTGGCTACCTCAGGATATTTAGCCTCAACTTTGATCCAGAATGCCGGCAGAGATGTTATGTCAAACATACTTTTCAGCCCGCCGTCATTTGCAAGCTTGAGGAGTTGATCTCCTTCCCGCACTGACACGGATGACGCGCGGGCCATGACCTCGCGTGCATTCAAGCTCAACAGTGCGTGACAGGGAATGAGGAAAGGTGCAGCTGACTCATATCGTTTCATATCGCCAAATCATATCGTTTCCTCGGGGCCCGGTAGCGCATGCTTTGCGGCCCGGTGGTTGGGGACCGCTGCCATAAGACACCACACTGTGCTTAGAGCAGTCAGTTTTTAAATCGTTGCGTGTGCTTGTGTTCAAAAGACAGTGATTTTTGTAACTGATAATTGGTGAGAAATAAGTAGTAAGACATTTTGCTCGCTGCAGTTTCAAGCATTTCGGCTGGAAGTTAAAATGAATCAATTTCACTATTTCAACAAGTAGAATTACGAAGGATTTGAAGGTTCCTTGAATGTTACAATGAAAATGTAGATTTGCAGGATACAGTCATCTAAAGCATTATATGAGGAAAGTCCATTGCACCAGATGACTGCGCTGGATGTGTTCATTTACAATCAATCATAAGAACAGGACAGATGAATTCCTCTGTCGATAACTATCAGAAACGTGCATAGTTTTATTGTACTGTAGAGGTATTGGTAGTTTGTCAATTTATTCTGTATTTCATTTAAGTACATGAATTGTTACCCAGTTAAACAGTAGTTTGTCTTTTTAACTAGTGCCAAGGAACTTCAGATAATTGGGGCAGCCAATTAATTGGACCAAAATGTACTGATCTTGATGTGTCCCAATTAACTGGAATCCACTATATTTATATAGTTAAGCATTTTACAAAGAGCTAGAAGAACTCAATGGGTCAGACAGCATCAGTTGAGGGATGTGGACAGCCAACATTTTGCTCGAGACCCTTCATCTAGTCTCATGAATGATTTCAACTTAAAATGTCAACTCTCCCTTTCCCTCCATAGATGTGTGTTGCTTCATATTTCTAGCACCTGCAGTCTTGTGTCTCTATTCGAGCATTTTAACCTGCTCTTTTTTTTTCAGTAAAATATTAGACCATAAGATGTAGGAGCAGAATTAGGTCATAAGCCACATCGAGACTGCTCCGCCACTTCATTGCTGATCCGTCTCCCTCTCAGCTCCAGTCTCCTGCCTTCTCTCCATATCCCTCTATGTCCTGACTAATCAAGAACCTATCAGCCTCTGCCTTAAATATACCCAATGACTTGGCCTCCACAGCGCTATGCAACAAATTTCACAGATTCACCACTCTCTGGCTGAAGGAATGCCCCCTCATCTCCGTTCTAAATGGACGCCCCTTCCATTCTGAGGCTGTGTCCTCTGGTCCTAAACTCCTCCACCATAGGAAATGTCCTCTCAACATCCACTCTATTGAAGCGTTTCAACATTTGATAAGTTTCAATGAGATCCCTCTGCCTCATTCTTCTGAATTCCTGTGAGGATAGGCCCGGAACCATCAATTCATCCTCGTATGGTAACCCTTTCATTCCTGGAATTACTCTCAGGGACCTCCTTTGAAACATATCCAATGTCAGCACATCTTTGGATAAGGGGCCCAGAACTCCTTAGTACTCCAAGTGAGGCCTTAGCAGCACCTTGTATAGCCTCAACAATACATCCTTGCTTTCATATTCTTGTGCTGTCAATGACGCTAATATTGCATTCCTTACCACTGACACAACTTGCCAATTAACCTTTAAGGAATTTGGCATGAGGACTCCCAAGTCCCTTTGCAACTCAGATTTTTGAATTTCTTTCTCCAGTTATAAAATAGTCTATGCTTTTATTTCTTAAACCGAAGACCACAACCATACACTTCCATCTGCCAATTCTTTGCCCATTCTCTTAATCTAAGTCCTTCTGCAGCCTCTCTGCTTCCTCAACACCACCTGCTCCTCCACCTATCTTCATATGCCCTGAAAACCTGGCCACAAAGCCATCAATTTGGTCACCCGAATCATATAACCTAAAAAAAAGCAGACCTAACAGCATATGATTTGATATCTAGTTCAATTCAGTCACCCATACCTCTTTTGATCCTGTGATTATGCAAAATTTGGAGGTGAATTGCATTTAGATAGCACACAGTTAGCAGAATTCTGATTGATGCATCAATGTATCCTTTCTGCAAAACTCAATCTGTATTATTTGGAAATGTAAGACTTGGTTTTGCAAGACTCAATTCAAAGAGGCTGCATTTGGAATAATTTTAGTTTGTATCCAAAGCAGTTGTAAGGTTTGGCAGATGATGTACAAAACCATGCATACAAAATGCAGGTGAATTTCTGTGCTGGTTATATTGCTTGAGTGCTAATAAGTTGTTGCCATTTAATTTGGCAAAGGTGTATGCATAGCCATACATTCCCACTTCAGAGCTCTGCATATGACCAGTGAAGGGATCATAAAATAGCTTCCTTAGGTTGTATAGCCATCTTATCTGCTGTCCTATTGTTGGAATTTGTATTCCCAGTGTAGTTTGGTACTGGGTAGTGGTGGTGGGGGCGGGGGGAGAAAATTATTTTCCTAATTGCTGTCTTCATTTTGTTATCCTAATATTGCTGCATGTTTGGCTGTTGTAGAGTGATAGGGCTGCAGTATAATACGGGTGTAGGGCCTTTGGCCCGAGAATCTGTGGTGCCCACCCAGCTAATCCCAATTTCCTGTGTACCTTTGCATTCTGTCCAGAAGCAACAAAAACTATGAAGCAAGATTGCATAGGTTCTGGTTTTAATCCTGTGGGTGCTTAATGCCCCTAATGCCGCTGGTCCTCCATTGCTGTCTGTATAGAAGGACTCTGCATTGCTATGTCCATTACAATTGTTTTTTGACAGTCAGAGCTGTTAGCCCTGAGCTGAACCTCTGAACCTGGAGGACTGGTGGACCACTCGTAATCTGGCTACTACCCTTTGATCTGTTTGGCATGGGTATCCTACCAAGAGCCGAGCACAAACCCCCTGACCCCAGTCAACATAGTTCTCCTGGGCCATTGAGGCACGCAAGCCTCTTAAACCCTTCTACAAGGTTATGTTTCTTTTGGCGGAATCCTTTTGAATGCTATTAACAAATAACTGAGGAAATTGAGACAATGAAGTATGTGATAATTGTCTTAAAGACATCATCCTCCCTGTTATCAAGATTAGTCCTTGGAAAATTATGACTGTTCTGAATCATGAGGAATTTACTTAAATGGGCTACAGAAGAGAATGGATGTTCAGGTAATTTTAGGCATGGTCTGCTGTTTAAAAATGTTCCTGTTGAAGCTTGAGTCAAAACATAGCAATACCAATGGGGAATTCTAATTGGAACGTAAGTAACAACGAAATGGGATTCTAGTTTAAAACGGTGTAGTTCAAAAATTTGAAACATTAAAAGGTTAGATGATCTAATCCAGTGGTATACCAGCACCCCATTTTGAGCTCTGCCATGAGAAGAGATTGCTGTGTGGACAGAATATTCAAGGTTGTGCTGAGAACAACATCCCTACTGACTCCTGGAAATCTCTGGCCCATGACCATTCAGCTTGGAGCAGGAGCATTTGCGAAGGTATTGAGAACTGAGCCCAAGGATCAGCAGCAATCTGCAATCCTAGGTGAGCAGCAGAAGATGCATACCATCCACCCACCTGCCCCTTCAACCTTCTGCCCCATCTGCAGCTCCACATTTTCCCCAGTGGCCAATTCAGAACTCTCAAAATTGCATTGGAAGCAAGTTGTTTTGGTCTTGATCCCAAGAGACTGCATAGTATTTCATAGAAAATGAGTCAAAAGCATTTTGAGACATCCCAAGGTTGTGAACGGTATTTAAATGAGAGGTCTTTTGTCAAGTCAGGGAAGCCTTCCATTTAGTTTTGGAATGAAGAACACTCTTATTTCATTAAACATTACAAATAACAAATATGGAGAGGTTTACTGCTTAGTATGTCATTTGTGGTTTGAGAAATATGAATAGATACTGAGGTTGCAGGTGAAGAACTTTAAAAGAAAACAATTCTAACATGCTTAGCAGACTGGCCTTGCTGAGGTATCTTTCTGGCAACCTCTGTTACTGACATATTGGTAGAATGTGGCCACTTTAACTCCTCTGTCCTTTTAGAGGTCTCTCATGCAGGTGGTACAGGACCATCACCAGATCTGTATAATATTTCTGTTGTGAAGCGTGACTCACTATTTTTCAGTGGCCCTTAGCTGGCTTAAATTTGATTTGTATGGAGGTCATCAAAATAACATGCAAGTTATCAGAAATTGCAACGTTGCATATTGTGCCTGTCGAGCCGGCTGGTGGCATGGTGGCATAGTGGCATCAGCGCCGGACTTCGGAGCGAAGGCTCCCGGGTTAGAATCCAGCTGGCTCCCCGGCACACTTTCCAGCCGTGCTGGGTTGAGCGTTGAGCTAGCAACTAGACTTCGTAAAAAAGAAATTGCCTGCTACAGAAACATCAACAGCAAAGAGTTGATGGCCTGTGCTCTCTCGTGAGTTTAAGGGCAATTTCTTCTTCTCCTATATTGTGCCTGTATCCGTTGCATTTCCTCAGAAATAGAACCTTTTAATCACTTTTTCCCCCTAAGTATTGAATTCCTCTGACACAGCAAAAATAGAAATCCTGATTTAAAGAAGTGTTAACCAAGTTTTGAAAGGCAGCATCTTGAGCAGGGTTGTTGGATATGACACAAGGTATCCCAGCAAAACTGGCCACTATCACTCAAAGATTGAAGTACTTTGAAAAGTTTAAATTAGTGGATAAATGGGAGAAAATCTATAGATTCAAATGATTGTCTTAACCACCTGATGAGCGTAGCCAGCTTATTGGTTTCATCTCTATACACTTTTCCACTTTAAATATGGATAGTGTTGCTGCTTATTATATCATTTCTGGTGTGGGAAGTATCAATAAATACTGAGTTGCAGTTGAGAAACTTTATTTACAGCAACTTTTCCATTTCTCATATAATTCATGTGGAGATCATTAGGTTGTGATATGAATTTTCCTTCCTGTAGCTTTGGTATTAACCCACAGGTTGGTGGGTAGATTTTATCATTTTTATAACCTTTAACAGCTGAGGCTTGGGGGAGTGTTGTGGGAAGGTGTGGATACCAACTTGGAGTTCAGTGGTAAAGCTTTGTTTTCAATTACTGGGGCAGTAGAGGGTCAAATACCCAATTTTTCCATCATGTGGTCAAAGCCATGCCCCAGAACCCAGCTCGAGGCATTTGTTATTTCAATCGTTTGGAATCCCTAACTGTCTCAAGACTTGTCACCTGACTGACGTTACTGGGGAATGATAGTTCCAGAATGCTTGACAATTGGCAGACAATTTGCTCACATGTCCATTTCCTGTTATGGTGCAGTGCATCACAGAAGAAGGTAATTTGGCCCAGTGGGCCTTTCACTGGTCTTTATTAGAATTCACACTTAAAGAGCTGTAATATACAAGGCAATAGACCAATAAGTATTGTGAGGAATCCTAACTCACTCCATTTTTTGGCTAGTATTGACACTGGGGCTGAATGAGGTCCTTCTGTGCTATAGATTTTCTTCAATGATGCTCTCTGAACTAATACTGAATGTTAACATTGTTCCGGTCTCTAATTTGAGATTTGCGGTGAGCCTATAGTGGTATTTTAGTTGCTAACCCCATTGCTTTCTCCTTCATTCCACTTGAATAGGTCTGTTGTTATGGGAGAATGTCACATTCTAATCACTCTGGTAACAGGAGTTTCTTCCTGATTCTTAATGGGATTTCAAATTATCCTTGCGACAGGTCCAGAAGGAGGATCTCAGCCCAAAATGTCGACTGTCTATTCCTTTCCATAGATGCTACCTGACCTGCTGAGTTCCTCCAGCATTTGGTGTGTGTTGCTTGGATTTCCAGCATCTGTAGACGTTCTTGTGTGTATATGTAGCTGGGGTGCCTAAGACTTGCACAGTACTGCAGTAATTTTATGTTTTCCAATGTAATGCTGCTGCAGAAAAGACAAATTTCATGACATGTGAGTGATGGTAAACCTGATTCTGATGTGGGTCTCCACTGTGGACTGAGAGTGGGAAAGGGGGCAGGGAGAAGGGAATCATGGTTGGGAAAAGGGGAAGGGAGCGAGAAGTGCCAGAAGGACATTCTGTAATAATCAAAAAACCAGTTGTTTGTAATCAAATGACCTTGCCTGGTATTTCAGGACTGCGTGTGTCTGCACCCGTGCCAACCCCCACCCCTGGCACGCCTTCTCTGTCACCTGTCCCACACCCCTCTGGTGGTGCTCCACTTTGACAAATGCGGTATATGTGCCTAAGACTTTGCACAGTATTGTACAAGGGGTATGCAAATGTTGTTCTAGCAACGTGCATTGTCCAAATAGAATGCTTTAAATGTAGCTCTGATTTAGTAATGTATTTGGATAAAAAGAACTCATTGGATTTTCTTTCGATTTCCAGGATTTATTTTCATGTCTTCAATGTGAATAGGAAGCACCCATGAAGACAGAAGCAATCAATTTGTTTTCTGACAGTAAGGGAATGGATGGCTATCGAATCTGAAGACAGCCATGCTATTCAATGACTGCCTTTGACTGCACTAAGGGACTCAGCATTGCCCACCAGTTTGGCAGCTTTAACACAAACGCTCTAGACTTCTGTCGTTGAGCTGTGACCCTCCTGCTGCTATGGAATCTAGTCGGGCAAGCAGAGAACGAGAGAAGGAGAAAGCTGAAGAACCTCGACGGTCGAGTAAACAGTCTGGACGGAGTCCGTATGGCACTCGCCCTGGCTCTAACCAGTCGTCAGGGGTTCTTATGGTTGGACCAAATTTTAGGGTTGGCAAGAAGATTGGATGTGGCAATTTTGGAGAACTTCGATTAGGTAAGAACTTCATTGACTGTCTAGATATTTTCAGTTACTTTTACAATCGTGATTTGGTACTTGTGTTCAAAATCTTGGATAAACAGGCTGCCATTTGGGGCCTCAAGTCATTAGATTGCTTAACTTTTTAACACAAGCTGTTTTAACAGGAATTTTAAACACTAGTTGAAAGAACTTGCGCATTGATTTACTTTTGTGGCCCTTATTTCTATTTGAGATTTTTCTTTTTTAATATTCTCCTTCCTGTAATTTTCTATGTTGCATTACATCCATAACCAAGGAGAGATTACCAAGGGGATTGGAAATGATGGCTTCTGCCAGTGATGCCCTTGGAAATGTCCAAACCTGCACTGAGTGACTACTAAATTAGTCTACAAGCTGGTCCAGTCTTGCAATGCAGCTTCATTCCTGTGATGTGTGTGCATCTCTATCCCACCATCAGGGTAGAGCTTCCTCCCCAAGCACCACTGTGTGTTAAAAATGCTTCGGAAGCCCATTTCCAAAACTTTAGCACTAAATTGCCCTTCCTTAAATCTTTCTTATTTGGTATTTCCGTTCACTGTTCCAATGTAACTGCAAGAATTATTCAAGGGCAGGAGCTATTCCTTGTAATATGACTACAATATCAGTTCTGGGTGAGTACCTGTACTTCCTCCTCTGAATCAAAAAGTTATGGGCTCGTTCCCCACTTTTTCCTGGAGATATAGTATAAATGCTAAAGTACTAGGCCAGCAGGCAGAGTTTGGGATCATTCATATGGAAATATGAATGTATATTCCTCCCTGGCAGCTGGGAATTTTTATTCAAGCAATTAAACTAAACCTCAGAGTTCAAAGCAACCAGATCTGTCAGTTTTACTGACATCCTGACCTGGTCTAGCCGGTAGGTAACTCCAGCTTAATCAGTATGATTTGACTCTTCCCAATTCAGGTTCACATGGTGATAGACAATAATTTTTAGCATTGACAGCATCTCATGAACGACCAAGTAAAAACACTAGCTGTTATGGTGCTGAACTCAACTATGGTAAGGAAAGTTTAAGGCATCTAAAATGAAATGATGAGCCCTTGAAGAGCTGTAACTTACAAGGCTATAGACCAATAGATAGTGGAGTCTTATAGCACAACAGCATAGAAACAAGCCATTCAGCCCATCTAGTGTGCTGAACTTGCATCATTATTGGCCAACATGGGCACAATGGGGTGAATGGGCACCTTCTGTGCCACAGATTTCTTTGTGATTTGATTGACATTGCTCCTTTGAATAAATACTGATCTACATCTTGCCAATCTCTTGCAATCTATGGTGTCTTATAATCATACCAAATACTTATTGTCCATGCCAACGGTGATTCCTGTCTATGTTAATCCCGTTTGTCTGTATTAGAATTGTATCTCTACACCTTTCTTGGCTAAATACATTTCAAACATTGTAATTGTATCTGTCTCTCCTACCACTTCTGGTAGCTTGGGCTGGATGACCACCACTGTGTGTGTATGAGATAGAGACACTCCCTGACCCTAACCGAGCATGACAGAACTTTTACATGTTAAACAACAAAGTTGTTATTTATAGTTGCAGTACCTTCATAATGCTTCTTTTCAGTTAGATGTAATTTTTCAAATCCCTGGATCTTTCCACCAATATACCCAAAACAAGTGTTAATTATTGTGGGGTCTGAGTCATATTCATGAATGGGGTCTTAACTGTATTCATGCATGCAAGTCAATTGAGTTTTTCCTGTTCTGAGCTGCATTTTAAACTTAATCTACGACCCGTGTTCGGATCTGAAGGTTAATATTTCAAATCTCTTACTAACTCTTCCTTCAGTTAGTCCTGACGAAGGGTCTCGGCCTGAAATGTCAACTGTACCTCTTCCTAGAGATGCTGCCTGGCCTGCTGTGTACACCAGCAACTTTGATGTGTGTTGCTTGAATTTCCAGCATCTGCAGAATTCCTGTTGTCTATGTGTGTTGCGTTAATATTTGCTATATTGCATCTCCAAAATACGCCCTAACAGTAGTCATTAGCAAAACTAAATCTGAGTAGACCCGTCTGTGTTGCGCTGTTTCTGTGGTGCTGCTCCAGTGTAATAGCAGTGCCTGATTGCTGTCTGTCTTGCTTTTGCCTTCAATATTTGTAACTTCCTCCTATTTGTTAATAACTTCTGTTAATTTGAGGTGTTATGCTCTGTTAAATCCATTTTAGAAATGGAAATTGTTTTAACTGGGCCTTAGGTACTGATCTTGCTTGTACCTCATATTTGAAGAATAGATTAAAAATATGTATTTTGAGGGGAAAGTTAACAAATGTATGAAGGAGAAAAGAACAGAAGATTGTTGAACGGCTAATGTGGAAGAGGGTGGGTGAGTTCTTGTGTGGAGCTGAAGTTCTGTGAGGCCAGTAGGTCGAGTGGCCTGTTTCTGAGTAGTGCATTCGCTTTAATCCTAAGCAAACATTATTTGCCTCATTCAAGTCTGTAAAACGGCTTCATGAAATGGTGGAATGTTATTGACTCCTGTTTCTAATAGTTACTATATACTCAATTACTATTCAAGGTCCAATTCTTCCTCCTTCAGCAGCTAAGAGACACACCTAGATTTTTAAAAGTCATAAATAATTGAATGCTTAGATCAAGATTCAAACCAGCTGTCATGTTATCTTGTTGCAGAATGCCAGCTCTCTTTTAGAATTTTTATTTCTACCCTTTGGCTTTGCTCCTGTCATGACAACAAACCTGTTTAGGAGCTGCATTCTAGCCTTTTCCATATGTTTCATGTATATCTTGCCTGGAGGTTTTGTACAGGTTTTGCATTTAGCTAGGCAAGGTATAATTTCCGTGGTTATTGAATGTCAAGTGTAAGTATGCAATATGTAACCAAAGGCTCGCCGTTAACATCGAGCTGCGATGCGGTTGGAGCACTTCAGTACTTGGAGCAGGGGTTTAGATCTGGCTCCAGAGACCTGACTTCCATTGTAGACCCTGTTTTCCAGCGTAGCGTTGAGCAAGTGTAGCACAATCACAGCTGCAGTTATCCTGGGTGGGCTTTTAAAACAAAGAAAAATTACTGAAAAAAGAATTGCTCTTGCAGTCTTTGAGGAAAAGAAAAGCAGAAAGGTTGTACATAGAACATTACAGCACAGTCAGTGTAGGCCCTTTGGTCCACAATGTTGTGCTGACCCTTTATCCTACTCCAAGATCAATCCAACCCTTCCCTCTACATGGTGCTTCATTTTTCTATCGTCCATGTGCCTAAGTATTTTTTTAAAATGTCTCTAATAAATCTGCTTCTGCCACTACCCTTGGCATGGCATTGCACACACTCACCACTGTTTTTTTTAAAAGAGACTTACATCTAACATTCCCCCCCCCCAATACTTTCTTCAATTCATCTTAAAATTAAGCCCCCTCACATTAGCCACGGTGAATGGGTTGTCCCATGTAGGTGAACTGCTCAACCCTGAGTTGGGTTGTAAAAAGAATTCTAATGGAGGATCATTGTTTTCTTCAGACTGCCTGTTAACCCGAAAGCCCTTGCAGCCCTGGTGAACTGAGTGACTGCAGCCTATAGCGCATCCTCTGTGTGCGTGAGAACAGAGCTCTCAGGGCAAGAGATCGTGGTGCCCTGCGCAAGAGGTACAAAGACTAACTTAAGCAGTAGCTCTCTCAGGCAAATATCGAGGTCAACGAGTGGCAGTAGCTGACACGTGACAGAGACTGCTGGAGCACACTAATCCACGGAGCAGCCAGGAATTTTGAGGAATCCGGAAGAGTGACTGCTGAAGAGAAGAGATGCAGGAAGGATCCTACTACCCAAGTGCCTGCATCCTACCTGTTCCCATGTCCCTACTGCACCAGAGTCTCTGCAGATCCAGAACTGACCTCGACAGTCACTAACGATCATGCTGTTGCTCCTGAGGACTCTTCTTCCCTTGTGATCTTCACAAGTGAAGAACCAGTTTTAATGGGATGTCCAGGGAGGGGTAGCTCCTCTGGTGAAGGGGTTTGTCGTGTCCATTACAGGGTAGCTCGCTCATCTCAGTGCTGTCTTGTGATTCCAGATATCTGTTTGCATGCAAATGCAGCTACACCCAGATACAACACTTCAACAGGCGGTCTGAAACAGGCTAGGGTAGCCAGCACCACCTACCCCTAGTGAGATAGGGACATACCTGTCCTGGCATGTGAAGTCAGCTCCAGTGGATTGGATTGATGAAATCTATAGCGAGCTTCAACGGCCGGAAGTTGGCTCTGCAATGATCCATGGAGAGGGAAGGGCATAGCAAAGCACAGAAGTCATGGTCATCCACTGCAACAAGGAAGACCACAGTTTATGACGCTTGTTCATACCACTGGAACAAGACTTCCAAGGTAGAGAGAGTGGCACTTGCCCCAGTGCAACAGCTTTTCCACTTTAAAAACTCTCCTGCACAGGTTTCCTGTCATTGTCAGGCATGATAGATGACAACCATTAGTCATTTCTGCCATGGGAAAATGTCTCTGGCTATCCACTCGATCGATACCTCATATCAGGAAGGACAGCAGAGCAGCAATGGCTGGAGTTTCTGTGAAAAATGAGGGAAGTGCAAGACATATATTCGAAATAAGAAGAAATTTTCGAATGGAAGAAGGACACTACCATGGCTAACAAGTGAAGTCAGAGCCAAAGTGAAAGTAAAAGAGAGGACATACAAGGAAGCCAAAGCTAATGGGAAGATAGAGGATTGGGAAGCTTTTAAAAACTTGCAGAAGGGAACTAAGAAGGCCGTTAGGAAGGAAAAGATGAATTATGAAAGGAAGCTGGTGACTAATATCAAAGAAAATACTAAAAGCTTTTTTAAGTATATAAAGGGTAAAAGAGAGTTGAGGATAGATATAGGACCAATAGAAAATGACGCTGGAGATATTGTAATGAGAGACGCAGAGATGGCAGAGGAACTGAATGTGTATTTTGCATCAGTCTTCACAGTGGAAGACGTGTGCAGTATACTGGACATACAAAGGTGTCAGGGAAGTGTCAGTGTGTGCAGTGAAAATTATGGCTGAGAACGTGCTCAGGAAGCTTAATGGACTGAGGGTGGATAAATTTCCTGGACCTGATGGAATACACCCTTGGGTTCTGAAGGAAGTAGCTGGAGAAATTGCGGAGGCATTAACAATGATCTTTCAAGAATTGATAGATTCTGGCATTGTACCAGATGATTGGAAAATTGCAAATGTTACTCCGCTATTTAAGAAGGGTGGGAGGCAGCAGAAAGGTAACTATAGACCTGTTAGCCTGACATCAGTGGTTGGGAAGTTGTTAGAATCGATTGTTAGAGATGAGATTATGGAGTACCTGGAGGCACATGACAAGATAGGCCAAAGCCAGCATGGTTTCCTGAAAGGAAAATCCTGCCTGACAAACCTATTGCAATTTTTTGAGGAAATTGCAAGCAGCATAGACAAAGGAGATGCAGTAAGGATGGTGTACTTGGATTTTCAGAAGGTCTTTGACAAGGTGTCGAACATGAGGCTGCTTAGCAAGATAAGAGCCCATGGAAGTACAGGGCAGTTACTAGCGTGTGTGGAGCATTGGCTGATTGGCAGAAAACAGTGGGAATAAAGGAATCCTATTCTGGTTGGCTGCTGGTTACCACAGCGGTCAGTGTTGGGACAGTTGCTTTTTACAATATATGTCAATGATTTGGACTATGGGATTAATGGATTTGTGGCTAAATTTGCTGATGATACAAAGATAGGTGGAGCAGTGGGTAGTATTGAGGAAACCGAGAGACTTAGTTTAGGGGAACAGGCAAAGAAGTGGCAAATGAAATACAATGTTGGCAAGTGTATGGTCATGCACTTTGGTGGGAGAAATAAACGGGCAGGCGATTAGTTAGATGGAGAGAGAATTCGAAATGCAGAGATGCAAAGGAACTTTGGAGTCCTTGTGCCGGATACCCTAAAGGTTAACCTCTAGGTTGAGTTGGTGGTGAAGAAGGCGAATGCAATGTTGGCATTCATTTCTAGAGGTATAGAATATAAGAGCAGGGATGTGATGTTGAGGATCTATAAGGCACTCGTGAGACCACACTTGGAGTATCGTGTGCTGTTTTGGGCTCCTTATTTTAGAAAGGATATACTGACGCTGGAGAGGGTTCCGAGAAGATTCACAAGAATGATTCCAGGAATGAAAGGGTTTCTGTTTGAGGAATGTCTGGCAGCTCCTGGGCTGTATTCCCTGGAGTTCAGGAGAATGAGGAGGGATCTCATAGAAACATTCTGAACGTTAAAAGGCCTGAATGGATTAGATATGACAAAGCTATTTCCCATGGTAGGGGAGTCTAGGACAAGAGGGCACAACTTCAGGATCGAAGCATGTCCATTTAGAACAGAGATGAGGAGAAATTGCTTTAGTCAGAGGGTGGTAAGTCTGTGGAATTTGTTGCCACGAGCGGCTGTGGAGGCCGTCATTGGGTGCATTTGAGGCAGAGATAGATAGGTTCTTGATTAGCCAGGGCATCAAAGGCTATGGGGAAAAGGAACAGGAGTGGGGATGACTGAAAGAATTGGATCAACCCATGATTGAATGGCGAAGCATACTCGATGGGCCAAATGGCCTACTTCTGCTGCTATATCTTATGGTCTTGTATCATTTTCTCCACCTCTCTTCCTCTGCTCTAAAGAGAAAAGCCCTAACTCGCTCAACCTATCTTCATAAGAAAAGCTCTCTAATTCAGGCAGCATCCTGGTAAATCTCCTCTTCACCTCCTGTAAAGCTTTCACATCCTTCTGATTATGAGGTGACCAGAACTGAACAAAATATTCTAATTGTGGTCTAAACAAGGTTTTGTATAACTGCAACATCACATTGTGACTCTTACTAGATGGTTTGACTGAAGGAAACTAATACACCATACACCACCTTTAACAGTCTAATCAATTTGTGTGACAACTTTGAGGAATCTATGAACTTGGACCCAAGTTTCTCCATGTTACTAAGAATTCTGCCATTAACCCTGTATTTTGTCCTAGTTCTGGCTGATATTTAAATTAAATATTCAAAAACAGTGTACAGTAAAAGCCTGCTGCCTGACTGTTCAGAAGTTCTGATATTTGAGTGTTTGGCTCACCAGCTTCAAGATATTTTGCATATGTTGGAAATCTTGAGCAACACACACTCAGAATCCTGGAGGAACTCAGCAAGTCTCCTGAGACCTCCTGAGTTCCTCCACCATTTCGTGTGTATGGCTCACTGGGTAACATTTTCTATTCTCCTTTCCAACTTAACGAGGCACTGATCCCTGCATTCCCTTCTGAGTTGCCAGACTGTGTTGGAGGTATTAATGGATAGGAATAATATCCAGTAATCTGGAAAACACTGGTTCAGTGTTGCACCTTGACAGCACAGTGTATAACAGTGTCCATCATTTCTATCATTTACCCGTTGATTGAGAGTGGAGTGATCAGGCGGGGAGGTCAAGTGAAGCCTTCAGTAACATCCGAAGGTGAAAATATTTTAATCTAACAAAACAAAGAAAAAATAATTTTGGTGTAGTGTAACCTGGCCAAAGATTGTATACAAAGTTAATTATCACCCCATAAATGTGGTATCTGAAACTTTCGTACATTGGGTGAGTTAAACTTCAAAGTGCTTATTATTATCATCCAGTCTTGGTGCTTTGTTCTTGGTATAGGATTAATGTTGGTGAGGCTACGGTACCCATTCCTGAGTGTCTTGAGAATTGCTCCTGGAACTGCAGGTGTGTCTCCCAATGGTGTTGAGCTGGTATTTTCATTGTGACAGAAGTATATGCTGTGGTGAGGGTGCTGTCTATGTGAAGGAAACTCTAAGATAATAAGTAATCAAGGGGATGGGAAGTGTGTGTGCACGTGGAGTTGCTATTTTATAGGCATTAGGAGGAGGAAGGTTGAAAGGTGATGTAATAGGTATCATCAGACGTTTTAGCTGTATAGGGTAGATATGCAAAGAATACTGAGTTGAAAACTAAAAGATTCAAATATAAAGTAGTTACTGGTAAATCATATACAGAAAGTGGAATGAACTCCATAAGCAGCAATTGAGCTGATGATTTTTCATGTCTGGGCAGCTAGAAAAGAGGTACTTGAAGGTTATGGTGACAGTGAGATAGGAGGAGACTTGTGTGGAGTATAAATACCAGCTGAGCACTGTTGACCCTGTAATATAAGTGTTAATATTTTGTTTGCCTGTGCAATTTTTGTCCATATTCTCTCTTGCTCTACTGCAGATGGAAGCTCCAAGGGCACTGATTATCAAAGAGTGCTTATTTTTATGTGAACTTGATTATGTGGGGGCTTGTTGGATGTAGAGATGGAGATGACACAGTTTATCGAGGCTGTTTGAGAACAAAGAGGAAGCTTCCCAGTTGTTTTTTTCACCCACAACTCCGTCCTTCCCATAAACTCACCTCCAATCTTAAGGTACAGGAAGAGGTTGTAGCACCATCAACGTGGGCAAGGAGCTGAACAGTGTACGAGTGATGGAAGTAAATGAATGGGGCATATAGTGTACGAATCTGTGCTGGGAGTGGTTCACAATGACCTGGCTGTGACATGAACCTAACAATGGATCAGAAGAAGACTGGGTTTGATAAAAGAAGGGCAAAAGTATTTGTGGAGGCTCAAGGCAATAATCAAATGGAGGCTGGAGAAACATAAGAAATATGAAGCCTGAAAGAATTTGGCATAAAAGACTCCAGTTATATATATTTTTTCCTTATGACTTGTTTCTTTTTCAGTTTCAATGTCCTTTGCTGTACCATGCCTCTTCTTTAAAAACCTAAAACTTCAGGGGGGAAAAAAAAGTCATGGTAAAATACAGAAAACAGAATGTAAAGTCAAAGTAACAAACACAAAATGCTGAGGGAGCTCAACAGGTCAGGCAGCATCGATGGAGGGGAATGAGAAGTCGATGTTTGGGGCTGAGACCCTTCATCTGGACTGGAAAGGAAGGGGAAGATGTCAGAATAAGAAGATATGGGGAGAGGAAGGAGTACAAGCTAGAAGGTGATGAGTGAAGCCAGGTGAGGGGGAAAGTAAGTGGGTGGGGGAGGAGGGATGAAGTGAGAAGCTGAGAGGTAATAGGTGGAAAAGGCAAAGGGCTGAAGAAGGAGGAATCTAATAGAGAGTGCACCATGGGAGAAAGGGAAAGAGGAGGGGTACCAGAGGGAAGTTATAGACAGGTGAGGAGAAGTGAACGGGTTAGAGAGGGGTAATGGGGGATGGAAAAGAAGAGAACAGGAAGTGGGGAGAAATTACCCGAAGTTGGAGAGATCGAAGTTCATGCCATCAAATTGGAGGCTACCCAGACGGAATGAGATGTTGCTCCTCCAACCTGAGAGTGGCTCATCGTAGCAGTGGAGGAGGCTGTGGGCTGACCTGTCAGAATGGGAATGAGGAATGGAATTAGAATGGTCGGCCACAAGAAATCCTTCCTGTGAGGACAGAGGGGTGCTCAACAAAGCTACATCAGGTCTCACTGATATAGAGGAAGCCTCTTCGTGAACACTGTATATGGTAGATGACCCTGACAGATGTAAATGGGAAGTGATGCCTTACCTGGAAGGACTGTTTGGGGCCCTGAATAGTGGTGAGAGCAGGTGTAGTATTTGTTTAAGGTAGCACATTTTGACTGTAGGGTCCTAGCATTTGTAAAGTGGAGGTCAAATATAGAATACAACAGTCTAGAGTTGTGGAGGGATACAGAATAGAAATGAGCCTTTTGTCCAACTGAGTCCACACAGACCGTCAGCCACCCATGTACAACAATCCTGTATTAATCACATTTTTAAAAAAAACACTTCCCATATTCTCCCCTTCAATTCTCCCCCAGGTAAGATTCTACCCCCTATCTACCTACTTGGGGCAATTTACAGAAGGCAATTAACCTACCAAGGTAGAGGAAACCTATCTAGTTAGAGACACCGACCACAACAACTCCACGCAGCCAGCATTCATTCACTGAAAGAGTGATAACTCAAAAATGCAAGATTATTGAAAGAAAAGTTTAAAGATAAAGATTAGCTTTGTCATATGTACAGGTATCCCCCACTTTACGAAAGTTTGCTTTACGCCACTTCGCTTTTACGAAAGACCTACGTTAGTACCTGTTTTCGCTAACCAAAAGAAATCCGAAGAGGATTTCTGCTTTTACGAAAAAAGGCGAAAAGCAAAAATAGCGTTCAGCGTTTGTTTTGCAGCGAGCCGTTATAGAAGCAGCACGCACCCCGAGTAGCAGGACTGGCGAAAAGCGAAAATACCGTTCAGCGTTTGTTTTGCAGCAAGCCATTATAGAGGCAGTGCGCATCGGGAGTGGTGTCACCAAGCTTCTTCCCCGGGAACTACACGCAGTATCAAGCCGCCATAGCTTTGAACTGCGTGAGATTTTCGCTATGATTGACAGTGCTGCAATGATTGCAGAAAAGTATGACTTTAATTTTGAAAGGGCACGTAGGTTTAGGGCAGGTTTGCAAGGTATTTTGAGTGCTTACAAAGAACTGTATGATAGAAAAATGCGTGAACCTTCCAGTGTGTTCGCTGTCTTCCTGTTTCTGGTAGGTGAAAGTACACTGCACATACATTATTTGTACTTTATATAGGCTGTGTATGTATCATATAATTCCTGCTTTTACTATATGTTAGCGTTATTTTAGGTTTTTTGTGTTATTTGGTATGATTTGGTAGGTTATTCTTTGGGTCTGGGAACGCTGAAAAATGTTTCCCATATAAATTAATGGTAATTGCTTCTTCACTTTATGCCATTTTGGTTTACGAAAGGTTTCATAGGAACGCTCTACTTTCGGATAGCAGGGGAAACCTGTACTTCAAAACATACTGTGAATGCATCGTTTGCGTCAATGACCGACAACTCTGGATGTGCTGGACAAGTATTGCCGTACTTCCCACATGCAACATGGCATGCCCACAACGTACTAACATGTACTCCTTTGGAATGCGGGAGGAAACCCGGCAAAGTGACGGGAAGACACAAACAAATTGCTGGAGTCATGGGGAGAGGTAGCATAGCAGTTAATGTGACACTTTTATAGTTCAGGGTGTTCTGGAATTCGGAGTTCAATTCTAGCACCGTCTGTAAGGTGGTTGTCCATGGCCTTATGAGTTTCCTCCTATAGGCCAAAAGATATGCTAGTTGGTCAGTTAATTTGTCATTGTAAATTATCCTGTGATTAGGCTGGTGTTGCTGGGCAGTGTGGCTTGTGGGGCCGGAGGGATTTGTTCTGTACTCTATCTTTAAATAAGATAAAACATTCAAGCACCTTACAGATACCGGCAGTTAACACTGGTAAGAGCCGAGTCTGAAGCCTTACTTCACTACAGAAGCCAGTAAGGTCATTGGATTAAAATCTGCAGCGTTAACCTTCAGACATGGCCTAGCAAGCTCTTTAGTTGGATGGGCAATAAATTGTGCCCTCATCAGTAACTTTGTGATCTAGAAAATAAAAAAAAATCTTCCTCCCTGCTCCCTTCCCCCTGTTTTGTCCTGCTATTGTCAAGTGGTAGCAGATGTAGTATTATGTGGGCTGTGGGGGTGTGATGAGCTGCAAGTTTTATTCACACATACATGGTTGAATTGCAGTAAAATGGCACATCTTTTGCTACATGGGGAGTGTGCTGATTTACAGGGTTGCCATATTTATTTATATTTATTTATATCTTGAGTTATATTTTATTCGCCCTCTTCCTTAATCATTGACATGTTATAAATTAAATGCTGCCAGCATTAATTGTGGCTAACACCTCTCCATTAAGCGAGTGCTTACTGCGAGGGACAGTGTCAAGTGCTTTCTACAAGGCAGAACCTCCTGGTTGAAAACCTTTGCAATCTTTGAAGTACTACAAGCTTGACTCAGACTGCACTTGAAGAGGCAACATCAGGCATACACAGTAGCCTTTGTTATGCTGTTGTAGCTGCTCATTTCAAAGTTCAAAGTATAAATGTAAATATATTATCAAAGTTACATATATGTCACCATATACAACCCTGAGCTTTAGAGCTACACTATGAAAACCAACCCTACTTGGCAATAGTTTTTTTTGCTTATTTATGGAGATCTACAGATAAGCCTGAATAGAAAAGAACATTTAAAAAAAATCAAGTATATACCATTTGTCTGTTTTAATGGGCATCATATCAGCTATAAAGTATACAGTATTGGCAACACTCACAATACGCTGGAGGAACTCAGCAGGTCCGGCAGCATCCGTGGACGCGATCAGTCGACGTTTCGGGCCAGAACCCTTCGTCAGGACTGTAGGGGGAAAGGGCAGAGGCCCTATAAAGAAGGTGGGGGGAGGGTGGGAAGGAGAAGGCTGGTAGGTTCCAGGTGAAAAACCAGTAAGGGGAAAGATAAAGGGGTGGGGGAAGGGAGGCAGGGAGGTGATAGGCAGGAAAGGTGAAGAAAGAATAAGGGAAAACACGATGGGTAGTAGAAGGAGGCGGAACCATGAGGGAGGTGATAGGCAGCTGGGGAAGGGGGCAGAGTGACATAGGGATAGGGGGAGGGAATTACTGGAAGTTGGAGAATTCTATGTTCATACCAAGGGGCTGGAGATTACCTAGATGGTATATGAGGTGTTGCTCCTCCAACCTGAGTTTAGCCTCATCATGGCAGTAGAGGAGGCCATGTATGGACATATCTGAATGGGAGTGGGAAGCAGAGTTGAAGTGGGTGGCTACTGGGAGATCCTGTCTGTTTTGACGGACGGAGCGGAGGTGCTCGACGAAGCGGTCCACCAATCTGCGTCGGGTTTCACTGATGTAGAGGAGACCGCACCGGGAGCACCGGATGCAATGGATGACCCCAACAGACTCACAAGTGAAGTGTTGCCTCACCTGGAAGGACTGTTTGGGGCCCTGAATGGTGGCAAGAGAGGTGGTGTAGGGACAGGTGTAGCACTTGCGCTTACAGGGATAAGTGCCAGGTGGGAGATCCTTGGGGAGGGACGTGTGGACCAGGGAGTCGCGGAGGGACCAATCCCTGCGGAAGGTGGAGAGGGAAAGATGTGCTTAGTAGTGAGGTCCTGTTGAAGGTGGCGGACGATGTCCATACATGGCCTCCTCTACTGCCATAATGAGGCTAAACTCAGGGTGGAGGAGCAACACCTCATATACCGTCTAGGTAGTCTCAAGCCCCTTGGTATAAACATAGAATTCTCCAACTTCCGGTAATTCCCTCCCCCTATCCCTATGTCACTCTTCCCCCTCCCCCAGCTGCCTATCACCTCCCTCATGGTTCCGCCTCCTTCCACTACCCATTGTGTTTTCCCTATTCCTTCTTCACCTTTCCTGCCTATCCCCTCCCCCACCCCTTTATCTTTCCCCTTACTGGTTTTTCACCTGGAACCTACCAGCCTTCTCCTTCCCACCCTCCCCCCACCTTCTTTATAGGGCCTCTGCCTCTTCCCTCTACAGTCCTGATGAAGGGTTCCGGCCCGAAACGTCAACTGATCGTTTCCACGGATGCTGCCCAACCTGCTGAGTTCCTCCAGCATGTTGTGAGTGTTGCTTTGACCCCAGCATCTGCAGATTATTTTGTGTTTACAGTATTGGCATCTGGATGAAGGGTTGACCTGAAACATCAACTGAAGGGTCCCGAAGAAGGATCTCGGCCCGAAGTATTAGCTACTTACTATTTTCTGTAGATGCTGCCTGGCCTGCTGAGTTCCTCCAGCATTTTGTGTGTGCTGCTTGGATTTCCAGCAACTACAGATTTTTTTCTTGTTTGTGCTGAAACATCATCTGTCCATTTTCCTGCACAGATGTTGCTTGGCCTACTGAGTTCCTCCAGCACCTTCTTTGTTACTCTAGAATCCAGCAACTGCAGTCTCTCTTCTCTCTGTCTACTGCTGTTAAAGCCATTGTCTTGTGTGTGGGGTTGGGGGTGTGTCTTTGTGTCATGCAACCTGCAGTTAAATTGGCCAATATAGAAAATGTCCAAAAATTTATGCCAGTGAGGAAAACATGCCAAAGAAGAGACACCAAAAAGATAACATTGTAAGGAGATTTTTGCCATTTGGCTATAATTCCTTAACTGCCTCCCTTGTTACTTTAAGAAGGTGTATTAGGGCCAGAGGGGCAAACAATATTATGTACTTTTTTCCAATAAGTTGCAACAGTCATCTAAGAATCACAAAAGGTTGGTTCGCAGGTGCAGCAGACTATTAAAAAGGCAAATGTGATGTTGCTAGCCGGATTGAATTTAAGAGCAGAGAGATTATGCTGCAACTGTACAGGGTACTGGTGAGGCTGCACCTAGAGCCCTCTGTGCAGTTCTGGTCTCCTTACTTGGGGAAGGATATACTGGCTTTGAAGGCAGTTCAAGGGAGGTTCACCAGGTTGATTCCAGAGGTGAGAGGGTTAGCCTATGAGGAGGGATTAAGTTGCCTGGGATTCAGAAGAATGAGAGGAGATCTTATAGAAACATATAAAATTATGAAAGGGATAGATAAGGTAGAGGCAGGAAAGTTGTTTCCACTGATAGATGAGACTAGAACTAGGGGACATAGCTTCAAGATTGGCAGTTTTAAGACAGGATTTAGGTCGGAGATGAGGAAGAACCGCTTTTCCCAAAGGGTGGTGAATCTGTGGAATTCTCTGCCCAATGAAGCAGTGGAGGCTACCTCAGTAAATATATTTAAGACAAGGTTGGATAGATTTTTGCATAGTAGGGGAATTAAGAGTGATGGGGAAAAGGCAAATAGGTGAAGATGAGTCCATGGCCAGATCAGATATGATTTTATTGAATGGCAGAGCAGGCTCGACGGGCCAGATGGCCTACTCCTGCATCTATTTCTTGTGTTCTTATGTAAGTATAGTCATTGTTTTGGATTTTAAGGTTGGTTAACATAGTTGCCACATACGTAGTGATTTAAATAATTGCAGGTATCATTGCATGTAATCACTGCAATAACCAACACAATGAATCAGCTAGAGTACTGGGTGCATTGTGGTATATCAAGTAAATATAAAGCTCCAGTAACACAAGAATTTCTGGCAGCGTGGTTAGAGGATGGATTGTTTTTATAGCATTACAGCTGCAAAATCTGTTCACTTTTAAGTTCAAAAATCAGATCTTCATTCCTTTCTTCCTTATATTTACCTGTTTTCCTGTTTTGAAGGTTTCAGTGCTCTTTGCTTTAATCCTTGCAGTAAAGGCTTACACCTTTATGCTACACAAATTTTTCCTTCTACATCTTGCATTGTCGAACGTCTCACAACAGCTGAAACTTGAGGAATAGTTAAAACTTTTCTCCAACATGAAGGTCTTTTCATACACTGCTTGTTTAATATGTGCCTGAGTCTTACAAACTTCAGGCTGCCCCTTTAGATTCTGACGGTTTAAAATATTCTTTCTCAGTGCCAGAACTCCAAAATAAGTACCTGCTGTTATGTACCAGAGCTACTATCACACTGCAGAATCTCGATCACAGTCACTGGCTGCCAACAGCAACAATGATCAATGCGACTATGAACAAACTCTATCATGGTTTCCACCATGTAGTGTAGAATATCCATTTTAAGAAGTTCAAAGTAAATTTTATTATCTGAGTGTATATATGTCGCTACATACATTCCTGAGATTCTTTTTCCTGTGAGCAAATCTATAAAAAGTAACTGTAAACTGGATCAATGAAAGATCAAGTAGAGCGTAGAAGGCAACAAAACCGTGCAAATATAAATTGTAGTAAATAACGAGAGCTTGAAATAGCAAGATAGAGTCCTTAAAGTGCGATCATTTGTTGTGGGAACATCTCAGTTAATGAGTATAGTTATCCTCTTTTGTTCAAGAACCTGATGGTTGACGGGCAGTAACTGTGCTTGAACCTGGTGGTGCGAGTCCTGATGCTCTTGTACCTCTACCTGATGGCAGCAGTAAGAAAGGAGCATGGCCTGGATGGTGAGGATCTTTAATAGATGGTGCTTTCGTATGACAGTGTTTCATATAGGTGTGCTCAATGGTTGGGAGGGCTTTACCATTGATGTACTGGCCCAAGTAAGTACAGGTGCTGTCGTGCTTTCTTTGCATTACATTTATGTGATGCGTCCTGGACAGACCCTTTGAGATGGTAGCGCCCAGGAATTTAAAGTTACTGACCCTCTCCTCCTCTGATTTTGCCAGTCTGTACTGACTGGGGTCTACAAGTGAGGAACAACATGTCCCTGATGAGTACTTCACGAACCTTGGTTTTTGCCCTCAGCCGAGACAGACTGAACAGCCTCTCTCTGATCTGGTGTGGAGGTAAACACCATCTGTTGATGTTCCAAAGGCATGCTTCAGCATGACTGCGAAGAAGATGCTGAACAGAGTGGGGGCAAGCACACAGCCCTGCTTAACACCGCTGCGGATGTTGAAGGCCTCCGAAGAAAAACCGTCAAACTGTACGACGCCCTTCATGTCTGTGTGGAATGTCTGAACTATCCTGAGGAGCCTTGGGGCACAGCCAATCCTGGCAAGGATTTTCAACAGGCCATCTCTGCTCACGAAGTCGAAGGCCTTCGTGAGGTCAATGAAAGCAACGTAGAGTGGTTGTCTTTGCTCTCTGCATTTCTCTTGTAGCTGTCGAAGGGAGAAGATCATGTCGATTGTGGAGCATTCTGACCTGAAACTGCACTGAGACTCGGAATATACCCTTTCGGCTATTTTCTGCAGTCTGTTAAGGACCACGCGGGTGAAGACCTTCACAACGATGCTCAGCAAGGGGATTCCCCTGTAGTTGTTACAGTCACTTCTGTCCCCTTAGTTCTTATATAGGGTGACAATGTTGCAGTCTCTCATGTCTGGCGGCACTGCTCCCTCTATCCAGCACTGCCACAGTAGTTCGTGCAGGTGGTTTAGCAGGACGCCCTTTGCGCATTTGATAGCCTCTGGTGGAATGCCATCCAATCCTGGTGCCTTCCCAGTGGGCAGACTGTCGATGACTTTATTCAGCCCTTCGGCAGTCGGCAATGCATTAAGTTCCTCCATGACAGGCAGGCATTCCACGGTGTCTAGCGTGCTGTCCGAGATGCTGTTTTCTCTGGAGAAGAGTTCAGAGTAAAGCCTGATTTATACTTCTGCATCAACGCGTTGCCGCAAAGCCGACGCAGAAACCTACGCGAGAGCCTGCGTTGCTGTGACACGCACCTCTCCCAAAATGTAACCGCGTGTCGCGGCAACACAGACCATTAGAACTGTGATTGGTCCGCTTGGTAGCATCGTATTTCATCCTGCGCTGCAATAGCTTCCCATTGAGCGACTGAAGGGCAGGGAAGGAACTCTGGCTGCAATGCTTTCCATAGGGCTTTACAGACCTCCGAAATTATGGAGGACACATTTCACTTTTATAAAAAAAGACGCTCGCTTCTTGTTTACTCCGAGAAAGATTACCATGACCGTGAACATGAGGAAATCTGCAAATGCTGGAATTTCAAGCAACACCCATAAAAATTGCTGGTGAACACAGCAGGCCAGGCAGCATCTGTAGGAAGAGGTACAGTCGACGTTTCGGGCTGAGACCCTTCGTCAGGATTAACTGAAAGAAGAGCTAGTAAGAGATTTGCCTTTCAAAGAGATCACAGTTTCAAGAGACATAAAGTTGTGATAATAGGTGATATTTAGCTTTTCACATATTGAGTGGGACTCCAATACTGTAAAGAGGCTGGATGGCATAGTTTGTCAAATCTGTTCGAGAAAGTTTCCTTAATCATTATATAGAGGTCTCGCCTAGAGAGGATGCATTACTGGATATCCTATTAGAGAATGAGCAAGCAGGTGACTGAAGTTTGTGTAGGGGAACACTTTACATCTAGTGATCATAATGCTATTGGTTTTAAGTTAATTATGAAGAAGAATATGTCTGGTCCTCGGGTTGAGATAGATCCTAAATTGGAGAAAGGATGATTTTGATGGTATCGGAAAGGACCTGGCAAATGTAGATTGGGACAGGTTGTTTTCTGGCGAAGATGTACTTGGTAAGTGGGAGGCCTTCAAAAGTGAACATTTGAGAGGATGGAGTTTGTATGTTCCTGTCAGAATAAAATGCAAGGAGAGCAGGTTTAGGGGATCTTGGTTTTTGAACTTGTTGGAAAAAAATTCGCATGAAATCTTGGCTAGAGTTTGCCAGAAGGCATGTGGGAGACTCTGAAGTCAGCAGGAAGAAGATATAACAAAAATTGAGCTTTTTAAGCCATCAGACTAAATGCTATGTTTGACGCAAGCCAAACACTACACATCAAAAACAAACTATCCCTCCCATGAAGCACGGTAGTGTCTGCATCATGCTGTCGGGATGCTTCACGGCTTGTGAAGGTAGAGGATAAAATGAATGCAGCAAAATACAGGGAAATCCGGAGGAAAACCTGATGCAGTCTGCAAGAGACCTGCGACTTGAGAGATTTATTTTCCAACAAGACAATGACCCCAAGCATAAAGCAAAACTACACAGGACTGCCTCAAATACAACAAAGTTAATGTCCTGGGGAAGCCAAGTCAGAGTCCAGACCTTGATCCAATTGAGAATTTATGGCTGTACTTGAAAAGGGCTGTTCACTCATGATCCCTATGCAATCTGACAGAGCTTGAGCAGTTTTGTAAAGAAGAATGGGGAAAAATTGCAGTCTCTAGATGTGCAAAGCTGATAGAGACTCAAGGCTGTAATTCCTGCCAAAGGTGCATCTACTAAATACAATGCATCTACTAATGCAGTTGATTATTTTGTGTTTAATAATTGTAATAAATTTAGCCCAGTTGTAGAAATTTGTTTTCACTTTGACATGCAAGAGTCTTTTCTGTTGATCAGTGTCAAGAAAGCCAAATTAAATCCATTGTGATTCAATGGTGTAAAACAATAGAACATATAAATTTCCAAGGGGAGTGAATACTTTTTATAGGCACTGTATACCTTTCCTGTAGGTGGATAACCAGAACTGCGCACAATATTCCAAATTAGGCCTCAACAACGTCTGATACAACTTCAATTTAACATCCCAAGTCTTCTACTCAGTACTTTAATTTTTGAAAGCCAATGTGCCAAAAGTTCTCTTTCCAACTCTGTCTACCTGTGATGCCACTTTCAAGGAACTATGGATTTACATTTCCAGGTCCCTCTGTAGAATAGCTGGGATGTTGTGCTGGACAAGGATATTTGGATATTTGGACTCTGCCACAGGATATAGATAAGTTGAGTGAGTGGCTGGAAACTTGGCAAATGGAGTTTAATGTGGGAAAGCATGAGGTCTTGCATCTTGATAAGAGGAATCAAAAGGTAGATTATCTAAATGGAAGAGATTGCAAATGTGTGGGGTACAGAAGGATCCCAGTGCTCTTGTACATAAAACACAGCAGGTTACCATGCAGCTGTAGCAAGTACTTGAGAAGGCAGATGGCATATTGGCATTTATTACAAAGGGCATGGAATTTAGAGATAGGCAGCAAGAGTCCATGGCATTGGTGAGGCCACACCAAGAGTACTGTGCAATTTTAGTCACCCTATTTAAGAAACAATATACTGTAATTGGAGGCTGTAATGAAGAGATTGCATCAGTTAATTACTCTGGTGAGAGAGTTGGCCTGTATATGAAGGTGGCTGTATATGAAGTTAGAGCTGTATTATTTTGAGTTTAAAAGAATGAAGGCTGTTTTTATTGAAATATAGAATAATATTGCCAGTTGCTCTTTTAAATTTCAAATAATACAGGGTAGATATTGAGATGCTTCCATTAGTGAGGGCGTCAGCAGACACATATGGCATAAAACTAAAGAACAACTTTTCTGAGGGCAGTTAATCTCTGGAATTATCTATCCCACAGGTTGTAGAGGCTGAATCAGTCCAGGGTATTTGAAGAAGGGGTAGATAAATGTTTGAAAGATTAGAGAATTAAGGGTGGTGTGGTACTGGCACAGAAGAGAGAGTCATGATCATATTGAACGGTGGGCCAGGCTCGAAGGGTTAGCTGACCTAGTCTTACTGCAATGTTTTTTGATATTCTTTGGTACAAGATCTGATTTGATGTTCATTAGGTGCTTGACGACTGGATGACAACTTGTCAAAGATGCATTGAAAATCTTCCTGTTGTTTATCCAGATAATTTAAACCAGTTGCAATATGGCACTGAGTTGCCACATCTATATAACATCTGAGTTTGTACATCTGTTCCTCTAAGTACCAAGCATGCATTTTAATATATTAGTTGTGATGGCTGAACAAATGTTTTGTGTTGTAGCTGCCAGTCTGTGGGGTGTATTATCATTTATAAAAGCACTTGTTAATCCTAAATATTAGGGATTAGTCAGGAGTAATGGAATTATGTGGTAGCCTGAATTATTTAGAAGTGAGAGCCAGTCTTCAAAACCTGTTGGAATGCAAATGACAAGCAGTAATGTTTTTAAATTAAAAAGGCAGCTATGTAAACAAACAGTCCTGTCTACAGAGCACAGGCTACTGGCTCACAGCAGGAGACTGGCTGCTTAAAAATATGGTTTGTAAACTGACGTGGTCTCACATTCATCAGCAAAATGTAAGACAATGGAATATGTTAATCAATGTACTAAAAGCCAGACATCAGATGCCTGTGGTTGAATTACTTTAGCATCAGTGTGACTGAGATCAGTAGGCAGCGCTTGTATCAAAATCATTTGGCATCTTGGCTTCTGGTTGGGTGTAGATAATGGTTGTTACACAACAGAAAAAAAGCACCAGGCAATTCTTTATACTTTATTGTCGCCAAACAATTGATACTAGAGCGTACAATCATCGCAGCGATATTTGATTCTGCTCTTCGTGCTCCCTGGAGTACAAGTCGATAGTAGATATTAAAAATTTAAATTATAAATCATAAAAAGAAAAATAGAAAAGGGAAAGTAAGGTAGTGCAAAAAAACCGAGAGGCAGGTCCGGATATTGGAGCTAATAGCTAATAACTTAGCTATATTGTGTGGAAGTAGAATGAATATGATGTGCAGGTACTTTTGTAACATTGACATATAATACCAGAGGTTCACAATGGTAATCTCTCTCAATTTTAGTTCCTGATCCTTAGGTTACCAAATGGAGGGCAGCTGTTGAAGAATTGCGCATTTCCAAGGGCAAATGTCTGGTTACCCTCTCCCTTAGATTTTTTAAAACTCATTCCAGTTGAAGTGGCCAACATCCTCAAAATATTCATCAATAGTAATGGCATTGAGAAAGATGCATTAGAGAAGCTACACAAAAATTGTTACTAGTTTCAGTAAAAAGGCATTTTTTAGATGTTTATCAATAGGCATGATCGCTGCATGTTGTGAGAATAGTTTGAATTTTTGGATAAATTCTGCTCTGTGGTATGCTTGTGGCTTCTGCATTGAATTTTTGATATTAGTTGCTAAGGTTTTGTGTGGAGATCCGTTGCCACCTTTGGTGGAATAAGGGGAAAAGAACTACTGCTTGAAGCAGGATAGCTTTGATCTCTCACTCAAGGGTTTCAAATTTATTCAGTTTTTTGGATTTGGGAATTACAGGCAAGGCTCTTCCAAATTATACTTGAGGTAGTAATGAACCACCACCTTGAACTGCTGTAGTCATCCACAGAAAGTATTTCCACAATATTATGGTTAGATATTCAAAAGTCAAAGTAAAATTTATTATCAAAATTTATTGTTGCCATACACGTACTTGCAGGCACTTATAGGAAAATAGAGGCAAGAGTTGTAAAAAAAAAAATCCTTGGAAGTGAACCTGTAGGTCATAGTTTGGAATCATTTCCAGTATTTAGACCCAGTGGTGGTGCCAGTCAAAATGCTGTATGATTTAGAGGAGAACAGTGGTGTTCCTCGTGAATATACCCCCTTGGTAGTGGGGATTATAAGTTTAAGAGGTGGTGTTGGAACAACCTAACCAAGTAACTACAGTTTATTTTGTAGATAATGCACACTAGACAATGTTCCCTCTAATTTTTAGTAGTCAGTGTGCCCAAAAATCTTACATTGTGCACATTTTTTCCCTGTGACAAAAGTATGTGTGCACTGAATGCACACATGGCACAGTTTATGTAGGTTTACAAAATATTTGACATAAAACTGCACAGAATAACAGCAAAATAACATACATATTTAAGTCACTCAGTTATTTTTTCTCTCTCCTGTCTTTGGCATTTACCCATTCTTTGTAAACTCGATCTAGACTAATAGAATTATTTTAGGTAACTAACCTTTTGTGCACACATTAATTTTCTTTGTGCGCTGGTTGAAAAGCGTGTGCGCATGCGCGCAGCTTAGAGGGGATATAGGCTACAGCATGTACTGGTGATGGGGGAGTTAATATTTAGGGTGTTGGATGGGCATTGATCAATCAGGTTACTTTGCCCTGAATGCTGTTGTGCTTCAGAGTTGTTAGAGTCTTATTCATCCAGGCAAATGGATAATATTCCATCAAACCCCTGACTTTTAATTTCTAGATACTGGGTGAGTCATTCTCAGCAGTGTTTTATGGTTGATGTTCTTAAAGTTATTTTGGATAGAAAACGCAACACCAAAGCAAAAAAGGTGACATGGAGGTAAAGGATTGAATACAGAGTAATGGACCAATGCCATTAAGCAAGGAGTCCATGGACTCAGGTCGGGAACCCCTGCTCTACACTGAAATATCAGACATTCACAAATGAAGGGACATATAGGGGCCAAGGTTCCTGTCTAAACAGTTTCTTCAAAGATTCATTTATTATCAAAGCATGTATCCGTATACAACTCTGAAATTTGTCTTCTCCAGATAGCCAAGGAAACAAAGAAAGAACATGAAAGTTGTTCAGAGAGAAACTTCAAACCCACCCCTCTCCACACAAAAAAGAACAGCATCCTGATCATCAACCCCCCCCCCAAATTCCCCTCCCCCCACACAAAATGGAAGAGGAACATCGCCCCCCCCTCCGAAAAACAACCAGTTATATTTGTTTCTAATTGATGATGGCCTGTTGGATAGAAAAGTACTTGATGATATATATAATCTCGACACATTCATTTGTACAATCTCTCTTTGGATTCTGGTTAATTGGGACACATCGGGACCAGTACAATTTGACCCAATTATGCAGCTGCCCAATTAGCTGAAGTTTCATGAAAATAGTTTAAAAAAGTATTTAAAAATAGCAAACTACCATTTAGCTGAATAACAATTAATTTAGAGATACAGCGCGGGTAGGCCCTTCCGTTTCTTTGAGCCACGCTGCCCCAGCAACCCTGACAAGTTCAATTAACCTAACCAATCACAGGACAATTTACAATGATGAATTAACCTACTTAAGTACATCTTTAGACTGTGGGGAAAAAACTAGAGGACCTGGAGCAAGTTCATGTATTCAATGGGGAGGACATACAGAGGCTCCTTATAGAATGGGTGTGGAATTGAACTCTGAACACTGAAACACACTGAGTTATAATAGCATCGCTTTATCCACTATGTTAATGTATTTAAATGAATTACAGAACATGACCTATACTTCTATAGTTTTATAAAACTGTGTATTAGTTTCTAGTAGTTATCAACAGAGGAATTCATCCAGTGTTTGCTGCTGTTTTCTTTTGATTAACTGTTATCAGCAAAATCAGCCTTCGTACAATGCTTTTGATGCTTGCATCTTCCAAATCTGCACTTTCATTGTAATGTTCAAGATCGTCGATACCTTCAAACTGTTCATAATTCCTAACTTGTTGAAGTAGTGAAATTGTTTCATTTTCATTTCCAGCCACTTTTGGCATCTCCAAGCCTGAATTCTTGAACCTGTAGTGAGCAAAACAGTTTCGGATTGTCTTGCTGTTTATTTCTCACCAACTCTCAGTGACAAATATCACTGTTTTTTGAACATAAATACACACAACTGATGTTATTTAAAAACTGTTTGCTTCTTAGTACAGTGTAGTGTCTAACATCCACACAAGCACACACAACTAATGCTAGTTAGAAATTGTTCAGCAATAGTCTCCTGTCCTAATTAAGCAGCACAGTGTCCCAAATAAATGAAGGGACTCCCAGCTAATTTTCTCAATTAGCTCTTCTGTTGTCCCAAATAAGCGGCTGCTCCAATTACCAATGGCAATGCAATTACTGGAATCCACTGTATATGGGAAATTAATATTTGGTGAAAATGCAGAATGAAGAAATGCAAGTTGGAGGAAGAAAAAACATTGAACAGAATTAGGACAGTATTTAAAGATCTTAGCTCTGATTGCAATGCATATAAGAAATCAAAGAAGCTGTTGCTATTTCCCCTCCTACCACCTCTGACACAAGCGTACTTATGCACAAGGACTAACGGAGACTTGCAAAAAGCAATATTCTTGGGCAATGTTAATTTTCGCATGGATCTGACAATCAAATTGGGGAAAGAATATCTTTGAGTATCAAGTCTTTTTACCTCTTGCTTCCTACCATCTGGGCATCCAAATAGGTGGAGCAACAATTCACTTGTACCTCCAACTAAATGCACAGCATTCAGTGCTCTGCACTTGGAGAGGCTCAACACTGGGTGACACTTTTGTGGAACACCTCTGTGCCTACAAGGATGGAGCCTGAGTTTTCATTTGCCGGTCATTCTCCATTCCACTTTTACTCTTGTCCACAAACCCCATCTTCAAACTAGGCCTGTTACAGCTATCACAACTCAGCAATCGTTTTGGTCGTCTTCTTAGCGTGTTCACGGGCAGTCTACACATGACCCAGCCAGAACTGGACACATTTTTGCCCCTTGTTGAATTCGGCAAGATTTGCAACAGTACAGGGTTCCTCCAGCGATGGGCATTGCAGGAGATGTTGCATAGTTTGTGGCTCAGTTCCACATTCACATGTTGTCAGGCTGGTTGTATATCCCTATTTGCTTAGTGACACCTTTGAACGACCTACACCAGTCCTAAGTCTGTTAAGGCACTTCCAAGTTGCTCAGTTGCAGTTAGCTCCTGGTGGAAGGCTTTCATCCAGCGGAATTTCCATCGTTGGGGGTTGTTTGAGACTGGAGAGCCGGTCTTTCCGCAAGGTGATGGGGGCTTCAGATGGGGTTGGTTGTAATGGAACATCACTGTTCATGAAGCTCTTCCTTGACTTTAGGCGGCTGGGTGTAGGTGTATGACCATGTAGAGGGTGCCTCTCATGTGATGTTTGACAGTTGTTCTTTCTTGCTGGCTACAGTTCTTGTATCAGGGGAAGCGATATCTGCCAGGATATATAGGCTGTTGGTGTTTGTTGGTTTTAAACAACCTGTGATAAGTCAGCAGCTTGTATTCAGAATGGCATCCATCTTTCCCATGCAGGACAGGCGTATTCCACCACGCGCAGCAAGTAGTGTATTCAACATTTTTGTACCATTGATTTAATGGTTTTGGTGATTTCAGCTAACCAGCCTTTCCAAAAAAAAGTAAGGTAAACAGTGGGAAGTGGAATTAAAGTGGTTGGCCATTGGGTCCCACATTGGCATGTCTGTCTGTGGCCTCCTCCACTGCCACAATGCACCGAGGAGGGGCAACACTTAATATTCCATCTTGGTAGTCTCCAACGTGATGGCATAAGCCATCAATTCTCTAACTTCTGATAACCACTCCTTCTTTCTTCCTCCCTCCCCTGCCTCCATTCTCACCTCCTCATCCTCCCCATCCTTATGGCCCTGTTACCCTCTCTGTTCCCCCCCACCCCCGACATTCCCCTCTCATCTGGATTCACCAATCACCTGCCTGTTCCTGCTGTTCTCACTCCCTTTCCCTTTTTTTTCTGGCTTCTGATCTCTTTCCAGTCCTGATGAAGGGTCTTGGCCTGAAATGTTAGCTGTTCATTCCCCTCTATAGATCCTGCCGAGTTCCTCCAGCATTCTGTGTGTTTTGCATTTCCAGCATCTGCAGATTTTCTTGTGTTAATGATCAGCAACGCAGCTTTGAAGGCCAACGTGCTGCTCAACTCCAAGAACTCTATGGATAAACTGGCATTCACCAGTTCCCAGCAATCCTACCCAATTTGGAATTAGACTGTTCCCACCACCCCCTAAACTGAGTCAGCTGAACCTAAGCTTTGCCAATCAGTTCATGTACATTGCTGGTGTCAGATCTCAATTTTATTGCATCCAGATGGCTTCAGAATAGTTTGTTTTAATTAAGAGTGCCTCAGTATATGTACACTAAGAAAAAGTACAGTGATCTGAAATCTATGTGCATTTGATTCCATGGTTGCAAAACAACTCTCAGCTGACTAGCAGTCAAACCAATACAAAAACTGACAGCAAATGAATTGCCTTTGGTTTTGTGCAGCTAAGGCTCGAGCAGGAGGTGCTTTCGCTAAATTGCAGGTGATATTGAATTAGGCTGTGATCAGAATGTCAGCTGAGATAAAGGTGTTTTTGTCTTCAAGAGAATGATTGGTGTACTTAAACCAACTAAATGTGTGTTTAACGGCTCATTAACACTTACTGGGATCTTCTTGGCACATTCATGAATGCCTGACAGTATTGCCTGCAAAATGATGAGGTATTAACAGTGGAGCAAGACTGTCTCTCCCTCTTCCACCCCCCACCCTCATTTTGAATGCTGAATATAGACTTGTTTTGCAAGTCTCATTTCCCTCACTTTTCCTTGACGTCTGTGGGTCAGGAAGTTGGACGCGATGATACTGTGAGAGTCGTAAGAGCACAATGGTGTCGTGTCCTGAATGCAACAAAACCCTTGGCAAGCTCTTTGCAATCAAGCGTTGCCTTTGTCATAGACCGTTAGACCAACACACAGAGATGGTCATGTCTGTGATGTAACTCGCTGATTCACAGGGTTTAAGCTATGTTCACAGGCCCCTCCAGCTGTGTTCATGGTTTTGTGATAGCTTATTCCAAATAAAATTTCTCCAAAATCATCTACATCTTCTTTTAAAACCAAATTTCCAGCTTAAAAACAAACTTGTGGTATTGGTTTATTATTGCATGTAGGATGATACCATGAAAAGCTTGTCTTTTCTATTCTATTCTATTCATACAGACCAGATCATTACACAGTGCGATGAGGAAGAATAACAATTCAGCAGAGAATTTAGATTTAGAAGAGTAGAATTTTATAATAGAAGTAATGAGTAGATCTGCAGTGAGTGTGGAACGTGGGATGTTAAGACTTTTTTTTAGTAGCACATACGGTGAAATCAGATAAATAGAATGTAAAGATATTGAACAAAATAAATATCCATATCTGGGCTGGGGATATTATGATGGTCAGTCCTGTCAGACAGGGATATTAATAATGAAATGGTGGAAAGG
Source organism: Mobula hypostoma (assembly GCF_963921235.1). Lineage (NCBI taxonomy): Eukaryota > Metazoa > Chordata > Chondrichthyes > Myliobatiformes > Myliobatidae > Mobula > Mobula hypostoma. The sequence continues at coordinate 53,539,832 of NC_086114.1, read as the reverse complement.
ACATTTTCTATCTGGTTAATATAAAAACCTGGTATTTCAATAGTAATATGGCTATTGTTTACAACCAATGAATTAGTTTAACTGCAGTTAACGTTGGCAAGAGAAAAAATAACAAGAATTCTGGAACCATGAATAATGACAAGCAGCTTTCCATTAGCTGCTAGTTTGACAAGACTCGTTAGCAAGAACAGCCAGGGGCATCACGTTTGTTAATATCTGTAGGACCATTGGATGAATGTTTAAAGCACAGCACAGTAGGCTAATCAAACATTGTTTACAACTGGTCCTCTGACAATGCAGCACTTTGTTAGTATTGCAGGGTAGTGTTGGCTCGATGTGCCCAAGGTTGCTTCTTTGTACATTTTAATTGCTCCATTTGCAATATTTTGACACAAAAGGCCTTAAGTTATAATCATCTTTTGACATTTTTATAGTCATGGGATCGCATTGCAGAACTAAACTATTTGCACCTAAACTACAGTGTGTTTTTGTTCAGTGATTTTACCTTGCGTTGCTTTGAATGTTTAGTTTTTGCAATATATTTTGTGCATATTAGGTAAAAGTGATAGTACAGTGGGCTGTAATTGTTGATGGTCACGTCTTATTGTCTAGTGAGAGGTATCTGCAGAAACTTTCCATTATGCATTCTGTCCGCAGAATCCAGCAACTACATAAATTCAATTACATGATTAACTGTAGGCGAGAAATGGTACAGAAATATTGGACAGCTGTTGCTTCAGTCTCAGCTACTTATAATTGTATTTCAGAATCAATCATTTGTGAAAGTTCTTGTAGGATGCAAGGAGGCTTTTTTTGGACCATAGACCATTGAGGCTGAATGTTGGTTTTGGCAGCTTTTGTGGAGGCAGAAGGGTGGGAAACGATGGTTAATGGTACCAGATTGAGGAGGGATGATAGGCAGGTGGAACCAGTTGAAGAGGGGATAGGAGACCTGCTAGGAAACGCGTGTGGGTGACAGCCGGATGGGGGAGAGAAATGAAATAAGCTGACAGGGTCCTGGAGGAGAGAAGTGAGTGAGAGTATCTAGGTAGACCAGGAAGAAAGAGAATCAGTGAGTCATAGAGAAAGCAGTCCATGTAGCAAGGAGAAGGAGAGCATTGGTTACTTGAAATTGGAAGATTCAGTGTTTACGCCTTCAGCTTGTAAACTACCCAAGTGGTGTTTGCACCTGCGGCCTCTTGCCTCCATTTATCACGTTCCGGCCTCTACTTCCACCCCCCCCCCCGACTCCATCTGCTCCCCTTTCCTCTCTCCTGACCTGTTTCCATATAACATCCACTGCTACTGCCTCCCAAGTGCACCCCTCCCCATTTTGTCCCACTCTACCCCCTCTAAACCTGGTTCCAGCTGCCCATTATCTCCCTGACTGAGTAACATCTATCCCCTGCCTTGTCCCCCATCCCCTCCCCCTCCCCCAAACTGGTAATCTTTTCTCCACGTTCCCAGTTCTGATGCTGGGCCCCAACCTGAAACACCGACAGGCCTTCTTGCAGCTTGTTTTTTGCTCTGGAAACTGTTTCATTCATTAGAAAACACACCTTTTTTAAAAGCCTATCAGGTCGTTGCAAGAGTTCCTCTCTATCTAACCAGTCTTGTATATCATACTTTTAGATATATGATTGAAGACCCTCATGAGGATTTGTATCTTTTTCAATGATCGGACTGGGTCTATTGTCATTCACAATTTTTAAAAAAAATGCTTAAATAGTGGCATTATTTTCATCTGGGTAATGTAAAGTAGGTCAATAGGAATCTGTAGCTACTTACTGATTTGAATATTGGGGCTTCTCAATGTTTACAAGGTAAATTGAAATGAGTTTTTTTCTGATTCATCTAGACTTTATATGGAAGAAAAGTAGCTCTCCAGAACTACATCTCCTTTTCTGCTCCCAAGGCATGCATACATAAATGCACAAACATACGTTTACCTAACTGGTTCATAAATGAATTAAATATTTTTTTTTAATTTAACTAGTTAGTGTAGCAGTTAGCCTAACTGTTATAGCGGTAACGACCTGGGAGGTTTCAGTTCCGCTGCTGTCTGTAAGCAGTTGGTACATTTTCTCTCTGACCATGCAGGTTTCCTGCAGGTGATCTGGTTTCCTCCCACACTCCAAAGGATGTACAGATTTGAAGGGTACATGTCTGATTGGACGTTGCGGGCGCTCTACCTAGAGGGCTTGTTAACATGCTGTACATCTTAAGAAATAAATTCAGACCCACTTCCATTGATGGATAACTTTTGGAGACTGATATTGCCATTGTGGATATTGTTTATTCATGCACAGGATGACCGGGCTCCATCTACCCATCACCTCTTCCTCATCTGGTTCCACTCATTGCTTGCCAACCCTGGCTGACAAAGGATCACAGGTTCAAATCTCTTCCCACAGATGCTGCCTGACCTGATGAGTTTTCCCACGAATTTCTGTTTTTGTTTGATTTCCAGCATCCATAGTGTTTTTTTTTACCATTTCACCTTTATTGCTCTTCCTTTATCTTTCTCTGTGATATTGGCCTCAATTTTTTTGTTGGTAAATGTCACAAGTTCCCAAGGGGTGCCAGCATATGTACTTATTTGCATATTGGCAAATGTAGAGCCTTCACAGAAAGACAGAGGTTTGAAAGTTCCTAAGCAGTACCAGGTGGCATGTCAGTTAGTATATTTCACTGCTGGACCTGGTTCCACCTGGCTTTGGGTCTATGGAATGGCGCAACTTCACTGGGGATTATAGGGTTATGAAGGATACGAAAGGGAAGTCATGCTCCTTTTTCATTTGACTTTATTTAATGTTTTTAATTATTAGACTTTTGATGCTTTTAGCCAATAATTTTTAAACATTTATAATTTTGAAAAGGCTAAGTTATTTCATTTTTAGTATTCATAAATGTTTCTTTCATTCAGAAATGCATTAATACCTCTCACAGCTTTGACCTTTGGAAGTGGGATTTCCCTGCTATGTCTTTCAGTTGTCTTTAAGATGTTTCAGAGGTGGATAAAATACCAAGGAAGCTTTGCGCATTTGTATTCCAAGGATTGGTTAGTTTATAAGCCTGTATGAGGAATGAGGAGATTAGATTATTAAATTACCGTGGGAATAATGAGGGCTAATTTCCAGTTTATGCTAGTGCACTGCATGTTTGGGTCACACAATGGTTCCGTATTTGTGTTAAAAGAGAAATGGTTGAATAAGTTTAAGAAGTGCAATTTCCTAAATTCAGAATTAGGTTTATTAACACTCCCTTGTGTGACCTGGATAATGAGATAGTGTTCATGGACCATTCATTATTTTTGTGGAAGGGATTTTTGCTTTTTCTATGGGTCTTTAGGCTCCCTGAAGGTAGTAATGAGAAGAGAGCATGTAATGGATAAGAGGGTCCTTAATGGTAGATGTTGCTGCCTTAATGTACTACTCATAAAGATGTTCCTGATGGTGGGAAAAGTTTTGGCTGTGATGGAGCTGGCTAGGTTACTCCTCTGGACAATGGCTGCTTTTTTTTTCTGACTCTGCAGTTGTAGTCTTCAGTTATGCGCAGGATAAAGTTTCTTTGATATTGCCTATCAGGCACTTACAGGTCAGGTGCAGACTGAAAACTCTTCTGCATTGCCTTCATGGTATTTTATCCAAGTTAGAAAAGATCTTGATATAGACGAATAGTGTGATGTTTCCTTCTCCCATGTTGACCTTTGCGTTTGTGGGAAAACTGATACAACTTCAAATCCCAGTTAATGCCTCCTGTGGATTGGCCATCTGCATCATGATATATCAGGTTATTCTGGCCAGATTCCTTGAAGATCCCAGTGATACCTGGGCACCTTTCATGTCATCCAGTCATATGATATTATACCTCTCAGACATGTCAAAATAATCATCTCCAGGCTTAATATCCTGGTAATGCACAGCCCTCTTAGTCATATACTGATTTGTAGGATCTGTAAGGCTAGAGTTAGCAAAGATGTCAGAATTCGTTTTATTTGCCACATATACGTCAAATCATCGAAATGTGCAGTGTTTTATGTCAACATCATACAGTCCGAGGATTGTGCTGCACAAAGTCTGAGATTGACACTACACCCTTCTGGCGCCAACAAAGCATGCACACAACTCACTGACCCTATCAGTATGTCTTTGGAATGTGAGAGGAAATTGGGGCATGTGGAGGAAACCTATGCATTCAAGGGGGAGAACATACAAACTTGTTACCGACAACAGTAGGAGTTGAACTTGGAAGGGTGATCACCGGCACTGTAACACATTGCATTAACTGCTATGCTATTGCACTGACCACCGTCTTATTTCTTAAGCCTTAATTCTTTGATGTAGATTGAGTCAAATAGTCACTCTGGCAATATTAATGAGACAAAATAGCCTCTCTTGCCCTATGAAGGAACATCAGTTTTACTGATTTTTTTTTAGATGCATTGTTTTTAATGCACTATCTCGTGACTATGCTAAATGTAGAGAAGTATATGTAAATGCATGTGTGTCTGAGAAGAATATTCTGAAAAAATGTTTTTTTTCTTTTTCAGGTAAAAATCTCTACACGAATGAGTATGTAGCAATCAAACTGGTAAGTGCACTTTTCTCCTAATGAATATTTTGGGATGTATTTTAACGGTTTAAAGTAGACACTGGTAGTTGGGGGATTTAAATTAATTCATATGTTGCTCTTGGGTTACCTTGAGGTCTCTGTGGGTTTTTGTGTTTAGTGATCTCATTAACGCATGGAGTAGTGTTCTGCATTTTATAGTGCATTCCTCTGTGAAATACCCCTAAAGATATTTGCTATGAATAAACAAATTAAATTATATGTTTAACTTCCTTGTTTGTCCTCATTTCTGGTTATACCCTTGTATTTTTTCGTCTTGGATTCTAAAAATTACAGCCTGGTAGCAATGGTCTCTTTACAACATTTACCTTTCTTTCTGTGTATGATATTTGACAGTTCAGGAGCACTGTGGGTTCATACTGAAAGAATTTGTTTCCCTAGCATCCCTTTGCATTTCCTGCGGAGCCGGCCAAGGGCATCCCAAGTAGGGAATGTGACTGGCATCCTTGAGCAGGATATCAACACTTCCCTATTGCTCTCGTCCTACAAAGTTCAAATTAAATTTGTTATCAAAGTAATACGGCACAAATGCAGAACCTTTTGGCTCAAAAGACTTTATAAGACACTGGCTGACCTCTGGAGTATTGTGAGCAGTTTTAGGCCCCTTATCTATAGAAATAATGTACTGACATTGGAGAATGTATTGGTTTATGAAGATGACCCCAGGAATGAAAGGGTTAATGCATGAGGAGCATTTGATGGCTCTGGGTCTGTATTCACTGGAGTTTAAAAGAATGGGGGTGGGGAAATTTCATTGAAACCTACTGGATAGTGAAAGACCAAGATGGAGAGGAATTGGAGAGGATGTTTCCGATAGTGGGAGAGTGTAGGGCCAGAGGGCATAGCCTCAGAATAGACAGACGAAGAATTTCTACAGCTGGAGAGTGGTGCATTTGTGGAATTCATTGCCGCAAATGCAGTGGAGGCCAAGTTATTAGGTATACTTAAAGCAGAGGTTGATAGGTTCTCAACTCGTAAAGGTGTCAAAAGTTGCAGAGAGAAGGCAGGAGTATGGGTTTGAGAGTATTGGTTTATTATAGTTACATGTACAGTGAAAAGTTTGTTTATATAGATTAAATTATTACACAATGCAAGCAAAACAAAAACAAAGCAAAACAAAGTGTAAATGCTGACAAAAATGTTCATTGCCAACAAATGATAAAACGCAAGATCATAACGAGACAGGTTGTGAGGCCGAGAGTCCATCTTATTGTATAAGAGGTCCATTAGATCAAGCATGATCAAATGATGGAACAAACCCAATGGGCCGGAAGGCCTAATTCTGCTCCAATGTCTTGTAGAGTTTGCGCTGCCATGAATCTCCTATTTTTATTCTTCCCTCGCTTCCGTCTGTTCCACTCAGTTTTTATCACTCACCAACACAGTTCACAGTTCACCTACTAACCTGAACACCTTTGTGATGTGGGAGAAACTCCACTCTGCTAACTGCAGCACAATGATACCCGACAAGGTGCGTGAGCAGTTAGCTGGCTATGTGTTGATGTCCCTTATCCATAGCATTGTCTTGGAATGTAACTACAGACAGCCGCCATGTTGGGTAAGGATTCCTTTCCTCAGAAATGCCCAACAGCCAAATTTCTCCATGTTTGTTTTCTATAGTAACCCATAACATTTCACTCTATACACTTGGTATAATTTAATTTAATTTAATTGACCACCTCACACCATCCAAACTGTGTGGGGAATTTGCGTAAAGTCATATTCCAAAAGTCTGATGATTTGTAACCTGGGTAGCCCTTGTTCCTGAGGATTTGTTGCAGAAGGTATAGAGAACTCTCAAATCACTTCTCTCTTTGAGGATAATATGGTTTTTTATCTTGTGGGTGAATAAAAATGATATGCATTATCCTAATGGAGTGCTTTGGGCAGTTGGTTCCCGACTAGAGAGAATGAATTTCCCTCAGGAGAGAGTGTAAAACAGATGCATTGATTTATTTTTCTTAATGGAGGGACAGGTAGTTTCACAGCCATGGTATTATTTTCAAAATACCCTCACTTTTATGAGCTAAACAAATGTAGCACTTAACCTTTCAGAAAAAGGCTCAGAAGTTCAAAAAAAACCTAAAATTAAATACTCAGTAGGCCAGCCAGCATCTGTGAAGAGAGAAATCGAGTTCATGTTGTAGGTCATTAATATTTCTTTAGAATTGAGGAAAATGTGAAACAAACATGATTTGTGTTGCAGAGAATAGGCAGGTATGGAAAGAATAGGGGCAATGATGGTTGGTGTGGAGACCAAGGAAACTGAATGACACCAATAGTAGTCACAGCTGCTGAGAGGAGATGTGAAAGCTTGCTAATCATGGATGATTGGATTGGACAGGGTGCAAGTAGAAGGAGATGATTAAAACCAGTTAGGGAAAGAGGGGAAAGACATAGGAGCTTTGTTACAAAAAACATTGTAGATGCTGCATTAAAAACAGTGCTTGAAATACTTACCACTCAGGCAGCACCTAAGGAGAGTTAACAATACAATTTGATCTTCTATAATCAGCAAAAGGCATCCAACAACTCTGTTCGTCATAAAATGCTGCAGGCTTTCCCCCTCCTCGTCTGTCAGCTTCTCGGGGTCAAAGACAATTTGCTTCTACTCCAGTACTGAGGATACCTGTGTATGAATTCTTTATTCATGAGATGGCTGTTGCTTTGCCAGCATGAAATCTTGGTCCAGTAGAAAGGGGGAGGAGTTCAAAGTGCACAGGTGTAAGTGGACACAATTTCACCTGCACACATTTATCTGCATGCTTGGATACGAAAGCACATTTGTCCAGACCCCTTTCCTCAGCAACCACACTATTAACACTTCCCACTCTTCCACTCCCTTCCCCAATTGCCTTCTCACTACTTGATTAATCAGGGTGTGAAAGGTTATGGCGAGAAGGCAGGAGAATTGGATTGAAAGGGAAATGGATCAGCCATGATCAAATGGTGGAGCAGACTCGATGGTTCAAATGGTCTAATTCTGCTCCAGTGTTTTATGGTCTTTGTTAATTCCTGCATAGACTACTGAGTCAAACCAATTCAAAAGGAGATAAAAACCTGGCCAGAAGGAGCAACCTCAGAACTGCAAGACTGATTTGAAAACCCTGCCTACTGGCTACTTATGACCATCACATTAACATCAATGAATATGTGCGATCTGTGTCTGCGTATGTAGAGAAGTAAATTGAGGACAACATTATTATTAGACACATCTGTGAGGAAAATCAGAAACCATGGTTGACAGCAGAGGTCCGGGCACTGCTGGGATATTGGGATGCTGTGTTCAAATCAGTGGCTATGAGGGCGCTCAGGTCAGTAAGACCTGCACTCTCCTGTGTCCTCAGGGAAAGCAAAACAGGATTATTCACAGCAAATATGCATCTATTTCCGAGGTGCATGTGGCAGGGCATTCAAACTATAGTGGACTACAAGTCAGCTCTGTGATTTAATGGTAGTGACACCTCTCTTTCCTGAGAAGCTGAATGTCGTTTACACATGGTTTGATGCATAGAGTGATGTGCGGACGAGGAAGGCTCACCCCCCCCCCACCCCCCGCCCCGAGGAGCAGGCATCCTGCTTGGCCACAGCTGATGTGAGGAAGATCCTAGCCAGAATCAACCCCCATGCAAAGATGCCTGATAATGTACCTGGTTGGGTGATGAGGAACTGTGCAGCTAACAGGTTCTAACAGACATCCTCAACATCTCTCTGGAACAGTCCACTGACCCCTGCAGGCTTCAAGGCAGATACCATCATCCTGGTGCCCAAGAAGGCGACAGTAACCTGCTTTAATGACTACCATCTAATAGCACTGACCTCGACAACAATGAAGTGATTTGAGCAGCTGGTCATGAATTCCATTAAGTCCCCATCTTTTTGCTACATAGGGCCCTTTCTGGTTTGCTTATCGCTCAAATCTATCCACTGATGATGCCATAGCCTCTGCCCTCTACTCCATCCTATCTCACCTGGAAAATGGTGCCTCATATGTTAGGGTACTGTTTATCGACCAGCCTGATCATCTCTCAGAAGCTGGTGGGTAAACTGTCCTTGTTGGGTCTCAACACCTTTCTCTGTAATTAGAACTTGGACTTCTTGACAGAAGGGCCACTGTTGTTCTGTGTTGGCAGCAACACCTCTAGCTTCATCACGCTGAGTACTGGCACCCCCCAGGGCTATGTGCTCAGCCCGCTGTTGTTCATGCTGCTGACGCGATTCACTGCCAACCAAATCATAAAGTTTGCAGCTGACACAACAGTGGTTGACCTCATCAACAGCAATGATGAGATGGCATACAGAGAGGAGGTAGAGCGGCTAATAGATTGTGAGCACAGCAACCTGGACTTGACCAAAGAAATGATTGCAGACTTTAGCAACGTGCAAGCTGATCAGTGCTCACTGCACATAAACAGCTCCTCTGTGGAAAGAGTTCGGGTGGATGATCTCACTTGGTCCCTCAACACTACCTCTTTAGTCAAGAAAGCACAGCTTTCGGCTCTTCACCTCCTGAAGAGATGGAGGCAAGCAAGGCTTCTCTTTCTCCTCCCCATTCCAATCAATTTTTACAGGAGCACCACTGAGACCAGTCCTATCACTCTCTGATATGGGCATTGCAAGCCATTTGACCGCAAGACCCTTCAAAGGGTTGCGAGGACTGCATTGGGATCTCTCTTCCACCCATCCAAGATACCAGGAGTGCTGCATGCGCAGGAGCCTTAGTATTGGCAATGATCCCTCCCATCAGTCCTAATTCTCTCTACCATCTGGCAGCAGGTACTGTAGCATTAGGACAAGGACTGCTCGGATGGGAAACAGTTTCTTCCCCCAGGCCCTGAGACGACTGAGCTCCCTGTCATTACCCACGTCTCACCACATGTGAAGTGCCAGAGTGTTACACTGTTTACTTGTAAACTTATGGTGTAAATACTGCTCATTATTAATTTATTTGTAGTAATATTATTTTGTTTAGTGTGAGTTATGCATACTATGTTGTGCATCTTGGTCCAGAGGAACGTTGTTTCATTTGGCAGTACACGTGGTATGATTGAAATGACAAACTTGAGTTTGAGCTTGAACGCACATAGCCTTCCATTTTTCCATTTGTCTCCATTTGCTTAGAAGAAGAAAAAACCTAGAAGAAAACCTACTGTGCAATACAGGCCCTTTGGCCCACAACGCTGTGCTGAACACATACTTTAGAGATTACCTAAGGTTACCCATAGCCCTCTATTTTTCTAAGCTCCATGTACCTATCCAGGAGTCACTTAAAAGACCCTATTGTATCTGTCTCCACCACTGTGGCCAGCAGCTCATTCCACACACTCCAAGCACCTTAAAGCTGTGCCCTCTAGTGTTAGCCATTTCAGCTCTGGGAGAAAGCTTCTGGCCATCCACACGATCAATGCCTCTCACATCTTGTACACTTCTATCAGGTCACCTCTCTTCCTCCGCCGCTCCAAGGAGAAAAGGCCGAGTTCACTCAACCTATTCTTATAAGGCACGTTCCCCAATCCAGGCAATATCGTTGTAAATCTCTTCTGCACCCTTTCTATAGCTTCCACGTCCTTCCTGTAGTGGGGTGACCAGAACTGAGCACAGTACTCCCAAGAGGGGTCTGACCAGGGTCCTATATAGCTGTAACATTACCTTTTGGCTCTTAAACTCAATCCCACGGTTGATGAAAGCCCATATGCCTTCTTAACAACAGAGTCAACCTGCGCGGCAGCTTTGAATGTCCTATGGACTCAAACTCCAAGATCCCTCCGATCCTCCACACTACCAAGAGACTTACCATTAATACTATATTTTGCCATCATGTTTGATCTACCAAAATGAACCACCTCACACTTATCTGGGTTGAACTCCTTCTGCCACTTCTCAGCCCAGTTTTGCACCCTATCAATGTCCCGCTGTAACCTCTGACAACCCTTCACGCTATCCGCAACACCCTCAACCTTTGTGTCATCAGCAAATTTACTAACCCATCCCTCCACTTCCTCATCCAGGTCATTTATAAAAATCACAGAGAAAGGGTCCCAGAACAGATCCCTGAGACACATCACTGGTCGCCGACCTCCATGCAGAATATGACCTGTCTACAACCACTCTTTGCCTTCTGTGGGCAAGCCATTTGTGGATCCACAAAGCAAGGTCCCCTTGCCTCCCTGCTTTCTCAATAAGCCTCATGTGGGGTACCTTATCAAATACCGTGCTGAAATCCATACATACTACATGTACTGCTCTACTTTCATCAATGTCACATCCTCAAAAAATTCAATCAGGCTCGTAAGGCGCGACCTGCCTTTGACAAAGCCATGCTGACTATTCCTAATCATATTATGCCTCTCCAAATGTTCCTAAATCCTGCTGGTCAGGATCTTTTCCATCAATTTTCTAACCACTGAAGTAAGACTCACTGGTCTATAATTTTCTGGGCTGTCTCTACTCCCTTTCTTGAATAAGGGAACAACATCTGCAACCCTCCAATCCTCTGGAACCTCTCCCATCCTCATTGATTAAGTTAAGTGAATTTAATCCACGTTTTACTTGTAATATTGACTCTTGTGTTAAGGGTAACAAAACTAATTAGACTTTTATATTGCTGACTGGTAAACAAAATGCAACTGCAACATTATTTCTGACCATTAAAAGTAATCTCTAATTATTCTGCTGGTTCTCCAGGGGAGGAATGTTGCTTCTTTAGTAATAGTAGGTGCCTAAGTTGTAATAAAAAAACAGAAATCTATAAACCATTCAGAAATTTGCTACTTAGATGTTCAAAGTCAAGAAATTTAAATCAACATCAAAGTTGACGTAGAAAATAAATTGACAGCAAAGCAAAATTATGAAGGGAAAATTATTGAAAGTACCTGGAGATCCATGTAGTTTGATCCATCAAATATTATTCAGCTAAGATGAGCTATAAGTAACAATCAAAATGTTCCATTTAACTATCTTGGGGAAATTTTCTATTGGTGCATTGTTGTTGAAACTGAATATTTTCCATCCATCTGGAAAGGCAGTTGAAATCCTGGTTTAAGCCCTTCTATGAAAGAGAACAGCTTTCAATAAAGCAGCAGTTTGCCAAATATCCCTGCAAACCTACCCCTACATAGGTAGTTGAATTCTTCCCATCAAACTGAGACGCTAGATAGTCTGCCAGGAAGAATAGAGAGTTTCAACAGGGTGGTGGGTTTTTTTTTGCAGTTTAGTTGATTGAAGCAACAAATAGCTTCCATTCTTTGAACTTTTGAGTAATGAATAAATTCTTTGCATCAACAAGTTGGAGGTAGTTTAATATCTCTGATTATTAATGAAAGGAAATCCCGGATGTTCCTCCCAAAATTCCACCTTTCTACCCATTTTAATTTTGCTCAGTTCTCCTGCTTATTGCACAGGCCACTCTTCGCCACATAGCGTAGACATGTAGAAAGGTCGACTGTACTTTTTTCCATAGATGCTGCCTGGCCTGCTGAGTTCTTCCAGCAAATGGTATGTGTTGCTTGGATTTCCAGCATCTGCAGATTTTCTCTTGTTTGTAATCTTGTATTCTTACTGTAAGTTGACCCACATGCACGGAGTTTGCCTTTTACTGAGAGCCTATCTGTGACTGGAAATTAGAGTTGCAGAACAAGAATCAGGCAAAATGAAGGACATACTTATCAAGAATTATTAGAAGTAGGGTAGCTTATATTTGGCTTCAATGGAGCAGAGTAGGAGGCCACAAAGATCAGACTGAGATGGAGACTTAATATGAGACATTAATATGAAATGTACTAGAACATATGAATTATAACAAGTATTATAACGTCACACTTGGAGTATTGTGTGCACTTCCGGTTGTTTCATTACAGGAAGAATGTGGAGGCTTTAGAGAGAGTACAGAGGAGGTTTACCAGGATGCTGCCTGGATTAGAGAGCATGAGCTGTAGGAGAGGTTGGACAAACTTGGGTTCTATTTGATGGAATGTTGGAGGCTGGGGTGGGAGTGACCTGGTAGACGTTTATAAAATAATGAGAGCATATATAGGGTAGATGGTCAGAATCTTTCTCCCAGGCTAGAAATGTCAGTGCTGCCAGGGTTAGTGGTGGAAGCAGAGCCAATAGTGGAGTTGAACAAGTTTTAGATAAACACAAAAATATGCAGGGAATGAAGCGATATTGATCATGTACAAGCAGAAGAGTTTCAGTTTAATTTGGCATTTTGTTTGACAGAGACTTCATGGGTCATAGGGTTGTTCCTCTGCTGTACTATCCTATGTTCTAATGTGACAAACTTGAAATTCATAGTGTTGCAGTAACTAGCTACACCTGCTTTCTCCACTGCTGAATAAACCACATTATGTGTATGGAATGCAGGAAGAAATGCAAGTAAATGGCATCGTCATTAATAGACTGGGACCATTAATGGTGTGAAGGGACAATGTAAAATAATAGGTGTTGCATCTCCTTATGGGAAAGTGCTCTGTGAAAGAGAGCAATTGGAGAAGGGAGACCAGACCAGGAAGTTTTAGGGAATAAACCCTCCCAAATACTGGAAGGAAGGCAACACGTATCCATTGGTGGATTCTTGCTGGAATTGGCAGATATTGAGAATGATCTATTGAATGTGGAGACTACGTGGGTGGAAGAAGGGTTCACTGTCTAGGAGAGGGGATGAGAGCAAAACTGTAGGAAAGGGAACGGAGGCCCCAGTTTAGAAAGGTACACAAATAACAGGACTGTTGTCATGGGTGACTTCAACTTCCCTCATACGGATTGGCATGTCCTTAGTGTAAAATATTTAGATGAGATGGAATTTGTTAGATGTGTCCAGGAGTGATTCATTACACTATGTAGACATGTCAACTAGAGGAGAGGCTGTACTGGATCTGGTGCTAGGCAACAGACCAGGTTGGGTGTCAGTCCTCTCAGTGGGTGAGCATTTCAGAAACAATTCCCTGACCTTTACTGTAGGTGAACAGGGTTAGAAGCGGACAGTATGAGAAAGTATTTAATTGGGTGAAGGGAAATCATGGTGCTATTAGACAGGAATTTGGGAGCATAAATCGGGAACAGATTCTCAGGGAAATGCACAATGAAAATGTGAATGTTGTTTAGGGAGCACTTGCATGAGGTTCTGGTTAGCTTTGTGCCATTGAGACAACTAAGAGTGTAGGGTGAAGGAACCATGGTTGACAAAGATGTGAAACATTTTATCAAGAGGAAGAAAGGAGGTCTAGGAAGCAAGAATGAGACAGGACTAGAGGGTAACAAGGTGGTCAAGAAAGTGCTGATTTAGGAGAGATAAGAGGGGGCATGAGAAGTCCTAGGTGAGTAGGGTTAAGGAAAAGCCCAGATTGTTTTACACGTATGTGAAGAACAGGAACATGACTGGAGCGAAGGTAGGACAGATCAGGGTTAAGGGAGGAGACATGCCTGGAGTTGGGGGTGGGGTGGGGGTAAGTCCCGGGCTGACAGGATATACCCTAAGTTACCATGGGAACTGAGGGAAGAGATTGCTGTACCTTTGGCAATGATCTTTGTGTCCTCAATGGCCACAGGAGTAATACCAGATGACTGGAGAGTGTCAGAGTATTTCTTTGTTCTAGAAAAGAAGTAGGTGTAACCATGGGAATTATAGGCCTGTGAGTCCTACTTCAGTGGTGGGTAAATTATTGAAGAAGATTCTTAGAGACAAGACTTGCGAGCATTTGGAGAAGCATAGCCTAAATAGCGGAGTCAGCATAGTTTTGTGAGGGGCAGGTCATGCCTCACGAGCCTGACTGTATTCTTCAAGGATGTGACAAAGCATATTGCTGAAGCTAGGGCAGTAGATGTGTATGTGGCTTTTAGTACGCTGTTTGATAAGGTTCTCCATGATAGGCTCATTCAGAAAGACAGGAGGCATGAGATCCAGGGAAGATTTGTGCGGATTCAGAACTGGCTTGTCCGCAGAAGGTGGTTGTAGATGAGCGTATTCTGCCTGGAGTTTGGTAATCAGTGGTGTTCCACAGGGATCTGTTCTGGGTCTCCTGCTCTGAGACTTTTATAAATTACTTGGATGAGGAAGTAGAAGGGTAGGTTAGTAAGTTTGCAGATGACATGAAGGTTTGTGGAGTCATGGATTTTCTCGGTTATCATAGGTCACATCGGAGCATTGAGAGATTATAGAGCTGAGCAGAGAAGTGGCAAATGAAATTCAACCCAGAGAAGTGTGAAGTAATTCACTTAGTTGGAATTTGAAGGCAGAATAAAAAGTTAATGGCAGGATTTAGTGTGGAGAAGCGGGGATCTTGGGGTTTACGTCCATAGATCCTGCAAAGTTGCCACACAAGTTAATAGGATGGTTAAGAAGGCATGTGATGTGTTGGCCTTCATTAGTTGGTAGGATTGAGTTCAAGAGCCACAAGGTAATGTTATAGCTGAATAAGACCCAGATTGTGTTCAGTTCTGGTCGCTTAATTGTAGAAAGGATGTAGGGGCTTTAGAAACAGTCGGAGGAGATTTACCAGGATGCTGCCTGGACTAGAGGGCATGTCTTGTGAAGATGGGTTCAGCGAGCTAGGGCATTTCTCTTTAGAATGCAGGATGGTGAGGGTTGACTTGATAGAGGTGTATAAGATGATAAGTGTCTTAGAACGTGGATATCCAGACACTTCTTCTCAGTGCAGAAATGGCTAATACCAGGGGGCATAATTTTAAGGTGATTGGTGGGAAGTATGGTGGGGCTGTCAGAGATAAGTTTTTTTTAAACACAGAGTGGTGGGTGCATGAAGCAATCTGCCGTGGAATCACATACAATTACCAGATTTAAGAGGCATTTAGACACTTCAGGCATAGAAAGATACAGATCTAATGTGGGCAATTAGGCTCAGTGTAGATGACAAAAAGGTTGGCATGGACATGCTGGGCTGAAGCGTCTGTTTCTATTCTCTACTACTCTATGCCTTGAGGACCTTGAAAGTTCTCCTGAAGCAGAAGGAATGCTATCTGACCGTGGCAGGGAGCTGCTGTGTAGTTCATTGTTTGTAATAAATTACTTGGAGAGCTTTAAACGCAATTGGGCAGTTGCCACTAATAACACTGAAGGGCAAATATTGAGGAGTAAGACAACATTAATTTAGATGCAGGTCGACCTTTTGGAGAGCAACATTAAATACATTGCAGAACCTAGAACTAAAATATTCAGTATTTTGAATGGTACATGTGGTGGAAAAAATAAAGCTGTTTCGTTTTGAAAGTACAGAACATTATTCATTAAGCACTCAATCCAGACCATAACTATGAATTTATATTAAAAATGAAAGAATTCCTTTTAGCAGTGGAGCAATAGATCAATCAATATTGTTTCAGGTTTTTGGATTTTGTCAAATTATTATTTTTCTTGTATTTTAACTTCCCTTTATAATCACCTATATATGTGTAGTTGTCAGTGAATTTTCCAGTAATTGTAGTATAGCTGCTTTTGTATTTTTCTAGAAGCTTGGTATTTCCGCAGCAGCTGTCATGCCACTTGAATCTGACTAGTTTAGGTTAATAGTTATCGCTGGAATGTTGTTATCATGGCTAACTCAAACTGAAAAGATTTCTTTGTTCTCTGCTCATTTTGTTCTTCGTTCTTGTTGTTTAAGGCCACTTTATTAAGCGTTACAATTTTTTGTCTCATTCCTGACTTCTAAAACACCAGGAATAGCAATCTTGACCTGGCGCTGCACTGTTAAAACAAAATGTGTGGTTGATATTACAAAAATTCAATGCAGACCCTCAATAATTTCTCTTTTGATCCTTTCCACTTTCTACACATCAAGGAGTAGCCATGTTCATCTGTCTTTCATTGTCTGTGTGGAACAGTTCTTGTTTCAAGTCTCTTCAAGCAAAACCCCCAGCTTTCACCACTAAGTGCTGCTGCTTACGCGGAACTTAACAATTTCATCATCTTTGCGAGTGACATCTACCCTATCTTAGAACCATAGAACACTACAGCACAGAAAACAGGCCATTTGGCCCTTCTAGTCTGTGCCGAAACATTATTCGGCTAGTCCCATTGACCTGCATCCAGTCCATAACTCTCCAGACCTCTCCCATCCATGTACCTATCCAATTTATTCTTAAAACTTAAGAGTGAGCCTGCATTTACCACATCAGATGGCAGCTCATTCCACACTCCCACCACTCTCTGAGTGAAGAAGTTCCCCCAAACCTTTCCCCTTTCACCCTTAAGCCATGTCCTCTCGTATGTATCTCTCCTAATCTAAGTGGAAAGAGCCTATTCACATTTACGCTGTTTATACCCCTCATAATTTTGTAAACCTCTATTAAATCTCCCTTCATTCTTCTACACTCCAAGGAATAAAGTCCTAACCTGTTCAATCTTTCCCTGTAACTCAACTCCTGAAGACCCGACAACATCCTAGTAAATCTTCTCTGCACTCTTTCAATCTTACTGATATCCTTCCCATAGTTAGGTGACCAGAACTGTACACAATACTCCAAATTTGGCCTCACCAATGTCTTATACAACCTCCCCATAACATCCCAACTCCTATACTCAATACTTTGATTTATGAATGCCAGGATGCCAAAAGCCTTCTTTACAACCCTGTCTACCTGTGACGCCACTTTCAGGGAATTATGTATCTGAACTCCCAGATCTCTTTGTTCCTCTGCACTCCTCAGTGCCCTACCATTTACTGTGCATGTCCTACCTTGATTTGTCCTTCCAAAATGCAACACCTCTCACTTATCTGCATTAAATTCCATCTGCCACTTTCTGGCCCACCCCTCCATTTGATCCAGATCCCTCTGCAAGCTTTGAAAGCCTTCCTCGCTGTCCACAATGCCTTCAATCTTAGTGTCATCAGCAAACTTGCTGATCCAATTTACCACATTATTATCTAGATCATTGAAATAGACAACAAACAACAATGGTCCTAGCACAGATCCTTGAGGCACATCACTAGTCACAGGCCTCCAGTCTGACAAGCAATCATCCACTACCACTCTCTGTCTTCTCCCACACAGCCAATTTTGAATCCAGTTTACAACCTCTCCATGGATACCTAGTGTCTGAACCTTCTGAACTAACCTCCCAAGTGGGACCTTGTCAAAGGCCTTACTAAATGAGCTACCCTCCAATCCTCCTTCTGTTACAGTTTATCAAACATCTAACTTTTCCAAAAACTTCTTATCCAAATCTACCTTAATGGTGATTGTTTTTAAGTTTGTGTCGCTAGTTTCGGACCGAAGCTTTTCAAACTAAACACAGGATTTTATCAATGACAAGAGATCGTTAATTTTTCTTACTACTTGCGACAAGGTCTATAGTAGCCTTTTCCATAACACATTGTTTAATTTTTAAAAATAGCAGATACTAGAAAACTGAAATAAATAAAAACACTCAATAGGTTAGAAAGTTAAACAGTGATAACATTTGAATCCGAGACCCGATACCAATAGTAAGAAAGATAAGTGATTTAAAGTTTACGGAGCACAAACCTTCAGTCCACAGGAGTGTCCCTAAGCTTCCTGTTGCCTCAGTTCTGTTCTCCATCCCACCCCCACTCTGACCTTCCGCACTGGTTCAATGATATCTTCTAATTAACTGAAGTACTTCTCTTCCATTTCTGGATCTCTCAGTCTTTGAAGACAGACTTGTCACTTACATCTCCTGTAAACCAACTCTCACAGCCATGTGGACTATTCCTCCCACCTTGTCTGCTGTAAGGATACTTACCTCATTTTATTAGTTTCTTTGTCTCCATCACATCTTTTCTTCAGGTAAGAAAGCCCCGTCTCGATGGATGGAACTTGGCTTCCATGGTTGATGGGGCACTTACACCTGTTCTTTCATGTCATGCACATATACTCTGATAGCACCCCTCAGGCACAACAGGAATAAGGTTCCCTTCATCCTCATCTTTCGCCCCACTAGCCTCTGCATCCAACACAATACTCTGCCATTTCCATCAGGCGTATCACAATCTTACTACTTCCCCTCTCCTTCATACTTTCCACAGGGGATGCTGTCCAGGGGGCTGACTGGTCCTTTCATCCTTCAATAGCCTCTTTCCATCCTCTGGCACTTTGCCCTGCAACTGAAGGAGGTTTTTCACCTATCTTCTCAGTGTGAGACAGAGGTTGATGTGCAACTCATCCATCCTGATCTATCAATACTCATGATGTGCCCTTCTCCACACTGGTTAAACCAAACAAGCTTTCTGCAGAGCACGTGTGATCTGTCCGCAATGGCCAGCTTGAGTTTCCAATTACATGTTATTTTAGCTCTCCTTCCCACTCCCACACCGACCTGTCTGCCTTCTGTCTTCTCCATTGCTATGGAGAGGCCAGACAGATGCAGTTTGGAAGAACCTCATTTACTCCCTGACTAGCTTACAGCATAATAATATGTATATTGTATTTTCCAATTTCAGTTAACCTGCGTCCTCGTTCTTCTACACACACTCACCTGCCCATCTGCCCATACCAGTCCCAATGTAGGACTGCCTTACGGATTCCAGCTCTGGATTTTTTTTCTTGGGGTTCGCTTCCAGAGCCTTCCCCATGAGTGGGTATAGCCCCAAGGCAGTGGAGGGTTGAGATTAGAGTTTTCCTTCTCCTTGATGAGGTTCTGCCAACCATGCCTGATGTGTCCCTTGTGCCTGAAGCGGCTATCTTTAAGGTGCCAGTAACCTGCCTTTGTCCCCTCTCCTGTCAGTAGAAACGAT
The DNA here is from genome assembly GCF_963921235.1 of Mobula hypostoma. NCBI lineage: Eukaryota > Metazoa > Chordata > Chondrichthyes > Myliobatiformes > Myliobatidae > Mobula > Mobula hypostoma. The sequence continues at coordinate 53,520,492 of NC_086114.1, read as the reverse complement.
TTCACTGAGCTTAGAAGCTAAGCCATGCATGAAGACCAGGAATTGGATTTATTGTCAGAGGCTATTTGAGATACAAGCCGCTGGGAGTTTTTAATAGGTAGTGGGAAGCTTATCTACTCTACCAACCCAGGCTATAGCAACCATGTTTTAACTGAAATGTTAATTTTATACCTTTTGCCTCCATAGGTGCTGCTTGATCTGTGGAGTTGTTCCAGCATTTGGTTTTGTTCATAATCCCAACATAGTTTTATTCTTGTAATTGGATTCTTTTTCTAATGGGTCATTTGGGATGTTGTCATCATTGGTAAATCTGATATTTAAAAAAAAAATCAAGTTCTATTTCTTGTGGATCTTTGTGGATTTAGTTCGCATGATTCTATTGTGTAGGTATCACTGGACCGGTTTGTAAGAACGTTTGTGGTAGCCTACAATAAATTTTGTTTTATGTTTTCTTTCAGGAACCTATTAAGTCCCGAGCGCCACAGCTTCATTTAGAATACAGGTTTTACAAACAACTCGGCAGCACAGGTAATATGAGATTGATTATTTAGTTTGGGGCGGGGGGGACGTCGACTCAGACCATGAGAGGCCTGCGTCGGGCATTTTCATGCCTTACAAGGCGCAGATTGGAAGTCTGTGTGGGGCGCCACTTCTCGCATAGACAGATTTAGTTTGTACTTGGAGGGAAATATTGGTGAATTCATTAAAGGTGAAAACAAAGGTGCAAACTCATTGACAAGTGAACAGATAAAGCAATGCATTCCTGAATGATCTTACAAAAAATACCAGTTTGTTTTTAAATCTTAAGCCTGTTCAGCCTTTTAGAGCACCAGCGATGTAGTAGACACAGTGGTCAAGTGATCAGTAATGTCCAATAATGCAGAGATGAGAGATGTAATCCTATTGTGGAAACTATAGCTCTATTAACCAGAGGATGGTGAATCTGTGGAACTCATTACCACAGACGGCTGTGGAGCCAAGTCATTGGGTATATTTAAACTGGAGGTTGATAGGTTCTTGTTTAGTAATGATGTCAAAGGTTATGGGGAGAAGACAGGAGAATGGGGTTGAGAAGGATAATAAATCAATCATGAGAAAACTCGGTGGGCTGATTGGGATAATTCTGCTCCTATGTCTTATGGTCTTGTATTCAACTTAAGAAAAGCAATTTAGAAATAGTTTTAATTATAGTGATATTAAAATTACTAGGTTGTCAAAATCCTATTAGGCTGCTTCATAACCATTCTGGATCATGTGGCCTAACACCTCCAGCAAAGTGATTGACTCAGCTGTCCACTGAAATGGCTTCTTGAGCCACGCAATCGTATCACGACGGCTACGTTAACGAAGTCGCATTAACAGGGTAGACCAGCTGGCATTGACTTCAGCACTGAGTAGCAGAGTTGTATGAGGTCGGTTGGTTTTGCAAAGTCCTCCTAGTGATCAGTTGCGGACTGGTGTTGGTTTAGGAGAGCGATATTACGGACTAGCCAAACAGCCCGTTGAAGTGGTACTTGGAAACATAGCACACACAATTTTTTGGCTATATCAGTCTTGGTCTACTTTGCAGTAATGAGGCAGTGCATATACAGGTGAGTGGAAGTAGTCCCAGGGGTTCTAAACATCATTGTGCATGAGGTCAAATGTGGGAGAAGCTACTTGCTGCAGAACACCACTTTTCTTCTCCTCTTAGCAGATGCGTTGGCACTCCTCCATGTTCAACAGTGCTGAGAAGGAGTACTGGTAGTAACAAGGGTGAAGTGTGTGTTTTCGGGAAATTCAGTCTCTGTTATTATGAGTAGCTTGGTGACACCACTTACTGATCAAGCAGATTGTCTCCTGAAGGGTAGATCTGCTGGATTGGATCTACAGTGTCAGGGAGCAAACTAACAGATGACCATTACACGCCCCTTGTGGAGACAAAGTCCTGTCTTCACATTGCCGTCATCCTCCATCGTGCTAGATGAGAGAGATGCAGAACAGATATCTAACTCAAAACCCAAGACGCAGATGTGGACATGTACACCACCATAATTTATTGCCTATGTCCCAGCATGTCCCTCATTCTGCACCACCACCTGTAGATCTCACCCAAATGACACTTCGCACTGACTTGGAGTTGTAGCATTGTTTTTGCATTGTTAATGCCTCCAATTCCTGTAAAGTCCCTACAGAATAGCATTATGGTAGAATCTTCACCATTACTGGAAGGGTGACAATGGTTCAGGAGCATGACTCTCTACCACCTTCTAAAACAGGGGTTCCCAAACTGGAGGAGGGGTCTATGGTATAAAAAAGTTTGGGAACCCCTGCCTAAAGTATAATCAATTAATGAAATGCTGCCTTCTCGGTGACATCTGTTTCCGGAAAATAAATGCGTAATGGGCATCTCTCATGTCACTGTCATTTTTGATTTGGCATGGCATACAGGTTATTTTCTCTCAAATATTATTTGTATCATAATTTTTAAAAGTTGATGAAAATATGATGAGCCTACCACTCATTATTAAACCGTTTAAAGCTTTGGCTGCATTTTTTTAAGACATGGGTCTTGAAAGGATAATTTAGCTGTTATCTGAGTGAGTTGTAAACAGGTCACAACATGTTATAAAGAGGGCTATTCATCATCTGAAACCATTAGAGTGTAATAGGTAGGCTTGAATAGGGGTAATAAAATCCTGCATCAAAATGATTGAGCCCACTGGGTATGATTATGTTTAATGTGTATTTATATGCAACACTTCAAATGCCAAGATTTCAACTGCAGGTCTTCACACCCATATATGCCTGAATGTGTGTGGGTGTTGTATGTTTTGGCACCGTTTGAGATATGTTCATTGTGAATGTGCAGAAAACTAGTTGGAACCTCCCTTAATATTTAAGTTGTATTTCCTTAGAATATTAATATGATACTGATCCCACAGCATTGAATTGCAGTTTCTAATGCCAATAAATCCATTTCTCAATCATGTCTGAAATGTTTCCAATGGAATTTTTACTGAAATCTTGTAAATCTAATTGTTGAGTCAGTGTTTCACAGATGGAACAACTCTTTTTGACTTCATAGTTATTCAACATGTAGTAGCTGAAGTATTGTCCAAATATGGATAATGTTGTTCCATTGTTTCCTGGATGGGCTGAAAGGCCTGTATCCATGCTGTGTTGGTCTATGACCCCGTTTCCTGTTGCTCAGTGACCCCAGAATATCCAAACTGCATTGGTGATATTCAAAATTGGCAATGCTATACTTTTTTTAAACACTTGGGAGGATGTTAAACGAGGTTAGATATATATAAAAAAAAATACAGTTTTATATTTCATGTTAGTTGTGCTCTTTTGGTACAGACAGACACCGCTCAATGCAAAATGAAACCAATAAAAATTGTGTATGAATTTTCTTTTAAAGTCATTTTATGTTGAGGAATGTGCATCACTGGCCAATAATGATGGAGATGAAGAGCAAAATTGCTGACTTCCTGAGCAGTACATTGGACCAGCTGCATGGGTAGACAAGCCAGTTATGAGGTGGATATAGGAAAGCAATTGAGAACAATAGATCCAAAAGGGTAATAAATCTGGAAAATGGGGTGTAATGGGCAAAAATCTGAAATTGGCTATTTTGCCAGGAAAAATAGAGAACTGATTACCTAAATGGAGAGATTAGAGTTGTATCACAGAAGTCGAGTACCATAAGGAAAGGTACTGAATTTAGTTCTGAGAAGTTAACTGTTATTCTTTACTGCTAAGGGACTTAAATTCAAAAGTTCTACTTCAGTTATATAGGGCATTAGTGACAACATCCTATTGTGTACTGTATGCATTTCCCTCAGGAAGAATGTAATGTTACCAACACATTTACATGGGAAAGTTCAGGGAAGCTTTACCAGATAATTTGTGGAATGAGCAGGTTATCATTTGAAGAAAGGTTAGACTATTGCGAGGAGACTTAATTGAAGCTTAGAAGATGTTTCTTCCTGTGGGAGAACAAAAAATTAGAGGTCACTGTTTAGAGTAACTTGTCACCCACTTACCACAACTATGGTGAAATTTTTGTATTTGGAGTAAGAAGCCTTTGTACCTCATTCTGAAAAAGCTGTGGAAGCAGAATAAATAATTTATTTAAACTGTTTCTTCATTAAGTGATTGAAATGTTGCCACAGGTAGAAGGGAGCAAAGAGTCGTGGTTACAATCATGAAATCCTATGAACAAAGTGACCACCTTCTCATTCATGTGTAGTGATTGCTGTAATTGAGAGTTGGATGTAAGCAAAAGTTTGCACATCCTAAAGGAACATTCAATATCTTGTGGATTTAGAGTGAATAAGAGCTTTGGTTATAGGGATAATCATATTAAGCATGAGAGCATCAAGGTGATGGTAAAAGTTAAAGGTGTTGGACAGTATTCTAGCTGCAATGAATACTGAAGAAACAATGATACTAGATGAAAGATCTCTGTAATGAATTGGGCATTTTCACTGACTTTGTGTCAAACATTCTTTGCTGTTGAATTGTGATATTCATATGTAAAACTTAAAAAAGGATTCCCCATCCATACTTGCCAGAAAATTTCATTCTTATAATGGAAGGTACCTTATAAAAACTCAATATGAAGATTAGTATGAATTTATATGAAGGTGTACTGTAAAATGTTTTCCCAACATGATGGGAAAGGGATTTTTCTTTTTGATTTTCTCCTATTTTTAATACTCTGGTTTCTGACTTGGAGGTGGTGTAATCTTGAATCAAGAAAAGCTAACGTGTTAAAACTATATTATACTCATTTGTTGATTAAGTGGGGATATCATCTTAAATGTCAAACATCTATTCAGCTTAAAGTTTATGGTAAATATGTGGTTTAGAAATGGGTATTTTATGAAATGAACTTTTTAATTTGTGTTATCTTTTGGCATCTGAATTTTCGCAATAACTCACTTCCACATTGATATTTGTCTGTGACCTTTCATTTTATTATGACCTGAAACTCAGTAAGATTCCCACGGTATGGTACCAGAGTCAGTATTGTCAGTACACTGTGCTGATTACATTGACCTTGTTTGAATCAACTAGGTTTTGTTAGAAATCCAACAAATATCCATTTTCGTGGAATGGCTTTTACATTCACAGATAACATTGAGGATAACTGTTAGTGTGTTTTCTTCTCAGTTCTGATGAGTCTTCAACCTAAAATGTTTTACACAGATGTTGCCTGACTTGCCACTTTCCTTGTTTCATTTTAAATTTCCAGCACTTTAATTTTTTTTTGATTTTTCAGTACGTGTCTGGGTTTGGTTGTGGAGGGGAGGAAGGACATTGAAATCCTGCCCAGAGACCACCACCTTATCAATTTATATCTATTCATGAAACACTTTGGATATTTCTAGGCAAGCATTGAATAATTGCAACTGCACACAACGCAAGCACAGTAAGGTGAATGTCTTTTTGATCTGTTTGTGGGTGTTAGTTGATAGACATTGCAATTCCCCTTTTTTAAAAAAAAAAGTGACATTACTCTTTCTCCTCAACAGCAAACAGGGCCTTGCTGAACAAGAGGTAAAAATAAATGTATTGATAAGTGCAGTCCAGTTGCTAGAGTCAACATGGACACCTGTAAGTCCTTGGACAACGTCCCACAGGGGAGACTGGTTCAACTGGTTAGAACCCTCGGGATCAAGGACTAATTGGAAATGGGATCTATAATTATTTCACAGTAGAAGGCAAAGGATGATGGTGGATATTTGTTTTTGTGATTTGGAAGTCTGTGACCAGTGACGTACACGGGGATCAATGCTGGAAATCTTATTCTGTTATAAACATTTACAATTTGGGTATTAGTATAAAAGTTGTGATTAGTAAGTTTGCAGGTGACACTCAAGTTATTAGTGTTGTTGATTGGAGGATTATTGCATGGTCTAGGATGATATTGATCAGTTACTAAGATGGGCAAAGCAATGGCCAGTGGACTTTAATTCTGATTCGAAGTACATTTTATCAGAGTATATATACAGAAAATATATATGAAAATGTAGGTGGGTGGGTTAGTAAATTTGTGGATGACACCAAGATTGGTGGAGTTGTGGGTAGTGTAGAAGTCTGACAAAGAATACAGTGATCAGTTGATCAGTTATGGATATGGGAAAGAAATGGCAGATGGAGTTTAGCTCAGATTAATGTAAAGTGTTGAACCTTGGGCAAGTGCAAGGAGACAGTACGTTGTTAGGGTAAGATCCTTAACAGTGTTGCTGAGCAGAGAGATATTAGGATCCTAGTTCATAGCTCCTTGAAAGTGACTACACAGGTTGATAAGGGGGTTAAGAAGGCTTATGGAATGCTTGCTTTTATTAGTTGAGGCATTGAGTTCAAAAGTCAGGAGTTTATGTTGTAACTTCATAAAACTCTGGTTAGGCCACACTTGGAGTGTTACATACAGTTCTGGTCGCCCCACTATAGGAAGGATGTTGAGGCTTTGGAGAGGGTGCAGAAGAGGTTTACCAGAATGCTACCTGGTTTAGAGGACACGTGGTTAGTAGGTTTAGTGTAGAGAAGTAGTTTATGGTTGGCATGAATACAGTACGCTGAACTGTATGCAAGTTCTATACTGTGTGACATTATAACTTCAAAAAGGTGACACCCCCAACAGTGGAGCATTCCCTCAGTGCTCTATTGCCATGGAGCTGAAGAGAGCTGTAAACTCCAACAGCTCTGTTGTGAGTACTTGTCTCCCAGCATTGAGGACATCTTGACAATGTCTCAAGAAGCCGACATCCATCATTAAGGACCCTCGTCATCCAGGACATGCCCTCATCTCATTACTGCCATCAAGGAAGAGAGGTACGGGAGCCTGTAAACATTCTCGACCTTTTAGGATTTCTGTACGGTCCATGAACACTAAACTACTATTTTCACTCTTTTTGCACTTTATTTTTTATATATATTTCTTATTGTAACGTTTTATATACTGCTGCTGCAAAACAAATTTCATAATGTATGTCAGTGATAATAAACCTGGTCCTTATTCTGGAATCCCCTAATGGATTAAATTCATATGGAGTAGAATTTCAACCTGCAGCTTAGATGCCAAGTCAGCTGGTACTTTGGGTATTCCCAGGGAGCTGGGGCTAGTACTAATAGCGGGTGTACCACTGAGCGTTGGCTGACTATGTTAACAAGCGCTGCCATTGAGTCAAGCCTGACACTACTGACAATTGTTATAATTTTAACAAGCCTATGCTGTTGACCAGTATCTTAGCATGTGCTGACCAAGCTACAACTACATCTTCCCCTTAATATCTCCAGCTTTGTTTTTGAGCATCTCCACGGTTTTGCTTTTTCATACCTCCCAGAAACTGTTCCAGCCTAAAGCACACTGAGTTCTCAGCGCTCTTTCAGACTGGTGTGCTTGAACGCTACACACAAAATGCTGGAGGAACTCAACAGGTCGAGCAGCATGTATAGAAATGAATAAACAGTCAATGTTTTGGGCCGAGGCTCTTCTTCAGGACGTTCATTGTGTGACTTGCCTTCCACTGCCAGCCCTGGCGTTCCCTCACTAATTCCTCTTTTAAACTCTGCTTTCCTTTTGAGTCTGTTCAGAATATGTCCCATTGCCCTTGATTTTGGTCACCTCTCCAATAAGTCTGGTTGGTGTCAAATTCCTTTTGATTATAGTCCTGTAAATCTGCTATAGACATATAGGTTTGTTTTCTTAACTTCTGTACTCGTTGCCAGCCACCTCACACGAGAATGCTGTTGCCATCGCTACTTGATTCCCAATGCTGTTCACACAGGATGGCTATTAATACAGCTTTATCACATATTAGCTTTGTAGTGAATGAGCCAAGTGGCTTTCATATTTTAAATTACTTTATCAAATATTACATTGTGTCAATGTCAGCTGCAATTTAGAACATTGTTCTGTCCAGAGCACCCTAAATTAAAACTGTAAACAAAGTAATAGATTCTTCCTAAATGTTAGCTCTTTCATATCTCCCAGAACCTCTTCCAGTCTGAAGCACATTGAGTTCTTTGTGCTTTTCAGACTGGTGCTCTTGAACACTTACTACATTTTCATGTCCTTGGACTTAAAATTGATTTAACAAGGTATAAGTGAAAGAATGCCTTTCTCATACTTCTGGAACTTTATTGGTTCAATAATGTCCTGTACCTGGGGATGTACTTGCACATGTGGTGTGGCAGGTAGCGTTGGGGAAGAAGGTGGTCTGCAGAAAGACTTAGCCAGGTTAGAAGGATGGGCAAAGTGGCAGATGGAATAAATTGTAGGCAAGTGTATGACCATGCACTTTGGTAGCAGGAACAAAAGTGTTGACTATTTTCAAAATTGGGGGAAAATTCAAAAATCAGGTGCAAATGGGACTTGGGAGTCCTCATGCAGGATTCCCTGAAGATTAATTTGCTGATTGAGTCTGTGGTGAGGAAGGCAAAGGCAATATTAGTATTAATTTTGTGAAGACTAGAATTTAAAAGCAAGGATGTAATGCTGAGGCTTTATAAAGCATTGGTCTACTGCATTTGGAGTATTGTGAGCAGTTTATGGCCTCTTATCTAAGAAAGGATGTGTTGGCATTGAAGAGAGTCCAGAGAAAGTTCACAAGAATGATTCTGAGAATGAAAGGGTTAACGTAAGAGAAGTGTTCGGCTCTGGGCCTGTAGTAGCCGGAGTTTAGAAGGTGGGGGGGGTGGGGTGGAATGCATTGTAAGGCTTAGATAGAGTGGATATGGAGAGGATGTTTCCAATGGAGGGAGAGTCTAGGACCAGAGGGCACAGCCTCAGAATAGAGGGTCGTCCCTATAGAACAGAGATGAAGAATTTCTTTATCCGGAGGGTTGTGTATCTGTGAAATTCAAAGGTTATGGGGAGAAGGCTGGAGAATGAGGTTGAGGGAGAGATATAGCAGTTAGCGTGACAGTATTACAGCTTGGGGCGTTGGAGTTCAATTCCAGTGTCATCGGTAAGGAGTCTGTACGTGTTCCCCGAGTTATGCATAGTTCCCTCTCACATTCCAAAGATCCATCGATTAGTTGGTTAATTGGTCATAGTAAATTGTCCCGTGATTGAGCTAGCGTTAAATCAAGGGATGCTGGGAGGTGTGGCTTGAAGGGCCTATTCTGCACTGCAACTCCATAACAAAAAAAAGTATTTGCCGTGATGGAATGGTGGAGTTGATTCGATGGGCTGAATGGCCAAATTGTTCTCCTATGTCATATGGTCTTATGTTCAGTGGGTTTACTTTACTATCTTTTGGTGTCTAAGGCCAGCATTCTGCTTCATTCAATATTTTGTGGATGAATTGTTAATCCTTTCAGGCCGTCTGTCCAGATGAAAGATCTTGACCTGAAACATCGATCACACAAATTGCTGGAGGAACTCGGCAGGCCAGGCAACATCTATGAAAAAAGTACAGTCGTTTCAGCCTGAAGCGTCGACTGTACTTTTTCATAGATGCTGCTTGGCCTGCTGAGTTCCTCCAGCATTTTGTGTGTGGTACTCAGATTTCTAGCACCTGCAGATTTTCTCTTGTTTAAAATGTTGATTGTCCACTTCCCTCCATGGGTACTGATACTTGCTGAGTTTTGTGTGTTGCTCCAGATTCAGCATCTGCAGTCTCTTGTATCCCCAAAGGTTGAGCATCATAGAGTTTTACATCATGGACACAGGCTCAACTTGTCCAAGCTGACTAAGGTATCTATCCAAGCTAGTGCCATTTGGCTTATATCCCTCTAAACCTTTTCTTATGTATGTATCCTACCAATTTTTTTTTTTGGAACTGTAATTGTAACCACCTCTACCAATTCATCTGGCAGGTTATTCTACATAGCCAGCGCCATCTGTGTGGAAAAAGGGAATTCCTGTCGTGTCCCTTTAAAATTTACCCCAAGTCCCAGCCTATTCAGCCTCACTTTGTATCATAAGCCCTCCAGTTCTGGTAACAGCCTCGTGAATCTTTACGCCATCCTTTCCAGTGCACTACCCAACTATGTATTTCGGTTTGGTTTTTTTTGTTGCTGTAGGGCTTTTTCCATTTAGGCTTTTGAAACAAACCATTTAAGAATCTCTGTTTATAAGTGAAGCTTAAATTGTTCTTGAAGCCAATCTATGTTGTTGGTATTCAGCAGCCTTTTGCCAGTTCCCTTTTATACAGTGCTCTTCTTGGACTCAGTGAAGAAGATCTGCACAGATTTCAGCATACAGATTTGAAGTCAGCCTTAATATATTAGTTGGTAAATCCAATTATGTAGAAGCTTCAGTCAGAGGCTAAGTCTTGCCTCCAGTTTAGCTCGCTGTCAGAGAACCTTTCTGATATTCATAAGCTTTCAAAGGCTATTATAATAAAGACTAAATGCTATAAAATAATTTATTAAAATATATTAGAAGCTTTAAATTAAAAATTAAGTTAGAAAAATATCTAAAATGGCTACACTTGCTTTTATACCTTAAATAGCTATTCTGCTCCTTCGAAAGGAATGGTGAAGTTTCTCGTGAGCCACTTTTAAGCATAAATTGATGGGGATTCTTCATTGGAGATACCGCATTGCGTTGTGGTCTTGGAAAAAAAAATCCCCAATGAGCTGCCAGCAACTTGAACCCTTGCAAGGAAATCCCAAAGCTGCTTTCAGTTACAAAGGGAACAATCTGCAGTTACGAAAGTAATTGTTGAAACTTTGCTGAATTATCCCAGCCAAATTATTACCCTGTAATTGGGCTTTAGTTTTGACTTCAGAACAATAAGTATTCTCTTCCATCCTAGAACCATAAACGTCAATTTAATACTTCAAGAAAATATGTTTGGTGATAGGCTCCAGCTTGGAATTTAACTTGGGATTTATGGTGACCATCTGTTATCAAAGTGGGATGTACAACTGCATTAATATTTTGAGTGGTTAATATTCAGACCCAAAGGGCAGCAAACGGTACAATATTTAGTGCATCTGCCTCAGCTCCATGTACACAGGTTTGATTCTGATCTTGAGTACTATGTGTCAGTTCTGTGTGTTCTCCCCATAACTGCTCAAGTTTCCCCAGGGAACTCCAGTTTCCTCCCACATCACAAAACTGTGCTGGTTCATAGGAGCAGGAGTCAGCAATCTGGCCATCGAGCCAACTCTGCCATTCAGTAACATCATGGACTTAACTCCATCTACCTGCCTTTTCGCCTAGTACGCAAAAATCTATCTAACTGTGCTAGATGTATATTCAATGAGGTGCCTCTATTGCACTGCCAGCACATCTTTTCTCAAGTAGGTTAACTCATTTCAATAATTTGCCGCTCAGTGTACAGAGGTGGGAAAGGAATCTAAGGGGAGCTGATGAGAACACGAGAAGAATAGTTGAAGGGAAATGAAACTGATGGGGTTGTCTTCCCGGGGGCTGCAGGGACACAGTGGACTGCTGTGTTGTGATAAGGAAGGGCTTTTTGCCACCTTCGCAAGAGTTATGCTAGAAACAATGTGGAATGGGTAAATCAGTATTTTTAAATTATTTATAGTACTTGCAAGCAACATGCACTTAATTCTATCATAATAGTCATAATTGATCTCCCTCTGGTTCTTCAGTGTTTTGTTCCTCCAAATGCCTTTTCAATGAATATGAGTTTCTTTGAGTTTATTTTAGACCCGGAAAAATCTTGTCCATCATGCGTAAGCATCACCTCCCGTGTCAGCAATCCCCATTAGGTGTTCTGTTGCATCCGTACCTTCCAAATTTATCTGAAAATATAAACGTGAACCTTGTATTCCATTCAGTCGACTTCCCAAAATTCTGCTTAAATGATGCAGAAATAGCATGATGATGTGGGTCTTTATTTAGTAACACTAAATACTGCTTGCATATTAACGCTGCTGTTAATAGTTTAGGTAAACACTTCCGACAGATAGTTTGTGAAACTAATTTTACAAACTACTGAACTAATTTTAGCAGACTTTTGTTTGCTCTGTCTCCTATATGATATCATTGTGCATCTATTATGGAGGTCAAACCATCTTAATTATAAAGAATACCATGATGCTAAAAATAAATAGAGCGCTGGAAGAATTCAGCAGGTCAGTCAACATCTCTGGAAGCTTGAGGGGCAAGTCAACGTTTTGGGTTGAGACACTGCCTGAGGATTCTAATGGTATAGGATTAGCGATCTGACTCCCACTTCTGAACTTCCACTTTAGTGAAAAGTGAGCAGTCCTGTCTGAGTTCAGGGAATGGCTTCTCATAGTTACCGTGTTCCAAATGTATAATCGTTCTCTGTATGAGACGTTGCATGTTTTTCCACTTTGAAAATTACCATACTGAATAGCTTTCTGTGGAAGAGCTGAACGGCAAAGCCTAAAGGACCTGTTACTGCATTAGTCATACCCTCTTGATTTATCAGTAATTATACTTGCTGAACCACTAAGTTTTTCCTGTTGTACACGTGATATGCTGTTTGCAAGGTATGTCTCTGCCGCATTGAAGTTGAAATGGTGTGTAACAATATTTTGCAAATTGGCCAAGATAACACTTGACCTTCAAAAGGACTAAGCAGTTTGTTGTGTTACGTCAGAATGCAAGAGGAGATGCAAGAGATTCAGATGCTGGAACCTGGAGCAAAAACCAAACTCAGTGGGTGAGGTAGCATCTGCAGAGAGGCCTGGACAGTTGACCTTTCATTTTCTGATTACATTGCCTCCTGCCAGATTAAGTAAATGATCACACTCTCTCAGCCAGTATTGCCACAGCCACTTGTGAAATTCCATGTTTGTTGACACATCTGTCACTTTCTCAATACAATCGCCATCCCCTTGCAATTTAATGCATTTGATTTCAAAGCTTTGCTGCAAATCCACAGATTCTGCCTGAACTGCTGAGTATTTACTGCAGTTTTAAAACTCAGATTTCCATTATCTGCATGCTTTTCTTTGTTTTTGCTCTATGACCATTTTGTTTTTGGCGGCCACTAATCAAAATTAGGGATATGCAAGAGACCAGAATTATAGGCAAGATTTAATTATTTGAGTATTAGAATTTAGGGGAATTATTCCTGAGATGGTTATGGGCCTTTTCTGCTTAAAAATGTTTGTGTCATGACTCAACAGGAGTAAGTTACCTGCAAGAATATTTCAAAACAATTTATTTTAGCATCTTTCAAGCTGTGTACCTTGGGGTTTAAAATTTGGGCTCTGGATATCAGCAGATGCTTCTGTTCAAAAAGCCATCAGGGAAAACAACAGGAAGTACTTCAGACTGAAGTGATGGGCACCTGTTATCAGTACAATCTAAGTATCCGTGACAATAAGTAATGTACTATCACATGCCCCTATCCTAGTTGTGCATGGTGGCAAGATGTGGCCATTTTAACAGACGACCTACATCTGGCAGTCTTGCTTCCTTCTCTGCTCTTACAATGTTGCTTTACCCTCTTGCACTGTTTCTCATGGGTGTACAGAATCATACAGCATGGGAGCACTCTTTCGGCCCACTGTGTCTTAAGTGAACTGTGGGTACCTATCTGTCTTTTCTCTGGTTCTCTGCCTGTAGCCTTCAATGCCCAGGCCATTGAGATTTGCTAGACATTTCACAAATGCTGTTTGCAACTCTGCTTGCACCACTCTCTCAGGCAGTGCACTCTGGGTACTCCTCACTCTCTGAATGAAATATGCCCCCCCCTCAAATTCTCTCTGAATCTCTTGTCCCTCATCTAAAATTCATGTCCTTTAGCTTTATTCAGCTGTAAGTGGAAAAGATTCCTGCAATCTATACCCCTCATAATTTTATGTACCTCAGTCATGTCTCCTCTTAACTACCTCTGCTCCATGGAGAATAGACTTATTTTCTTCAATGTCCCCTTGTAACTAAAATGTTCAATTCTAAAATTCAAAAGTTCAATGTAAATTTAGTATCAAAGTAAATATATGTCACCAGACACTACCCTGAGATTCACTTTCTTACAGGAATTCACAGTCAGTAAAAGAAACACAATAGAATTAATGAAAACTGCACACAAGTTAGACAAACAACCGAAGTGCAAAAGACAATAAACTGCAATTACAAAAGAAAAAGAAACAAAATAATAATAAGTAAACAATAGATATTGAGAACATGGAATGAAGAGTTCTTAAAAGTGAGCCCGTAGGTGTAGGATCAGTTCGTTGTTGGAGTGACTGAAGTTATCTCCTCTGATTCAGGAGCCTGATGTTCTAGGAGTAATAACTGTTCCTGAAACTGGTGGTGCAGGTCCTGAGGCTCTTGTCCCTCCTTTCTGATGGCAGTGGTGAGAAGACAGCATGGCCTGGATGGTGGGGGTCCTTGATGATGAGTGCTGTTTTCCTGTGACGACACTCTTTGTAGACATGCTCAATTCTGGGAAACATCCTGTCCAATCTCCTCTGCTCTGCATGGTTTTGAAGTGAAGCTGGGAGATGGACAACCCACAAGAGTACAATCAGGTCTCCAAACATGGTATTTCTCCACTCAATGTCATACATGCATCAACATTTCAGAAGTGTCATCCAGTATGTACTGGTAAAATATGTCCTATGTTTGTATAATCATTTCTGATAAAATTACATTAGGAGTTTGTTTCTTTCTAATCCTGGACCATTTTAGTTCACAACTTATGATATCCCAATATAAAATTAATATCATAATTTGGGTAGTTTAGATTAATCTGTATTCAAAGATTCTTAAAAATGCAGTACAGAAAGTTGTCTTGCTACTAAATTTGTATCATATTAAGTTGGAAGTATATTTGTGGAATGAAAAGATATTTTTGTGGAACTTAATTGGCTGAAGGGTGGCTTCCAGAGCTCCACATATTTCAATGAGGGAATGTTCGCATAATATTGAATAGCTGAACTGTTCTACAAATTATCAGGAACAAAACACAGTCAAAACCATTTAAGTGTTAATAATTTCTATATTGGCCTTTCAAACCAAACAATATTCTTTTTGTTTTCCTTCTGGAAGTTTAATCCACTTACTGATCCCTGCCTAACAATTGCTTCTGAAGCGTCTTCTCAGTGACAACGGCATAGAAGAACTTCTCAAATTTGATATGTACTCAAGTGTGTGGATTCAGTGAGAAGGCGTAACCGGAATTTCTAAGAGATCCCAGAGTTGGATAGATTGCTGAATATTGTAAATGGCACGCTAAAATAGAAGGGATTCCAAATGCATGCTGTAAATATGTCATTAATATGGGGAGCACTTTACAAAATGTGGTTTCAGAACTCAACAATGGCACTGTTATTATCAACTGTTGACTGTAAATAATCTTCCAGCCTTTGCTGCTGGACAATACTCCTGCCAATCCTGGAGTATTTTAGTTCCCTAGTAGATTTCTCTGTAGATTCATATTCATTTTAATTATCACATGGACATCAAAACAGACAGTGAAATGTGTTGTTTGCAGTAACAGCTAACACAACCTAAGGATGTGCTGGGGGCAGTCTGCAAGTGTTGTCACAAAGACAGAATGCACGGCAGAACACAGAACGCAAGAAATCAGAACACAAAAAGCAACAAAGCAAGGCCCAAGGCCCGTTCCTCCCTCTCACATACACAGTCCTCCAGCCCTTCAACAGGCCATCTCCAGCCTCCAGTGAAATCGTGGACTCTCAGACATTGAGCTTTGATTCCTCCAGTAGACTCTCAAACTTGGAGCTCCAGCCATCAGATCTCAACTTCTGGACTTCTGATCAACCTCCAGTATCAACACCAGGACTCGGCGATGACGACGAGTGCAGCCCCTGGATGAGGGCCCTCTCAAACTAAGTGATATTTCCATCTAGTCTTGCCCCTGAGGTCCGATGGACAGGCTTCCTCAGAGCAGTCACATGTTATCGCATTGATGCTATTTTGCTTTCTAAACTCCCCAAGGATTTTGCTGAATTTTGAAATGATGCAGAGACAATGAGTGAGGTATTAGAAGGCCTTGGTGATGGAGGATTATTTTCAGCAAGGAAGTGTGTACTATGGCTGGTGAATTTTAGAAGACGAATTCTTGACCTTGATGCTTATGAACAGCATCTGGACCACAAGACCAGAGACGATATGGGCAATGTCTTCAAGGGATTTAAGTATTAGAATATAAGTTGAAGTAGTAGGTGGAGGAGCAATGCCGGTCAATTTCACGGTGCAACGTAGCACAAGAGAAATGGAAAAAGGTGAATATTGAGCATCTCTCAATATTTTAATTCAGTATTCATTTGTATCTTATCCATTTAACTTCTGAAGTCTCACTATTATTGGGAAGAAATATTGCTTGAGTGTTCTAACAGTAATTTTGAGATTTGGGTGATATTCCAAGCACGGATGCAATTTGTTATATTTCAGGATTAAGTTGCAATTTTTCTTCCATTCAGCTTCAAACTATTTATGTAAACCTGTCAGTGCCTATGATAGCAATGCCATTTGAGCAATTAATAAGTAAAGTTACAAGTGATTGATGTCTTTGCTTAATTAAGCAATTTTTAAAAATTATTTTCTTTGGCCCGGGGGTTTGATTGGGCAATGTTTGTGTATCAGTGAGACAGGAGTACGATTACTGAATTCTGCTATCTGTGGTAAGTGCTCAATAAAGAGGATGGGGCATTATTAATCATTTCACTGAATATTTAATTATTGATTTTATTTAGAGATACAATGTGGAACAGGCCCTTCCAATGCAGTGAGCCATGCTACCTAGCAACCCACCTATTTAACTAACCCTCGCCTAATCACGGGGCAATTTACAATGACCAATTAACCTACTAACCAGTGCATCTTTGGACTGTGGGAGGAAAGCGGAGGAAACCCACACAATCACGGGGACAACATACAAACTCCTTACAGATGACGCTGGAATTGAGCTCTGAATTCCACACGAAGCTGTAATCGTGTCGCACCAACTGCTACACTACCGTAGCACCCAATATACATCAGGATTGTAGGCTGCAGTAGGTGCTTTGCTCATGCAGTCAATCAGCAAAACTTGTGATTAACCTAAGACAATTATTTAGCACACGGTCTGCTACTTGGAAGAACCTATTCCTGTTAGAGACCTTTTGGTGAATTTGCTGGATGTCTCCTCCCCATGGCTTTCTCTAAAGAGTTGTTGCCTTCACAGTGGCTGTAATTTCATGATCTCTCTACTTTGCCCTCACCCTTACACCCACCAAAGAATCCCAGGCCACTTGCCAATGTGATATCTAAGCCTACTGAAAAATGCCAGCAGAACTTGCAGTCCTGCAAGCAGAGGTTGCCAGCCAGTGCGAAGGCTGGCAGATGGCTTCACTCCCAGCAAGGGACAGGCAAACAGCTCATAGAGGGTCATCATCTTAGCGTGTGTGAGCAACTCCGCCAGCCTTTGGACGAAAAGAAAGTAGCAAGTGCCTGACTGGCAGGTTGGACATCTTGGCCTGTTACATATTTTGTAGGCTGTTTTAATATGCAACAAAAGCCTAGCTGTTTACTGATAGAGGTATCAGCCAAATCCTGCTACCCACAGAGCAGCCTGCGCAATCAGCTAACATAATAGTCAGCTTTCATGAATGCTGAATGCACAAGGATGCTGAAAGATTGCTGTCATGTCCCAGCCTGTTTACACAATCAGTAGCAGTGTCACCAGGACTGTGTACACTTCAACAGTTCACCAGAGGCTAATTTGAATTGATGCTTCACTTGGAATTAATCAGTCCTTTCACTCCAGCGAGGTTTCAGTTTTCAATGTGGCGTGCCAGCCGGCCTGTTATACACCCAACGTTGTTTGACCCAGTCACGGGTAGTGAAAGATACAGGGATGTTTGAATCTATCATCCTGCTTGCTTGCCAATTGCTAAGTCTGGGTATTGCTCTTATGTGATGGACCATCTGTAAAGGTTACCCCCCCACACTTTGTCTTAAGGTTGGCACATGATGGATGGTGTTTATGTCCTGTTGGTAGTAAATGAGAAGTCCTTCCCAGTACTCCTGGCTGCTACAGAAAACGCTCTGATTTTAGCGTACCATGTCCGATGAGGTCCAGTCACTAGTGAATATAGGCAGCACTGATTACAAACTGCAGGAATTGATGGTGGTTCTGGCAACAACAGAGGATCAGATAGCTTGTGAGTACAGTTCATTGAGGCACATTGGGACTATATTTAACATTTTTCTACAAATGTGGTTGTCAGTGATGCAGGCTAATGTCACCATGCTGTATTTGCAAGAATAAAATGGGTTCACTTCCTGGGCTCAATATGCAGGAATGGAATCATGACCATTTGGCAACTTCTGCTATGAAATCATTTACCAATATTTGGTTTGGCAGACAGACTTTTGAAGATACCTTAGGGCAAATTAGCTTCTGAACCTTATGGTTTAGATTCATGCGAGTCATTTCCAGCAGGATTTAGTCCACCTGCCATTGCAAACCTCAGGATCTAAGGCACCAGGAGAAAGGGAAACATTAGGGAGATTAGAATAAGTGTTTCTCCCTGAAGGTAAACTTTAGTTAAACTCCTCATGTGTGCCACAACTACTGTACAGAGAAAATGTGAGAATATCTCAAAATGGTAAAATTATGTTCTGAAATTAAAATTATTCTGTAAATCTGAATCGTTAAATGTTAAAATAATTTGAGAGCATTACTCTGTGCCCATTGGCAACTCAAGACAAACTGGATCAAACAATATTGCAAGTTTGCAACACAGGAAGCAATTTGGCTCATCAACTCTTGTCGGTGGCCGATGTTAATTCATTTTGACTGCTGGTGTCGTCACTGAGTGGCTCCCTGTTATGTTCAACCCTGCACTACTTCTGTCTTTCACTTTTTTCTAATATGTTTTATCCTGTTTATATTTACATCTACATTTTTGATGTTAATCGTCTTGTGTTTAAAATTAATTATTGATTAAGCTGACACCAAAGCAATGCCTACTATGTAATGGTTAAGAACCTTGAGTTTTTAAAGTTAACTGTATATTAGAATAAATTTCCGTGCTGTCGTCTTTTCAAAGTAAGATTGTTTCGAGCACTTAGAAGTATGATCCCTTCAAAAGTTCTTTTAAAATCCCTTCAAGAGTTGAAGAGATATACTTTGGAGGCTTTGGAGTGGAGCAGAGGAGGTTCACCGGGTTGATTCTAGCAATGGGAGGGTCAGCCTTTGAGGAGAGAATGAGTTGCCTGGGATTATACTCACTTCTATTCAGAAGACCATAAGGGAATATTATAGAAACATATAAGATTATGTAAGAGAAAGATGTGATAGAAAGGTAAGCAGGAAAGTTGCCTCCACTGACAGGTGAGACTAGAACTAGGGGACATCACCTCAAGATTTCAGAGATGAGATTTAGGATGAAGATGAGGGAAAAACTACTTTTCTCAGGGAGAATTGAATCTGTGGACTGCTCTACCCAGGAAAATAGCAGAGCCTACCTCATTAAATATATTTAAGGCAGAGTTAGATAGATTTTTGCATAACATGGGAATAAATGGTTGTGGGGAAAAGGCAGGTCGGTGGAGTGGAGTTCACAGCCAGATCAGCCATGATTTTATTGAATAGTGGAGCAGACTCAATGGGCCAGATCCTGCTCCAATTATATTTCTTAAAAAAAAGTCTCTTTGTATTTTTTTTGGTAAATTGTCTTTTGTTTTCTTTCAGCTGAAGGAATTCCTCAGGTTTATTACTTTGGACCATGTAGTAAATATAATGCTATGGTACTGGAGCTGCTCGGACCAAGTCTGGAGGACCTCTTTGACATATGTGACCGAGCGTTTACACTGAAGACTGTGCTAATGATTGCCATTCAGCTGGTGAGTGTGATGCAAGTAATTCCTGAAATCTCTTGTTCCCTGGCCACACAAGGAATTAATACTTACAGTTTTAGATGTGGTTTAAATTATAAGATTTCGTTAGTGGTAATGAACAAGATATTGTGTCTGCACTGTGCACTTGTGTAGAGGCGTGTGTGTGTGTGTGTTCCAATGCTCTGAAACAAAAAATATTGTCTGCAAAGTGTTTTTCAAGATTGTCTGTCTATTTATGCTGAGGTTCTGGATCAGGGTTCTGAGGCCATCATGTTTAAGCCTCTGGGATGATTACAATTCCTGTGTCTCATTGTTTGAAGAGACTGCAGATGCTGTCATCTTGAACAACTAGCAATGTGCTGGAGGAACTTGGCAAGTCGAACAATGTCAGTGAAGGGATGGGGGAGATTGTCATTCACTGTTTTGACCTGAATCATCCACAATTCCTTCCCACCCCCTTCCACCTCCACAGATGCTGCTCGACCCACTGAGTTCTTGCAGGTTTTATTTCCTGAAGACTGGTTCACATTTTAATTAATGTATAATTGTACTATTCATAACTTCATAACTCCAGAAGGATCCCTAACAGTCGCCTTCAGTATATGACTTGTGGGAGCTGGTAAAATTGGCTTGGAGGATCGAGCAGAAAATAGCGGTGATTGTTAATGCTTAAAATAAGCCCATAAGATACAGGAGCAGAATTAGGCCATTTGGCCCATCAAGTCTACTCTGTCAATTCATCATGGTTGATCCATTTCCCCCTCAGCTCTAATCTCCTGCCTTCTCCCCTTAACCCTTCATGCCCTGACTAATCAGGAACCTATCAACCTCTGCCTTAAATATACCCAATGACTTGGCCTCCCCAACCTCCTCTGGCAACAAATTCCACAGACTCAGCACTGTCTGGCTAGAGAAATTCCTCCTTATCTCCATTCTAAATGGACATCCCCTGATTCTGAGGGTGTGCATTTCGGTCCTAGACTCCCCCACCATAGGAAATATCCTCTCCTCATCCACTGTATTGAGACCTTCCAATATTTCATAGGTTTCAATGAGATACCCTCCCCACACCCCCCAAACCAACATTCTTCTGAATTCTAGTGAGTACAGGACCAGAGCTATCCATCAGTCCTCATAAGATAATCCTTTCATTCCTGGAATCATTTTCATGAACCTCCTTTGTACCCTCTCCAATGTCAGCACATCACTTCTTAGATAACGGGGCCCAAACTGCTTATAATACTCTAAGTCAGGCCTCGCCAGTGCCTTATGTAGCCTCAGCATTACATTCTTTCTTTTATATTTTAGTCCTCTCAAAATGAATACTAACATTGCATTTGCCTTTCTTGCTACCAACTCAACTTAAAATTAAATTAACCTTTAGGGAATCCTTCAGGAGGACTCCCAAGTCCCTTTGCACCTCGGAGTTTTGAATTTTCTCCTCTTTTAGAAAATAGTTTATGCTTTTATTTCATCTACCAGGATGGCTCGGAGTGGGGAAAGAGGAAATCGTGTTGAGGCTATAGGCTTCCAGTTACCTATAAAACTAGACATGGGTTTGGGCTGTGGGTGGCTGGGGAAATATCATTGAGAGTGTGGTTGTTTGCTTACTGTAGCGCACACAAGATCGTCCCTGTTTCAGTGAGTATCCTTATTAGCAAACTTTCTTTGAATAACATATTGACATTAGGTGAAAAAGCACGATTGTAAGAAGTACATTTTAAGCAGGAAATCACAATCACAAGTGAGATGCTGTCCATGTCCCTGTCTCTATTATGCAAGAGGTTTCTGCCCTCTCCTATCTTATTGCTGTATTGTACAGAGCAACTAGGGAAAGAAAATTCGATACACATGTGGTCTTCTGATATTGAACATCCAGGTGATCACATTACTTACCATATAGTGGAGATGTATATCTGCAGTTGGAAGCTGAGTGGCATTCCTTTGCACAAGCTTTGCAGAAAGTACCGTGTGTGTACATAGGGTTTCATTTATTTAATGCGGGATTGTTTATAACCCCTATTTATGCCCAAGAATTTGAAAGTCCCAAAAGAGGAAAGATTTGCATTTGTGGTAAGTGAAAATCAATAAGAGCTAAGCAGTAGTTAATTCTTCTCCTGGAAGACTCTTGGTATTTGCTGATAAAGGAGTTTCAAGCTTGTACACCAAGGAGCATAATTAGCTGTCATTATTTATGTCTGTGAAATTTGAACTTCGAAACATCTGTGACAACACCAAACCAAGTGTTCCCTGAATTTCTCTGCTTTCATCACTTTTGGGTGAGGTATTCAGTCCTTGCTTTCAAAGTTAAAAACTTTCTATTGGACCAGAGAAAACGTGAAAGCAAAATTTCACCAGTAAATGTGAAAGAGCCTTTTCCATTGCTTCTGCAACTGATGATGGTCACCACACTGATAACTGCAATGTTGTTGTCAAGGGTGGTGTTCATCTGATACAGTCTATAGATCAACCTTTCTTGATGTTACAGCTTGCTGCATAGGGAAATAACTTTATGCATACATTACTTTTTCTTATTTTTAATATTAGTGTATTATAAATATTTCCATATTGTATTATTTTGTGTAGATTAATAATGTTAAAAATAATATGGGAAACTTTGCACAAATGAACACCATAATTACAATAATTTTGATTTCCTCATAAGTAAGATTAAACTCACTCATCTGCACAGTATCAACTAGGCTGTTACGGCACCACTTGTTCCTTGACTCATAAGATCAAATCACACACCACAGCAGAGTATTGCTTGCAACATGTTGTATCTTTTTTGGGTCACAAAGTTTCCCCACCTACAAGCTGTCAACAATTGTGGCAATAACCTAGCCCCAAGAAGACACTTCCCTTTGGGATATTGCTAATTGTGGAAAAGAGTTGGGCAATTCTTCCCCAACAATTGTGCCAGTTATGGAAAGTCTACAGCACCATTTTGATCTTTCACATCCATGTTGTCCAGAAATGCTTCATTATTGACAGCTCCATTGACTAAAGTGGTTATCCTTTCTTTAAGAATTTGTGGCATTGTTTACAAAAGATGAGGGAGCTTCCACTTGTCATTCCTCCCTCAACCAAGTAAGTCAGCTAATTGCTGTTCATGAAATTTTGCAAAATCTACAAACGTAATTGCACTTCATTGTTTGGTTAGGTGTGCAATACAGTGGATTCCAGTTAATTGGGGCATCTTCTTATTTTTGACAACTCTTGAAGAGCAAAAACTGATTTATTAAATAGCCTTCGTTTATTTGGAACACTATGCCGCTTAACTGGAAAAGAAACTGTTGCTGAACAGTTTCTAACTTGCATCAGATGCATCCCCTTGTGTGGCCGTTAGACAAGACACTGTGATGAGAGCGAACAGTTTTTAATGGCATCAGTTGCATGTACTTGTGTTCAATAACCAGCAATTTTTGTCACTTATAGTTCATGAGAAATAAGGAGTAAGACAATTTGGAATCATTTTTGTTCATTACAATTTCACGCATTCAGGCTTAGAGATGCCAGAAATGAGTGAAAATGGAACGATTTCACTACTTAAAGTTAGGAACTATGAAGGGTTTGAAGGTATCAACAATTACCTTGAATGTTAAATTGAAAATAAAGATTTGGAGGATGCAATTGTTGAAAATTGTATGAAGTCAATCTATTATCTACACTAGGTGTCTGCACTGATTTTGTTCATTTACGGTCAGTTAAAAGGACAGCAGTGTAATTCTTTCAAAAACTATAGGGAACTAATACAGTTTTATAGTCCTGTAAAGGTATGAATATATTTCTAATTTGTTCTGTATTTCATTTAAATACAGAAATTGTTACTCAGTTAAACTGTGGTTTGTCTTTTTTATACTTTTTTAACTAGTTCCATGAAACTTCAGCTAATTGGGGCAGCTGTTTACTTGTGCCAAAATGTACTTGTCCTGATGTGTCTCAATTAACTGTAATCCACTGTATTTGGAGTTAATCAGTATAAAACTGTTTTTGTCATTCTGGGTCAATAGCTTTAATAAAGGCATCTGTTAGTCTTGCGAGACCATGGATCTGCGCCTGGAAAGTCTTCACTCTCTAGGGTGCAGGCCTGGGCAAGGTTGTATAGAAGACCAGCAGTTGCCCATGCTGCAAGTCTCCCCTTTCTACAACACCAATGTTGTCCAAGGGAAGGACATTAGGACCCATACAGCTTGGCACCAGTGTCGTCGCAGAGCAATGTGTGATTAAGTGGCTTGCTCAAGGACGCAACACGTTCCCTCGGCTGGGGCTTGAACTCACGACCTTCAGGTCGCTAGTCCAATGCCTTAACCACTTGGCCACGTGCCCACAATAGCTTTATGTCACATTTATCTATATCTAAACCTGGATGAATGAAACTGCTGCAAGTAACTGTCATGTTTGGTCTGACTAAATCTTTAACTTTGAACTTTGTAGTTTTTCAGCTCCATTTTATGAGCAGATTGTAATTTTATCCACTACATTTGAATGCACAAACATAAGGGACTGGAAGAGATCCATCCAACCTACCCAGTACACATAGCTGTAATACCAAAACTGGGGTCTCCATTGTATCCAGAGCACTGAAATCTGTGCTGGAGGTTGGAGTGAGTGTATAGAGACACAGCCCACTTCATCCATGCTGGCTTTTATACCCATCCTCACTAATCCCATTAGGCCTGCATCTCTCTACTCCTTTCCTATCCAAGTATCTGTTCAAATGTAATTTAAACATTGTCATTATAAGTGCTACCACTTCCCTTGGTAGCTCATTCTAGATGTCTACTACCCCCTGTGTGGAAGAATTTACCCTTCAGAGTCCCTTCAAATCTTTCTTCTCTCACTTTAAACCCATGCTATCTAGTTTTAGACCACGCTAACATGGGAGAGCACTAACACCTATGCCCCTCACGACTTTAAAACGTCACCTCTCATTCTCCTATGCTCTAGGGAAAGCAGTTCTCACCTATCCAGTCTCTCGTTATAATGCAAGTCCTCTAATCCAGGCAGCACCTCTTAAATCTTTTCTACACCCTATCTAGCTTAATCACATTCTTCCTGTAGCATAGCAAATAGAATGTGTGCGACACTCCAGTTGTCTAACTAGGTTTTTTACAACCAGCATGATGCCACAGTTTTTGTACTCAGTGCCACAGTCATGCCATGTGCCTTCTTCACCACCCTGTCTCCTGCATCACCACTTTCAAAGAGCTATATACTCGTACCCCTAAGTGTCTTTATTCAACAATACACCCCAGCACCTGCCATTCACTGTTTATGTCCTGTAAGGGTTAACGTCCCAAAATACATCACTGCACACTTGTCTGAGTTTGTCACAGCTGTGTGGCAAAGCTTACTCCTCAGATCTCCCTTTAACTTTCCGTCCTCTCACTTTAAACCTGTGCCCTCTGGTTTTAGAACAACACACAAATGATTAAGGAACTCAGCAGGTCAGGTGGCATGATTGTTGATGTTTTGGGCCAAGACCCTTCATCAGGATTCACTCAGCTTATTCACGTGTATCGTTGTTTTTAGAGAATTGTGAACTTGTATCCCAAGGTCTTTCTGTTACATAAACTCTCCTGGGACTCCTGCCATTTACTCCATATGTCCTGTTATTTGATATCCAAAGTGCATTATCTCTCACTTGTCTAGCTTAAATACCATCTGCCACTGATCCACCCAATTTTCCAGCTAATCTATTTACCTCAATGTTCCTCACTATCTATTCTGTTAGTTTTTGTGTCAGCAGCTAGGGAAGGAGTAGGTTGCTTCAAGGATAAACAGGGATGCCTATGCGTGAGTCCCGCTTGGTGGTGCAGTAATATCAGTGTCGGACTCCAGAGCGAAGGCTCCTGAGTTTGAATCCAAGTCGGGTTGAGCAGTGAACTAGCAACTCGGCCTTGTAAAAGCAAGAATAGCTTGCTACGGAAACACTGTCATGACAGGGCCCCGATAACTCCACTGCTGAGTTAAGAGCTATTCTTCTTCTTCTATGTGTGAAGCCAGCAGATATGAGTGAAGTCCTAAAGGAATACTTCTCATTAATGTTCACAGGGAAAATGATGTAGAAGATAGAGTGTTAGCAGATCCAAGATGGGCTTGGTGGTAAAAGGAAGAGGGTTGTGGTGGGGAGCTGTTTTTCTGACTGGAAATATGTAACCAGTGGTTACATATTTCCAGTGCAGGGATGGGGGCTGTAACTTTTGTTGTTAGTGATATATATGTAACTGTCTTGAATGAGAACGTAATTGGTCTGATTAGAGTTAAATGTGCCACAGATCTACCCAACTTTCCTACTAATCTATTTATCTCAACCTTCCTCACTATCTACTCCCTTAATTTTCATGTCGGCAGCTGTTCCTTGGCATTTTTTTCTAATAATTTCCCTACTGATGTAAAGATAAATTTCCAGTGGTTTCATGGCTTGTGCCTACTGTTCATTTTGAATATGTGAGCCTCAGCAATTAACTTCCTTGCTTCCCATCGTATCCTGGAATAGGTTGTGTCAAACCTTTAATGTGTGCTAAAATCTTTAAAACAACTTCTTTTCTGGTGCAAAGATGTTTAGAAAGTTAGCACCTCCCTCTGCTAACCCTCCATCTTCCACAGCCTTCTCCCTGTTGAATAGCAATGAGAAGTATTCATTTAGGACTTCATTTGTATCCTGTGGTTCCACACATAATCATCCCTGTTTGTTCCTGAAGGGACCTGCTTTCCCTATCTGCCTTCTAATTTACTTATAAAAGTTGTTGGGTTTCTCCTTAGTCCTGCTTGGCAAGGCCATTTCAAAGATCCAAAGTGCCTTTATTATCAAAGAATGTATAAATTATCCAACCTTGAGACTTGTTTACTTACAGGCAGTTGCAAATGTCCCCATCTCTCCCTACTGACTTAAGATCTAACGTATATCGCATATAAATCTGCTTTTGACACCAAATGCCTAAAAGTGACCTGATGACATGAACACTGATTTCTCTAACTTCTGGTAATATCTCCCCTCTTCCGCCTATTCCTTTTTCAATTCCCCATTCTGGCTCTCTTCTTAACCCTTCTCTTCTCCTCACCTGCCTATCACCCCTCTTTGGTCCCCTCCTACTTCCCTTCTCCCGTGGCCCATTTTCTTCTCCTATCAGATTCCTCCTTCAGCCCTTTACCTCTTCAACCTATCACCTCCCAGCTTTTCACTTTATCACCTCCCACCTCAGGTAGTTTCATCTGTCACCTGCCATCTTGCACTCCTTCCCCTCCCCCCCATCTTCTTCTGTCTTCCCCTTCTTCTCCAGTAATGATGAAGGGCCTCAGCCTGAAACATTCACTGTTTCTTGCTCTCCATAGATTCTGTGATCTCCAGCGTGTTGTGTAAATTCCAACTGAGATGCTTTATTTTTCAATTTTTTTTCAGTTAACCATTGTTCCCTAACCTTGCCCTCTTTGGATTTCCTGCTACAGGGTCTCGCTGCCTTTAAACACTCCCATTTATCAGATGTCTTTCCTCTCTAGAAGCGGTTCCCAATCAACTTTTGTCAAGTCCTGTCTTGCACTGTTGAAATCAGCCCACCTCAATTTACGCCCTAACTCTAGGACCAATCTCACCTTGGTCTACAACTACCTTGAAACTTGATGAATTATGGTCACCGTTCTTAATGGGTTTCTCTACAGACACTTCCACCACTTTGCATATTCATTCCCTAAGTTAGAATTGAATATAGCCCTTTCCCCAGTAGGACGCTACATACAGCTTCAAAAATCTCCTAGATGCATTTTACAAATATCACCTCATCTATGCCCCTTACACTAAGACAGTCCTGGTCAGTATTGGACATGGTAAAATCCTCCAGTATCACCACCCTGTTGCTTTTACACCCCATCATGATTTCCCTTCATTTCTGTTCTTATTCCTGTTGGCTGTTGGGAAACTTACAGCAATGGCTCCTTTCTTATTCAGCCTCATTGACTGAACCTTCCAGGATATCTTCTTGAGTGCTTAATTATCTTGCTGATGCTGTACAACACCCACACCCCTCTGTCACACCTGAAATTTATATATCCCAGAATATTCAGCTGCCAGTCTTGTCCTTCTCACAACCATGTTTCTGTGATTGCGATATTATCATTATCCCATATGCAGTCATGGTGCCATTAACTTGGCTGCTGTTGTCATCTAAAAGGCACGCTCCCCCCATCCCACCCAACCATATCCAAAGTGGTATACCTGTTCTAGAGGAAAATAGCCACATGGATTGCTGCCTGCCTGTCTATTCCTCCTGGGGCTTACCTATCTACTCTGATTGAACCCGCAGTGTGACCATCTCAATGAAGCTCTTAATTTGCATCCTTTATCCTCCTCAATGAATCCAGCTGACTGACACAGTTTGAGAGGAGCTACGGCTAGTCACACTTCGTGTGAACATTGTTGTTGTGACATTTGCTTTTTCACTGATCTCCCACATCTCATAGGAGGAGCAACTGTGTTGATCCTCTTTATTGACTGTCATTACTATCCCTTTGGTAACTACTGGGGAAAAGGAAAGACCTTGGCTTGCTTTATCAACTTTCACTCAGCTCTCCCATCAAAGCTCCTGCACTTTCAACCATTCTGCTTGACCTCAAGACAATAAGACGCAGGAGCAGAATTAGACCATTTGGGCCTTTCAGCTTGCTCTGGCATTCAAGCAGGGCTAATTTATTTTCCCTCTCAACCTCATTCTTCTGCTTTCTCCCCATAACCTTTGATACCCTGAGTGAGTACTTGTCATCCTTCATTTTAAATATTCATGGCAATGAATTCCACAGATTTGCCATCCTTTGGCTAAAGAAATCCCTCATAATCTCTTTTCTAAAGGGATGTCCTATTCTGAGATTGTGTCCTTTGGTCCTAGACTGTTCCATTATTGGAAGTACCCTCTACATGTCCACTCTGTGTAGGCTTTTCAATATCACTGGATAACAATTTTTTTCAAGAGTTGCTTCCTCAGAAATGTTTTTGTTTATGATAAACCACTTGAAGCTAAACACATAATTTCAGATTACTTGCGTCAGATAGGAATTTGGAGAAAGAAGAAATTAACTTTTATTGAATATTGAATAATGCATAATGGTGCTGACGCTTTGCAATAGTTCAACTAAGCTAAAAATATTTTGTTGGTGATTTTCATTTGTACTCGGTGGTATGTGAGGCTTCTCGTTTAAGTGTCCCAACAACATTCAGCTAGCATTGATGGATTCTAGTTACCCTGTTTCTCCATCACTGCAATGTCCTAGTGAAACCTTCCACCTTGCTTGTCACTGACAGCGCCAAGATTTGCAGGGAAGAAGTCTAAATGGAAATGCAGAAAATGAATCTTTAGTGACATGTTGTACTTCATGGTTTTGTATGCTTGAAGCACGTTGTCAACCAGCGGCACCACGTAGTTCGGTGCTCTGTAGTCGCCAAGAAAATTTCCAATAACATCCTTGACTGCCTTTCATGTGATTCTGTCTGGTCTAACTGCAAGTTCTTCAAATTGCCTGTCATTGATGACCTGTTTGATTTGTGGACCAGCAGAAGTGCCTTCCTCGATCTTGGCATCAGTTATTCGTACTTGAATTATGAAATGAAATAAATATAGGCAATTAAAAAATGGTGCATGATAAGGAAATTTCATGGTGATTTTCATGATCAGCAGCCCAAAATCCATCAGAAAGATCCAAAAGTAATCAGGAAGCAAAATCTTTGTTGTTGAGTGTTTTCAGTAGGTTTCAGTGAAATACTCCCTTCATTTTTCTAAACTCCAGCGAGTACATGCCATTTCACCTCAGTGACTAAACAGCAAAGTCAAAGATCATGGGAAATCTTTTTCCAACCACCGTAGATGATCAAAACTACCCCATCTTGGGTGATCCCTTAACACGTCCAGAAACTGGTAAATCTGCTCAACTGGCCAGAATTTACCAATTTGATTTATTCTGTGGGTTAAGAACCTTCTCCCATCAACCCCAATCTGACCTCATTAAACTATATATTTTTTTAATTTGAGGAAGAAAACTTTAGTTACAGTATTAAGATTGCAACCCAAGATAGACTATTACAGAGTTTTACAATATCTCAATGGTGTCTGCAAAAAGATTCATAAATTGAAACCGGTATCTGGATAATCACTTCTCTGGTGCGTTTCTACAGTGCAATTTGTTCCTGCAGTATTTCAGTATTAAATACTTGAGTAGTCATTTTGTCAGCATGTGCAAGAAAAAGTGATATTTTTTTGGAACATGCAGACATTTATTGTATAAAATGCCAAATTGGAATGCACAGTCAAGGTTCTCGGACGTACAATTCAATTATGATTCTTATTAATGTGCATCCTGCCAGCTTTGAATATTGATCTGTTTGCTCTGATGTTTTCCTTTCTTCACAGCTTCTGTTTGAACCTGTTGTCTGAATTTATTTCAAGCAATAACCTCTATAGCAAGCAGGAGATGAATTTCTTCTCATTTAGATGGTAATGAAAATTTGACAAATTGAAACACAGTGGGATAATCTGTGATGATGTCCCTGACAGCACAATGATTAGTTTGTTCCAGTTCAGATTTATTCAATTAAGCATTTGCGCAAATCCTTTCTTAGCGTCCTTTTCAAGTGAGGATGAATGGAGGCATGTGTTATTAATCTCTCAGTGTCATGAGCACAAGTGAGATTATTCTGGTTGTGGTTCAGCTTGAAACTTAACTGTTGCTTTTAAAATACAGATGCAAAATATTGTTGACATTTTAAACTTTTAAATAAGAGAAAAAATCCTATATGATCTTAGACTCAAGCACCACTTTTGGGGAGTGGGTTAATGCTTTAACTAACCTTTCACTGGATCCCCTCCAAGTCTTGACACCCTCTTTCAGACTGTGGAGCCAGTACCAATTGCCTGCCTTGGTTCACAATCTTCCAATCACATTTTCTTCAAGCAAGATTACCCCCATTTGTGCTTAATTGCGATAATGTGACCTTCTCAGGGAATGAGTGGATTAACTACCAACTCGAGCACTGGTTCAATCAATTCCTTTAGGGTGGAGTTGTATCTTTTTTCTGATGGGGGCAAGGGTTATAAAAACACCCATCATTCAGTGAAGTGGAGTTACTGGAATAGTTTTGACCTGAGGTGATTGGAGAACAAGTGCTCAGATTTATCTTTTATTTGGACTAAGAACGGACAACTCTGAGTATAAAGATTATAACAGGCATAATTTTGTTTGGAAATGGGGTGGGGTCTTTAGATATTGATTTTTTGGAGTCCCTCCAGAGTTATGATGAGAGATTGGCATAACACTGGAAACTCAGCTGTTGCATCTGTTAAGAGTCCAGAGGAAGGTTTTGGAATTGGTTTATTACTGTCACATGTACTGAGATGCTTTTCTTACATATTCTTCATGTAGATCAGATCATTACACAGTGAATTGAAGTAGAACAAGGTAAAACAATAACAATGCAGAATAAAGTGTAATAGTTACGGGGAAAATGCAGTTGTGAACTATAAGGTGTAAAATCATAGCGAGGTAGATTGTAAAGTCAAGTCCAACTTGTATAGGAAGGAGCTATTTAATAGTTTTACAACAGCAGAATAGAAGCTATCCTTGAGTCTGGTGGTATGTGCTTTCAGAATTTTGTATCTTCTGCCCGAAGGGAGAGGGGGAGCAGAAGAGAAAATGTTTAAGGTGGGTGAAGTCTTTGATTACGCTGGCTGCTGTACTGAGGCAGCAAGACGTACAGACAAAAGCTCAGAAGCTGTTAGTGAAACTGCAGGCAAAGTAAGTAAAGTTTATCTTTCTCTTTCCAGGCCTGGAGAGGTATACGCTTAACTCTCCGTGCTGAATTCTAGCTATCTAATTTTTTCCCTTCACAGTGTCTATCTTTGCCTGTCAGAAATTTCCTGCCTTATTCTCAACAGACTTGGATTACAAAGCTGTATTTCTTCATCTGAATCATTTACATGTAATAAAGCTGATGCACTGTTATAGATCGGAAGATGATACTCATCGCATATTGTCAAACTGGGAATGTTCCCCCTTATCCTCATTGTGTCTCTAACCTCCACCCAGTTGCAGACCCTTCGAGCTCCACCCAGACAACCTATATACCATCTGGTGTCTATAATAGCACTCACAACTACTCATCCATGGCTTGATCTTTGCTGCTTCATTCCTATACTCCTGATGATCCTTCAGCACTTAGGTTCCTATGTTGGTACTGAGAAGAAGTGGGTATTAAATGGTGCGGGTGCGCTCTCAGTATCAAGGTGTTCTTCTGTTTCTGTGAATGCTGTGGACAAAAAGCCAAATGTTGGTTCAGTCAGCCGCCTTGCAGTGCTCTATGCATTGCCTGCTAATCTCTGTGCTGCTCGTGCTCTGTGTTAGTCAGCCAGTAATACCAATTAACAATTTATGAGTGTGGTCTGCGTAGGTACAGCTTTAGAGACAGCACCAAAACAGGCACATCAGCCCACCTAGTTTGCAGCGACTATCAGCTACTCATAACCTCAGTGCACCTTTAGCTCAATATGGTCCTCATACGACAAGCCAGCAGTGCTGTTTCCTGCAGTTAAGAAGCTGCTCTGCACACAGTAACATTGACATACTGTATTGAGCATGAGCCATCTAAAGTTTGATGTACATTCATTGAAAAAGCAGTGGCCTAGTTAACTGACTTGAAAGCAATTAATATCTAAATTCTTGTTTTGAACTCGTTTTGAGCACTTAATTGTTGCAATTTACTTAAATGGAAGAATAAAAATCTTGACATTCCATCTTTCTGGTTCTGAGGGAGGAGTAGAAAAAAGGAAAGTTAATATCGCCCTTGTAATGGCTTCAGGAAGTTTTTTGCAAAAGTAATTATATAAGTGAATTTATGCCATGCATGCTGTCAATGACTTGGTTGTTGTTGTTAGGTGTATTATCTAAGGGATAAATGTTGAATGAGTTATTCCCTCTTCAGGCAATACTGTGATATTTGCATCCATCTAAAGGCGCAGGCAGACAGGTTTAGCAACTTAAGAAATTGCACCATTTTCTGTAGTGCAGTACTCCCTCAGTTTTGATCCTAACTACACTCTATTGTACGCAATCAAAGCTCTGAAGTGTGACTTCAATTCATAATGAACAGACTCTAAGAGTCAATACCATTGAGCCAAGGTTAACACCCCTGATATCTTCATAATACACTCGAGAATTCATGGATGACCTCAAGTGTTCTGGTAGCTGATGCTTATCTTGTAGGTTATTAATTCCTAACTAAATTTGAGATTTCTAGAGAGTTGCAATCTTC
This sequence comes from Mobula hypostoma, assembly GCF_963921235.1. Lineage (NCBI taxonomy): Eukaryota > Metazoa > Chordata > Chondrichthyes > Myliobatiformes > Myliobatidae > Mobula > Mobula hypostoma. Next base: position 53,487,451 of record NC_086114.1, on the reverse strand, counting down.
TGGACATTGTGCTTTCTCTGGCAAAAGCTATTCCTTTCTCTAAATGTTAACCAGGCTAGACATTTAAACATTCTGTAAATTCTTCCTTTCTCCATTGCATGTCCTGCAATGCTTAGCTGTCAAATGGTCTTTACTTCCTCTTCCATCGCTCCACACCATAGTAAAGTGAGTGACCAGCTGCTCTGGGGTGTCACATTGCTGTAGTTTTTTTGACCATCTGGTATCGTTTAGGTGACCGGTGTCCATGTTCTGTCAGGTCCTGTTGGAACAAAAGCCCGGATCACTCATTCACTGAAAGCTAAGAGTGCATGGACAGTGTTCCCTTCACCTTGCCTTACATTACACAAAAATCTCTGTAAAATGTGTGCTTGATGCAATCACAGACCAGCTGCTTTGGGTAAAGTGTCATTTGCAAAGCCTTTGCGGTTGGGCAGTACTACTTCCAACAACTGAACCTAAGCTGATTCCCGGAAGCTGGTTTTTGCACTACGTTATGACCATGCACTGTATTGAAACTGCTCTGGATGGCTATTAACCCAGTTCACCTTCTGAAAGGTAGAACTTGTACCTAGAAATACGAGAGATTCTGCAGATGTTGGAAATCTAGCCCAACACACAAAATGCTTGCGGAATTCAGCAGGTTAGGGAGTATCAATGGAAATGAATAAATAGTTGAAGTTTTGGGCTGAGACCCTTCTTCAAGACAGGAAAGGCAGTGGAAAGATGCCAGAATAAAAAGGTGGAGAGAGGGGCAGGAGAACTAGCTAGAAGGTGATAGGTGAAGGCAGGTGGGTGGGAAAGGTAAAGGGCTGGATAGTGATGTATTTCATAGGAGAGGAGACTGGACCAACGGAGAAAAGGAAGGAGTACTTGTATACTTCCAGTCTGCGCCTTGTAAGGCATGAAGATGCCCGACGCAGGCCTCTCATGGTCTGAGTCGATGTTCCCCCCACTTGTATACTGCTATTTGCAATTTCGGAACATCACAAAATGCATTGAGGTAGGTAATGTGAGAAACGTACAAATTGCTGATAGCAAGTTCCCATGAAGAGCAATAAAAATTAATTTTTGTGGTATTGCCTGAGAGCTTAAATGTTGCTAGGGTAATGGGGAGAAGTTCTGTGCATCTCCTCACATATGGCATAAGATTGTTTACGGCAACCTGGAATGAAAGAAAGGGTCTGGATCAACTGCAAGTCCATAAGATCGCGAGTATTCAGTACTGTACTCCTTCAATACAGCACTGGCATGTTAGCCTCGATATTAGAATCATAGAGAGATACAGCTGTGATCATTAAGTACCTCACCTTACACTACTCCCACCCTAACCCATTGAATTCTCCCGCATTCTCATCACCCTTTCCCAAGATTCTACACACACCTATACATTGGGAGCAATCTGCAGTGTCCAGCCTGCAGGTTTTAGAATGTGGGAGGAAGCTCCCGCAGTCTCAGGGATGGTGTGCAGACTCCAGGAGCCAGGTTTGAACTTGAGTTGCTGGACCCGTGAGTCGGCTACTGTGCCACTGTTTCATATTTATGCTCCAGCTTGGATGATGAACTCCTACCTAACCCTCATTTAACTCTAGCAAATGATTCCCAAATTAGTGCTCTGGTACAGAGAGTGTACGTTAGCATAAAGGCAAATGTCATGAAGTTGCTGCCACAAGGTGAGTTTGAGGATGCCAGATATCATCACCAACTTTAGGGATGTTTTGTATTATCCCTGGCCTAATGAGGTCCTTTTCCTACTGAAAACACAATTAATAATACCTTTTTAAAAAGGGGAAGTGTTAAAGTGTCCAAAAATGAATGGGGAATAACCCTGAAGCTTTGAGAGCTGGCAATTGTGCTAAATGGCTTCCGTTTCTGGTTTAAAAGTTCTGTGATTGTGTTGATTTTAATATGCCTGATAATTGCAGTTGTTCCCTCATTTAGTGCTTTCTGGGGTGTGTTTAGGCTAGGTATAGTCGAGAATAAATTCATCTTTAGGAGTAGCTATATTTTTTTTAATCAGTAGTAACAGTTAAGTTTCTTCATGTGTCAGCTATTGAAAGGAGAATTTATTCTGCTCTGAGTTCAAGTACTCCGTTGCTGAGATATGGCAATACCTTCTTTGAAATACTGCTTTTTCAACTTCAGTGTTTTTCGCTTGTCAGCGTAACTAATTCAAATATGGCTAAAATTCAGAGTTCAGTTATGTAACTTGCTATTTCTATTCTCAGATGTAGATTACTCAAGCTCTACTTAATGTTGCACGGTAAAGTTGTAGATTAGCTCATATCTGTGAATTTCCTGTTTTTTTTAAGAGATGCGGCGCAGTAACAAGTTTATCTGGCCCAATGAGCCTCTGCTGCCCAGTTATACCATGTGACCAATTAACCTACTAACCCGTACATCTTTGGAATGTGGGAGGAAACTGGAGCACCCAGAGGCAGCCCACGCCGCCACAGGGAGAACATACAAAGTCCTTACAGACAGTGGCGGGAATTGAACCCAGGTCACTGGCACTGTAACAGTGTTATGCAAACCACTATGCCACCGTGCTGCCCCAAGTCTAAAGGTGAGGGATTTCATAAAGTGAAATAGGGCCATGTTCCTTGTCATTAACACATCTCATCTCTTTTTGCAGCTTAACCGAATGGAGTATGTCCACTCAAAGAGCTTAATCTACAGAGATGTCAAGCCAGAAAACTTTCTAATTGGAAGGCAAGGCAATAAAAAGGATCACATAATCCACATAATAGACTTTGGTTTAGCCAAGGAGTATATTGATCCGGATACCAAAAAGCACATCCCCTACCGGGAGCACAAGAGCTTAACGGGCACGGCAAGATACATGTCCATCAACACTCACCTGGGCAAAGGTCTGTTTAGTCGCCTTGAGATCATTTTGTTTGAATGGAACTTCTGATTTATTGTACCGTGGAAAGTTAGTTTGTGGTAATTATGTGAGATATAAACACTGAATGTGGAGTAAATAGAAGAAAAAAAGGTATGACATGGAAATTAAATGTAACCTTTACAGTTTAAGTAAATGTAGCAATTTAAGTAACAATGAAGGATGCTTATCTAACTCATTTAATTCAACTTGGAATGTTTCTGTATTATATGAACAAATGGCTTTGTATGTAAAGCAAGCTCTCTTAGAGCTTCCATCTAATTAATTCCCAGTGATGTGATTTGAACATACTCATTGCAAAATCCAGGCTTTCTGCAGATGACGGTTATGGTCTGCTGAATGCAATTACTTTGAATGGTTTGCTGCTCCTGCTTTGTTCATTTTCCTGTCATTTCTGCTGAGAACAATAGCAGAATTAGAAGTAGTCTGCTGCTGTAATTGATTGCTCCAAATGATGGCTCCTGTGATGTGTTGAGCTAGGTCCACAACTCTGAAGTTTTTTGGGGACATATGTAGAGTATAGAGTTGCCATACCAAGTCATCATACATAAAGACAGAATGCTTTCTATGATACATCAGTAAAAATTGTTAGAGTTGACAGGGAAATGCCAGATTTCTTTAGCCTCCTGAGGAAGTCAAGGCATTGCTGAACTTTCTTGGCCATGACGTCAAGAGGGTTTGACTAGGAGGAATAGGTTGAACAGGACAGACATTAGTGAATATCCCCTCTTTTGAGATTATGATGGAAGGAAGGGCATCGATGAAGCAGCTGAAGATGTCTGGGCCTCGGACACAGTCCTGAGTAGCTCCTGCAGTGATGTACTGGCTGGGATGATTGACTGCCAACAACCACAACTGCTTGTGTCTTGCTTTGTGAGATATGATTGGAACCACAGGAGTACTTTTCCTCTGCTGATTGACTTCCATCTGTAATTGCATCTTGAATTCCAGCTGTCCATCTGGTGACGTACTCTATTGTGCTGTTGGGTAGGGAGTCCCAGCATTTATAATGGTTGACAATGAAGGAAGTATAGGGGGTGGTATTTCTATACTCCAGCAGCCCTTTCATCTTCTGTATTAGAAGTGTTGGGTTTAGGAGGTGCTGCTGCAGGTGGATGGTATGAATATTTAGGGTAATTGATTGGGTTTCAATCAAGCAGGCAGTGTCCTGGATAGTGTCAAACATCTTGTGGGTTGTTGAAGCTACATTTATTCAGGCGAGTGGAAAACTTTCCATCACTCTCCTGACGTGTCGTGTCAAGTTGATGGTGGAAAAGCCTTAGGATGCCAGGAGGCATGTCTCTTGCTGAAAGGTACCCGGCCTCAGCCCTGCATTTGTAGCTACAGTATTTATGTGGCTGGTCCAGATGTGTTTCTGATTAATGGTGACCCCCAAAATATTGATGATGCAAAATGGTTTTGAGGCAGTCACATGCCTGATGAAGTCTTTTGTCTTTCTAATCAGCCCTCTCAACTTTTCATATTTGACCCCACCTGTTTCAGTCAACTAACTCTTGAATAATCACGGAGCAAAGAAAGAGTTTTCATTTTGTGCCCATAATTACAGACAGGAAGCGCTCTTTACAGTGTAGTTACTTCTGTAATTTAGGGGTGCGACTTGAACAAGTAATTCCCATTTCATGGGTTTCCTGGATTTTCAGAGGGTTGATTGATTTGTTCTGTAAGAGTTGGGGATAACAAGGAATTTCTAATGTTCCTTTAATGGAAAAAAATTCTCTGAAACTAGTTGCTAAAGTCTTTTAAGATACGGTACCCAGTAGGCTTAATAGTGAACTTGTAGAGTGCAATCCACAGAAGCAAACTACTGTCCTGGAATATCATCTTTTTAAAATAAGTCAAAATACAATCTGCTGGAGAAACTCGAGGTCAGACAGCATTTGTGGAGGGAAATGGTCAGTCGATGTTTCAGGTCAAGACCCTTCATCTCGACTGAAAATGGAAGGAAAAGAGCTGGTGTAAGGAGATGAGGAGTGAGATACGGGGTGAGAGTTGGCAAATGAAGTCAGGTGAGGGAGAGAAGGGTGGAGGTAACAATGGGAGCTGGGAGATAATAATTAGAAACATCTAAGGGAAGAAGGTGATTGAATTTGATGGGAAAGGAAGGTGGAGCATGGAACCAAATAAGGTAGGGAAGATGCGTGGAAAGGAGCAGTAGGGGGAGGGGATGCAGAGAGCGCCGTATGATGTGTGTGCAGTTGATAAACAGATGAAGGAGAAGGAAACCAGGTGATAGGTTGGGGAGGTTTGCAAAGAAGAGTGTGTATAAGAAGACCTGAGTAGATCAGAAGGAGAAGGAAAGGACTCCTGGTTCCTTTGGTGTCACTAATCTTCTAGTATCTGCATAGTTTGAGGACTAATTAAAAAAAATCCTTGTGTTCCAACTGACCAAGCTACAGAGTACTGTCATTTACTGGTTTTAAGGGTTCTCTGTGCTGGGAGTCTCCTAATGATCTGTTAATCTTCTGCAATTCCTGGTACGTAGTTTTGGTGGGGTAGGAAATGTGATGCAAGGCCCCCCCCACCATTATCTAGGTCTATTGGGAAAGGTTATCAAGTTCAAATTTATTGTCAATTCAATGGTAAGCCGCTGAACAAAACAACGTTCCTGTGGACCAAAGTGCAGACACAGTACCTATAACTCACAACGTATGAAGTAATATTACCACAAATAAGTTAACAAATCTTAAGGTGCATTTGTGTGACAAGTTAAAAAGTAAACAGTATAAAGCTACTATGTGGTGAGACCTGGGTGGTGGCAGGGAGTTTAGTCTCACAGCCTCGGGGAAGAAGCTGCTTCCCATCCTAACAGTCTTTGTCCTAATGCTACGGGACCTCCTGCCTGATAGTAGGGGGTCAAAGATGTTATTAGACAGCTGGGAGAAATCATTGACAATGCTAAGGGCTCTGCGTATGCATCTCAGATGAGTGGAAGAAAGACCCAGATGATCTTCTCAGCACTTCTCACAGTCCTTTGGCCTTGCAATTCCTGTACCAGAGGGTGATGCAGCTGGTCAGGCCACTAAACTGTGCTCCTGTCAAAATTGGATAGAATGGGGTGAGGTGGGGGCTAGGAATGAGGTGAGGTGGGGGCTAGGAATGGGGTGAGGTGGGGGCTAGCTTCGCCTGCCTCAATCTCAGCGGGAAGTGAAGACAGTGCGGTATTTTCTTCACTGAAGAGATGGTGTTGAGGGACCAGGTGAGATCATCCATTAAGTACACTCCCAGAAACATGGCACTCCTAACTCTTTCCATGGAGGAGCCGTTTATGTGCAGTGAGGAGTGGTCAGCTTGAGCCTTCCTAAAGTCCACAATTAACTCTTTAGTCCTGCCCACATTGAGAGCCAAGTTGTTGTGCTCACACCATTCTACCAGCCTCTCTACCTCCTCTCTGTACATTATCTTGTCATTGTTGATGAGGCCAACTACTGTTGTCATCAGCGAACTTGATGGTTTGGTTGGAACTTGATCTAGCCATACAGTCATGTGTCTGCAACGTGAACAGCAGGGGGCTGAGCACACAGTCTGGGGTGTGGTGGGGGTATATTGGGTGGTGCTGGTGCTCAGCATGATGGATCTAGAGGCATTGCCGCCAACACAGACTGACTGTGGTCTTTCCGTCAAGTCAAAGATTCAGTTACAGAGAGGTGTTCAAACCCAACACAGCCAGTTTACCATATTTATGGAGTTGTCTTTGAGGAGATCACTACAGCGCAGCTTAATGGAGATGGGAGGGTGATTTAAGGATAGCTGTGTGCAATTATGGATCCATTTTGAAATGGATTGAATGATTGAATAAGATTAAGTGTTCCCACTTGCAGATATGTTTTATTTCAATAATTGTCAGCTTTCAGAGAAACATTGGTATAATTGTAAAATGCATTTTATAAATGACATCGAGGTGTATATTAAGTTTAAGTTTGTGGTGCTTCATTTAGTTTTAATTAAGTTTGTCTTGTTTCCAACTTTTGTATTAGAATGTTAAATAATTTGTGATCTGCATCACATTATGCACAGTTTTTATTACACTTCTCCCTCTTTAATGTATTAGCTCAACAGTAAGATTTATTCTCGTTTTCTCCTAGAGCAAAGCCGCAGGGATGACTTGGAGGCTCTAGGACACATGTTTCTGTATTTTCTACGAGGCAGCCTCCCCTGGCAGGGTCTAAAGGTGAGGGGAATGTGAACCTTGCTGATTTCACTCAGAATTCACTACCACAAGTAAAGAATGACTTGTAAGAGCTAATCCAACACTTTTTCGAGATTTGAATGTAAATAAAGTCTCTGGTTAACACAATGTACCAGTTTAGAATTACCCTCAGACATCTCATAATTCTGATGATTAACAGGCATTCAGAAATTAGCACGAGAAATAGCATTTGTTTTGGCACTTAAATTGTGTTCTAACCTAGTACAACAAAATGGACCGTTTTGTCTGAATATTTGTAACAGCTGTGACTGAGGGCACAACTTTATAACTGGCTCAACGTGTATTGTTTTTGAAGGATATCGACTATAAATTTCTATGTATTGCTGGAAAACTCTTGAAGCTATCTCATTCCATAATTCCTAACCCATTCCTGTCTCAGGTGTTGTAATTTTTTAATTACACTGTATTAATGATTCTGGTTTTTATTCAGAATTTGATTCAAAATGTTAGGCTGACATGTTGTAATAAGCCCTGGCATTGTCCTTGATGAAACAGAACTGGTACAGAAAGATGAAGCAACACACATCAAAGTTGCTGGTGAATGCAACAGGCCAGGCAGCATCTCTAGGAAGAGGAACAGTTGACGTTTCAGGCCGAGACCCTTCATCCTGAAACAGTTAGTCCTGACAAAGGGTCTCAGCCTGAAACGTCGACTCTACCTCTTCCTAGAGATGCTGCCTGGCCTGCTGTGTTCACCAGCAACTTTGATGTGTGTTGCTTGAATTTCCAGCGTCTGCAGAATTCCTTGTGTTTGGTACTGAAAGATGGTGGTTTTTCCCTCTTTCTGGCTCTTTGCTAACTGGAAACTAATTCCAGTCCCCGATCTCCACATGATTGCATTTATGTCGTTGCAAAGAATGGAATACTGTCTGCTACAAATAGTCACAGTGGCAAGATGTTTCATATCTAGAACATGAAATGCTTCTGAGTTTCAAATACCAATTCATAGAACATAGAACACTTCAGCACAGTACAGACCCTTTGGCCCACAGTGTGTGCTGATCTTTTAACCTACTCTAAGATCAATTTAACCCTTCCCCCTTCCAATTCAGAAAGTCTTTTACCTTGCTGTTTATTGATAATATTAAAGAGAGAGATTCTTTTGCCAAATGCATTCCCTTTGCCCTCTATATTCACTTGCCAGTGAACTCTGCAAATTAAATTAAAATTGATTTGTTTTTGCTCTTTCCCCTTGCTGGACGAAAGGTCTCAATGCGAAACATTAGCTACCGATTCCCCACTACGGAGGGAAATAGACAGTTGATGTTTTAGGTCAAGGCCCTTCATCTGGAGTAAGAATGAAGGGGAAAGGGCTGGTGTACTGTTCTCCTTATGTGTGAAGTAGGAAGTGCACAATTCAGCTGTAAGCCCAGTTCCACTCAACTGAACACAGGAGTCAGGATATAGCGTCCAAGTTTTATTTGGGCAGCACACACACATACAATTGAGTAAGATTAAAAAGACGCTGATTTTGATTGTGCAAATGAAAGAAAGGCAACACAGGATTGTGTAATGTGCTTCGGTCTGGCTGAACAACTCCACCAAAACAAAGTGGCTGTCCTCCTCACATGGTCCAACTGAATTTTAAAGTTAAAGGGGGCAGTGCTATATTTTAAAATAAAACCCTGAACAGTTGTTATAAGGAGATGATGGGGGTGGGAGTAGGAGAGGGAACTTGCTGAGTTATGTTCCTCCAAGTAGTTTGTTTTCTGTTATAACCTGACGATTGGTATAATTGATAAGCAAACAGGAACATGAAAACACATGCACATTTGTAATTTCTGAAACTATTAGCATTATTCGTGAGTCCACAAAGTTCATGATTTCTTGTTTTGGCATTTCCTGGCTTGCTGCTTTTCTGTTGTGACATGGAAACCTTTGAGTATTGGAGATGTATCAGTCTTGGGTCATGTTATATTTTATACTGTTGATTTAAAGTGAGCGTGTACAGCATTATAGATTGTCAATTGCATTCTCAATGAGTAGAGGAAGCAGTAATCTAAATGTTCCATTACATAGTCTAAATTATTGCTGATGTACTACTCCATGGATAAGCTCCCTCCGTTCTAATAGAACAGTGCCCTGGCATTTTAGCAATAATAGAACTTACTAGGGAGTCTTTCCATATGCTTCTGCACCTGTGCCCAGCCTTATTAGGAGTCCCCTGCCTTGCCATGTTTCTAACCATATGCTACCCTTGTGTCAAGCCTTGCTGGCAATTGTGAAACTGAGTAATCTCCGTTTGTTTATTTCTGTTATCTGGAGCCTGGCATCCTCACTTAATTCCAGACAAGTCTGTAACTCCAGTCATTATAGAAAAAGGGCATCTTTTCAGAAAAGTAGATGTTATAAATGGGTGTTTTGCACATAATTTAAATTATTTACAGGCATTCAGTTGTTGTAAATTATTTGCATGGTGCAGTGAGAGGTATATGATACGAATGGAGGCATTCAGATTCTCGTGCAGTTTGTAATTGAAGTTGCATGTTAACGCATGCTGGCAGTTAGTTCAGAACATATTGAATTTGGAGCATTTTGTGTTGCTAATGGTAGGGTTGCCCCAGGGTTGTAGGATGGAGTATTATTATCAAAGGGAGGAAGGAAGTTGTGGCTAAACAGCAAAGCTGCTTCCAACTCTTCTGGTTCCCAGAACATGTATAATAAACCTTCCGTCTCTGACTGAGCTTCCTGGTTACCAAACCTTAATGTTACATCTTTTTTAAACAAGCTTTTGTTAACTTTTTTTTTCTGATAAAGTTCCTGTATTATATTTACTACAAGGAATGCTGATGTAAAAGCCACATTCTACAGCATAATCAGTTATGAAGTCGTGATCTGCCTAGCTTCTACATGTTATAAATCTAAAGGCAGTATTTGTATACTGAATAATTTTCTGTATCTGGTTCAATTAATTGCTGCCCTTCCAAGTCTGGCACCTAAAGACTTCAGTATTATTTAACTCCCATGTTCTACATCATGGGAGAACAGTTAAAGTGTTTGAATTAGTTTCAGTGTTTCTGCTAGAAAGGTTTCAGGTGTTGAGACCAAGGGAAAAGAAATACTTGTGTTTTGTAGGAAATATAGTAAGCCTACATTTGTGTTGCCCATCCCTAAACTCAATCACAATCCCTAACTCCCCTTGAGAAGGGGTGTGAGCAGCATTTCAGAGTTACTGCAGTTCTTCTGTTGAAAGTATACCCATAGTTCTGGTTGGCGTTGAGTTCCATGATTTCAACCCAATGAAGGGTCAACAACACAATTCCAGATAGTGATAAAGTACATTCTGGTGGAGAGCACGAAGATGCTAATAATCTCATAAGCATGTTGCCTTTGTCCTTGGTGATAGAGGTCACAGGCTTTGCTGGAAGCTGCTGTTGAAGTACCCAGAGTGAGTAAGTTTTGTAGATGGCACACATTGCAGCCACTGTATGCCAGTGGAGGAGGGAATGAATGAATAATTCATGGAATCCAGTCAAGTGGACTACTTTCTCCTGCATGGATGATGTGAAACTATGGATTTCTCAACCACAGGAGATGGCAGGGGCAAAGTTACTAATGAAGGAAGTAGGATACAGGGGATAGCATGTGAGTGGCAATATGGTGTTGAGATAGAGTATCAGACATGATGGTGTTGAATGGCTTGCTGTTCTGTTACTTGCTATTGCCCATAAGGTCACAAGTTGTGGCAGTTGTCATTTCTGCTGCTGCTGATAGTGCATGGTGAATGTCCAGTTTTCAGCTTCCAATTCTCAATCCCATTCAGTACATTTGTAATACCAGTCCATGCATTGGAGGGTGTTCTTTTAACAGATTGTCTTAACACACAGTCCATTGGCATACTGCTTCTGGAAGCTAAGCTTCTGAATTCATCGCTGCCTGACGTGTATTCATGGTCTCATTCCACTTAACTGAACTTTGAGTTCAGTTAATGATTTCGTTAATGTTTTGAGGTTCAAGGGAATTCCATTGGCAGACTTCCCGTTGATCACACAGCCAGGGTGTTATATCCACTGCATCATCACTTATATGATATTCAAAGTGAAGCATCTCAGCTGGTGATGACTGCAGGTTCTGTTGGGGATGTCAGTTTGTCAGCTCTCAACACTTCTAGGTCAGCATGACTGCTGACGGATTGATGAGTCATAACTCATACCAGTCTGTCATTATCACCTAACATCATCGAGATGTACCAACCTCAAACGTAGCTTGCTTCCTCAACCCCATCCTTAAGGCAATGAAAACCACTGAGTCATTGGCTATTTCATTTGAAGTGGAGTTCAATCAGAGCTAAGTAGAAAAGAAAACTTGTATTTATCCCGAGTCTATAAAAGTTCTGTGTGTTTTAAAACACTTTATAGATATTTTAAGCACTTGAAATTCCTGTTGAAATACAGGAAATAGAGCAGCTAGTATGCACACAAATGGCTCCTTTAGGCAACCAATAGTGATTTGTTTTGAGAAAGTACATTGTGATAGCTCTCCTTCGAAATTGAATGTGGGCTCTTTAGAGTCCATTTGAGAGATTAAGGATGGATCAGTTTAACATCTCATCTGAACGACAACACCTCCAACAATGCCATACACCTGTCAGTGCTGTACTCATGGGTCACTTGTGTTCATTTTGAGCATTAAACATTGTTGTGGAGCTTCAACAAACAGTGGCAATGCAAGCTGTGCAGTAGTCACTCCGTTCGTTCAATTGTGACCCTCAGTGCTATCTGTTTATAGCTTGCACATTCTCCCTGTGATTAGGTGGGTTCCTCCTGGGTGCTCCAGTTTCTCTCTCATTCTAAAGGACGGCAGTTTGGGAAGTTAACTGAGAATAGCAGGTCTGTTAATGGACACGTGAGAAAGAAATAAGTGTGGTATGGCATTGTTCCAGTAACTGGTATAGGCTTGATGGTCTGAGTATCCTTTCATATAAAGAAACATAAAGCAGCTTTGCAGTTCTGATGAAGACCTCATAGACTGAGCCAAGGCTGATAATGACCAAGAGCTAGATCTGCCCTGAGAAATGAATAGGTTGAATCATTTTGGATGTACACCAGTCTCCTTCTTCCCCGTGACCAATCTCAATAATATATAGTTACCTCCTTATTTAGCAGCTTCTGAAGCTCACTGAGAGTGACTGTTTTTCATAGTAGCCTCTCTTACAAATGCCATTATTCTCCAGCAACTAAGTTTAGAGGGGCAGCCTGACCTAGGCAGTGTGACTGTAGTTTCATATTTCTTCCACTTTTTCTTGATGGACTGCACTGAGCTCTGGACTATCTGAGTGCCTTTGAGATGTACCCTTCCCCAGATTTATACTTCTCTATTATAATTTCCCTGAGTTGTCTTGAATCTTCTTTTGTCTTCATTTTGGTTTGGTCAGTTGAAAATCTATCATACTGTTGGACCTTACAGAGATGGGGGGATATTGATAACTGAATTCATTGAAAACAGGTGATTCTCCAATTTTCTACATCAACAAATTGGTAAGCTGGTAAGATAATATGTATATGGCACCTGAGGAAAGTTGGCGTAGTAATTACAAAGGGTAATTCAGCCTCACAATTTTGGTTTTTAATTTTTAGTAAATTGTTGACAGGCTTTGGAATTTTTCTTTTGACTTGACATGATGCACAATGTTTTGTAGATTAGCTCAAAAAATCATACTTCAGATTATTTTAAGTTTAGAAAATGAGATAGTAAAATGTGAAAATAGTTGTGGGGGCCGAATACTTTCTCAAGGCACTGTAAATGAGAATTTTGAGCACCCTGTCTGTTCTGTTATTACTCTCAAAGCTTGACCTGAAAGAGAATGTTCCCAGTGGTAATCTCTATCAAAGAAAAGTCTCTTATACATAAGCTTGCTTATCATATGACTGGTAAACACCAGCTGCTGAACGCCTTGAGCGTGGGCACACAACACTTTAATTTATTATTTCAAATTGTCAGGTTTATAATCCTGATTCTGCATTCACAGTTCACCTGCCTTAGTTGGAGCCCCACAGTGCAGTTATTTTCTATACTTGACCTGGTTGCTATGTGAAATCCACTGAAACAAATATAATTTTATTTTGGAATTTGCATGCAAAATATGGGTGTACGTGTTTGTAGAATATTTATTTCTAACACATTTTTTGCAAGATTCCTTTATAATTTCTGAGAGAGAACTGCTAGACTGAACCACACCCCAGTCATAGATGGTGAGATTGCAAACAGTAAAGGTCATATTAACACTGCCGGCTGCTCCACAGTTAACTAATAATCTCTTAGTGCAGGATCATTCAGCCTATTGATTCCACAGAATACTGAATGAGTTGTGGTGATGTAATTGCTTAACTAGAGCACATGCAATAAATGTACCCCAAGAGTAAGTGGGAGAAAACAAGTGTGGGCAATAAATTCAATTTAACAAGATGCTGTCTGAACTTTGTGTTTGGGTTTGAATGTGCTGTTGTGTGCTGGGGCAGCAGGCTGAGGGTAGCAGACACCAACAGAATCAGCAAACTCATTCGTAAGGCCAGTGATGTTGTGGGGATGGAACTGGACTCTCTGATGGTGGTGTCTGAAAAGAGGATGCTGTCCAAATTGCTTGCCATCTTGGACAATGTCTCCCATCCACTACATAAAGTACTGGGTGGGCACAGGAGTACATTCAGCCAGAGATTCATTCCACCGAGATGCAGCACAGAGCGTCATAGGAAGTCATTCCTGCCTGTGGCCACCAAACTTTACAACTCCTCCCTTGGAGGGACAGACACCCTGAGCCAATAGGCTGGTCCTGGACTTATTTCCTGGCATGATTTACATATTACTCTTTAATTATGGTTTTATATTGATATATTTATACTCTGTTCTTGGTTGGGACAACTGTAACGAAAATCAATTTCCCTTGGGACCAATAAAGTATGACTATGACTAAATAAATTAAGATATTAGTGAGTCTTTGTCACATAAACATCTGCTCAAGTGGTTAACTGGTTGGGTGCAAAAATTTTTACAACGTTGATTTGTTTGAGTGTGAGGACATTTTGGATGTGGGTATTGGAATGTTTGTGAGAGAGACCTAAGGATGCGTTTAGGTTCTGTCTGATTTTAGCTTTATTCTTCTGGTTCTGGTTTGTGGCAATTCAACTCCCGATTCTGTTGTTGTGCTTGCTCCCAGTAACGTTTGATCAGGCAGATTAAGGATGGTAGCCTTGTGGTGTGGGTTGTGTTATACTGAAATATAGTAGTGAGAGATGAGATTTCCCTGTGAGTCAAAGTAATCAAAATAATCTCAGAGTTAAGCAGCGTGGTAACAAGTCTGCAGGTTTCCATCTGCTGAATGTGCAACAACCATCAAGCACACATTTACACTAGTTCCATTTTACTCTCTCCGCAATCACACTTATGTCCTCCAGATTCCTCTTCTCACCTACATGAGAGGAGAAATTTACAGTGACCAATTTACTTACCAATCCTCATGTCTTTGGGAAGTGGGAACAAGCTGGAGTACCTGAGGGGTTCCCATCCAGTAACAGAGAGAATCGAGGTCAGGATTGAACATGGGTTACTGGAGCTATGAGCAGACATCCCACCTCTCCCGGAAGTTCCGGGAGTCTCTCGCATACTGATAGCAGCTCCCTGACGCCTGGAAATTATATACAATATCCCGGAAATCAAATTTTTGGAGAAGGGGAGGGTGGAAGGGCGGAAGGGGGGAACATCCTGATAGGTCTACTTAGCACGAAGAGAGGCCAATCAATTTTCTCTGTGGGCAGGCTTTACAGTCGACCTCAAACATAATGACAGTGTTGCTGGCTGCATTGTTTGCAACAGTGACTTTTCTATTGCCCATGGTGGGTTAAAATGTAAAAGACATGTTGAGGTGAGTTTAACAGGTGTCATTTGTTCATTAGCATAGCTAACGTTATTTAAACTAGCTGGCTAGCTGCTAAGGAGCTACTCTATTGATGTCGTACGTGATGAGGCCAAACTCCCTGTAGACTTGCTTAAAGTTGTAATAGAATAAACATGATAATATAATATAAGTACATATTTTAATGTCACATTTTCTGCATATACCCAACTTGATTTACAGATGAGACAAAATCACTAAACAAAGTATTACATACGCCCTTGGAGGTCGACCCGGGGGTGGGGGGGTGCTACCTCCCTGAAATGAGTTTTTGCAGGGTGGGATGTCTGTATGAGGCAGCAGCTCCACAAGCTGCACCACTGTGTTGTGAAAGGGTGGTTAAAAAAATCACTACCTGGAATATTTATCCTTATGGAGTATTCCTTCATTTTACTGTAAAAGGTAGGAAGTAAGATTTCATACAATTTTCATACTCTATTTGGGGAGAATTGTAGACTGTGGGGTTCATGTTGGTTCTTGTACTGCTACACATGACTTTAGACAGGCTTGTTTGTCAGGGTGCTGGTGTACTAGAGATAGGGTGTGACCTGTTAGGATAATAATTAATATGACGCACCATTCACAATCCACGATCCCAAAGTGCTTTAGAGCCAGTGAAGCATATTGTGTTCTATTTTCTCTCGAAATGTTGGGAGCACAGCGATCTGGCACAGATACAGTGAACTGAATGACCTCTCTCACTAGTGTACCTTTTCTAAAGTGCTCCCACTGACAGCAGTGTGGCAACGATCAGTAATGGCTTTTGCAGTAAATGGATAATTAAGGATGGAAACATTAATTTTCTGGAGCAAATTAGAAATAACCATAGGAAATGGGAGGAATTTGCACTTCACATCTGCCCTGCCATTGAGAATGATCATGGCTGATCCAGTCTCCATATCATATTTGTTCTTTCGCCATATCCCTTAATGATCTTTGCGTCTAGAAACTTTTATACTTTAACTACAGTATATTCAGTGACTGAGCCTCCGCACCACTGACAAAAAGTCCACAGGTTTACCTACCATCTGAAGAAATTTCTCTTCATGTCGGTCCTAGGTTTGTTACCCCCATATCCTAAGATGGTGACAATTCGTTCAAGGCATTTGCACTCAGTAGAGACATCTGGAGGAAATCTGTGCAAGGGGGAGCTGTGCCACAGGAGAGCAATCTCTGCTGTGCTGCAGCAAACAAGAGGCAGCTGTGAAAGGAGACACTGAACAGCTGAAAGACCTAACCACTGACCACAGCCACCACTTACTCTTGCCCCCACTGAGAGAGAATATGTGGATCCTGGATCAGCCTCTACAGTCACCTCAGCACCCACCAATAGACAGCCCTTCATTCTCGACTCGAGAGATCGCACTACTGCTGCTACTGCTACAAGACAACTAGACTGAGGAAACATCCAGACTTTCTGGCTCTGACACGATTTTGTAGATTTCATAAGATCCCCTTTCATTCTTCTAACCTCTGGTATATACAGGCTTGGTCTTCCAATCTCGTACAATAGCCCTTGGAATCAGTCTGATGACCTTGTTGCATTCCCTCTGTGAATAAGTAATCTTCATGAGGTAAGCAGATCAAAACTGTACACACTAATCGAGATATGATCTCACCAAGGCTTCTTGTACTCAAAATCCCTCAATTTTGAAGGCCTACATACCATCTACTTTCTTTCACTCATTTCTGCATTTGCTTTCATTGATGTCTAAGGACACCTAGGTCACCTTTTAACACTTAGCCTTTCAGTTTTTTATGCCCAAGTGGATAACTTCACATTTATCTATGTTATTCCTGCATGTGCCTTGTTCTCTCCCCACTCACTCACCTGTCTAGATTGCTATGTATACTTGAGCCAGTGAATGTGTTATTACCATTGGATCCTGATGCTTTTGTGATCCAAAGGTTCTTCTGAAGTTAAGAATGAGGCATAAAAGTTACTTATGATCATTTTTAAGTGATTCAAGAGCAAAGACTAGAAAGAAAGAAGATGAAGGAAAGAGAAAGACTGGAAGGAGTGCGGTCTTCTCGTACCAGACTGATAACAAAAATTCCATTGATAACATTAACCAATCAGATAGCCAGATTCAAGTAATGTAACACCTGCCATTGAAACCAAGAAGTCTCCAGAAAAATATAGAGGGAACTGTTAACCACTGGATAACTCACTGAAAAGTTACATGTATATGGGTGATTACAAGCAAACTTATGAAAGTTAAACTACAAGAAAGATAACGGTTCTGCAGCCCATCTGACATTACCCTCACATCTGGTAGATTCAAAACTGGTCTGGAGCTAGGAAACAAAGGTAATGCTTGAGCTCTGCTTGAAGGCCAGTGACTAGTGATGTGCCACAGGGGTCAGTGTTGGGACCCTTGTTATTCATTACTTATATAAATGATATGGATGTGAATGCATGATGCTCAATCAGTAAGACTGCCAATGACACAAAATTAGAAGGTTTTGTTGAGAGTGAAGAACTTTATCATAGATTACAGAGGAATTTTGATCAGTTAGGGAAGTGGACTGAGGACTGGCAAATCGATTTCAATGCAGGTAAGAGTTGAGGTGATGCATTTTGAGAAGTCTAACCAGCAGAGGACTTGTATTATGAATGATGGGCACGAGAGAGTGCAAAAGAACAGGGGGACTTGGGAATACAAGTGCATAATTTGTTGAACGAAGCTTCAGAGGTAGTCATGCTGGGACATTATGTTGCTCTTATATAAATCATTGGTTAGGCCGCAGTTGAAGTACTGTGTACAGTTTTGATCACCCTGTTATAGGAAAGGTACAGTTAAACTGAAAAGTGTTGAAAAGATTTATGAGGATGTTGTCAGGGCTAGAGGGCCTGAGTTTTAGAGGGAGTTGGCCAGGCTTGGTCTTTATTCCTTGGAATGTAGGATAATAATGCATAACCTTATCGCAATGTTTAAATTTATGGAAGTGGACAGTAACAGTCTTTTCCCCAGGGTAGGGGAGTCCATAACTAGGGAACATAGATTTAACATGAGAGTGTTAAGGGGACCTGACAGGCAGTGTTTTCACAGAATGTGGTAGGTATGTGACTGAACTGCCAGCTGAAGTGGTTGAGGCAGGTACGTTAGCCTCATTTAAGCACTTGGATAGGGACATGAAGAGGAGGAGCTTTGAGGGATATGGGCGGAAGGCAGGAAATTGGAACTAGTTGGGTTGGCATGAACTGGTTGGTCTGAAGAGCCTGTATCTGTATTGCATTGCTCTGACTATGACTCTAACAGCAAGGAATGCTTTAATCTAAAAGTAAACTCCTGTAGATGCTAGAAGTATGAAATAAAACAGAATACTGGGGTACATAAGTCAGGTAACATCTTTGGAGAGAGGGTTAGAGTTAACATTTCCTATCAATAACCTCTCGTGAGACTTGAGAAACATAACAGAAACCTGAAATAGCGAGGGGAAGGGATGGAGTAAAGAAAGAGTAAGGTCTCTTGACAGTAGGCGGCAGGAGAATTTAAATTAATCTGGCACCAGCTAAAAGAGGATGGTAAAGACGAGTAAGTAACAAAAAACGTATCTGAGGCCCTTATAACTTGGAGAAAAATAAGGTGCAAGGCTGGTTTGGCTGATTAACTAATATCACTTGATGTGTACTATAATTTATTTTTAAAAGTTTGAACCAGTGTTACCATAGACACTGTCAATGATTTCACTCTGTTGCTTCCATTCCCTCAAGATATCCATTGGTTAGATGGTTCTGCTGGCTTTTAGATCTTGAATGCATGAAGGTTTAAAATTTGTTTGCCCAAGCAATGTTCATGAATATTTTATTATAGTTCTGCCTTGGAGAGATGTAAGAGCACTTGATACTCTTACTCGATAGCCTCCAAATGCTTACATTTCTTTTCAGTATGTCTGCAAAAATATATGTGTAATGGCTTACAGGTAATATCTAAAGCAAATACCAAGATGTATTACTGATGCTATGCTGCACAATAATTGTCCTGATCTCTACTTAATCTGTATATGCAATCTTTGCCCAATGGAGTTTCCAGAACATGACTGGATTAATATTTTATTTGATTATGCCCAATTTAGTTTTCCAGTTTTATATGATTATCAGTCATATGAGCATAAATTGACTCTCTCTGGTTGCAGGCAGATACGTTGAAAGAACGCTATCAGAAAATTGGCGACACAAAGCGAAACACTCCCATTGAAGTTCTCTGTGAGAACTTTCCAGGTATGTTTAACTTGTGACTCAGTAAGTACCTGTTTAACTTGTGACTCAGTAAGTACCTGTTTAACTTGTAGACGTGTAGCTGCACAGCCATGATTTATCGCGTTGCTGTGTTTTCAGTTTCTTCAAATGATGGCACTTACAAAAAGCTCAGTATAATTTGATGCGTTTCTTTTATCTTTCTCCCCTCTTTAATAAAACATTTCCTGTTCAGTCCTCAATACTGCACTTCTCTAATTGCTATTATGACTGACAAAGTACTTTAGCGTTGGACATTGGGTGGCAGGGTGGAGATACGTCTCTACCCAATGGAGGTGTAAGGCACTCCTTCCCTCTACCAGCCTGCAGGTCATCCTCGGGCAATGTGTATCACTTGCAGGTCATCCTCGGGCAATGTGCCCCCCCCCACCAACCTCGATCAGGGTCATATGAAGCCGTGGGAGCAGGTGGTAGATGGTCATTTGAGCAGCTGGTGCATATCACAAGTCCTGGTTATGCGACCACTGACACCAGGCAGACAGTCTCTGAAGAGTATTTATAATGGCTGAGGTCACCCTTCTTGTAAGGACATGGGTCAGAAGAAGGAAATGCCAAGCCGCTTCTGTTGAAAGAAATTTGCCAAGAACAATCATGGTCACGGATAGAGAAAAGAATAAGAACAACAGCGTGAAGGGAGTCTTTGCTTCTCAGATTAAAGACAGATGGAAGACCACTATCACCCACGTTATATGACACTCCTCACGATGGTGAGTACTGGTCTGTACCACTTTTCATAAAACTATACACAGAAACACAGAAAACAGGGCAGGAGTGGGCTATTTGTCCCTTCTATTCAACACACCTGGCTGATCATCCAGTTCCCACCTTTTCCCCACTGCCCTTGATTGTTTTTAGCATTAAGAAATTTATTTTTTTCCTTCTTGAATATAATTATTGACTTAGTCAAAAATTCCACAGTTCACCTCCCTCTGAGTGAAGAAATTTCTCCTAATTTTGGTTATAAGTGGTGTACCGTATACCACGAGGTTGTGACCCCTGGTTCTAGACCCCAGCCATCTGAAACGTCTTAGGTTTCTATGATAACCACTCTCACTCATTAACACACAGTGAATATTGCCCTTACCAACCTCGCATATTAGTCCTGCCATCTCAGGAATCAGTCTGGCAAACCTTTGTATTATCTACACTGCAAACACATCCTCACACACACATCAGACGGAGCCCCACTAGGTACTTGTATGTCTCAGCAAAAATATCCTTGTTCCTGTACTCAAATACTTCTTTGGTGTAGACCAACATACCAATACTTCCAGACTGCTTGCCTTATCTGAATACATACTTGCTTTCAGCGACAGGAACTGGGGCATCCAGTCCTCATCTCATCTTTTCTCAGTCTTTACATCATCATTCTGTTTTAGAGTTAAAATGATAGCCTTGCATTTAACTAACGTTCATCTGACAAACATTTACCCACTCTCCCTACTTTCCTAAGTCATATTGGAGGCTCCTTGCATTATTCTTACAGCTCACGTTTGGCCCCAGCTTTGTGCTATTTGTAAATAGCTGGTGTGAAGCTATGGTGTCACTTAAGAAGTATATCCAGACCGTATCTTAGCTTGACTGAATTCTGTCCCCTGAATCTGCTGAGATCAGCACCAGAACAGGTCAGAAGCTAGGTGAAAAGGAACATGACTGGGACCATTGAAGTACTGATGTTGAAGCACTTTTTTTTAAAAGAGTTGGCACCCTTTCTGGTTTGAAGTTTAAACTCACTGCTCATCGTCTACTTCAAGGCCATTAAAATCTCAGCTCAGATTCGTGTCTAAAGAGAGTGGTACACTGTTCTACCACCACCATTGGCCACATCGCTATGTCCTATTTAGAGTGGCTGGTTATGTTAGTCCTTTTAGAAGACAATTGTAAACCTGATGCTCAAGGTTATAAAGATCTGTCTGCAGGAAGGAACATTTTTGATAACCTGCTGGTAGATTTGCAAAATTCCCTTTTGTGTGATTTGCAAGTACTGGGTTGTGTAGATACAGTGGAGAACAATATTTCAGATAAGCATTGTTGATTTGCATTATTAATAGCACCTCTAATTTGAAGCTTGGCAAACTGATAATTCATTTGTTAAGTTGCCTTGCAAGAATTCCTATATGGCTCTATTCAGTAGCTGTAGACAGTAAATCTATTCAGTAACTGTAGACAGAGCTGTGCTCTTGGGTCCAGTACCATGCAGTATTTCTGCCAGTTGGATTTCAGCCCATTTCTTAAGGAAAAGAACACTGATCCTATCAGGTCCTTTAGGTCATTACATAGTTGAATGTATGTAATGAGGAAGCTATTTGGCCATCCAGGTGTTGTCTTGAGACAGTGCCTAATGAATGAGGGTTATTCTGTTCACAACAGTAGATTTCTCCCACAATAATTTGAGCATGTCTTGTCATTCAAACCTCTTTACTTTCCCCACCTCTGCCAAACTACCAACCCTGCAGTGCCATGGTTAAAAATTGGAGGAATTGGAGATATTTGCTTGTAAACTCAAAACAGCATTTTGTCTAAGTGTTAAATAGATACTTTGAAGCCTTCTTGGTTTAATTTGACGTTCAACAGCTTCAAATAGACCCTGTTGCACTTTTGGACTGCTGGCAATAACAGGAATGAACTTGTACACCTCCTTTCGGCCCTTTCATCGTTTTGACTGTGTCCCAAATCACCATCTTTTTTTTTTGTCTTTCATCAGTGAATCACTTCTGATCTCGAGCTAAACATGAGCCTTTTATTTTGCACCATATGCTTCCTTCCATCCTTGTGCTTATCAAGCATTAAATTTGAAATTCTAGTTGTCATGAATGGTCATCGACATGAAAACTTGCCACACCCTCTCCATGGGACTGCTGTTTAAGTACCTTGTCTGTTTTCTTTGCAGAGGAGATGGCAACGTACCTCCGCTACGTGAGGAGATTAGACTTCTTTGAGAAACCAGACTACCAGTATTTACGTACACTATTCACGGACCTTTTTGAAAGCAAGGGCTATGCATTTGATTACGCATACGACTGGGTTGGCAGGCAAATAGTAAGTATCGCAACCCATATCATGGTCTTGTAAATAGAGCATTAATCACTATTTCTGATAAAATATCGTGGAGGTATGGATTCATTAAGCCCTCAGGAACAAAGTGTACAATTTTTTAAATAGTTTTTTGGCAAAGTAACAATTTTTGCATTGAAATGAAAATTCGCTGTCATGATGATGACTCTTCAGAAATGCTATACTTGTGAAATTAATATTAGAGTCAGGAAAGATTAATGTCAGATTAATGTGTGCCAGCCTTTTCATAGATAGTTCTGAGATGATCAGTTTCTCGGTGATGCCAATGGGACAGTAAATATGGGTAGAACACATAGTGAACTCCACTGTCCCATCTCTGAATAGCTGAAGGAAAGTGTGAAAGTAATTGGCTTGTGACTGCAGTAAAAAGGCCTAACTCTAAATTACATTTCAGAACAAGAAAGGTATCTGCAGATACCCAAAACTAGATTAACTTCACAAAATTATAATACAGCATTATAAATAGTTGAAATCCAATTCAGTAATTAAATAAGTTAAATTATGACAGATACAATCTTTTTAAACTGCAGATGCTGGAAATCTGAAATAAAAATAAAATGCTAGAAGCACTCAGCAGGTCAGACAGCATCTGTGAAAAGAGAAACAGTGTATTGGGTCTGCATCCCTTTTATTAGAAAAGGCAAGTTGCAAGTTAGTTTTCAATGGTGTCACTATTGCCACCTCTTTCCGTCTCACGTTTCTATCCCATTTGTCAATTAATCACTTCTGATCTCCAGCTGATACTGGTGTCTTATTTTGTTCCGTGCCCCTCTCCTCCACTTTGTCTGAATCAAGGTGATAGAAAAACAAAAGAAAAGGAAAATACTGGAAACATAAAGTAGGACAGGTAGCAGCTGTGGAAAGAGAAACAAAACTGAAGTTGAGGGTATTGTCTTATGCACAAGTACATATGTGCACAAGAGCAATAATGAACTTGTAGCAGCAACATGATCACAGACCATCATATAAGCAGTTGTTCACAAGGAAGGCATACTGTAAACATAAAATATACATAATGTTTACGAGAAAGAACAATCAGAACAAAAAATATTGAGGTCTGGTTTAGTGGAATATGATCAAAATTGTCATGGTATCACTAAACTGTAGTGGTTAGAGTTGTGCTGGGTTGGTTCAAGAATTGAATAGTGGTAGGGAAATAGTTGCTCTTGAACCTGGTGGGTGTGGGACTTCAGGCTTCAATACCCTTTGTCCGATGGTAGCTGCGAGATGAGAACGCGGCTGAATGAGGAACCACTCATCAAACCTGAGAGAGGAGGAGAACCACATTTGTCTACATAGCAGTGAAGTGTAGATGAAACAAATCTCTGCCAATATCACGTGCCAGGTGGGATCAGATAACTTGTAACAGCTGTGTTGTTGATATACTTCTGGTACAGTGTGATGTGTCCAGCGGATCAACTATATATAAAGAGGAAAGAGGATAAAGTGGCTGGCAAAAATGGTTCTCAAATGAATAGGAAGAAAGAGCATGTTATCTAAAGTTGGATAGTTCAGTATTGAGTCTGGAAGGCTGTAGTCTGCCCAGCTGGAAGCTGAGGTATTGTTCCTCGAGTTTGCAATGGTTACAGCGGAAAAGGCCACAGACAAGAGAAGTCAGAGTAGGAGTTAAGTGGTGAATGAAAGTGACAGGCAGGCAAAACCATAGGATCACCATTGCACACCGAGCATAGGTGCTCCAAAAATGTGTTCACCCGATCTGTATACAGTTTCTTCATTGTAGACGAGGCCACATTGCAAACAGTAAATGCAGAATTTTACAAAGTTCAAGTTTATCACAGCTTCACCTTGAGAGATTGTTTGGGTCACTGGATGGTGAGAAAGAAAGCGGTCAAAGGGCAAATGTTGCATTGCCTACAGTAGCACGCAAAAGTGCCAAACACCGGGGAGTGACAGAAGGGGTGGAAGAGCAGACAAGAGGGTTGTGAAGAGAATGATCCCTACAAATGCTGAAAGGGGAGTGGAGAGGAATATGTGTCTGGTGGTGGAATTGGAAGGGCTTGTTCCCTTGCTTGTATGACTTGACTTTATATAAAGAACATTTGAATGTGTATTGGAAATACTGTGACCTTCAAGGCTGCAGAACTAGTGGTAGAAGACAGGATTAGGCTGGGTGGCTCTATTTCATCTGATGCAGACACAGGCAGTCTGCTGAGCTGGAAATAGTCTAAACCTTTATATACAGAAACGATCACTACAATTATTCTATTGACTAAAGTTTGTTATCTTGAAAAACAATGGAATTATGTTCATAAAATGAAACTAAGTTAAAATGTGGTATCAAATTTGTGAAATAATAAGATACCCAACCAAAACTATTTAAGTAGATTAAAAATTATGCAAAAAGGTAATTTATTTTGATGGAAACAAAATATTAAGAAGGGGAATAGGGATTGAAAAGCTGAAGATTCCAGAGAACAGGATTGTATTGAAGCGCCAGGCAGGTAAGTCAACGTTAGGGCAAGAAGCTGCATGAAATTGGGACATTAGATCAATGACAATTTCACAGAAATTTTTCTGATTTACATGGGCACTTCTGAAGGTAGGAACATAGTAGGCATGGGATGGCATGAGAGAGTAGGAGATGTTTAGGCAAGCTTTCTTTTGAATAGCAGAAGTTGATAACCAAACTAGGAGAGCATTGGAATGATCACCTGGCAATAGCAGTGAGTATTGGCTCAGTCAGGGCTGGTACTGATGGTGGAAGGATAGTTTCAGGTGAAAGTTGGGTTTATCCCCACGTGGAAGTCGATGATGGGAAGGAAGGCAGTGGGGTAGGTCATGTGGGATTTGACTTGTTGAGGAGAAAAGTGAAAAGGACATCAATCGGTTTTCATTTGGAGTCGGAATCCTTTCAACGTAGTTATATCTATGTATGTATGATGTCTGATTGACTGCTCCAGCTGTATGACTGTGTAGAATGAATGACAAGAGTTGTGGAGCTGAAAGGAAAAGAAATTGATGAGACCTGGACAATTTAAGTCAAAGAAAATTGCAGGGATTTTGAGTGTCTGTGAAAGCTTTAGTTAATTAATTTTTTTTGATGGTGCGTCATCTGAGGGCACACAAGAGTCAATAACATTTGTGGTTCTGGAGCTATGCATTAGCAGATTTGTACGGCAGATTTTCCTCCCTAAAGGATGTTTTGGTGAATATCACCATTACTAATGCTTGCTTAAGTCCAGATTAATTTAGGTGACTAAGTTTAAATTCCCCAGCTGCAGTGTTTGGTTTTTGAGCTTGGAATTACTAACCCAGTAACGTATCCACTCTACTGTTCATAATCCTTAGTGTCAGATGTACAGTCAGGCTTTATAAAATGGCTGGATGACATGCTAGAATAAGCAAGTGCCATTTTAACATGCAAAAATTGCAAAGTATTGGGCACTGAATGGGGAGAGTGCAGACTGAGCAGGCTAATACTGTGTTAGATGGTTTACTGTTCCTTATACTTCTATCGAAGGATGTGCTTATGTGCACACACCTGCCACACATGCATACTTTAAGGTAGGCTAAAAAAAAACCTCTGTAAAGCTACTTTATTTGGGGCACTCCTGAATATAACATTTGCTATTAAGCCTCCAGCCATTCTACAGCATTAGTATTAGGTGCTAGAGCTTTTCAGTAAAGTTTGTATCAATCCCAAACTCAACAACATAAACAACTTGTACATAATTTAATTAAACTTTGAATAGGTTTAGAATTAGCAGCTTAAGACTGCAAATTAAGGCTGGATTGAAGGCAGCACGTGTTTTTAATAATTGAAATCTGACTGGGACCGGATGTTTATAATTGGCACAGTTGGTGCCTTTGATATTAATCTATTGCTAACATCAAAAAGAAGCAAATCAGAATATTCAACATACTTACTGATTCAGAAGGAATGAAGAGAAGGTAGTTATTTTGCAGATGCTGAGATTTTTAAGCTCTAGTTCATTTTGGAAATGCAGAGTTGTTCAAGTGGCAGTGGTTTGAAGCATTTGATTATTTCATACTCTGCAGCCTCGATTGGATCAACAAATATATTTGCATGCATGAGATGGAGGATGAATGCTCGTTCACTTGCTGTGAGATGGTGGGAGATATGGTTTAAGTCTCCGTAATTAATACAGCAGGTTCCTAACTTAACTGAGAGGCATTTAGTGCAAGTTAGAGCTCTTCCAATGAAGAGGGATGGTGGAGGAATATTACAGTTTGTAGCAATTCATTTGAGTGCAACGTTAATGTTGGATCATGTAGAACTTGCAGAATGGAAATGGGGCATTTGTTCCAACAAGATCAAATGATTGCAATCACAAGCTAAAGTAGCTTTTTTCTTGGAATTATTGCCAACCACCTATTTATGGTTCCAAACATACAATTTTTTTGTGATCCTGCCTTTTTCTAAAACACATACATTTAATTTGGGGCTCTCCTCCCGGGCCACCATCCTTCTGCCAGGACTTGCCTATGTTTCTCCAGGGAAACCTTTTTGTCCTGTGCTGGCACAGGCCTAAGCTGGCAGCAGCATCTTCCACTCTGGGTGGTGCTGGTGAGCTCTCTGTGGAGTTCAACAAGGCAGCAGGAACTTGTACAGACTTCCCTGCTCGTGAGCTGTCAGATCCGTCTCCAGAACTCGGCCACCTGGCCTATGGACCTTTATATTTGACTTAACTTTGTAATCTTTTTATTGGTATTGATTTTTTTATAGTCTTGGTTTATTGTTGTCACATCCTGTACCAAGATACAGTGAAAAGCTTTTGATTGCATGCAATCTAGGCAGATCGTTTCAAACATAATAATATTGAAGTTGTAAAAAGAAAACAATGAAGAATATAATGCCATAGTTACAGAGACAGTGCACTGCAGGTGTGATGGTAATTAGATCCACTGTCTGCAAAGCCATAAATCCAAACGGAGATTTTAAGCCGATCAGAATCAGGTTTATTATCACCGGCATGTGTCGTGAAATTTGTTAACTTAGCAGCAGTTCAATGCAATATAGAAGAAAAAAAATTATATAATAATAAATCAATCAATTACAGTATATGTATATTGAATAGGTTAAAAATTGTGCAAAAACCAAAACTAATATATATTTTAAAAAGTGAGGTAGTGTTCGAGGGTTCAATGTCCATTTAGAAATCGAATGGCAGAGGGGAAAAAGCTGTTCCTGAATCGCTGAGTGTGTGCCTTCAGGCTTCTCT
This sequence comes from Mobula hypostoma, assembly GCF_963921235.1. NCBI lineage: Eukaryota > Metazoa > Chordata > Chondrichthyes > Myliobatiformes > Myliobatidae > Mobula > Mobula hypostoma. The sequence continues at coordinate 53,459,893 of NC_086114.1, read as the reverse complement.
ACCTCCTACCTGTTGGTAACATTGAGAAAAGGGTGCTGGAGGTCCTTAATAATGGATGCTGCCTTTCTGAGACACTTCTCCTTGAAGATGTCTTGGGTACTTTGTCGGCTAGTACCCAAGAAGGAGCCGACTAAATTCTGCAGCTTCTTTCAGTCCTTTGCAGTAGCCTCCCCTTTCCAGGCAGTGATGCAGCCTGTCAGAATGCTCTCCACGGTACATCTATAGAAGTTTTTGAGTGTATTTTTTGACATACCAAATCTCTTAAAACTCCTAATGAAGTATAGTCGCTGTCGTGCCTTCTTTATAACTTCATCGAAGTGTTGGGACCAGGTTAGATCCTCAGAGATCTTGGCACCCAGGAACTTGAAGCTGCTCACTCTCTCCACTTCTGATCCCTCTATAAGGATTGGTGTGTGTTCCTTCGTCTTACCCTTCCTGAAGTTCACAATCAGCTCTTTCGTCTTACTGACATTGATTGCAAGGTTGTTGCTGTGACATCACTCCACTAATTGGCATATCTCATTCCTGTACACCCTCTCGACACCACCTGAGATTCATTCTACCAACAATGGTTGTATCATCACTAAATTTATAGATGTGATTTGAGCTATGCCTAACCACACATTCATGGGTATAGAGGGAGTAGAGCAGTGGGCTAAGCACACACCCCTGAGGTGTGCCAGTGCTGATCATCAGCGAGGAGGATATGTTATCACCAATCCGCACAGATTGTGGTCTTCCGGTTAGGAAGCTGAGGATCCAATTGCAGAGGGGGGTACAGAGGCCCAGGTTCTGTAACTCTCAGTCAGGATTGTGGTCCAATAGAAGTATCGATGGGTACTTTCACTTAGGAGGTTATACTGCATCAACTTCCTCTCTGGACCACTGCAGGTTCAACCAAAGGTGTAATTGTTGGTCCTTTATCTCGTTTTTTTACAATCGCAAGACCCTGCTGGATATTAAGAACATCAAGTACTGCTGGTCTGCCCCATCTGTGAGTTGCTTGTTAGCAACGGAGTTGGGCTTGTTGTGTACCGTGTAGTTGCTTGGATATCATGTACCGTTATGTGGAGTCAGTGCAAGGTCTATCAAATGGTGAAGATGATGATTTTGGATGTTTTTATTGTGATTGCAAGACCCTGGTGGGCATTGATAATGTAGAATGCTGCAAATCTGGTTCATTGGTAAGACCAGCGGCGAGGGATCTGCTTTGCCTCAGTTGCTGTATGGACCAGGCCCTCATGCCGCAATAATGCCCATTGCAGTCGCACAGGAAAGGAGTGTGGGAGGAGCAGAGGCCTCTGTTGGTGCGCTGGGATCCGTACTGGGTTTGGGTTGGCCCCTCCTGTCAGTGCTCCCTTCAGTGTTCGCTTGGTGGAAGACAAGCTGGACAAGGACAACATCTGACGTACCATCAGTCTACAAGCCATGCCACTCAGGGACTTGAGCTATAATTCTTTTCTTGACTGTGTGTTTTCTACTATCGTAATTATATGTGCTGTATCCTGCTGATACTGTTTGGCACCTTGGCCCTGGAGGAACACTGTTTCGTGTATCCATGTATGTTGAATGACAATTAAACTTGAATTTTAACTTCTAACATTAGCTTACTTCTCTGTCTAGACTCTGCGGCAAGGTCTAGTTGCCAATACCCATTGCTTACCCCTCTCCCTACCAAGGAGGAGATACTTCCAGCTAACTAAGTAGTCTAAACAGTCTATTTTATTTTTAATGGTGCACATTTAATTTTAGATAAGTAGTTCTTACCACGCATTTAAAACTAGAGTGTTTCTGATTTACAAAGGATTTCTGAATTGCAAAAGATTTATAAACTACAAAGGATTTTCAAACACAGGTACAATTCTTACAATCTAAAAGAACATACCATGTGGTACAGATGAACGTGTCATCTGTCATAGAAACCGAAGGTTGAGGAATAAATTCTATTTCTTCTTTCTGTCACCCTATTATCTTTCTGTTATTCTCTTTGTCATTCCTAACTATCTTCAATAGTTTTTAACATTTAATTCAATAGTTCCATTTAATATCAGAGAATGTATACAATATACAGCCTGAAATTCTCACTCCCTGCAGATATCCTCAAAACAGAAGAAACCCCCAAAGAATAAATGACAGAAAAAACATAGGAACCCCAAAGCCCCCTGCCCCCTCCCATGCACAAGCAGCAGCATCAACCCTCCCCTCCCCCACTTATACTAGCATAAAGCATCAGCATACCCACCACCCACCACGCAAGCAGCAGCAAAACCCCCAGGGAGAGACCATGATCAACAGTACATCAAAAACTAACTATTCATTCCAACAATTCAATATTCCCTCAGGCTCTCTCTCACTAACAAGGGAGACACGTATGGCTCCTTCCACAGTAACGGGAGACAATCGTCACAATTTCCGCTGTTACCGTCAGTCTGAAGCATTGCTTTTTATTTTGAGCTCCCTGAATTTAGAATTAGCAGCAAACTCTCCTTCACCATCAAGAGAGGGAAAGATTTATACTGTTTTCCTAGGAGTTGACATTATCTGCATGTGTTGTTTGTCAGATAACTACTGGGACAAAGTAATTCACATAGATGGTCTAAAAAAAAAGGGTTCCCAATCTTTTATGCCTAATCTTTTTTATGCTGTGGACCCTTACCATTAACCAAAGAGTCCATGGACCCCAGGTTAGGAACCCCTGGTCTAAAAGCTTCTGGGGACAAAGATCTCAGACACCCAAAATTAATGCTTTGATGGTTTGCTCTCTGAAAACACAAGTATACCAACTATTGATCGATCAACTATACCTGTGACAAGATCAGTCTGGTCTGAATGCATCCTTGAACTTGGTCAGAATGGTGCAATGAGCTTAGCCAGAGTTGTCTGGTTTGATGTAGGCCAGTTAGCATAACCTCATTGCTTACAATGCAAAGCTGAGCAGGAATATTGGTGAGAAGTTTGTTTGTCAAAAAAGAACTCTGAACTTTTGGAAAGGTCATGCCACTGTGCTGGAAAGCTGGGGTCAACAATAAGCCTCTCAGGTTCTGGAAAATAAATGTCCATCACACAGGTAGACAAGTATAAGGATCATGACGAGGTAGTCTGGGAACTCGAGTTCATCTTTTACCACAAGTGTAGTCCATTCACGGGTCTGATAACAGTGGGGCAGAAGCTGTCCTTAAGTATTCATGAGTGTTTCCATACTATTTTATTTAAGTTTACAATTACATCTCTGTTATGGGCCGAATGAAAGGTTGTGATGAATCTATATGTAGGAAGGAGGGAGATTGAGAATCTGGCTGAGTGGTGCCACAACAGCCTCTTACTCAACATCAGCAAGACCGGGAGCTGATTATTGACTCCAGGTGGAGGAAACCTGAAGTCCATAAGTCAGTCCTCATCAGGAGATCAGAGGTGGAGAGTGTCCTCGGTGTTATCATTCCAGACTATCTGTCCTGAGTCCAGCATGCAAGTGCCATTACAAAGAAGGCATGGCAGTGCCTCAACTTTGTTAGAAGTTTGCCAAGATTCAATCAGCAGTGGGTTATCTAGAACTTTGTCAGACTTCTATAGATGTGTGATGAAGAGTATACTGACTACTTGCATCATGGTCCGTGTTTGTTAGAAGTTTGCCAAGATTCAATCAGCAGTGGGTTATCTAGAACTTTGTCAGACTTCTATAGATGTGTGATGAAGAGTATACTGACTAGTTGCATCATGGTCTGGTATGGAACACCAATTCCTTTGAATGGAAAAACCTACAAAAACTAGTGGACATGGCCCAGTCCATTACAGGTAAAGGAGCACATTATTGAGCACATTTGCAAGGAGCGCTGTTGCAAGAAAGCAGCATTCATTATCAAGAACCCCCACCATCCAGGCCATGCTCTCTTCGCACTGCTGCAATCAGGCAGAAGATGCAGGAGCCTCAAGTCCCACACCACCAGGTTCAGTTATTACACCTCAACCATCAGGCTCTTGAACCAGAAGGGATAACTTAATCACCCCAATATTGAACTAATTCCACAATCTGCGGACTCTCTTCTAAGGACTCTACAACTCGTGTTCTCAATATTTATTTCTTATTTATTATCATTTTTATATTTTGTTTTTGTATTTTCAGTTTGATTTTTTCCATATTGTTTATTTGTGCGTTTTTTATTGATTCTATTGTTTCTTTCTATTTACTGTGAATGCCCACAAGAAAATAAGTCTCATAGTATATAGTGACATATATGTACTTTGATAATAAATTTATTTTGAATTTTGATTATAATTTCCTTAAAAGTAATTGTAATTTTTAAAGTGACCTCCGCTCAGGCTATCAATTTCATTGCCACTTTAACAAGCAGCAGGGCTTTAACAGTCGTCAAAGCTGCTCTGAGTGCAGCCAGTCTCCCATGGCAAACTACTCTGGGCAACACTGAACGAAGCAGTGTTGTCCAAACGTGGCGGACGGCAAACTTGTCAACAGAAGATCCATCCCCTTATGTTGCAGAGCTGTGAGCGTATTATTCCTGGGTTGCACTTGGGTCCTGTTTTGGATGCCTGAAACAGGCAGTAAAACCTCTGAAATAAAAACAGAATAGAATGCAGAACAGTGCAGCTCATGAACAGGCAATAATGTGCCAAATCGAATAATCGAGTAATCAAATAGCAGTAATAGAAGTACTGAGCAAGTCAGCCAACGTTAGTAGGTAGTGTGAGTGGGGTGGAGGTGGTGGAAATCAGTCATCGCTTTGGAACAAGATGATTCTGTCTGATCTGAGCATTTCCAGTATTTCCAATTTTTGATTTAGATTTCTAGTCTACACCCCAGCAAAAATAAAAGTTGAATTGATTATTGCAGTTCATAAGAACGGAAGCATGATGCTTAAAAGTTGGCCTTTGAAAGCAGCCTCCAGTAGGAAATTCTGTGATGTTTCGATCTCGGATTTATCATCTTCATTTACAGTTCTGGTTGTAAAATGGTGCAGCGTGATGACACATACAGAATAAGACTTCATCTCATAAATTTCAAAGCTTTCATTGAACTTCTGTCATGTCACCACCAGTTTTAAATGGCAGGTCTGTCTTCTATGATGAAGCACTGGAGATTGTAAAAAGATACCTGTACTGCCACCTGCTTTGTTTCTCAGTATGTTACAGGGTTTATGGATGTATTTTTCCTTAATATCAATACGGCCAAAAATTCTCACCTCTGTGGCTTTCAAATGCATAGATTTTATGGTTTGTTCAGAAAAATGAGTTCCAGTCTCCTTTTGGATTAAGAATTTCTTAAAATAGTTTGACAAAAATGATCAAAATTCTCTGAAATAAAGTAAATGGAGTATAATCCCCAGATGTATTTGAATTAATTGAGCTCTATCATATAAAATAGATTTTAGTTGGCCTCCTAAGATAGAGCAGGAAGCTGTGTGCATACGGATACTGGTGAATGTTCAGGTCTATGATTATAATCTTTGATTTTTCCCTTTAAGACAATTAAGTTTTACTGTAAATCCATTTGTGAAAAAAGCAGGAATGGTGAAGAGAACACAAGATGGGAAGGGAGGAGAGAGGAAATTATGTAGTGGAGCAGCTGGTAGTATCGCTGGGCTTACTCCTGCATTGATAAGCCATGCTGTAAATTGCCCCAGATGGGAGAGCTGGGAGAAGTTGGCAGGTGTGAGAGAGAGTGGGCTGGAGGGAACTAAGGAAGTAGGATTTCTCTGAGAGCTGGCGTAGATTCAAATACGAAAAATGAGAGCAAGTGAGAAAGAGAATGATGGCATGCAGCAACTAACAAATGGAGCATCTGGAGAAGATGCAAAGAGGAGAAAAATATTCTGAAGAAATTTTGTTCACAATTAATGTCACGTCTGCCTCTGGAACACAAATGGAAGCTCTTAAGATTTCCTCTGCTAGCTTTTGGTCTGTCCTTCAGAAATGACCCAGTCACAGTGAGGGTGAGTGAGGTAATTAAGAGCCCAGTCATTTTCAGCATGTAAATTAGTGATCGCATCTACTCAAAGGAGGTTTTTATGCGCTATGCACGAGTGGAAGAAATCACGGTTGTGTCTGTGTTCGATCCACAGCCCACACCGGTCGGATCCAGTCACACAGAGCATGGAATGAGCAGAGAAAGCCACGCACACCGGGAGAAAGCTACACTGCAGCAGCCACTTCGAAACCAGGTCAGTACCAGACTGGCACGTGTTTTTCACCTTTGCGTTTTAATCTTTTATTCAGAGGATCATTACTTTTTTGGCTACTGCCTGTCTAATGAGTACTTGGATTTACTTTGTATACTGATTACATGAAGTAACTGTTTTGAAGATGTCTTCTATATTCCTAACGTCAAGACTCTTTATGAAAGGGAGGAGGGCTGTTTTGATTAAGAAATCCCCATGTAAGTAATTAAAAAATGAACTACTGCAATCCCTTGGACCATACCCTCCTTTGCCTTTCGATTTTTCCCGCAAAATCCTTGGATCTAAGGCTGCTCCCAGCTTTCCTTAGCGAGTGATGACCAGGGGCAGGAAAATGGGTTGAGTGAGTTAGTCTAATTTCAGGCCTTTGGCATCAGGGTGGTGTTATCCCAAGGAGATCAGGCATGGTTTCAATATGTAGCTGGCAGCAGTTGTTCCCCCTACTATGTGCATTCGGATCATGTACACTGATTCACCCATTTAAAGCGATTTCTTGACAATGTGAGTGGAGTGCTTCTCCAGGGAATTGGAGTGGCTGATCTCTTCACCATTCTAGTGCAGGTGAAATCCACAAAAGCAAACCTCGGCTTTGTCAATGATCTAGAATGGAACAGCAGTGGCTTTTCAATCAGTGCAAAAATTCACAAGTATATGTACAAACAGATTAAGTTGCTATGGTGTATTATTAGGTATGTTGGTGATCACAGGTATCTGGAATGCACTGCAATTGGCTCTAAGTTTGAAGCATCTGCCTTCTCTCTGATTTTTGTTTCATTGTACACCTCCTTTGGCATCAGCCAGGCAGTCTTTTTGTCATCCGCTTTGCCAACTAGACTCGTGGAATATCTGTTCTGCTGGCAGGTCTGATGCTTTTCCAGCATTACTGATGCTACTTGTACACTTTTTGATGGAAATAGTATGACATTTTGTCAGCCTTGGATTTGGGAACGGGGTCAATTCCCCATGGGGTTCACCGGCGCCACCACCATCCTTTCAGCTTCCCTTTCTATTTTTGGGGATTGACGATCTAGAAGAATGTCATCCCTGTATTCACTTAATATTTTGTTGAAAGCAGATTCCTTTTGGTTTCCTTTCGAAGATACAATGGCGATCCTGTGTTATGGCATACCTAAGGAGTACACCAGTCATGCTTTGCTAACCAGTTTTACTAATCACTAATGACTAACTTTTTTGTTTCATTGCTTTGCTTGGGCCTGCTGTGCTGCATGGACCCCCATTTGTCATCCTCCCCCTCTGTTATAACCAATGAGTAGACAGGAGCCGCTGATCGCAGAGGAGCATGGGAAATTCAGCCTAATCGGCAGCAAAATCCTTCCTACCTGACCTCACAGCTGGCGTCTGACAGACACGGGGGCTCTGTCCAGGTATAAAATATTCTCGCGTGGAGATTTGTCGTTCAGGGTAAATCTAATATTTGGTGTTTTGTGCTCCCAGTGCAATAATATAGGATTGTCCTAAGCTTATGCTGCATGTTTGTGGTGAGGAGCGTGAGGGGCAGACCTTCCAAAGGTCGTAATTCCAAGCTGTACACAAAAGTAGTCTTGTTCTCTCTGTCTACTGTGTGAACAGAGCAATGCATCCTTTTTGAGGTGCTCTACATTGAAAAGTTGGTTTATTATGGTCACGTGTCAAGGTAGAGTGAAAAAGTTTGTTTTGAATGCTGTCCATACAGATCATTTCATCCCATCAGTGCATTACAGGGGAAAACAATAAGAGAATGTAGAATAAGTTAGTTACAGAGAAAGTGTCATGTAGGCAAACAGTAAGGTGCAAGGCCATGACGAGGTAGATTGTGAGGTCTTGCATGCTGTTCATACAGATCAAATCATTACACAGTGTATTGTCGAACAAGGTCAAAAGAATTTAAACAGAATAAAGTGTTAACAGTTACAGAGAAAGTGCAGTGTGGGTAAACAATGAAGTGCAAGATCATAACTCAAATAGTCTGCTTTACTGATGCTAGTTGAAGGATGAGGAGTTTCCAGGACACCAGGATAACTTGATGGTCAGTTTTGTAATTGTGCCAGGGTATCTCTTTATATTAACTTGAGGAGGGAGACGGGGCTTCAGTTTAGCATCTCACCAAAAAGACAGAACCTCTGACCAGTGCCAGCCAAGACTTGGTTCTTCAAGCTGGAACTTGAACCCATGATCTTCAGAATCTGAAGTGACAGCCGACTTCTGCAAGTGAAGCAACTGTAGACACCGTGAGAGAATATATGAAGTAGTAAGGGGAGGAGGAGGAGGATCTGGTAAAGAGGGATCAGTCCTTTAAAAGGAAAGGTATAAAGTGCAAGGTAGAAATTACCTAACTGCTTGAAGGTAAGTTTATCCTGAAATGTGCAATTTGCTAACAACCCTAACGCTTAACTGCTTAATGTGGCACAAATCAATTACATATTGGTCTATTGTTCAATGCTGATGCATCAAAATCACTGCTCTGCCTTGCTTCTTTTTTCAAAACTCAAGTGAGATCTAAAATTATACATTCTCTAAATAAAAAAGACTTGAGTTCTGCCAGGTTGTTAGAATTAAGGTGGAAATTCAGTTTATGGAAATTCACTCTTCCAAGACGTGCTGAAAGTAAGAGAAATTCTCCACAGAGAGCAGCAGAGTAATTTTGAATCACTGGTCTGCTTAAATGTTCAAGCACTTCGTTCTCATCGTGCCTGCACTTTACCGGCACCCTGCTGTTAGATTTTCAGAACATAATTTCGGTAGGATCTTATGAATACCACACAATAAGCCAACTCCCATACCTTTTGGGAGGATGAGGGGCTGATAAACAATTAACAAGATCATAGTTAAAGGAACAACATTTAACCGTTTTTATAAAGATGTCCCTGGACAGTTCTCATTACCCAAAAACAAGATAATAACCTGCGTAAGGGTGGTTATTGTAAAGTGGATCTGGGGATCTACCTAAATTTAATACTTAGAATTCTCTACCGTGTTAGGCATTTTATTTTGTTCTGACAGTAGATATCCTCTTGAGACCATCTTCATTTGCTTTAAGAGTTTTTTTTTATTCATCTTGATCTTAATGTAAGAAGAAACCCTAAATGGAGTTCTTTTTGGAATATTCATGTTAAAGAACCTACATTTATACTCTGACATGTGCATGCTTGGATCATGCTAAAGGGCTTCATAGCCATTAAGTATTTTCAAAATATAGTAATAAGGAAATATAGGATTGTAATAAGGAAAAGCAGTGGCAACATTTCACAAAGTAAAGCACCCATGATGACAGAAATCTGTTCCTCTAAATGTTGGTTAAGATTAAGATCAGCAGGGCCAGTGCTAGTTTGAAAATGTGCCATATCATTTACATTGCTCTGACAGGAGGCAGGTGGTATCTGCAGCTGAGCAATGTTCCCACGCAAGTGTGAGCTTAGTTTCCAGCCTGCATCAGGTTGATGAGCCAAGCTGATCATATGCAATGGACATAATGTGTATGTTATGGTATACCACACATGCACGTAACAGTGACCTTCCTTGTGTTTCACTAGTAAAGTGCAGAAATTAATTAATGACTTGTTGGAAGTTAGCTTTTTCTTTCCCCTCTTAAAAGGGAAAACAGTAGATTCCCAAATTTCAGCTGTGGATCCAATATTGACATTGCTTACCCGTTATTATGGATAACAGCAGTGAAAACAAATTCCTTACCAAAATGAATTTTGTGCCCCAAAAAGGATATAATATTATGAATTAATTTTTAAAGCAACTAGATTAGAGCGTTTTGAATTTTATGTTAGTATTGGAATTGAATATAACTTGAAATTCTCTTGCTTTGAAAGGTGGGGGTATGATGGGTCAAGATCCCTTTCTTCTACTGGGGGAACAGTGGGGAGGAACAACATTTCCACAATGGCAAAAATCCACTCATGCAAGTTCTCTTCTCAGAAGCATTTCCACATTACAATTACTGGCAATCTATTCTACTTAGTCTATCAGCATGTTACCTTCAGGAAAGTGTTAATTTTCTACTGTTTCTATGCTGAAAAATTGGCAATTGCCTTTCGACTGGAGTCTAGCAACGATATCTAGATTTAGGACTCCACTTGAGTATCATCTTGAAATTGATAGAATGAGATGTAAGTAGTGGTGCAGGGTAGTGGGTAATAAAAGAGAAGGAAGAATGGTGGAGAAGAAAAATTAGGACATAACAGTATAAAATAGTACTGTTACTCTTCCACTGTGAACGCTGTGATCTGTAACGATATGTATTTATACCAATCCATCTTGACAGGTGGTTAGCTCAACCAATGGCGAGCTTAACATCGATGATCCAACAGTGGCACATTCCAGTGCACCAATTGCAACTCAGCCAGAGGTGGAACCTTCAGAAGATACCAAGTATGTGCCCCCTGAAGCATTGCGTGCCCTTGTGTTTGGTGAATGCTCCACCTTGCACAGTTCATTACCTCTTAGTAGTTACAGTATTAATATCTATATAGACTATTGAACAGAACTCCGAATAGACACAAGAGTCATCATTGAGCAGAATTTTTTTTGTCCTCGGGCAGGTTCAATTGTTCATAAGAAATTTGAAAATTTTACATGTTATCACTCATGATGCAAATTTTTGTGGTTGATCTTGAAAGTGTGGCGCATTCACCCTCAATGTATCTGGCTGACTACATGCACGGCAGTTGTAATTCTTGTGGATGGAACAGCAGTATTCCATACTCCTCTTAACCCTTTCACTGTCTCATATTGTGCTTTTCTGATTGAATCGTATTTTTCAACTAGTGTTTGAACTAGTGCATGCCCAGACTGGAAGTTGTGGATGTCAATCCAGGAAATCTGAATTGAATATAGAGATTAGAGTAACTAAAGGTTCTGTCACCTTAACATTGAAAACTTATCTCAGGCTTCCTAACGTCTTAATTTTTATCAAAAAATATTCTGGCAGAATTAACTGCAGCAGTTTAAGGAGTCTAAAAGGACTGCCTTAAGCTGCTGAGTAAGAAAGAGCATCTCCAAAGGTTCCAAATCTACTCTGTAAACAGTCCCCATCTCTTTCTCTGCTGTCTTCACCATGGACATCCAGTCCATATACACTTCCTTGCCCCATCAGGAAGGCCTAGGGTACTTGTTTTTCCCCCTAGAACATAGATTCAATACTAACACACTTCACCACCCTTGCCCTTAACAATGTCTCTCTTAAACTCCTCCCACTTTCCAGGTGTTGCCCCTACTATGTCTTGACTTTTCATTGGCTATGTAGAACACTCCTCGATCTTCTCCACTCAGAACATCTCTCACAAAATCAGAGTCTGCATGATAAAATGGTCAATTCAGCTGGGTGCTCATTTTGCAGTTGATAGAGCTCGGTTGATGTGTTGGCACTTGAAACTATCCATTTTACTGACATTAAATGAGAGTTCAAAAAAATTGAGTCACTTGCAGTAATCTACTAGATCGTATTTGACTTAATCAGCAAAAAACATTATTCAATTATTGCCTATCGTTGTGTATGGGGACAAGAAACAATGTATAAATGTTGGTGTGTGCCAGTGAAAGGGTTAATTATTCCTGCATTTCCATCATTTTCTCCTGATATGCTTTCATCCAAGTATAATTGGAACTTTCTAGATATATTTGTACCTTGAAGGAAATTGTATTGTCTACACTACAATTGCCCTTTTTGACATGATTGCTCCTTATCAGATCATGTTTACCTTTGACTATCTGCATTTTAAGCTGTTTTGTTCTATACTTCAGCAGTACCCTCTTTCCTGTTCTCCTACTCAGTTCCCAGCTGTCGGGGGATATGACTGGAGTTTGACCAGTGAGTGTTTTAGAGCTGTACATATTTTACCATATCAAAGAAATTCTGCAGTAAAATAAAAGGATGGACAGCATAGCAAAGTACAGGAGGTTATCATGACAACGCCATTTTACACTCAAGAAAGTAGTTACAAATTTGGGGGAAACTGTTAAAATGGAAAATACTGGAAACACTCAGCAGGTTTGGCACCATCTATGTAAAGGGAGTTAATGTTTCAAGTTGCCAATTCTGACGAACAGGCTTTGGCCTGAAGCATTAACCTTGCTTCCTGTTTCACAAATGCTCCCTGATCTGCCAATAGTTTCCGGCAAATATTTTTATTTCAGATTTCCAGCATCTGCAGTTTATTTTGTGTTTTTAATTTGCAATTAGAAAGCATCCCACTCAGGTTCTCTGGGATTCTGATACCTGGTGATCTCTAGTTAGAGGAGCTCTGAGCTTATAAAATGTAATTGGACAGCTACATGTGAATCTTTTTGTGCTTCGGTTTCTAATGCCAATGTATGCTGGATTAATAGCCAAGTTGCTTACTTTCCATATTCAGAAGATTAGCCTTGGCACAGCCAAAGGAAGAGCAAGTCTTTGAGCACAATTCAGATTAAGGGCCTCTGGATCAGATGATTTGCTGGGATAAAGTTTATTTGCAGAGTGTACACTACTGGAAGGACTTTTTGAATTCTTGTACTTTATGCTGGTGAAAACTTGACAGTTAAATAGGAAATATTTCATTTATCATCCTGTCAGGAATGTTCGGGAGGGAAATGAAAAATTGAATTAAAAAAAAATCTAATTTGTTGACACTCTCACTTGAGTACCAGGAATGGGTAAAGCAATTGAAGGAGAAATCAGAGTATAGCCACTTAATCAAAATGGCCTCTGCCATGAATGTCAGTGCAGTCAAGTCATGCGATCAGCTTCATTCATTTCCGGAGTTGGGCGACATTTCATGTTTCTTTTGTGTTCGGGGATTTTGTTTAGTTAAATCCCTGTGCTTCCCTTCCTTATCTTGCTGTTTGCTTCCTTCATTCCACCTGGCTATTTATTCCCTGCTCTCCTCCTCAGCCCTCTTGCCCCACGGCTACTTCATCCTTTCACCGCCACAACCCCCCTCCCCCTTGTCACTCATGTGCATGATGAGCCTAACAGCAGGGCTTTCTCCTCTGATTAATCTGTTGTCTTTTCTCTTTAAACTCTGTAGCTGCATCAAAGTTCTCAACATGTGGTGAGTCCCTCGCGTTGGTCAGGGAAAGAGGGAGCAGACCAGGCTAGAATGATATAAGCAGAAAGGTTATAACCAATCCACTTGGTGATTGCAGTCTCAGCCTTTAGGGCCCAATCACCATGTAACTGATCAGGTTCATTGACCTGTCCTTTTAAATTTATAGTTTAGCCTGCATCAACTACAGAAGGGAAGTCCATCATTTGACATTGAGAATTCAGATTTTAGTAGACACAATCTTTTGAGATAAAGCAGTTTTTTTTTTGTGTAAAAGGTTAGATTTTGCCCAGATCCTGATTCATCTTTCAATCTCTCAAACTATTCCAAAGTAAGTTTCTGGTAGCCAGGTCCTTGAGAGAAAAGATGTAGCCATGACAGCTCTTTACTCATGAAAATAAAACTTAAAATTGTTCTGTTGAATCTCATGATCATAGAAGTGCCCCCAGAGTGCTTTTAGTCGCTATTGCTCTCAAATAGCATATGGTTAAGAATCAGAAGAGAATGCAGTAAAGATTATAAAGCCTTCAGACTGCATTTTTTAAGATTAGCCATGGTTGTGTGAGGATTCTGATTTGCATCTCCTCTGCATTTCAACATTGTTTTGGATTTTGTGTGGGGAACGTTCTGCCAGCTGTTCCCACTTACTTTGTCATCAAGTCTCTAATCGTGAAACAAATTATTGGACCATGACTTTAATTTCACGCAGAAGTCATGCTTGACTTTGAACACCTGGAGTCTAACAGATTTACAAGTAAATCTTGTGTTGGAATTGTAGGTTTTGATCTGCTTGCTTGCTAGAATATCTGCTTTATTTTTTTCCTTTTCCATAGTTAATAGTTTTGTTCTGTAAAAATGCCTTTTAGAGAACAAATACTTCACCCGTTTCTGTGTGTAGGATTTTATGTGCTTGAGCAATATGCTTGGGTTTATGAACTGTTGTCCAGTACTGAAGTCCATTTGTAACAAGCGATTATTTTAGAAGTAGAAGTGATTTGTATATTACAGTAAAGCTGCTGCAATCTTTAAAAACTGGCTTCAAGTTTTGAAGTACTGATGTGCTTGGTAGTATTATGGAGCAAAAATAATCATACACCATGTGAAGGACTAAAATGCTGGCAAGAAAAGTTTGAGTAATCCTTGATGCTCTCTGGTAACTGCCCAGACTGGTCCTTGGCAATGAATGGACTTTATATCCATCCCTCAGTAGCGGGGGACAGGTCAGTTGAACGAGTAAGGGATAATTAGTACTAAGGCTGGGGGTGGGGTGGGGGGTGTGGGTGTTAGGACCAGATGGGAGAAAAGCTTACAAACAGAAGAGGATTAGTGCTGTGTTGATTGATTTAGAAATCATTTAATTACCTGAAAAGGAATAGAGTGAAATTCTCGCACCACTGTCATATGTAAACATAGTTTGCTTTACTTAGGAGCATATTTCAAGGCTCTGTAGCACTGTAACTGTGATATATCTGATCCTCTTAAATCAATACATGCTCTAAGGGATGGCTCTCACTGAATCCATTTTAGTCTATGACAAAGGAGCCAGCACACCCACAGCAATGGATTCTTTTCTCTACACTGGAGCTTCTGAAAGTCATGGACCTATGACAGAAACGGGTCCCTTGGCCCATACAGTATACCTCAAAGCCTTTCTTATCAGTATACCTGTCTGAATGCCTTTTAAACATTGTAACTGCACATGCCTCTACACCACCTTCTGGTAGCTTGTCCTTTATAGCAGCAACCCTTTGTTTCCTCTCAGGTCCCTTATAAGTCATTCCCCTCTCCATTTAAACCTCTAGTTTTAGGTTCTTCTACCCTGGGGGAAAAGACTTTCTTTCTTCTTAAATCTTTTTATTAATTTTTCAAAATTATAAACTCAATAACAAAGTTGGTACAAAGAGATTGGAAAAATGTTCATCAGCATATATAAAATGAATTTTAAGTAACATAGAAATAAAAGACTTGCAAACTCATAATGAGATTAAACATTAACAAGGAAATAAAAAGAAAAATATATATATATATAAACAAAAAAAACCCCAAAAGAAAAAGAGAAAAAAAAACCAAAAAAAAGGCAAAACAGGACTAGACCAACAACTTGTATCAGACATGATCCATAATGTCGCTAACTCTGCTCCTCTCATCATATAATTTTAGAAAAAAGATTCCGAAAGGTCAGATTACGTCATATGAAAATGTTGTATAAAAGGTTTCCAGGTATCTTCAAATTTAACCGAAGGGTCAAAAGTATCACTTCTAATTTTTTTCTAAATTTAAACTTAATATGGTTTGAGAAAACCATTGGAATGTAGTTGGAGGATTAATTTCCTTCCAGTTCAACAGGAAAAGACTGACCATCCACAATATATACTTCCCTCAAGGTTTTATACGCCTCCAAGGTCAAACCTTGACCTCCTATTCAGTTTCTCCTTATAACTCTAGCCCTCCTGTCCTGAATCTTTTTTGTGCCCTTTCCAGCTTAATGACATTCTTCTCATAGCTAAGTGAACAGAATTGTGAACAACTGTGACCAATGCTCTGTGTAATTTTTATAAATGGCTTGGATGAGGAAAACTGAGTTAGTAAGTTTGCAGATGACACAAAGGCTGGTGGTTGTAGGTTACAATGGAACATTGATGGGATGCAGAGCTGGGCTGAGAAGTGGCAGGTGAAGTTCAGTCTGGAAATGTGTAAAGTGAGTCCCTTTGGAAGGTCAAATAAAGGATTAATGACAGGATTCTTAGCAGTGTGGAGGAACAGAGGGATCTTGAGGTCCATGTCCACAGATCCCTCAAAGTTGTTTAGAAGGTGTATGGTGTGTAGCCCTTCATTAGTCAGTGGATTGAGTTCAAGCACTGAGATATATAGAAACCTCTGGTTACACCACACTCAGGAGGGCATAATTTTAACATTTGAAGAAAGTACAGGGGGATGTCTCTGAAGTAAGATTTTTACACAGTGGTTGATGCATGGAATGCGCTGCCAAAGGTGCTGGTAGAGGCAGATGCATTAGGGACATATAAAAAAACTTATGTAGACACATGGATGATAGAAAACTGGAGGGCTATATAGGAGGGAAGGATTAGATTGATCTTAAAATAGCTTAAAAGGCCAGCACTGCATTGTGGGTTGAAGGGTCTGTACTGTGCTGTAATGTTTGATGTCCTAATATTCTTAATGTGGTCCTATCTGTGATTTGTGTGGTTGAAGCATAATGTCATGTACACAATGTCTGTCTATGGTCAACACCAACGTTCATAGACTTTGACATATAGTCCAGTGATAAAGACTACCTTTCTCATCCATACACTGGGTCCCTTGACTGGCTTTGCCCAGCCAAACTTCTTATTTAAGAACAATACTGAATCAATCAACATTTCATACAGTCACTCATGGGGAAGATTGTTGAGTCTCCATCTGATCTGGCTTCCTTACTGGTTTATTGTCACGTGAACCTAGGTACAGTAAAAAGCTTGCCTTGCATATTGTTCACACAGATCAAATCATTAGACCGTGTATTGAGGTAGTACAAGGTAAAAGAATAACATGCAGAATGAAGTGTAACAGCTACAGAGAAAGTTCAGTGCAGGTAGTCAAGGTGCAGAATCATAACAAGATGGATTGTGAGATCAAGTCCATCTTATTGCGCCAGGGAACAATTCAGTAGTCTTGTAACAGTGGGGTAGAATCTGTCCTTAAGGCTGTTGGTATGCGCTTTGTGCTTTTGTATCTTCTAGCAGGTGGGAGAGGGAAGTAGAGAGAATGCCCTGTTAGGTGGGCCTTTGATTTTGCTGACTGTTTCACTGAAACAGCAAGAAGTATAGAAAGAGTTCGCAGAACGGAGGCTGTTTCCTGTGATATGATGAGCTGTGTCCACAACTCTCCAATTCCTTGTGGTCACGGACAGAGTAGTTGCCATACCAGGCTGCAAGGCATTGATTAAAAATTGATAAGGGTCAATGGGAATATGCCAGATATCTTTAGCCAGCCAAGGAAGTGGAGGTGTTTGAGCTGCCTTGGCTGTGGAATCTACATACCCCACCCTTCCTAGGCATTAAGGCATAGTCAGACTTTTCAAGTTCTTGTGTTTTGTTTCACTGTTAAACTTCTCATACATTCATCACACCAGCAGATAACATTTCGTACTCCTGGATAAAACTTGTGCAAACAGTCAGGATGAGGTTTAATATCACTGACATACATCATGAAGTTTGTTGTTTTGAGGCAGCAGTATAGTGCAATACATTAAAAAAGAATATACGTTACAATAAGGACTGTACATAAAAATTAAGTAGTGCAAAACGAGAGCAAAAATAGCTTGGAACACACACAAAAAATGATGGTGGAACGCAGCAGGCCAGGCAGCATCTCTAGGAAGAGGTACAGTCGACGTATTGGGCCGAGACCCTTCGTCAGGACTAACTGAAAGAAGAGATAGTAAGAGATTTGAAAGTAGGAGAGGGAGGGGGAGATCTAAAATGATAGAAGAAGACAGGAGGGGGAGGGATGGAGCTAAAAGCTGGAAAGCTGATTGGCAAAAGGGATACGAGGCTGGAGAAGGGAGAGGATCATAGGAAAGGGCGGGGGGAACCCAGAGGATGGGCAAGGCGTATAGTGAGAGGGACAGAGGGAGAAAAAAAGGGGAAGGAAAAAAAATGATATAAATAAATAAGGGATAGGGTACAAAGGGGAAATGGGGCATTAACAGAAGTAAAAACAGCTTGATGGTGTTTATAGGTCGATTCATCGTCATTTCATAAAAATCTGATGGCGGGGGGGAAGAAGCTGTTCCTAAAATGTTGAGTGTGTCTTCAGGCTCCTGTACCACCTCCATGAAGGTAGTAATGAGAAAAGGGCACATCCTGGGTGATGAGGGGCCTTAATGATGGATGCCGCCTTTTTGAAGATGTCCTCAATACTGAGGAGGCTGGTGCCATTCATGGAGCTGACAGTTTAATTACTTTGATGTTCAGCTTGCTGGCTTTCCATCTTCTACCCACTGTCTTGTATCTTCTCTGCATCCAGTCTGCCCTTGTGCCTGCTGACCTCAGCTCATCCATTCACTCATAGATCCCATGTTCTCCATTCTTGATGTTTTAAAACTTCTGAATCATCTTTTCATTTCTGAAGTAAGGATCTTTGCTTAGAACACTTACTTGTACAGCTAAATAGTGTTGATCCTCTTTTTGCTTAACACCTTGAACGTTTAGATTGAAGCCTGTGTGTAATTTGCCTGAAATGTGTGTGACTCGGGCAAACTTTTGTTGTTACTTGTCCTTAACCAGGTAGGAAAGATAGTGCTAATGTTCCTAGAGATGGCCTGGCTTTGCAAATGATCTCAGTGGCCATGGAAGTGCAAACTTATGGCCCAGACTCAGTAGAGGAGTGTTTTATTTAAAGTTGATGGAAAACCATTTTGGTTTTTAATAAAATTAGTGTTTTTTTATTAATTTGATTGCATTCAGCCTTTGTGAGGTTTGCGTTCTCAGAGTCTATGACATGATTTTCAAGATCGACATCTGGGATTCTAATCCATTGCCGAAACCACATTTAAAATTAGAGTAATTCATATTGATTTAGAATTACTGAAGTGAAAAGCTAACAAATCTTTCAGCAAATATTTTTCTTAAGCCATTGTGCAATGAAACATTTCTTTTAAAAAAAAACATAAAGGTACACACAAGTAGTGAAAGCAATTTTGGTCACCACATATTGAAACAATGTGGTTGCACAGGAGACTTGCAGGAAGGCTGCCAGACTGGAAAAATTTAACTGAGGAAAGATCAGATAGACAGTGTTTTCTTTTTGCCACAAGAGACTGAACTGAAATTTGTGATATTCTGAAGGACTGTGAATAAATGGGATCATAACATTGTCCCCATGACTGTGTGTGTTTCCTCCGGGTCCTTCAGTTTCCTCCCACAGTCCAAAGATCTACCGGTTGGTACATTGGTTGGTCATTGTAGATTGTCCCGTGATCAGGCTAGGATTAAATTGGGGGATTGTTGGACTGTGCAGCTCAAAGAGCCTACTCTGCGCTGTGTCTCAATAAGTAAATAAAAAATCAATGTAGATTTAAAGTATAGCAGAATTTAGAAGGGGGATGCATTTGTTTCACTGTGTACAGATTGATGCCCAGTTTAAAATTCATCAGTGTCCTATCTGGTGCATTTAATTAGCCCCAATACATGAGAATTCTTTTCAGCTTGCTATCTTCAGATTTTATAGGATATTCCTTTTCCACATTCAGTGTGAATAGTTAAAATATTATGGATCCAGGGGGACACAGTTTCATTCATCGCTGCCCTTCATTTTGAAACCAATTTGCTTCACCCTCCATATGCAAGACTTCTTTTACACAATATGTTCACGCCCCACAAGAATGTAAAAAGTTTGTAATTAAGTCCTTTTTTTGCTGTGCCAAAGTTGCTGATTCTCACCAGAATTTAACTGTTAAATTGGGTATCAGTTACTCTTATCTACTTTTATCAGTTACACTCCATTCTATGCACTGGTGCTGATTTAACATGAATTTGAGTTAAAGGAGTACAAGCACTTTTGTGTTTATTGTACAACTAGCTTGTAAATTCTTCTACTCCAGCTGGCTTAGAGAGAGCACCTGCAAATCAAACAGGCACCATTGATATTTTGATTTGTCTTTTGGTACAATTTCAATGCATTGAAATAATTTAAAATGCTATAATTTTAAGCTTTAGTTGCATCACTGATTATTTTCTGTGTAAGTAGGGGTTTAATCCCTTGAGCATGTTTATAAAGATTAGTTGAATTCCCTTATTTGCAAGTTTAATCACAGAATTGTAACGATTCAATGAACTATAATGGAGAATTTCACCATGACAAATGTAAAGAATTAATAGAAATTCAATACCAAGATCAAGCTGCTCAGATCTGTAATATTTCTTCTCAGAACATTTGAAATCTTTTGTGGTGCAGTGACATGATTTTAACTGGTTTGTGCTTCAGTCGAACCTGTCTGTAAACTGCCCTGCCCGAGAAGAACTATTCATTTTCCCCGAATGACTAGTGACTTAATTTGTTGGTGGTACCATTTCAAAGATGAGCTAAGCTTGCTTTATTTATTTTTGACTTGCCATCTGTGAATAAAATCTGCACCAAATATCTCAAGAAGGAAGGAGCCCATTGAATTTCTAAAAACTGCCGTTATTAGACTGACAATGTTTACCTTTACTTCCAAATAGTGCATCAGTACTTAGACATCTGTTTCTCTAGTGAACTGGTGTTTCTCAAATAAAACAAACAAGCAACCTAAAATGTAGACAAAGCTTACCCAATTGCTGGAAGTCAAAATATATAGGAAGCTGGGGTTTCCCTAAAGGGCAAATGCAATTAGCTAAGCCTATTCCACTGGTAATGAGATACTTTTCAGATGTTTATTTCAGTGGTAATTAAATACTTTGCAAATGGCCCCCACTCCCACTTGGGAGAAGGGTTGTTGTCTCTATTGAACATTATATTTTTGAGCTTTAATACTTTGTGAAAGATCAACAGCGGGCTGAGGAAGTGTGATTTGAAATCTTATACTCCAGTTGATCAAAAATGCTGTGTCTTGTAAATTTTAAAATAGATTTTTCTGTCATCTATACTCTATTCTGGGGAATAGGTCAAAGGAAGTAATTTGTATCTGGCTTTTCTAATTTTACAAAATAGTCAAAAAAAAAACAAGCTCTTGGATAGTGATTTTTAAGAATGTGCAGTGATATTTTAATGCTGTATACAGGATCCTGCAAAAAATGCTAACAAGGTACCCAATGGGAAAGGAGAGATGACCCTTTATCTTTAAATTTTACCAGGACCTCTGTTGGGGAGATAAGTCAACATTAAAACGTCACTGTTTAAATGGAGACCTTGTTATAAACATACAAAGCAGATTTGGCTTGGTGTAAAATGGTGGAGAAATGGTTTGTCTCACAGGTTTGCACAGAGGACCAAAGATAATGCATACTATACTCAAAATGAGCTGTACCCACTTTGCAATGTGTATAATATCGAGCACCGAAACCTCAGAAGCTGTAGGTGCTAGGCTCTAATTCTGACTCTGACCCACTGTGACAGGTTAATGTATATGCAAAAACAAATAAAAATGATAATCAGCATACTTAAAGTCTTCTATGCAGTGCACACGGTCAGATTTTACACAAGTCACCTTGCAATCTCATATGTGCAGCTGAAGTTCTACTTATCCAGGTGACCCCCATGTTAGAGAGGGAGGAGTTGCATTCAGAGGGAAAACCTGTACTGCAATGATTTCTTCTCTCTCGTTAACTTGCAGCAAGAAGCATGCAATGGAAACCTTTATTTGTTTGACAAATAAACCCTTCCTGGGCTTCAAGCCAGGTACAGGTATCAATTGTAACTGACATTTTGATGACAAGCTCTGTCATCTTCATCAGGGATATGATGCCTGGGCAGGTCTATGATCAAAGTGTCGGTTACAATTGATACCTGTATCTGGCTTTAAGCCTGAGAAAAGTTTATTTGTCATTTGTCGGGAAGCACAACATCCTTCATATTTATTTATTTGTTTTTATTCCACAAGTTCGATAATAGCAAACTTTATTCCCCATCTCAAATTTTTGAGCTATGATCTGTGAATTCTGTAACAGTTAATTCTTGTAACTTGAATGGCTATAACACAGAAGTCATCTGTTTGCACAAATAAATTGATACACAGCACAAAGCACAACGGTTGCTTGATTTTAGTGTGGGGCTGTGCATTGTATTTAATTTAGTGACATACTAAAATTGCTGTGTGGGGAATGGTTTGGGTGATGACAAAAGAGTTACTACTGAGTACTAGGTTAGGCATGGTGTATAAGTAAATGAGACAGCAGCGGTTGAGATTAATTGTTAATAATAGTAAAACGTGTACATAGTTTGTTTTTTATACTTGAGATACATGAACGGTGAGAAAGATACCAGCTTCTGTGTATCTCCAGACCTCACCCCAAACTGGGGCATGCAAATATGAAAGCAATAATTGACCATGGGAAAGTAAGGATTGATACTTGCATACCAGTGTAGGAACAAAGAAGGGTTTTTCACCTAAGTACTAGTGGAAATGTGTCTGGGCACTTCAAGTCTGCGTCTGCCCCCTCAATGCTAGGGCTCCATTTGCAAGTACAGATGGGTGAGTGAATGGCCACTATAGTGTGAGATGGTGGGTGAAGGGGGGTGGAAGGGTGCTGGCAGAAATTATCCCCAGTTCCTTGCCCAATGTCGTCCTTCATACACTATTGTGACTGAGCTGTTCTGGAAAGATAAACTCCCTTCATCCCATTATTATTGCTAGTCAGGTATACCATTCATCAGGAATCCCAGAAAAGTAGTCGTGAGCAGGCAACCTCATTGCCCTTCAGTCACCATAACCTCTACGGCTTGTAATAGTTAAAGATGCCTGAAATTTTCTGAACATTTGTGCATTGCTGACAAGCCTGACACTTGTCCATTTATTAGTTAAATGTATTGTGAGACTTGACTACAGTTGACATCAGTCCAGTCAAGAGTAGTGAGTCCTCTCAAGTACATTAGTGAATTGAATTTTTTTTTCTACCTTTGACTTTTAAAAAAAAGGTTACTTTTACTGACACCTGCTTTTGATTGACAGATTTTATTAGAGTGAAATCGTATTCTGAAAATGGGGCTTTGTAATCATTGACCCAGAGTTTGTAGGATATTGCAGCATCTCCCCTGCTGAGGCACCAGTGTCTCTCCATATAAGTGCACCGTCAGGATTCCAGAGCGAGCAGAAGACCCCTATGTTCTGGCCAAAGACCCCCTGACTGTGCTCCAACAATGGACTCCTGTTGACAGTCCAGGTGAGGAGCTTGAACTTGCGCCAATTCCCCAGGACTTTATCTGCCCACTGACCTCTGAGTCAATTCATTTTGGTGGAGACTCACAGCTTTGAGGTAAGTACAGGGTAATCCCTATGTAAGCAGGGGTTTCAGCTACACCAGCTGTTTTCTCATATGTTCATAGTGCAAGTTCTGGGCTCACAGAGTGACCATGTTATTGTGCACAAACTGCTACCGCTATTTGCGGCCTCAGTTCAGATAAGAAGAAGTCTGCAAGTAACAGGTCTCCCCCAGACTGTGACCACTAGCTTACCTCTACATACAAATGAATGTGAGGGATGGACAATAGGTAGCTTCTGCTGGGTGGGAATGGAATAGGAATATATCTGCATCCTTTCCACCCTCCCCCCCTTTCCGAACCCCCCCCACTTCCCGAACCCCCTTCCCCCTCCCTTTCCGACCTCCCCTTCTCCCCCTTTCTGGGCTGCTTCTCTACCCCTCCACCCCTTTGCTCCCTCTCCCTCAACTGCAACAATCAGGGGCTGGGTGTTGCTGAACAGGGCTGTTGTTGTCTATTTCTGTCTCACAGACAGTTTGAGTTATAATCTGTTTTTAGGGTGAAAGCCTGTCGTAACCCGAGGGGACCTGTACTCTGAGAGTTGGTTGGTGGGGTTGGACAGCTTGTGTGTTCAGGCCTGCTCCCGAGAGCCGATCACACTCCATCATAAGCTGTACGTTTTGTCTCCTGAGTCCCTGTGACCATTTGATTTCTGCTAGGGGCTAGTGGTCCAGTGATAACTCTGTGTCAGCTTACAGTTTTTTGGCAAGAGATTGCATATATGTATCTTCACACCTAAACCACTTTGAAGGGCTTGTAATTGATAATTCGATTCCTAATTGTCTGTAGATTGTTGTTCAGCTTGCCTGTCGAACTGTAGTGCAGTGGTGTAAGTGTATAAACTAAGGCTTCGATTGGTTATGTGGAATAATTTCTGTCTCCTTCTATGTCCAGGTGCTGCTGTTTTTTCAAGAGGAAAAGGAAGAAGAGTACAAATAGACATAAATGACTGCAGCTCTCCAGGGACTACGAGGCTCTGCTTGCATGTTCAGCTCCCTTCATTTCAGACGAAAATGCCACCTGACTGGTTGAGAGGCTTCAGACTGATCTTTGTTCTGTTTTGTTTTTGCCTGTGCCTACGTGTCCTCCGACTGGGAAAGGAATCCTCCTCCTTTCAACACTCAGGCTCAATTGCACTTCTTCAATGGGATCGACTTCCCGCCCGCCCCGCCAGAAGCGGCCTGGAGCCCAGTTCCGGGCTTTCTTTTCCCAGTTTCCGTCGCCATGGAGAGGTGAGGGGAAGGAGAGAACCCCAGGAGATCTGTCCCACCACAAACTGAGAGGCAAGAGACTTTAGTGGGTACAAGTGTACTCTGCACAGAGACTCCCACCTGGAGCAAGAAAAGATAGCCAAAGTGACAATGGCAGCACAGGTGGAAAAGGGTGCATTTGTTGCAAAAAAAAATGGTTGTTCTATTTTGTGATGTAGCATACAAGCTGTGAGAAATTTACAATCTGTTTTTTTTTTCTCGCCAAGCCTTCATCCCATGCCCTTCCCTTCCACCCAACTATTAAGACTTTTCTTGACCTTGTTTGGATCTTTCCAGATGCCGCCAGATGTGTTTTGTGCATGCCGTCTGAAATCAATTTTAAGAGAAGAGGTAGGCTCTTTTGCTTTAAGGTGCACTTAACGTAGGAGCGGGTGTGTGTGCGCGCGCGTGTCGTTGGTTTGTATGCGCGTGCTTTGTCATTGATATCAAAGATCAAACCCACCGCAGATAGTGTACACACGCTGTCTGCCGCAGTCACTTCCAAACCAGTACTGCCACTTTTAAATGTGTTTTTAGTTGAAATATTGATATTTATATCCAAAGAGCTGTGTTTCTATGGAAACAATACAAAGTGGAACAGCATTAATTCCCGTGAGATTTTTATTTATTTTCAAATGGGATGTCTACAAATGTCACGAGCCTTCAACGAGCATCAGATTGTAAGGACTGCTGCAAATCCGTTGCCAAAATGAATGAACAGCTCATTACTTATGTTTTAGGTAGTTTCACTGGATTTAAACGACAAGTAGGTATTAGCACTGCAGGGTAGGTGTTCTCTCAAGGAACACACCCTTCTCGCCTCAGCCAGGTAGACTTTAAACTCTTCCATGTCCCTCTCCCTCTTTGTGGTAAATGTACAATTGGTCTTAATCTTTCTAGGGTCCTGTAGAGTAGCTTTCTTTTGATAACATTGCAGGGATCTTCCTGAAACAAATGAACTTATTGAGATAATGGGAGCAGACTTTTCCAGTGATTTGACAGGGAATGAGAGTGTGGGTGGGGTTGGGGTGGGGGGCGGGGGTTGTTAAACAGAGGATTTACCCTCTGGTCTATTCTGAAATTCGATTCTTAAGCATAACTCCGTACCTGCTGGCCAGAGACTGCGGGGGATTTTTTTGCTTAAGGCAGCTGTATCCTCAGGAAGCCGCAAAGTGCCTGTGGCTTTACTCACCACCCTTGTATTGCCATGCCACAAAGTTGGCCAAGCATTGAGTTCTAAAGGTGTGCATGTGGAAACTGACCATTTGCCAGAAGCAGTCCTCTCACTTTCCAGGGGGTTTAAACTAAAGTTCATTTGATGCCTAACACTGATACAGATTGAGCATTGTGACATTGCCATAACATGGAGCCAATCGGTGGGCCTTGGGACAGTTTCTGAGATTAACCATGCCACAACAGGGGGGCTTGGGCTGTGTACAATTCCGTAGTTTCCGTAGTGATGTGAATTCAACCAAAGTACTTCCAAAATGCAGTGAGCTTATCGAAATAAAGTTTGGATAGTTGTGCCCATTAGTATGTGATTCTTTGGAGTGCAAAATGTTGTAATTATTAGCTGCAATGTCGTTAAGCTCTTGTTTCTCCCTCTGCGGTTGAAATGATGCAGTATCACTTTGGACTTTGAGGGCCAACACACTTCAGAAATCCAAATGAGCATGCCGAGGTATCAAATGACCCTAAAGACCGACCTGTAGGTGGGACATTTGTAGTTACAATTCTGTATACGTGACTTGTCAGGATAAGTATGTGTTGGCCTGGGACAAAAGCAGGCTTTGCACCCATAATTCAAATTCTTGAATGACAGAGAAGTCTTCTCCACCCAGAAGTATCTGGTACATGTCCTCAGGCTGCTTAACACTTCAACCTCCTGTTCCATGTAGGGCGCAACAAGAGCCAAACATTCCACAGTGTAGGAAGTAAAGGTTGGTGTTGGTCACCTTATGTTATCGTATGCACTCTTGAATATGTCCTGGAGTTTAGAGTTAGTAGACAGAAGCACAGAGCTGTGCTCAGGGTCAGGGGTGACGCAATCTTACGTAACATTCTCAAGAGGGGTAGAACTATTTGATTGTCCTTTATTGGACTCATCATGCAAAAATGTTAACACTTATCTATTGAATATTCTTCTGTTTTTAACACGGAAAAGGCTGCTACTTTTAATTACCAGATTGTGCAGCAACACTGTTTTAATTGATTGTTAGAAAGTAATTATTTCAATTGACCATTTTTTTTTGTGTGGGTGGTGGGGGAAGGAAATACAGCTTTTTAGAAACCAGATTTACAATGTTCCAAAAGAAGGCGTTCATGAAAATGGTCTGTTTTTTCTGGCCAGTAGCACATACACTTTAGAGACTTTCCCCATTTGTGAAACCTCCACAAGTTGGAGAGTCAATAAAAAAACAAACTGGTCTGGTCAATAGTTTGCACTGCATAGTACTCCAAGCTGTTCTGGTATAGACAGTGGCCATCATCCAACCTTTTACAGTATCTAGGGATTCTACCAGGCTGTCAAATTAGCTTGTTATGCAGTTATATCCATACCCATTCTGCTTACCTAATGGGAACAAACTACTTGTTAATTCAGAATTGTGTAACTTGAATTTTGTTAGAGCAAATTTTATTTGAATAAAATTGTCTCCTGTTCAGTTTTATTTATATTGCTTAATTCAAACCATTGTTCGTACAACTTTCTTTTCAACCCTTAATGCAACGTTGAGGCAAGATGAGTAGACCATATTTCAGTATGAATGTTCTGGCCAGCTTGCTGCACTTCTTTTAGTCAATTTGTGCTGTATAACTGGAGAAGTAGGAAAAATGCTAAGTCGGGAAATAATGATAAATACAACCCTCAACAGCAGGAAAGAAAAATAAACATTGAATTTGGAAAGGTGATGCAAGTTTGTATACACATTCCAGTCAGCTCTGGAGGGTGATCAAAGTCTGGGATCTCAAAACCACTCAGTCTTAACAGCTTGATTCTTCATGGTCGCTGTTATCTCTCTGGATGTGATGTCCTAAACTAGTGGAGATATTTTGTGTCCTGTTAGAGATGAGCTGTGGATTGGCCTCCTGGAAGTTCTCTAACCACTTTTTTTTAACTTTAGCCGGATTGCAAGGCAACTTAATGATTTCCCCTGCAATACAGAGAGATGAATAATCTATACTGCCCAGGAGCCAGCACTGCATGAGTCAAAAAGAACAGTGATTGTAATGGTCATTACCAGCACCTAATTTTTACTATTTGTAATTAGTTAAAAAAAAACTTTCCTTTGATCTTCCTATTGTTTCCAATTTTTACTTTTGTTGAAAACATTTATCTGCTTTATATGTTATCTTTGCATCTCAAAAAGGGTGATGTTCTCTTTTAAAACGTTCACACTTTCCCAGGAGTTTCTGTTTGTTCATGATTTACATGGTACAATGGAGATGAATGCTGACTAACATTCAAAAATAGATATCCTCTCTTTTTGACTTCCAGGCTCATGATGTTTCCTGGTGATTTCCACATTTACAAAAGTAAATAGGGTTAAAATTGATGCCTGCTGAAACAACGTATAAAACTACCTTTTGAAAATATAGATTGCTAAATTCTTTCAAAGCTTTTGAGTTTCTGGAAATGAAAAATGTCGTGAAATGTATGGTTCTGATGGAAGCACTGGCAATTGTCTCTTGAAGGGACAGATCAAAACAGTTGCACCAAGCAGCATTGGTGTCCATCTGATAATTCTCTCTGTGTGTTAAGTGATTTTTGTGTTTGTGGACACTAATGGCAATGGGATTCACAATGGGAAAGGCATGGGCTATCAGTTTTAATTTGGTAATTGTCCATGGTTTAATAAAGACCCACCAGATGTATTTGAAATGTGCTTACTTGGAAAGGTGTTGTAAGGACACGTACTTGAATATAGTAGTACAACATTAAGCTTTATCAGTGCAGCACAGTGGTGGTGGTAGTGGCATCAGCACCAGACTTAAAGGCAAATGGTCCTGAGTTCAAATCGAGCCAGCTCCTTGCACACTTTGCATCCATGCTGGATGGCAAATGCTACAAAAACAGGAAAAGTGCTGCCCGTTGCGCCATACAAGAAGCAACAACAATGGAATGCAACCTTTAAAATCAGAAAGAAGCTGAGTCTACTGCAAGCTGCAGTTGTTAGGTGCAATATTTAGATTTCTCAGCCCTTATCTTCCTTCCTTCACCATCCTTACAACATTCCTCCCCCCCTCCTCAGTGGTTGCTTATTCAGGACTAGACTTGGTTGCTTAGATGGGAAAGCAGTTATTCAACAAAAGTAGTGCACCTAGATTAACTATTGATAGGACTCCCTTTATCTTTGGTTGTATTCTGGGTAGAGTGAGTAAAAGTTGTGTTTTAATACTCTTTGGTGTTGTGATGCAGCTCAGGATCACTACCTGAGTACAAACAAAATTCATAAAGTTCAAAGCTAATAATTGCAAAGAAAAACTGGTATTTATTTTTAGGTTTGCATTCTTTTGTAATTACGTTGCCCCCTCTGCTGTTTGTTCTGTATTTACACAATGAGATAATGAGAGTTTGCCTACAGTGAAGTGTGTGAAATGCAGCCATGAAAGTTTTTTAAATTCATGGTTTACTGGATTTTGTTCTGTGTCTCTCTGTCTCTCCTATCCTCTTTTCTGCCTTTAGTATTTTTTCCACTGGCCTGACAAACCTGCTATGAAACTCGAGTGTTATGATAAAGATTCCACTTTCTAAGTTGTGTCTACACAAAAACGATAAGTAATAGCCCTCTATCTCTCAGCCTCTGGTGACCGTTATCATTCACGCACTTCTTTTTGAAGGATCTCACAACGGCAAGTTGACACTTTGGAGATTTTCCCCTAAATTCTGCATTACTTGCTCTCTTATAACCAAACAGATTAGCGGTACACCCACCCCAGTACAATTCTCAATAACATTCAATTCCTTTTTCTTGGGATTCGTTTGGGAATTTAGTGAGTCATCAGTAACTGTTGGCAGTGGCAGTGAACGTGCAAAAATATCCTGCTTTATTAATGCAAATCAGGAATATATTAAATTGCTTCAACGCCTGCAAAAATACTAATAAAATTTTATGTTCTATTAAGCGCACATTGACATCCTACACTCTAAAGGAAGCAATGTTAAAGACTTACCTGCTCACTGCACAATTTTTGCACCTGGTGTCAGTTATGAGGCTTCTTTTTTGAGCACAGCAAGGACCAGATGAATAAATTGTCCCCCTTACCTTCAGGATGGGAAGCTTCAAAGCTGCTGTGCTGTGCAACATGTTGATTTCCTGCACAAGCTGTTGCCTGGAGATGACTCTAAGAAAGATAACCAATTGGTACTCGCACCAATTTAGCACATTCTACTTCAAGGAGATGCCAGTGAAGATCTGAAATGGCCTTTAAACTCAGCCAGGTCACTCAGAAGCATTGGTTTGGGCTGATTTCAAGCCACACTCCACCGGGTGAAAGAGCGGGAAGAGTGATCTCTGCAAAAGTAAATTGGGTCAATGCACCAAAACTTCCTTGCCTCATCTTAGGAAGATCAGCTAGAGGTCCCTTAGTAGTAGTCCCTTAGTCTAGCCCCAGAAAAGTATTGTGTCCTACCATAAATGCTGTCTTGACATTAAACCACTATTAAACTACGAAATAAATAAGGTTCTTATCAGCCGTACTTCGGCCTGACATTAGTTGTAGTATCTGCAATGTCCACCTTAACACAATACCACAGATCCAGTGGTTGATCTTACACTACAAGTTCTTTACAGAAGCAAATTACTGCATTTAGGAGCTGTGTGTTGCTACCTGGACAAATAAAAATGAATTTGGTTATTCCAGAAGTTTGGGAAACCAGACAACTTAGTGCTGGGCCTCCTCCAGCCCATTGCGGCTGCATCTCTTGTCTGCTGAGCCTGTTGTCCATGTGACGATGCAGTGATTGGAACAGTTATTTACAGTACTGCTACAGCCAATGTGTTGGTACTGAGGAGTAGGACTTGGACCAGTTTTACACCAAAACAAAAACCAAAGTGTTCAGAAAATGTTTCAGTGAAGGTTGCAGGAAACAAACTACATCTCCCAATTAAAACAGTGATAATTCTGAGGATGCAATGATTGGATGACAGTTGCATTTAAATTATGTGCATAAACGGTGTCAGCAGAATAGGCATCACTCCTGATTGATAGGGAAATTAGCCAATCATATCCACTCTGCCTTGCTGTAGGGTAGTCGTTATATTCAGCCTAGTTGTACTGGGCTTCAGAGTTTGCAATATGTTGCTATGCAGCTGATTGCACATTTCCCCAGGGTCTAATACCAGCCGAGGAGACAATTAACAGGATAGGGTTTGAAATTTCAAAACAATACTTTTTTAAAAAAAAAATCAACTTCCTAAATAGTGGGTGGTGTGTTTGCCAGGCCAAGCTCATATGCCTCCATGTCTTCAAGCAGGAGTGTTTGACTTGAGGTTCCACTTGCAACTAGTGCTTTGTACTGGGCCGAATTCATACCTTTGGGCTCATTATGAGAAGATAGTACATCTTTTAATTCCTGCTGGCTCCTCCTACCTGAGTGAGGGCCATGTTCAACACTTGCCAGAAAAATACATTGATAAACTGGTTATTTCAGTCAATGGCTGTGAATGTGTAAAATATTTTACTTCTGTGTGGATCTACATTGGTTTATAAAACAGGTCCCTAGGATTTGTATCGAAGTGACACACTAGGGCTGCAGGAGAGATCAGAAACCGGTTTCAAACCCCTGCAGGGTAAGAGCTGATTGCTGGGAAGTGTTTTTACATTCTGCCTACAGAAATGTCCTAAAAATACAATTATATATGTTTTAAGAATCCTGGCCCTTCCCAACGGCAGCATGTTATTTGCATGTCAGTAGTAGCTAACCCCAAGCTCAGGAACGCTAGCCTGCAGTATCATCGTGCCAAATACTTTCACAGGCATAGTTAAATAAGTCAGGAGATGGAAAAGCAGAGGAAATTTCTCAAAGTTGATCCTGCAGAAACATTAAGGAACTTTGCAACCACCCTTTCTTCCCCACCTCCTAAGTGTGTAATTAAAGGATAAATCTCTGCTGAATTGCAGCATAATTATAATTATTAGTCATCTGTGTACTAATACTTATCACCATTGGAGCAAAAAACAATCGGCTGGAGGAACTCGGGGGTCAAGCATCACCTGTGGGAGGAGAGGAATTGTCAGTGTTTGGACTGCAGTCCAGTCCTGCTGCAGAGTTTTGACCTGAAACACTGGCTGTTCCTGTCCTCCCACCGAGCTCCTTCAGCACACTGTTGCTCCAGATTTCAGCGTCTGCAGTCTCTCATGACTTTGTCATGTATTGCAATGACTTGTCTTAATATCCTTTACTTGGAGCAAGCGTCTTGAGGATCTATTTCTGATGCCCTAACCTGAGAGCCCCCTCCCAAACCTCCTGGAGGTCTGTCATGAGGCATTTAAAAGGTCCCCTAATTTACTGAAGTTATGAAGCTGTGGTAATGAAGACATTCAAGCTAACCCTGTTTGGGTTTGTTGTACAAACCACATTTTCAAATGCATTCTGGATTTCTAAAATATTTGCATCCTTAAGTTCCCTAGAACCTCCAGAATTAAGTCACAAGCATAATGTGCTGAATGAATTTGCTGTGCTAATTGTGGGTTGGCTGGCTTTACTTCAAGCCCCTTTAATCTTTGGCACTGTAGGAGCGAGAGAGGAGGTGGTGACACCACCAGGATAGCAGCTATCCAGGATGTCTTCAGTTCCAGCACCTTGCCCAGCCTACTTGCCTTCAGTGAATAATGAATACCGTAGTCAGGTAACGTAGTATCCACAGCAGAGGGTTAGAGTTCACAAACCTGATGTTTCCTTTTGTATTGTTAGCTAAGCAATTATCCCAAAAGAATGTCATGCTCTCCTCTTTTATTTAAGAAGGAAGCAAGGCTGATGGGAACTGTGATAAAAGTGGAAAATCTGAAATAAAAGTAAAAACTAAAACACATTCAAATCAGCTCTTGTACCGGAAATCCTTGACTATCAAGAGCATGTTCTGTTTGAAGCTGGGAGTGGGAGTGCTCTTGCTTTGTGATATTTAACTCCTGTCAGTGCTCTGTCATGCCAATTGAAAATCTAGTTGTCTCTACCACTCCAACCCAATAGCAGAGCTGAAAATGCTGGAAGGGGTTGTCAGTTCAGACAGATAACTGGGGAGAGGAGAAGAGGGTGAGCAGGGGTTGTATCAGTCCAACTGAGCTGCCTGTGTGCTTCTCTCTTGGATGAAGCATTTGATGATTATTTGTTTAAATTTCAGAATTCCAGCAGCTGCAGTATTTTGTGATAAGTCTGCTGAATGACCTTCACCACGACTTGACTTCCTGCATGTCTGGCATGGCCAGCACTCCTGCTTGTGGAGCCACGGTCAGTGTTTGAAGAGTATCTTTGGAATGAACCTCACAGAACACCTTAGCTAAACCTACTTTGCATCCATTTCTAGGTTTCAGCCAAGGGGAGGACTGCATGTGTTTCTGGTTGCAATGTTTCTTTCTCTGAGGCTCATGTGTGGGAGTGTACATTATTTCATCAGGTATAGAATATTTATTTTCCTGATTTCAGTATGTCAAAGGGGAGGACTGCATGTGTTTCTGGTTGCAATGTTTCTTTCTCCGAGGCTCATGTGCGGGAGTGTACATTATTTCATCAGGTATAGAATATTTATTTTCCTGATCTCAGTATGTCAATCTGCACTGTCTTTGGTACTGTGATGTAAAGTGGTGCCTGAGACCCGGCCAGGCTTGACTGTGCCAGTTTCTCCTTGCGTTTCTTGCCTCTACCCCTTTCAATTTGGATAGGACCTTCTGTATGTTTGGAAGTAGAAACTGCAGGGTTGCACAGTCTTATCATTGTACTGTAGAAATGTTCTACTGTAAAATTCCAATTAAAACTGACATTATTTCTACAGCACTTGATTTTTGTGATGTTGTACCTCATGCAAATCAGTGGCAGTTGAGATTTTGATTTCCACTTTAAGTTGGTCCATGTTACTGTAAGTTTAACGGAGTCACCAGGAACAAGAGAGTTTGGAAAAAAGTTGCTGTGCCTTCTGCTGGCACATGAGATGATAAGGAAGGAAATTAAAACACTAAATTCCTTCCCCTTTATGATATTACATAGGCTGTTCTTCCAAATCTTTAAGAGATTGCAAGGTTTTTTCTCTCACCCTCCACCACAACTTCTGAGATTCCCTTTACTTTCCCTTAGTGCTTGTGTGTGAGAAGCTAAAATCAAAGCACTTTCACACGCCAGAACTTGCTGCCCCATTATATTTCACTTGAGCTCCTACTTCCTTCTGCTAATCATGATTTTAATAAAGTTCAAAGTTCATTGTATTATCAAAGTATGTATACTTTATATAACCTTGAGATTCATCTCCTTACAGACAGCCATGAAACAAAGGACCCCAATAGACTCAGTAAAAACAAAAGAACACCCAATGTTTGTCAGCATGTATTTGTTAGACAATATGCATCACGGATTTCACAGGGGCCCTGGAAGTCTAAGATATTCCCCTCTGGACAATAATCTTCCAAATCCTCAGCCCTCAGTTCAGCAGCACCCTCTTAAAGAAAATCTTAATCACAAAAATTGGTTTCTTTTTAATGGAAATTATGAAGGGAAAGGGAAAAGATTAAATCGCTTCTCCATTGGGACAATGAAGATGCAAGTGGAAATGGAACAAAAATAATGTCTGAAAACCATTTTGATCATTTGAATTTAGTATTAGTTTATTCCAACGCAACCATGCCATATGAATTTAAAGAGTGTACTTAAAATGATAAGTAGATACATATTTACTCAGACTGGTAACCAGATGGTGAGGTGCTCTATATACAGTCGGTGATGTAGCAAGTTTGAGCATTGACCTTTGGAGATTGAATCACTTCTCTCATCCTTCGTTATGATATTTTTGTGTAGCATTTATCTCCCTTCTCCGTCAGTTTTCATGCTTTATCATTCACAGCCTTCTCTCCACATGGCCGCCTTGCTGTCCTGTCATCTAGTACAACCATGAAATCCCTCTGGGTTGGAGTTGAGACCATGCTGCAATATAATTTGTCCAAACAGCCCTTTGTGTTTTTGTGAAGTGACTGTCCATTTGTAACTGCATCGATGCTTTCACTCTGACTTTGATGATGCTGAAACCACCTGAACTGGAGGAGTTCCAATCCATTGGGAAGGTGAGGTATTTACTATGCCACCTGCCGCTCATATGGACCCAGTCTCCTCTTTGGCTATTTAAATTAACTACCTAACATTTTGCTTTGGAGGATGCTCTGATCTGTGTTTGTGTATTCGCCAACGCAGTTATCAGAACATCCCCCAAAGCAAAACATTAGGCGGTTTAAGAAACTGAGGAGACAATGCCAAAGAGAGCCTACATTTTAATACATTGCAGGCATGTTACGTGATGATCTTACATTGCAAATAACATCCAGTACCTCACTTTGTAAACCTGAAACTCAACTGTCATTTGTTTCTTTAGGGGAGGGAAGATCAAGCAAAAAACTGTGTAATCCATTCAACGACATCTCAAGAGATTATTGGAGGTTGAGATGATTTTCATTGATTAATGCCATTGTGAAGAAGGCCAGTTGACAGATTTCATTTAGCTTTGATTTAAGCCTCTGGTTCCTCCCAAGGTAGACAATATTTGCAGAGTGTCCAACCAGTCTTGAGAAAAGCAGACTGGTGAATTTCCCCTACCTACTCTTTCTCTCCCCCCCCCCCAATCATCTTCAAAGATTCAAGATTCAAAAAACTTTATTCTAACCATACACCAGCTCTGCAGGGCAGAATGAGACAGCGTTTCTCAGGGGCAGTGAAATCATAACAAAACAAACGCAACACTAAGTAATAAACATAACAATAAATAGTAAAACACAACAGCCACATGTCAGTTAAAATCGGTTATAAGTGTCCAGTGCAAATTAAAAGTGTCCAAAGCAGAGTCAGGTAGAGCAGCTATTTAGCAGTCTGACTGCCTGTGGGAGGAAACTGTTTAGTAGCCTTGTGGTTTTAGTTTTGATGCTCCTGTAACGTTTGCCTGATGGCAGAAGAACAAGCAGTTCATGGAGAGGGTGTGAGGGGTCTTTAATGATGTACCATTATGTACCAATGATGTGGAGGCATCGACTCTGAAAGAGGTCTTGGACAGAAGGTAGGGAGACCCCAATAACCTTCTCTGCTCCCCTAACCACCCTCTGCAAGGCTTTTTTGTCAACAGCACTGCAGCTGGAGTACCAGGTTGTGATGCAAAAGATCAGCACACTCTGAACCACACCTCTGTAGAATGTAGTTAAGATGTTAGTGGGGAGTGATGCTTGTTTAAGCTTCCTGAGAAAGTGCAATCTCTGCTGGGCCCATTTCACAATCCCAGTGGTGTCGATGGACCAGGTGAGATTGTCCGAGATCTGCACCCCAAGGAACTTGATGTTTTCCACTCTCTCCACTGTGGAGCTTTGTGGGTTATGAGAGCTCAAAAGACCCTCAGTGTGGGGCTATTCATGTGTTTATAAGGAGGAAGAGTTGTCCACAACTCCTCTTTAAGACACTTAATTAACTGAGATTAAGATTGATGGGATTGGGCATCAAATCCATGTTCTGCCAAAATCTTTGACTCCTTCCATGCCAAAATCAAACTAAACTGTATTCAGTAACACTTCTCGCCAGTCCTCTGAGATAGTGAACTCCCGAAAGGGTTGCAACTCCCTGAGCAAAGATGTGTCTCTTCATCTTCATCATCTCAAACAGCTGCCCCTTCTTATGAAACTATTCCCTGGTTCTAGTCTGTATGTGGTTTGTCAAACGCCCTCAATTTTGTATGTTTCAATAATATTGCCCCTCATTCTTCTAAAGGCCAATGAGAGTGGTCTCAATTGCCCAATTACCCCTCATCAGGCTCTTCATTCCACTAATTAATGCAAGGAAGCCACTCAAACGATGGTAGGCACAGTGGACTCACTGTGTTCCCTCATTGCCTGTAATGTAGTTATCCATACTGAAGCACAGGCTAGGAATCCTTCCCTTACCCCACGCTGGATCTAGACTTGTTTTTTTTGTCTCATTCAAACCACAATGAATATGCCACCTCTCAGTTACACAGTGCTGTTTCAGGCCAGATATTTCTTGGGAGCAAGGCGTACATTCATAAGCTGACCCGAAAACTAGAGTTGAAACACTTCATGCCATTGATTCTCAGTACCATTCACATCTGTGTAGAAGTATCAACATAGTAAAATCATGTTCCAGAGGAATTGGTATTTGGATTTGTTTTGGCACTCAGATTGATGTCTATCTGTTTTGCAATAAACAATTCAACCTTGTGTCCCTAGTGCGGGAAAAAGGAGAACTCGAGCATAGATTTGGATTCTCATTGCTACCTTAAAAATTCCTGGTAAAAAGGTTCTTAATAATGCTTCTCGTGTTTATCTGTACTCTCCTTCAGTTTGCTAGGCCTCGGCTGTCTGGATAACTTGGTTCAACCTGGTTCTCTTCCTTTTGTAATTTTTTATCAGATTGGAATTTTATTTCTTTCTACTTCTAGAAATGAAGTAGATGTCAACTGCAGCTGAAATCTATTGAACCTGCTTCAATAAGCATACAGAATGTTTACCTTTTAGTTCTTTTAACACCACCCTTGTATTTGTTTTCCATCTGTGCATTAGAGTTGAATTCTTCTTTCCTGTCATCTTTGTTCAGGTGTTTGCATACTTTCAACTTTTATTGGTACTTTCTTTTGAATGTGCTTTGTCTCCTGATGGCCCTCCTTTGTATTTGGTTGCCAACCTTCCTTGGTACGTAAGAGACTTCTTATTGGTGCCTTCAATCTCGGAGGCTGTCAATCAATACTCCAATGCCACCTTCAGCCATGGTGGGAAGGTCATAAGTTCAAGCATTTCCGCAGACATTTGGGGGCAGAGTCTGGTTTGACATTCCTTGACATTTCCGCAGACACTTGGGGTCAGAGTCTGGTTTGACATTCCTTGACAGCAGTCTGAGGTGCACAACCCAGAAGCAGATCACTCAGTCCACCTGTGCTGACCATCCAAAAGCCATTTACACTTAACCCATTTTTATCCTCTCCACATTCCCACCAACTGCCTCTTGCTTAGGTTCTACTACTCGCCTATGTACACACTAGGGATATGTACAGTAGCCTATTAATCTACCAACCTTTCAAAACAGCAATGTTTCGATAGTCAAGGTAAATTGGGAAAATCAGTTTGGTGCTGGATCCCGAGAGAGAGAGTTTGTAGGATGCCTACGAGATGGCATTTTAGTTCAGCTTGTGGTTGAGCCCACTAGGGGAAAGGCTATTCTGGATTGGGTGTTGTGTAATGAACCAGATTTGATTAGGGAGCTTAAGGTAAAGGAACCCTTAGGTGGTGATCACCCTGCAATTTGAGAGGGCGAAGCTACAGTCAGATGTATCAGTATTACAGTGGAGTAAAGGGAATTATAGAGGCATGAGAGAGAAGCTGGACAAAGTTGACAGCAGAACAGCAGTGGCTGGAGTTTCTGGCAGAAATTTGGAAGGCACAGGATAGATGCATCCCAAAGAAGTAGTAGTATTCCAAAGTCAGACTCTTGCAGCTGTGGCTGCAAGAAGGGAAGTGAAAAACAACATAAAAGCAAAAGATAGGATATACATTAGAGCAAATATTAGTGGGAAGGTAGAGGATTGGAAAATTTTTAAAAACCAACAAAAGGCAAGTAATAAAGCCATGAGGGAGG
The DNA here is from genome assembly GCF_963921235.1 of Mobula hypostoma. Classification (NCBI taxonomy): domain Eukaryota; kingdom Metazoa; phylum Chordata; class Chondrichthyes; order Myliobatiformes; family Myliobatidae; genus Mobula; species Mobula hypostoma. The sequence continues at coordinate 53,421,645 of NC_086114.1, read as the reverse complement.
AAAAGAAGAAATATGAAGGTAAGCTAGCCACTACTTGGAGTATTGTGAACAGTTTTGGGCCTCTTATGTACTGACATATGAAGAGATGTACTGACATTAGAAAGAGTTCAGAGGAGGTTCGCAAGAATGATTCCAGGAATGAAAGGGTTATCACATGAGGGGTGTTTGATGGTTCTGGTCCTGTACTTGTTGGAACTTGTATGAATTTGGGGTCTCAGTGAAACATTTCAAATGTTGAAAGGCCTTGATTGGATGTTTCCTTTGCTGTGGGAGTCCAGGACCAGAGGGCACAGCCTCAGAATAGAGGGAAGTCCATTTAGAGGTGAAGATAAGGAGGTATTTCTTTAGCCAGAGGGTGTGGAATTCATTGCGCCAGGCCAGGTCATTGGATGTATTTAAGTCAGAGGTCGATAGGTTCTTGATTAGTCAGGGCATGAAAGCTTATGGGGAGTAGGAGATGGCAGAATATGGTTGGGGGATGATAAATGATGAAATAGTGGAGTTGGGCTCAATGGCCTAGTTCTGTTCCATGGAGGAAATCCACATGGTCAGGAAGAAATGCAAACTCCACACAGACGGGAATCTAAAGTCAAGATCGAAATTGGTTCACTGAAGCAATGAGGCAGCAGCACTACCTGCTGTGAGTTCAAAAGATTTTAGACCTGTTTCCACTTTTTCCATGAAGTAAAGGAAGATTATGGAAGTCTTTCGTATAGTGGGAGCTTTGTGTTAAATAAAAGAATAACCAACATCACAAAACTATCCTGTTCTCAGAGAGAAACAGTGACTAACTCAACGATAAGGTGGTCAGATGGTTATACTCCGTAGCATCTTCAATGCACCAACACGCCATTTGGTGCATTACGGAGAAGGGTAACTGAAAACTTCGCCGCTGGCACAAAACTCGAGGTCAACCAGGCAGAGGATCTCTTCCTGTCTTGTGCTTCGGAGACCTGGCTTGCCCATCGCAGGCATTTCTGGGCTCCGCATAAACTGTCACCAATGCTATCACGGAAAGATCAAATGACGCCGGGCCCACATCCCCACCAGGTCTCAATTCTCCTGGTGGGTTAACTGTGTGCACCGTCTCCGACAACAGCCACCTCCTGCCTAGTTTGTGGATGAACCTGCAGTTCCCTCATTAACCGCAAATCCAGAACGGAAGTCTCTCTCTGGACGCTGAGTAACTGCCACAGAATGAGATGCTTCCTTGGAACAAAGGATGGGATCAAACCCCTTCTCTCTCTCTCTCTCTAACCCCCCCCCCCATGACCACCCGTACCCTCTTGCCCATTGGGGCAGTTACTTTCACAACTTTTGGAACAACAAAAGACTTAAGTGAAAGGCATTCGTCACACAACTTTGCCCTTGTAGGTCCATTGCTTCTGCATGATTTTGTCCCAGATTCCCCCTTGTCCAGTTCCTTACCGCCGCAAACTGCCCTGGATTAGGCTGGGGGGGAGGGGGGAGGTGTTCGTGTGTTCGTTCAGTCAGAAGGGTTTCTTCCACTCTGAACCTTAATATAAAAATAGTTCAGGACACCCCACATGTCCTCCGCTATTTTGACAACTGCCGAAGGCCCCCAGCTTCCGCCTTCTTGTTTTCGCTAAACGCTCGGGTCTTTTTGGCGGATTTCAGCAAAACTTTAAAATTCGTTCGACCCGCCGAGTTCCTCCAGCAGCCCGTCGTGATTCCTCACTCCGTGTTCCCGATTCTGGATTCATTCATTACGTTTCGCGTACCTTCCTGGTCTTCGACACGACTTTCCACTGATTCCCTCCCCGGTACAGAGTGGGGCTGCTGGTGTCGATGATCCGGACATTGTTAAAGATCTGCTGATCCACACCAACGTTTTTTAAACAAAGCTACAAAAGATCATTCACACAAAGTACAAACATTCAAATTAAATATGACTATTACTGTCTTTAAAACAATTTCCCAGAAATCCCCCACTGTACCCATAGTGACCGCATGCTCCGCTCTTTTCCAAGGACAGGCCATCACCAGTGTATCCTCGGAAGAAGGGCAGGCTGTTGGCGCTGGCAGAGCCCGCGACCGTCCACCGCCTGGACGCGTGAATGGCTATCTTGGCCAGGCCCACCAGTAAATCCTCCTCCCGACCCACCCCCTTCCGTACTGGGTGCCCGCATATCAGGAGCGCGGGACTGAAGTGCACCAGAGCCGGAGCAGCAGCCCCTTCTGATACTGTGAGGGATTACAGCCTCTCACAGTCCATGTAAGCGTGGTACGCTGACTCCTCCCGGCCACAGAATGGACAGCTGGACGGGGTGTCCGTGAACCTACTCAAAACCCTGTTGCCCAATGCAACAACTTCCACCCCAGGTCCCCAGTGTACAGGGGAACGACCACTGGGGTCAGCCCCGCCGCCGGATGTTAAAACCGACCGCCAACGTTCAGGCACTTAGACCAGATGGTTGGAGCCCGTTCCCTTCACTCTCAGGCCGTGGCAGGTTGTGTCAAATGCTTATCCAGGTGGGGTAAGGGGGCGAGGCTGGTGCTGGGTTGTGGGCTGCAGCGCCGCCGCACAGGCCCCAGGGTAGGTCGTAGCCGGTGTGGCCCCCACACGCTGAGCAGCGTGAGGACCCAGGTGTTACGGGGGTGACTCCCGAACGAGAGCGGGGTGGTGCTCTGGAAGCCCACCGTCAGTAGCTCCCAGCCGCCGAGGGGATGCGTGGCCCAGGCCTCCTGCGGGCGGCGGGCAGTGGGCCCTGCCAGGTGGAGCCAGTGGCAGCCGCAGTGAAGCCAATGCCACAGGTAGCATTGCAGGTCGAACACGAGCAGGCCGGGCCGGCTGCGTTGCACCTTGCGCGGTGAGAAGGGTAGGCAGGCCGACGCAGCTGAAGGCAAGAGGGAGAGCCGACGCCTGCAAGGTGAAGCGGTGCTGCAGTGGGACACAGTGGGAATCTGCCCCATCTTATTCAGCATTCCCTGGACTCGGTGACTTTATACTCTACCGGTGAGCACCGCTATCGTCCCAGTCACAAACCCCCCTGGACACGGATCCCGCGAGTGGGTTTGTGGGTCCGATCCTGAATAAACTTACGTTTTATTCTCGCCAAGTGAATGTGGCACTGACTCGGACATCTGGTGGAAGTAAGTTAGCCCGACTCTGGAGACACGGGAGATCTAACTATCTGCTGGAAGAAGTGGGCCGGTAGTCCGATCTCATGGTTTGGACAATTATTTCCACCTCCAGGGTTGCTGCTCGACACACCGAGTCCCTCCAGCAGTTTACTGGATCCTTGCGCTGAGATCGCTCAAAGGCGACCTGATGAAATCGGGGCGCCGCGTTCCGGAGGCTTGGAAGCAGAATGTTTCCACTCACCTTTCCCCAGTTTGTGTAGTCTTTCCCTCCCTCGCGAACGCACAACTCGGTACCGGCAGTGCAGGAGAAGCGCGAACCAACCCCGCTCTTGCCTGGAGACACTCCTCGGCGTCACTCTCACCTGCAGCTTCTGGTTTGGGAGCAACTCAAGACTGCGGCGAGTGAGTTGATTTCTGACTCAGTCTTCGAAACTTCCGCTCCTCCAGTTCCCAGCGGGAACCGTAGATCGAGTGTCCCACACAGCCCCGCAGTTCTATCAGCGCCCTCACCGGCCCAGCCAGGGCGAATGGGGACAGATGCTGGAATCTGAAGCAACAAAGCTTCGGCTGGAGGAACTCGGCGGGTCGAGCGGCATCTGTCGGGGGTTGGGGGGTTTCCGGTCGTCCTCCATTCGAGTCGCGACACGGACTGTGAACGGTACACGAAGAGTTGCAGAATTAACTTTCCAACTATATTTCCAAAATTTATGAGGAGAACATTTAATAAAAGAACAGCTCAAGTGTAAACGCTCGGAATTTAGATTGGGGAATGTTTAACCCCAGCTTCAAATTTTACTCATTTATTAAGAAACCGCGTGGAATAGGCCCTTCGTGCCGAGCTGCCCAGCAATCCCCCAATTCAATCCTAATCTAACAAGGGACAATCAGTGCATCTTTGGGATGTGGGAGGAAACCCACGCGGTCACGGGGAGAACGTACAAACTCGTTACTGGCAGCGGCAGGAATTGAACCTGTGTGGCATTGTGCTAACCTCTTGAGAGCTTGCGGATGCTGGAAACCTGGAGCAACTCAAACTGCAGGAACTCAGCGGGCCAGGGAGGGTCTATGGAGGAAATGAACAGTTGATGTTTAGGTGGACTGTCCATGGCTGCAGCCTGAACTTCTGAGTTCCTGCAGCGTCTTGTGTGCGTGTAGCTTCGGGCTCAGTTCACTAGCCCCGTAACTTCTGCTCACATGAAAAGGGATGGCAGGAGCCGAGTTCAACTGAGAACCGGCTTTACCCATCTGGGATCCTCCCATCCGAGGACAACTGAGGAAGAGTTGTGTTCCATCTCCCGGACCGGGCAATTGTCTCCATACCCTACTAAGGAGAGGACGCCTTTGGAGCATCGGCAGACCGCCAGTTTCCCGGGATAGTAGTGGCACACTGGGACATGATGGAGAGTGGTGGTGGTGCTACGGACAGTACCGTTACGGTGTGGGGACGGCCAAAGTCTGCAGGACCTTGCCGTTGTCCGAGGCTGAAGGCCCACTGTGTGCGTCATGGGGTACAGCAGTTCATCTGATGGAACCGCCGCCGATTAATTGAACCTGAATGGGCTGTTCTGGCTTGCACCATTTGGATCCAAGTGAAGTAGTAATACTTTGTACAAAATAGAAACGGGTCCATCGGCCCAACTTCTCCATGCTGACCGCAATGCCCATTTACATCAATCCAATTAGTATGCATTGCTATATCCTTCTCTTTACTATCCCTGTACCTGTCCAAATGCCACTACAACACAAATATACCTGTCAGTCCCCCCTCCTCTGACTGCTCGATTCAGATATTCACCACAGTCTGTATGAAAATCCTACCCTTTCCCTCCTCACCTTAAAGCTGCACCAACTAGTTTCAGATCCCTTACGCTGGGGGAAATACCTCGTTATAGAACACAGAACAGTACAGCACAGGAACAAGCCTTTTGACCCACAATGTTGTACCAAACCACCAAAAAAACAAATCAAACCCTCACCCCCCAAAACTAATCCCTCCATCTTCCTTACATTCGTGTGCCTATCTAAACGTCTCTCAAAAGCCTCCAATGTATTTGCCTCTATCACCATACCAGGCAGCGCATTCCAGGCATCCACCACTCTGAGTAAAAAACTTACCTCACATCCTCTTTGAACCTACTCCAGCTCACCTTCAACGCATGCTCTCTGGTATTAGACATTTCTACCCTGGGAAAAAGATGTTCCCTATCTACTCTATCTCTGCCTCTCACAAGCTTGTAAACCTCTGTCAGATCTCCCCTCAGCCTCCGACACTCTAGAGAAAACAACCTGTTTAGCCAACCTCCTATGATATCACATGCCCTCCAAACCAGGCAGTATCCAGGTAAACCTCCTCTGCAGCCTCTCCAAAGCCTCAGCATCTTTCCTATAGTGAGGGACCTGAACTGTGTAAAACTCTGGTTCGGCCACATCTGGAGAATTGCATAAAGTTGCAACATAACCTCTTGACTTTTGAACTCAATGCCTCAACTAATAAAAGCAACCATTCCATAAAGCCTTTTTAACCACCCTATTGACCTGTGTAGCCAGTTTCATGGGCTATGAACTTGGACTCCAAGATCTCTCTGCTTAGCAACACTGTTAAGGATCTTGTCCTTTACAGTGTTCTGTCTCCATGCATTTGCCCTACTGAGGTGCAACACCTCATTTATCTGGGTTAAACTCCATCTACCATTTCTCTGCCTATATCTGCAACTGAACTTCATCACACTCTATTCTTTGCCAGCCTTCTACATTATCCACAACTCCACCAATCTTGGTATCATTTACAAACTTACTAACCCACCCATCTCCATTTTCATCCAGGTCATTTATATGCAACACAAACAGCAGAAGTCCCAGCACAGATCCCTGTGGAACTCCACTAATTACAGACCTCCAGCTAGAATAAGTCCCTTCAACCACTGCCCTCTGTCTTCTATGCACAAACCAGTTCTGAGCCCAAACAGACAATCCACATCTTAATCTTCTGGATTAGCCTCCCATGAAAGACATTGTCACACACCTCACTAAAATCCATGTAGACAACATCCACTACCCTACCGTCATCAATCTCTCATCAACTTGTCAGAAAACTCAATGAAGTTGGTAAGACACAACCTGCCCCACACCAAGCGGTGCTGGCTCTCCCTAATTAAGCCATGAGTTTCTAAATGCTCAAATATCCTATCCCTAAGTATTTTCTCCAGCAATTTCCATACAACTGAAGTGAGACTCATCAGTCTATAGTTCCCAGGATTTTCCCTTGTTTCCTTCTTAAATAGAGGTACAACATCAGCCACTGGCAAGTTCTTCAGGACCTTGCCTGTGTCTAGAGAGGACATGGAGATAATGGTCAAGGCCCCAGCAATCTTGTCTCTTGTCTCCTTCAACAATCTGGGATGAATCCCATCAGGCCTTGGGGACTTACCTCCTTAATACTCATTAGGAGGCCAAACACTTCCTCCTCCTTGACTTCGAAATGACCTTAAATATTTATACACTCAGCACTTATCTCCTTGTCCTCCATGTCCTTTGGTAAATACTGAAGCAAAGTACTTATTTAGTACCTTACTCACATTCTCTGTATCCAAGCAAGTGTTTCCCCGCTTTATCCTTGAGTGGTCCTACCCTCTCCCTAGTTATCCTCTTGCTCTTAATGTATGTATAGAATACCTTGGGATTCACTTTAATCCTACTTGCCAAGGACTTCCATGGTCCCTTCTGATTTTCCTAATTACCTTCTTTAGTTCGTTTAGTAGATAGAGTTCAACCCGGATAAGTATGAAGTGGTTCATTTTGGTAGGTCTATGGTAAGACTCTTGGCAGAGATCTTGGGGTTCGTTTCCATAGGACACTGAAAGCTGCTGTGCAGGTTGACAATGTTGTTAAGAAGGTGCAAGTTGTGTTGACATCCATAGGATTGAGTTCAAGTCCCGTGAGGTAATGTTACAGCAATATAAGACCTTTGTTAGACCCCAATGGGAGTACTGTGTTCAGTTCTGGTCACCTCACTACAGGAAGGATGTGGATACTATACAGAAAGTGCAGGGAAGATTTATTAGGATGTTGTCTGGATTGGAGAGTGTAGTTTATGAGAGTAGATTGAGTGAACTTGGCCTTTTCTCCCTGGAGCGACAGAGTATGAGAGGTGACCTGATAGAGGTGTATAAGATGATGACAGGCATTGATCGTGTGGATAGCCAAAGGCTTTTTCCCAGGGCTGAAACGGCTAACATGAGGGGGCACAATTTTAAGGTGCTTGGAAGAAAGTACAAGGGGGATGTCAGAGGGAAGTTTTTCCCCACAGAGAGTGGTGGGTGCGTGGAATGTACTGCTGGCGACGGTGGGAGAGGCGGACACAATAGGGTCTTTTAAGAGACTCTTAGATAGGTACATGGAGCTTAGTAAAACAGAGGGCTATGCACTAGGGAAATTCTAGGCAGTTTCTAGAGTAGGTTACTTGGCACAACATTGTGGGCCGAAGGGCCTGTAATATGCTGTAGATTTCTATGTCCTATGTTTTATTTCTGGCTTTGTTGTACTCATGTGCTTTATTTTATCCAGACTTCTGAAGCTTTATATACTTTCCCTTTTCTTCTTGACTAAATTCATCATCTCTCTGGACATCCAAGGTTCTCTTATCTTTCTATCTCTGTCCTTCTTTCTAATAGGAACATACTTTTCCTGTACTCTGTGCAATTGACGTTTAAACACCCTCCACATGTCTGATGTGGATTTGCCAGAAAAGAGGGTTTTCCCAATGAACACTTCTTAGTTCCTGCCTAATGCCCTCATAATTTGCCCTACTCCAATTTCTGAAACTCTCCCACAAGGACCATACCTATCCTTATCTATAACTATCCTGAAAGTTAAGGAGCTGTGGTCACTGTTCCCCAGCTGCTCACCCACTGAAAGGTCAGTCCTGGCCAGGCTCATTACCCAACACCAGGTCCAGTACAGCCCCTCCTCACATTGGACCATCCACATGTAGCCCCCCCCCCCCCCGGCCATCCTCAGGGTCGCTCGGCTCGCTGTCGTCTAGGGAAACAGCCCTCTGTCCCGCCAAACTGAATAATTAGTTTGTGTGGATGCTGTGTGATGTACCCCACCCTGCCCAAATAACAGACGATACACCAGATACGATTAAATGATCTACAGTTTATAGATATTACTGGAACTATATAATTAATAGAGAATAAAATATAAAAGGAAAATAAAAGGCGCTCCACTTATCAAAGTTCGATCTCTTCGTGCACAAACAGTTGGAGCTCAGGACCCTTCTTCTTCACCCTGCGACACCTCGACCAGCCGCCTGGTACCAACAACGGTGGTCGACCAGATGCTCCACACGAATCCGTCTCCGTCTCCTCTCCTCACCGAACGCCCTGCTCGGGGTCCGACCCCATTAGCGGACATCACAGCACCTGGTCCATCCTCTGTCTATCCCGCCTTCTGCCTCCAAAACCCCGCGCATACAGTATCTTCAAATACACCAAAAACATAACAACTATCCCAATTGGTTCGTAACATATTCTTATCACACTCTAACCCAAAACAAGCTGCTAGCGCAAGAACTTTCTCAGCATTTAACATAACAAAGAAGCATTCCCAAGTATAACATAGCAAAGAAGCCATTTTAATTAGCCTATGCAGTAACATAAAAGACAAAACCCCCTTACACACATATTGATTTAAGAAACCTTCCTGGATACACTTAACAAATTTGGTCCCATCTAAACCCCTTACACTAAGAAGGTCCCAGTTTATTAGGGAAGTTGAAATTCCCATGACAACAACCCTATTATTTTCACACATTTCTTTAATCTGACTACATAGCCGTTCCTCAATGTCCCTGTGGCTATTGGAGGGTCTATAGTGGAATCCCAGTTGTGATTGCACCCTTCCTATTCTTCAGTTCCACCCAAATGGACTCAGTGTCTGAACCCTCCATTATGTCTCCTCTGAGTGCAGCTGATTAGTAGTGCAACTTCCCTCCCCCACCTCCTTCTCGATCTTTTTCTAAAACTTTGAAAACCTGGTACATTAATCACCCACTCCTGCCCCTCTCTCGACCAAGTTTCAGTAATGATGTACTGATCCATGCTCTCAGTTCATCACCCTTACCCATAATACTCCTGGCATTAAAATATAGAAACTTCAAACTATCTAACCCATCCTACCTACTATTTTGATTTTGCCTTTCAATACTTACCCTGACATCGATCTTCTGGTCCAATCCTTCCCTTACTGACCCAGTGCTCCAGTTCTCAGCAAAACTATTTGTATGCATTGTCTCTATCCCTCTCTTTCTTATCCATGTACCTGCCCAAATGCCTTTTAAATGCAATTATACCTACCACAACCCACCTCCTCTGGCTGCTCAATCCAGATATTCACCACTGTCTAGATAAATAACCTATCCTCACATTCCGTTTTGCTCCCCTCACCTTAAAGCTGCACCAACTGGTTTTAGACTCCCTACCCTGGGGTAAAAGACTCATTATGGCTTTGCACTTTGTTGTCTGCCTGCACTACACGTTCTCTGTAACTGTGACACTCTATTCTGCTTTCTGTTATTGTTTTCCCTTGTACCACCACAGTGAAATGATCTGTATGGTTAGCATTAAACAAAATTGTTTCACTGTATGTCAGTACAGCAATAAACCAATCCACCTGTGTTGGCGCGTGGCCAAGTGGTTAAGGTGTTCATCCAGTGATTTGAAGGTCGCTAGTTCGAGCCTTGGCTGAGGCAGCGTGTTGTGTCCTTGAGCAAGGCACTTAACCACACATTGCTCTGCGATGACACCGGTGCAAAGCTGTATGGGCCCTAATGCCCTTCCCTTGGACAACATCGGCGGCGTGGAGAAGGGAGATTTGCAGCATGGGCAACTGCTGGTCTTCCATACAACCTTGCTCAGGCCTACACCCTGGAAACCTTCCAAGGTGCAAATCCATGGTCTCATGAGACTAACGGATGCCTATTAAAGTCCCTTAATGAATACTTTGCTTCAGTATTCACCTGTGGCAGGGACATTGACAAATGTGAGGTCAGCACAACAGGTTGATATGCTGGATGTGTTAGATCTTTTGAAGAACTTTAGGAGAGGTAAGTCCCCCGGGCCTGGATGGGATAAGTTGTCCTGTGATTAAGTTTGGATTAAATCGGAGGTTGCTGGGCTGTTCAGCTCGAAGGGCCAGATGGGCCTGTTCCATGCTGTATCTCAGTAAAATAAAAATACTGCTGGTTTCTACAGGAAGTGAGGGAAGAAATTGCTGCGCCTTTGGCAATGGTCTTTGTGTCCACACTGGCCACAAGAGTAGTGCATTAGGGTTGGAGGCAGCAAATGTTATTCCTTTGTTTAAGAAAGTTAATAGGAATAACTCTGGGAATTATAGACCAGTGAATCTTATATTAGTAGTGGGCAAACTCTCAGGGAGGGTTCTTAGAGACAGGATTTATGAGCATTTGGAGAAACAAAGTCTGATCAGAGATAGTCAACATGGCTTTTGCGAGGGGCATGGCCGCCTCACCGGCCTGATTGAATTCTTTGAGGAAATGACAAAACACACCAATGAAGGCAGAGGAGTGAGTGTGGTGTATGTGGATTTCAGTAAGGCATTTGACAAGGTTCCCCACAGGAGACTCATTCAGAAAGTCTGGAGGCAGTTTGGATTGAGTTGGCTCGCCCACAGAGAGCAGAGGGCAGTAATGGATAGAATGTATTCTGTCTGGAGGTGGTTGGCTGGGATCTGTTCTGCGACCACTGATTTTTGCATGAGGACGTGGGCTAGGAAGCTTCCAGATGCCACGGAGGTTGAAGTTGTGGACGGTGTGGAGGGTTGTTGTATGGGATATTAATAGGCTGCAGAGCTGGGCTGAGAAATGAAGATGGATTTTAATCCAGAAAAGTGTGAAGTGTCTCACTTTGGAAGATCAAGCTTGAGGGCAGAATACAGGGTTAATGGCAGGATTCTTACTAGTGTGGAGGAACAGAGGGATCTTGAGTTTTACATGCATAGATCATTCAATGTTGCAGTGCTTTCATAAGTTGGTTAAGAAGGAGTATGGTGTATTGATCTTCATTAGTCAGCAGATTGAGTTCAAGAGCCACGGGGTAATGGTACAGTTCAATAAAGCTCTGTTTAAACCACACTTGGAGTGTTGTGTTACCTCTATTTGCCTCATTATAGGAAGAATGTGAAAGCTTTTAGAGAGGGTGCAGGGGACATTTACCAGGATGCTGCCTAGATTGGAGAGCAAGTCTTATGGGGATAGGTTGGCGGGCGAGGGCTTTTCTAGGAGGAGGGTGTGAGGTGACTTGATAGAGGTATACAAAATGCTAAGGGACTTTTTCCCCAGGGCGGAAATGAGTAATATGAAGGGCATAATTTTAAAGTGATTCAAGGAAAGTATGGGGGGAATGCCAAAGTTAAAGTTGTTTTTCAACATACAGGAAGTGGCAAGTGTATGGAATGCCTTGCCAGGGGTGGTGGTGGAGGCCGCTACATTAGGGACATTTATAAGTCTCTTAGATAGGCAGACAGTTAGAAAGGAAATGGAGGGCTATGTGGGAGAGAAGGATTAGATTGATCTTGAAGTAGGTCAAAGGGTTGGCACAACATTGTGGGCTGAAGGGCCTGTGCTGTGCTGTATTGTTTCAGGTTCTATGTTTAAATGAAGCCTTTCTCAGAAGAGTATGCAGTAAATTGTCAGTAGTTGCATTCAGTGGAGCCCAATGCCATCCTTAAAGTAAGTTAGGTTAATTTCCCAATCATTTCCAGGGGATTTATTGGGTCAGTCCTGAACACACCAATAGGGAACTCCAGTGTCAAGGCTCTGGTGCTTCCAGTAACAAATGCTTTTCTCCAAATTCTACTTCATCAGATTCATTTGTAGTCGCCTCTCTCTCCAACCAAACATGCTCTGAGTCGCAATGCTGTCCTCATAACAACGTGCAAGTGTTTCACTTGGGGAATTCCTCCATTTTGTTCTGTATATGGAAGTAGGAGAGTCTAGAATCCAAGGGGGCTGCCTCAGAGCAAAGGGAAGTTCCCTTAAAACTGGGGTGAGGAAGGATTTCTTCAGCCTGAGGTGGTGAATCTCTGGAATTGCTCGGATTAGCCTATCCCCGCAACCCTTGCTTGCCTTGACAGAGCAAAGGACAGATGGCTTAAATGTTAAACTACTAATTGGAAGCAAGTATGTTGAATTCTTATTGACTACAGGGTTTAAGCTAACATGTATAACCAAAACTATTGCCAAAGAATGTAAAGTTAGAGGAGAGGAAATCATTTAAAATGCAGACCAGTCAAAGTGCACCCTTGGAACATCTCACAACCTCTTCTTGGAATGGATGCTCCATTGACTCTACACCCCACATTTGAGTTTCTAAAGGGTAATGTTGTCTGGAAGCTCTTATAGTTTGTCAAGTCTGAATTAACAAATCATCCAATATGGTCAAAAGACAAAAATGCCTGTGGCCTGCTGGAACTGTACTCTGTAAAGTTTACTGGAAAGGTGCCCCCATGTACTAAACAGTTCGGTTTCAGCAGAACATCAGTGGAAGATATTTTGTTGATTGTCAACCAGCTGGAGGGACAAGGGACTCTTATCAAAATTGAAACCATCACACAAGTGGTTTACAGTTATTGGCTTCTTGTTCTGTACCACTGGCACCTGAATGTCAACCATTGGTAGCTTTCACAGCTAATGGACAAGATCAGTGGACGGGACTACCTCAAGGGCTCCACAACAGCCCAGCTGTCTACCACATGGCTCTGAAACAACATCTAAGGGACTTACCAGCCATTGATCCAAACACTTTACAGTATATGGAGGATGCTGTGATTGTATCTGACACTGCAAAGCAGCATGAGCACAATGTGCTTTATTTACTCGGTTACTTATCCTCCAAGGGCACAATGGCAACAAAAAGTAATTAACGTATTTTGTTTAGAGATACTCCACAGAAACAGTCTCTTCCAGTCCAATAAGCCCACGCTGCCCAATTACACTCGAGACCAATTAACATATTAACCTGTGTGTAGGAAACCAGAACACCTGGAGGAAGCCCGTGCATTCACGGGGGCAACGTAGAAACTCCTTACAGACAGTGACAAGAAATGAAGCTGGGTCACTGGTGCTGTAATAGCATTACACCAACCACCCTGCTACCGCACCACTAAAATATTTCCCAAGCTAAGTGGGAAGTCGCTGAGGATCATACGAAGGCTATCAAATCAGCAAAATCACTCTCAACAGTTCAGCAAGCCCAATTATTTCTGAGTTTGTGTAACTACAACACAGCATGGGTGGATTGATATACTGATATTGTACAACCACACAACAATCTATTGAAGGGCAGCAACTGCTCAGACAACCCTATGGCTCTCACTGAAGAACATTCCCAACTTATCAGGGCAACATTATGCACGGCACCCGCATTAGGAATCCCTGACACAGGTAAACAGCTTATCCCGTATATCATTGGGAACCGTGGCTACATGGCGGAGGTCTTCACCGAGAACGTGGAGACTAACAGCATCCAGTTGGCTATTATTTGAGGTTTGTGTGAGAGCAATGCAGGCAACCTATCTGGCACTCATGGTCGTTTCCAGTATCGTGCTTGATCAGGTTTTGAACGTTTAATGGCTTCACTCAATGAATAGGGCCTCTCAAGTAACAGCTGCTCACTGGTTCAAACTGTCCACTGTTCTTGAGACACCTAACATTATCACCCAGTGAGCAAGTCCAGTGAATCCAGCTACACTGTTGCCAATGGACACAGAGGACTATCATGGCCATGACCATACATGGACGATAACATGTCAGAAAGATGCAAGCCATCGTAAAGACTTTCATTTATTGAAGTAGGATTGGGTTCTGTTCACTGATGGCTCCTCAGTGGCCGAGGGAGGAGTTAAATTGGCTGGATGGGCCACTGGTTCTGAAACTGAAGTGTCGCCATCAGGAAGCATAGCTCCTGTACTCTCCGCACAACAGACAGAACTGAAAGCCCTGACTGAGGTCCGCAAAATGGCAGAAGGAAAATCAGCTAATATCTACACTATTTGAGTTCTTCATGATTTTGGAGAGTTATGGAGGTAAAGGGGATTTCTTATGGCTGTAAGAATGGTCAATTAGTACAAGAACTAACAGATGTTGTCCAATTGCCGCCAGTATTAGCTGTATTTAAATGTGAAAGTCACTCCAAAATGAACACAATTGAAAGCCATGGAAATGCATTCTCAGGAGAAGCATTACAAGGAATAAATGAAATATATAAAATGAGTCTGACAACTAAAGCTGTGGGACCAAACATGAACTCTCTATCACAGAGGAGTATACAGGATATTCAATAAACGCAGGCTCGATGCTTTAATGAAGGAGTGGTTCTGGATGGAGACTTTAACCATGACAGAGTGTGGAGATATGGCAATAGTCACAGACTGGCAGTTCCAGCCATATTGCTTTCTTATCTAGCACAATGGACACACTCCCTAGTGGTGGGGGAATCCTAAGCTCAACAAATATTGGGAAGATGCATAACAAATCAGAAAACACATTCTGAAGCAGTGGAAAAGCTATCACAATTAAGTGCTTCTGACCCCACCTGGACCATTTTAACATAGAACATAGGGGCAGAAACAGGCCATTCAGCCCATAATGTTGTGCCCAATCAGCTAAAAAAAACAATCCAAGAACACCCAAACAATAATCACTCCTACCTACACCATGTCCATATCGTTCCATCTTCCTTACATCCATGTGCCTATCCAACTATCTCTTAAAAGCCTCTAATATATTTGTCTCTATCACCAGATCAGGCAGTACATTTCAGGCATCCACCACTCTCTGAGTAAAAAAAGCTTACCCTTCACACCCCCCTTGAACCTACCCCCTCTCAACTTCAATGCATGCCTCCTGGTATTAGATATTTCAACCCTGGGAAACAGATACTCCCTGTCCACTCTAGCTATGCCTCTCATAATATTATAACCTCTATCAGATCTCCCTTCAGCCTCCAGTGCTCCTACGAAAACAACCCAAGTTTATCCAACCTCTCGTGATAAGCACATGCCCTCTAAACCAGGCAGCATAGTGGTAAACCTCTTCTGCACCCTCTCCAAAGCTTCAACATCCTTCCTATAGCGGGGCACCCAGAACTGAATGCAGTACTCCAGATGTGGCCTAACCAGAGTTTTATAAAGTTATAACGTAATCACTTGACTTTTGAACTCTGTGTCTTGACTAATAAAAGCAAGCGTTCCAAAAGCCTTCTTAATCACCTTATTGACCCGTGTAGCCACTTTCAAGGAGTTATGAACTTGAATCCCAAGATCTCTCTGCTCTGCAACACCATTGAGGACCTTGCTCTTAACAGTGTACTGCACCCTTGCAGTTGTCCTTCCGAGGTGCAACACCTCACCTCTATCTGGGTTAAACTCCATCTGCTATTTCTCAGCCCGTATCTGCAATTAGTCCCATTCACTGCAATTCTGCCCTATCTCCTTGCTCGGAGTCTCACTACACATTGTCTCAGTTTGTAAAGCAACAACCTAATCTTCAGCACGATCGCCAAGTTAGTTTAAACCCACCTGAACAAGTCTAGCCAACCCTGTCTGCAGGATATTGGACACACTCAGATTCCGGTGTAACCCTCCCCTTTTGTACAGGTCATACCTTCCTCAGAAAAGATCCCAAACGTCCATAATTCTGAACCCCTGTCCCCCCACACCAGTTTCCCAGCCACGCATTCACCTGACAAATCATTCTATTCTTACCCTCAGTGGCACGTGGCACAGGCAGCAATCCAGAGGTGACTACCCTGGAGGTCCTGTTTCTCAGCATTCTACCTAGCTCCCCAAAATCTCTCTTCAGCACCGCCTCACATTGTCTACCTACGTCATTGGTGCCAACATGCACCAAGTCACCCTGGCCCTTGAGAATGCCACGGAACCAATCCAAGACATCCGTGATCCTGGCACCAGGGAGGCAACATACCATCCGATGTGAGGATTGCACCCACAGAATCTCGTCTCTGTTCCTCTCAGGAATCCCTTATCAACACTGCAGTCCTCTTCACCCGTCTGTTCTTCTGAGCCACAGCATCAGACAGTGCCAGAGACCTGGTCACTGTGGCTCCCCCGAGTAGGTCGTCCCTCTCAATAATATCTAAAGTGGTATATTTATTATTGAGGGGAATGGCCAAAGGTGCACTCTACACTGGCTGTGCATTTCCCCTCCTCCTCCTGACAGTCACCTGTCTCTGCAACCTAGGGGTGATTACCTCCCTGCAGCTCCTGTCTATCAGCCCCTCATTGTCCTGAATTAGTCAAAGATCAATGAGCTGCAGCTCCAGTTCCTTAACAATTTCTTTCAGGAACTGCAACTCAGTGCAGCTGGTGCAGATGTGTTTATCTGGAAGACTGGAGGTCTCCCAGACTTTCCATGTCCCACACAGAGTACGAAACACTGCTCCGGAGCCATTCTCACTAATTTACAATGCCCTAACAGATGAGGAATGAACAAATAAGGACAGAGAGTAACTTACAAGACAATATACCTCACCCAAACCTGATCTCGTCTAAGTACCTCACTCACACCCAAGCAAACGTTCTTTGAGTGGTCCTACTCACTCCCTAGTTATCCTCTTGCTCTTGGTGTATGTGTAGAATTCCTTGGGGTTCACCTTAATCCTACTTGCCAAGGACTTTTCATGGTCCCTCCTGGCTTTCATAATCCCTTTATTGAGTTCTTCTCTGGCGTCTTAATACTCCTCAGGTGCTTCATTTGATCCTAAACCCTCTGAAGCTTCACATATTTTTTCTTTTTCTTCTTTACTAACTTGATCACCTCTCTGGACATCCAAGTTTCTTTCCATTTCCTTCCTTCCTTCTGACAGGAACATATCTTTCTTGTACTCTGTGCAATTGATCTTTAAACACCCTCCACATGTCTGATGTGGACTTGCCAGAGTAAAGATGTTCCCAATTAATGCTTCTTAGCTCCTGCCTAATGCCCTCATAATTTGCCCTACTTCAATTAAACCTCTCCCATAAGGACCATACCTATCCCTATCTATAGCTATCCTGAAAGTTAAGGAGCTGTGGTCACTGTTCCCCAGCTGTTCACCCATTGAAAGGTCAATCACCTGGCCAGGCTCATTACCCAACACCAGGTCCAGTACAGCCCCTCCTCTCACTGGACTGTCCACATATTGATTTAAGAAACCTCCCTGGCTACACTTAACAAATTCTGCTCTATCTAAATCGCTTTCATTAAGAAGGTCCCAGTTTATATTAGGGAAGTTGACAACCCCAAAACAACAACCCTATTATTTTTACACATTTCCTTAATCCAATTACATATCTGATTCTCAATGTACCGGTGGCTATTGGGGGGTCTGCAGTACAATCCCATCAGTGTGATTGCACCCTTCCTATTCCTGAGTTGTACCCAAGTGGACTCAGTGTCTGACCCATCCATTATGTCTCCTTTGAGTTCAGCTGTGATATTGTCCCTGATTAGTGGTGCAATTCCACACCCTCTTTCACCTCCTCCACTATCTTTTCTAAAACTGTGAAAACCTGGTACATTAATCACCCATTCTTGTCCCTTGCTCAACCAAGTTTCAGTAATGGCTACAACATCAAAGTTCTATGTACTGATCCGTGCTCTGTTCACCATCCTCACACATAATACTCCTTGTATTAAAACACACACACTTCAAACTATCCAACCCGTAATACCTGTTATTTTGACTTTGCCTTTTAATACCTTCTGGTCCGATCCTTCTCTACAAACCTGAGGCTCTGGTTTCCAGTCCCCTGCAAAACTGGTTTAAACTCTTGCGAGTAGCATCAGCAAACCTCGCAGCCGGGATATTGGTTCCCCTCCAGTTCAGATGCAACAGGTCAGTCCTTCCACAGAATAGGTCCTGATGATCCAAGAACTTGAATTCCTGTCCCCTGCACCACCTCCTCAGCCACACATTCATCTGTACTTCCACCCCATTCCAACCTGCACTAGCCCACAACACAGGGAGCAATCCAGAGATTACAACTTTGGAGGTCCATCTCTTCAGCCTCTTTCCAAACTCTATATACTCACTGCATAGAATCTCTTTCCCTTTTCTGCCTCTGTCCTTGGTGCTAATATGCACCATGACCTCTGGCTGATCCCCCTTGAGAGCTTCAGAATATCCTGCAGCCGCTCCGATATATCATGGACCCTAGTACCTGGGAGGCAAAACACCATCCTCATGTTTCTTTTACGGCCACAGAATCTCCTTTCTGCCTCCCTAACTATGGAGTCTCCTACAATTACCACACTGCCCTTTACCCTTCCCTGTCGAGCCTGCAGGTGGATAACATTACTTAGGGTACTCAGACATGCTGGTAATAGTGGACAGGTTTTCAAGAGAACTGGAGGCTATTCCAGCAAGGAAAACCACTGCCACACATACAGAAGAACTCTGATCAAGCACTACGTTTCTAAATGGGGATTGCCATGTCACGCTGACTTTGACCAAAGGGCACATTTCACTGGAAGTGTTTCAGAATCAGAATCAGGCTTAATATCACCATCACATGTCGTGAAATTTGTTAACTTAATGGCAGCAGTACAATGCATTACATGATAATATTGCGAAAAATAAATGTCAATTACAGTAAGTATATATGTATATTAAATAGTTAAATTAAAAAACAGTGCACTGCCTCTTTTTTTAATATACAGTATTTCGGTTTTTGCACTTTTTAAAATCTATTCAATATACATAATTGATTTACTTGCTTATTTATTATTTTAATTTGATTTATTATTATTTTCTTTTCTCTGCTATATTATGTATTACATTGAACTGCTGCTGCTAAGTTAACAAATTTCATGTCACATGCCGGTGATAATAAACCTGATTCTGATTCTGGAAAAAAAACAAATAATATTAAAAATGTGAAGTAGTGTTCATGGGTTCGATGTCAGTTAAGAATCAGATGGCAGAGGGGAGGAACCTGTTCCTGAATCGCTGAGTGTATGCCTTCAGGCTTCTGTACCTCCTTCCTGACAGTAAAAATGAGAAGAGGGCACATCCTGGGTGATGGGGGTCCTTAATAATGGATGCCACCTTTCTGAGGCACTGTTCCTTGAAAATATCTTGGATACTACGGAGTCTAGTACCCAAGATGGAGTTCACTAATTGAATAACTTTCTGTAGCTCTTTTGATCCTGTGCAGTAGCCGCCCCATCCCCCCATACCAGAGTGATGAAGCCTGTCAGAATGCTCTATGCAGGACTTCTGTAGAAGTAAGCAAATCACCTCAAACTCCTAATGAAATATAGCCACTGCCTTGCCTTCTTCATAGCCGCATCGGCATGTTGGGACCAGGTTAGATCCTCAGAGATCCTGATACCCAGGAACTTGAAATTGCTCACTCTCTCCACTTCTGATCCCTCTATGAGGATTGGTTCATGTTCCCTCATTCTACCCTTCCTGAAGTCCACAATCAGCTCTTTGGTCTTACTGACGCTGAGTGCAAGGCTGTTGCTGTGACACCACTATGGTATATCTCGCTCCTGTACACCCTCTCGTCTCCATCTGAGATTCTACCAACAATGGTTGTATTATCAGCAAATTTATAGATGGCATTTGAGCTATGCCCAGCCAGTCATAGGTACAGAGAGAGTAGGGCAGTAGGCTAAGCACACAACCCTAGGTGTGCCAGTACTGATAGTCAGCGAGGAGGTGGTAGTATTACCAATCCGCACAGATTGTGGTCTTTTGGTTAAGAAGTCAAGGATCCACTTACAGAGGGAGGCACTGAGGCCCAGGTTCTGTAGCTTATTGATCAGGACTGGAAATGGTGGTGTTAAATGCTGGGCTACAGTCAATGAACAGCACCCTGCCATAGGTGTTTGTCAGGAATTGAATTTGCTGATGAACACTGAATGGTGCTTCCATTGTCCACATCAGAGTCATCAGCACAATTAGAACGAATGAAATGAACTCTCAAACAGTGACTAAGTTCCATGAAGAAGGCATACCTTGGCTTTTAGCTGTCCCCATGGTCTTATGCAGTATCAAAGAAACTCCAAGGACTAAATTAAGCCCATTCAAGATGGTAACAGGACAACCTACATCGCTACCTCGAGTCATTGATCTCAGAGAGGCTGATGTATACATCATGACAGTTTAGTTGACTTTTGTGTGAAACTAACCCAAGCTATTCAGTCTTCTCAACAAGTTTCTACTGCTTGGGGTGATCCAACAAATAGAGGTCATACTTTAATTCCTGGTGAGTGGGTCCTGATCAAAAAACCACATAGACATTGGATACTCAATGGGAAGAATCTTATCAAGTGCTGTTTATTACCAACCCAACGGTAAGTCAAAGGAAAAAGTAAGTGGATACATGCTACCATTGCTAGTGAGCTAAGGTGGTACCAGAATGTTGTCAATAGTGTCAGAAGTCACTTTCCGGGTAATATGCTAGTAACTTCTGACTCAGTGCCTATGCCACTGGGTTACAGTGAGTAAATCAATAATCAGCCAGAAGATGCCGAACAATCATTAACTACTGGACGTGTTTATTCTGTTAGTGTATTTTGACCAGTCTTGTCTAATTAATGTATTGCTGCAGCTTTAGAAAGAGTAAGCACCTACACTGCTGGTTGCTTACATAAAGTAAGAACAGAAATGGTTGTATAAGATGGTTCTCCAAAATCTTATGGTGCTAGATCTTTTTTGAGCTGTTAAGAGAGGGTATAGGATGTAGTTATAGGCAAGGAGTGTTGTATGTACTGTACATACCTAACCAGTCTGAAGACCTTAACTGATATGGCTGATCATACTCAAAGAAGCTTAAGTACATCACCCTGATGTGTGGGATGACTTTGACTGGATCAAATCAAAGCTAGGAAGCTGGGGCTACTCAATATTATGTGTTATAATATTTGCTATGGTGTGCTGTATTATTATTTACATCCTAATTACTTGTATAAGGGCTATCATTAATAGGATTGTTTAAATTTATGTGAGATTGAGACGTGAGGCTCCCCACCCCCATTCTACCAGAGAACCATTGAGAGTGCCCTGACCAGCTGTATCACTGACTGATAGGGGGATTGCAAAGTATTTGACTGCAACAGTGAGAGGACTGCTGAGAGAATCCCTCCCCCCCCAACCCAGCCAGGACATACACCAGAGTTGCTGCATTCACAGAGCCCTCAGTGTTGTCAAGGATCTTGCCCATCCATCCCACAATTTCTTTAACCTCCCACCATCAGGCAGAAGGTACCACAGTAATTATAACGTGGACTGTTAGGCTGGTTAGCAGCTTCTTCTCCCAGGCTGTGAGACTTCTGAGCACCCTGCTACAACCCAGTACACATTACTTACGGCAGCACCAGCAGCATCGCGCTGTTGTATATTTAACTATGTCATTTGTTTCAACTTGTAGATCTACAGAATAACTTTTTAAACCTGTCTATATTTATCAAATGTGCTGTATGTGATATATGTACTAAGTTTTGCGCCTCATCTTGACTTTCAAATAACCTTCTTGTTCAAAATATTTCCAGGGCCAACAGGCTGTGGAAGTCAAGTTACTGCATATTTAAGGCTAAGATTGAGGGGTTCTTGATTGATAAAGGGGGTTAGGGGTTATGGAGAGAAGGTGGGAGAATGGGGTTGAAAGAAATATTAGCCATGTTTGAATGGTGGGCTGAATAGCCCAATTCTGCTCCTAGACCTTATGGTAAGCAGCAGCAGTTCAGAGTACACAGAACTGCAGAACACCAGCATACTGTACATTGTACCCAAAGCAGTCAGATGGTAGCTACAAAGCATGGGTTAGGTTCCATAACTGATCTTCATTGGGCCATAGTCTAGTCAATGCTGGTCCATACTTCAGCCATGAGGCATGCATGAGCAATGGCCCATCCAGATGAATAACAATGGGTGACAACATTAGATGAAACATAATCACAATACTTACAGCGCACTATGAATAAGTATTGTAATTACCTGTTGATGCATTTATTAGAGAAAAGGTTAAGAAAAACAGAAGGTTAATAGAGAGTGCTCTCCATTCTGGTTACAACTAGTTAAGTAAATGTTAACACGAAATATGTTTATCTGCAATTTCTCCTGATTCTGGTGCTTTTATCAGATGATGCCACTGGTACAGCTATCAGGCGTTCATTTATGACTTCACACACAGTGATTTTGTGAACTACCTTCATTAATTAACAAAGGCCTATGAAATTATAAGCAAAATAAAACACTTTTACTCCAACTACACCATAACAAACATCTCAAAACTGACAAAACTAAAGTTTATTTTAAAATACTGTCAACTCTACATACATGCAAATGTGTACTTATTTTTTAAAATATTTTGTCAGTTCATCATATTAACCATTTCAGAGTTATAATTTTGCACCAAAATTCAGAACTATGACCAGGTTAAAGTTTATTATTCCCAGAAAATGCTGTATTTGACTACCGCATGTCTCTCTGCATCACTAGAAGTTTACCAAATGATAATAGGGGTTTACAAAGCTCACCCAGGCAAAGAGAAGACTCAGTAACTGGTAGTACAAATTGGAAATATGGAACGCTACCATGGATAATGTACTTATAGTGCCTGTGCTGTTGGCAGACAAGACTCCTCCCTACAGCAGGTTTGGTCAAACTACCGAATGTATCTCGTTAACAGGCTGATGTGACCATGGACGGACCTGACTGCATGGCTGCCCAGTGAATGGTCTTGGTCTTCTTTGCAGTCAGGTCATGAGAGCACAGGGAAACTGTGCTCTACAGTCACGCCTTTACACTGAACAGTTGCTGAAGGGAGGTGGTAACAGCTGGTGGAGGTGATGGGGAACAAAACCCAAAGACACTCTTGTTACGAAAGTGACATCTGTCATTTCATGACATGGGGAAAAAAAACTCATGACAATTAGGGCCTTGAGGAGTTATACTCCAAAACAAAGGAGGACCATTTCATTACTTACCATGGGTCATAGCTGAGGGTTTTAGTTCCATAAGCATCATGTTTAGACTGGCACCAGCATCCAGTGCTTAGCTAAATATCAGATTCAGATTTAATCTTACAAAGTTTCATTTTTGGACTTTCCTCTTGTGAACCAGTTGAGTTAAGAGGAGCAGGAGTAAATAGTCAGCAGGTCAAAGAGCACAACCACACAAAGTAACGCAGGAAGAGCAAGAGGAGAAATGCTAGAATAAATAAAAACTGTCTAACACCAGAAATCCAAAATTTAAAAAAAATATTAGAATTACTCAGCAGGTTGGGAAGCTACGTGGAGAGAGAAACGAGAGCTGTTGTTTTAAACTGATGATCTTTCATTAGGTTTATTTGTCCCCGGACCTGAAATGTCAGTTTCATCACTGCTGCTGCCTAGATATGTTACCTTCGTTTTCTTTGTAATCAGGAGCATAGGAGACACTGAGCTATGGACAAGGTTTCTGGGAGCAGGATGCTGTTCCTGTGCACCACTGTGAGAGTTAATGAACAAGTCGAAGAAAATTGTACTGTATCTTCAGTTCACTCCAGGCAATTATAAGAATATACAACTGAGCTTAGAAACTCAAGCTGCAGTCAGAGAGACAGTCAAACTCCTTGCTGCCAACAGTCCTCTGTGGAGACATGGGCTGTCGGCTAAGAGTTTTGCCAGGCAATTCTCTTCCCAGGCTTGCCCCTGAGAGATGCCAATCTGAATGAGGTACAAGGTGGGGTAAGAGGGCATGAAGGTTGGCTTGCACACATGCAGAAGTCACAGACATCAGATAAAATTTGGTGGTGAGATGGGGAGTGAAGAGCCAGGATGCAAGTAATTAGACCTACACCATCCAAAATGCTCAACACCCAAGCTTCTGAAGGCCCATAGCTCCCAGTTCCTGAAGGACAGAGCAAATATGAGGGCCACAATCCAACACCGGTTTTCTGCAGGCTGGGCTGCAAACATTTATTATCATTCAATTCAATTCACTTTGCTCTGCAAACACTAAGTGGTGTACTGGGAAGCTCCATTACTTATACAGTGGAAACTGGCATTGTCCAACTGGGCAACAGTGGGGTACTCAAACCTGGGAGGCTTGGAGATAGATCCCACACAAGCATGGGAGCCTGTGTTTTAACTCTTCCATTCCAGTGGAGGGGTACCTGCTATCTGCAGGAACGCACAAAGGTGACACTCTACTCCGCTACTCTCTTTAACCAAATATTCCAAGTGCCTTTTCAATTCACTATAGCCTTATCTGCATAGAGAAAGGGAGGGTTAAGAATAGAGATTGACAAGAGTTACAGCTCTTCGTTCTAGCACCCCTGATGTACAATGTATCCATCCCTTCCTGCCACTTGTATTCTCACCTTCCTTCTTTGAAAGAAGACCTTGGACTTTAAAATGGTATCTATCTCTCTCTCCACGGACGCAGGCTGACCTGCATTTTCCATTTTTACTTTTGATTTTCAGCTGTTTCTTGATCTTCAGAGACTTGGAAATTTTTGTTAGAGAAGTTTTTTGGTGGATGGGGGTGGGGGGACTGATCAGTCATTCGCAGAGCAAACAACAAAGCAGAATCAAGTGAGGGAATGGTGTACGCTTTTGTCCTATGCTCCACAAGCAGAGTCAAGACCACAGAATGAATCACAGGGCTCAGGGACAAATACACATTATTAGATGGGAGTGACAGTGGAGAATCCTACCCGGTGGTTTTCTTTAGCACAGCATTTATTCAGAATCAGTAGGAGACGGGGATGGAGAATGTGGAAGCAGTAATGCTCATGCATTTTACAAACTACTACCCACGTGGATGCCTGTTGTTCACCAAAAGAGGTTTTTTAACTCATTCTTCCATCTCACTTACAGGGCAACAACCATTTCCTTGTTTATTGTCGACGTGGCAACGTGTTGCATAGAATAAGATTTGACTGCATTTTATAAAATTACCAAATTAAATGTAAATCAACACAGTGATAACCTTTAACATTCAAAGCCAAATAAGAACTCAACTTCCAATTGTACTTGCGTGCAGGCTCCTGGTGCCACAGATCAGGAGGCTGGGCTGAGTTAGAGCACCATCAATTCTCAGAGTTTCCCTGCATCACGTTACAGCTTTTGTTGATCCTTCCTACACAACTGCAGCAGCACGATCTGCTCTGTGGCATGTGTTCCAGCGGAGAAAGGAAAGGACTCGGCTAATGCTGTCAGCAGGAGCAGCACTTCACTCAAATCGTATGCGATACGGGTAACTTGGTGGACGTTTTGCATACTACACAGTTCCGGTTCCATTAGCTGCTGTGTCTACTGGTACAAACACACCCAGAACTTCCACGTGACAGGACAAACCGGTACTGGATGACTGGCTCAGAAGAGTTGGAGTGAATTGCCAGCAGGGCACAATGACTTTCGCCAACTTGCATCTCTCATACACTGTAAGTAACGTAGGGCAGTCATCAGACGCGTCAAACCCATGTGCACGACCAAGGCATGGATGGCGTCATACCGTAAACGGCGTCCCATTCCTCAATGGACTCTCTCACCCCCTCTCCCCAAGATCCTTGAAATTTGAAAACATTTATCCTTTCATCACCTCACAGGAGGTAGAAAGAAACAACAGGGAAAAAGAAAAGCACGCACACACCAAACCCACTCACAGAGTCATTACTAAGGCCACCGTTCCCCAGTCAGGGATCCCAAGCAGGGCCACTCTGCTCACTTCTGGTGCTGCTGCTGGGAGCGGCGCGACACGGTCTTCACACTGTTTGAGTATTTCTGTTTGTCTTTGCTGTAAGAGAAACACAAAGAGCAAAAGGTGGTATAGGCAGGTCAGATCCAGCTGTGAGACCCATACATTCAAAATCAATCCTCTTGGAACTCCAGCTTCTCTCACCCTTGAGGGCATGAATAAAGCACCAAATAAAGACATGCTTCCTCACTCCTTGCTGGTGAGTGGTGGAGGTAGGTACAATTATAAGACCATAAGACATAGGAGCAGAAATAGGCTACTTGGCCTATTGAATCTGCTCCACCATCACATTATGGCAAAAGTTCTTAACCTCTCAACACCATACCATGATCCTGCCTTCTCCCTGTAACCTTTGACACCCTTACTAATGAGGAACCATTATCCTCTGTTTTAAATATACCCAATGGCTTGGCCTCCACAGCCACCAGTGGCAATGAGTTCCATAGATTCACCACCCTTTGGCCAAAGAAACTCCTCCTCATCTCTGTTCTAAAGGAACATCCCTCTATTCTGAGGCCATACTCTCTGGTAGACTCCCCCACTATAAGAAACATCCTTTCCACGTCCACTCTATCCAGGCCTTTCAATATTCGATGGGCTTCAATTAAATCCACTTCTCATTCTTCTAAACGCCAATAAGTACAGGCCCAGAGCCAAATGCTTATATGTTAACCCTTTCATTCCTGGGATTATTCTTGTGAACCTCCTTTGGATCCTCTCCAGCGCCAGCACATCCTTTCTTAGATACGGGGCTCAAAACTGTTCACAATGCTTCAAATATGGTCTGAGCCATTGCAATATAAAGCCTTAGCATTATATCTCTGGTTTTATATTTCGAAATGAATGCTAATATCGCATTTGGGCATTTATATGGCAGTAGAAGGAATGCACCACCTCACAAACTATCTACGCATTGGACCCATCAACTACCTCCTTGCCTATTTGTGGAAAGGTCTGCAGCTCCCACACCTCTCATCTGCCACTCAAACTGATAAAACAGCAGTGACTGCAAATCATCTTTGATCCTGGGGGATTGCCTCTTAAGTTATAAACATATTTAATGTAGGTGCAGCCTCTCCCAATACCTAATACCCTTTGTTGATTTGCCTTACAGACAAGGAGTAAACACACGAAGGTACAGCCATGAAGCTAGGAAGTGAGAGGCACTGGGATTCAGAGATTTAAAAAACATTACACCTTTTCCATTGAAACAGGTGACAAGTGTGTATAAAGTAAAACAAAAGCTGAAAGTTAGCTAACAAGGTGAAGTAATTTTGGATTCCAGTGCAGGGCCTGAGAAAATTATTCTGATAAATGAACAAATCCCGACTCCCCAGTCTTCCTATTGACTCTGCATTTCGGGGACGCTGAGGTCACCGGTAACTTACCGACTCATCCGCACTTGGTTCCGGCAGCCTCGGCCCCCTTCCCAGTGGCTGCTGTGAGATCCCTTTGTCATCATAGCTCCACAGGCAGCACAGGGTTTCCCGTTGCTGTACGGCTGCAAACACATACACTTTGTGAGTCGGAGACAAAACAGCCCTGCCACCTTCCAGACTGAACCTCAACCCTGCTCGCAAACTAGTCTCACTGGATCATAACCCTAGTTGAGATATTATCACATAGACAGCCAGTATCAGGGCTGAAATGTCTCAACACTGGAGGGCATGCATTTAAGGTGAGGGGGCGAATTTTAAAGGAGTCACGCAGGACTCCTTTTTTTTTTAAACTGAGAGAGTGCTGAGTGCTAAGAGTGCACTGCCAGGGGTGGTAGTGGTGGCGAATATGGTAGGGGTGTTTCAGAGGCTCTATGATAGATATGTAAATATGCAGAGAATGGAAGGATATTGATGTGCAGACAGAAAGAACTAGCTTAGTAGACCTTTAATTAGTTTGGTATGACACTGTGAGCCAAAGGGCCTGTTCCTGTGCTGCATATTTCTATGTTCTATCACAAGCTGACATGCAAGGTACAAAACATAGTGACCCATTTCCACTTGTGCCTCCACGGGGCAGAAAAAGACCTGCATTTTGAATACATGCCTCAAAGCACATTATAAACTTTCCTGCATATCCTTGCAGTATCAAGAAAGGGCAGCAGCCAAATTGCACAAAAACAAACATCAAAGATCGAAGGGACAGGTTACCAGGGAAAGCCCCCACTCTTCAAAACAGTACCGGGCATTTTTTTTTACATTTGCTTTTGGGAACAAAGAGGGCCTCAGGCTCATCTCACACCAGTAAAATAGCAGCTCCGACAATCAAGTACTCTTGCAGTAATTCAAGGTTTTGGTCCTCAGGTTCCTGAATTGGAACTTGAACCACAGCCCTCTGGTTTGTTAGTTAAAAACAGCACTAACTAAGCAACATCAGATATTCCTTTAATGTGCACCCATTACATCACTTAATCAGGTGGTAACCCACATGACCATGGCTGGTAGTGTCCTCAGCACTACCATCTGTTGTAGTCTGCAAAGAAAAAAAACAGCACTAAATGCCTGGAAGGATCATGGTTACGAGCTGTCTGGAACCCATCACTTACAATCTTCTCTATTAAGTCACACCCCACCAACAGGCTTGGAAACATATTGCCTTCTTCATCACACATCTCCTGAAACATATGGGTATTCCTTCACACACTTGCTACGGTGGCTCATCACTACCACCACATATTCAGATTCTTTTTCATACTTTCATAGAAGAAGCAGGACACCATTCAGCCCAACTCGTCCGGGGAATTCTCTGAGCAATCCCAACAATTTCCCTCTCCCATTCTCTCTCACAAGCCAATTAGTGATGGACAATAAATGCTGAGCTTTCTTTCATTATTGGCATCCCATGGGAGAATTTTAAAAATTCTCATACACTAGGTTTTAGTTCCCCAACCATCGGCAGGTTACACTTGTCCCTTCCTTTCCCAGTCCTCACCTGGGATAGCTTTGCTGTGACTAACACATCATTACATGGTACTTGTTGTTTTGAGTTTCAGATCATCCAAGGTTACTTTGACACAGCTGGGCTCACCTGCTCCTTTGCACAGAATCCACAGATCATTCGAGTGGCCATCTCCATTACGTGGTCCTGGTCGTCATCATGACACAAGTCACATGGGTAAGCTTTCCCACAACACTGAAACCTGAAAGAATCCACCAAAAAGGAACAAGGCTTATAACAATGCAAGAGCAGACATATATAAAACACCGCAGAAATATTTTGAAATTTTGCCTGCGTGAATTCCCTCTCTGGAAGAGGGGGAAGTTTAACACAA